>NC_138344.1:138449132-139093061 GCF_046562875.1 Panthera onca
GGACATCTGTGAAGATAACTGTTGCACGATAGAGTTTATTTTTTTTATTTTTTTATTTTTTAAAATTTTTTTAATGTTTATTTTTGAGACAGAGGGAGACAGAGCGTGAGTGGGGGAGGGGCAGAGAGAGAGGGAGACACAGAATCCGAAGCAGGCTCCAGGCTCTGAGCTGTCAGCACAGAGCCCGATGCGGGGCTCGAACCCACGAGCCGGGAGATCATGACCTGAGCCGAAATTGGACGCTCAACCAACTGAGCCACCCAGGCGCCCCTGCACAATAGAGTTTAAATGGGTGAATTGTATGGGATGTGGCTATTGTCGCAAACAGGCTGTTATTTAAAAAGCTGAGTTGTAGAGGAGTGGGTGCCTAAAGAGAAACTCAGGGGGTCATTTCCAGAATGTTCCAGAAGATGCCGGGTGGGGGAAAAGCAGTCGATGCCCCCTTTTACACAACTGGCATAGAGATGAAAAGATACCGCGTGCAAAGGCGACTTGTTTGGCCCCTGCTAGCTGGGGGACTTCAACAGACTAGTCTGCTTTCCTTTCCTGCCTCTGTGAATATCTCAGTGTAGACTCAAAATCCCAACGGGCTTACCAAGGGCAACAGGGCTTCCTTCCTACTTGGAGGTGGGAAGCTGCTATAAGCCAGCTTGCTGACAGGGAGGACATAGGTGAACGTGTCCCATAGCCATCTGACTTTGGGCAACGCTCGGGTCCTGTAGGAGGTCACTTGCACCCGTCAGTGTATGTGTGAGTCTGGCCAAGGACCGCCCTCCCACCCCAAAGAGCTGTCCACCCTCCCTGCTCTCCAGATGGGCTGAGTTCTCTGTTCAGGCTCCTGGTCAGGAGGTCGAGGTTCGTAAAGAAGTCGGGAGGGCTCACAGGTGTCAGACAGTCACACACGAATCTCGCTTCCAGACTTTTAAGAAAGAGCATCCTTGTGAGCAGGACGCCCGGGCCTGTCTGAGCTGTGCTCTCTCTCCTGTAAAATGGGGGTGACTGTCCTCATCACAGCTTGCTGCCTTCGGTCTCTCTCTCCAAAATAAATAAACATTAAAAAAAAATTTTTTAAGTTAAGAAAAGACCCTCTTAAAGAGGGTAGAAAGGATATTGATTTAGGAGTGGCTGGAGTCTTGCTCAGCCACTAAGTGGCAAGTGGCCCTGGGCAAGTCATGGCATCTTGGTGGACCTCAGTTTCCCCATCTGTGAAATGACGCGGCTGAATGAGATCATCTGAAACATTCTTTCCTGCCCTGTCTTTCCCAGGTCTCTATTGACTTGGAATGAAAGCAGTTCTTAGCGCTGACATAAATACCCATTTCCCGTAGCTCAGAAATCTCTGGGTCAGATTTTCTGCTTACCTGCCCCATGGAGATTGAGTCCGCCTGCTGGGATGAAGCCTTTGTGCACAGATTCCTGAAGGATAATAAGTCCTTTTCTTATCTAGCAGTGCATTAGGGATACGATGACTATAATTTCTTGTCTGCAAGGACTTAGCTTCAAAAGGAGAGTTCTTCCTCATAGGAGCTCAGGGACAGTGGCGACAGCCACGAAAATGTGTGGGAAATTAGAAGGGAGAAAGAAAGACTCAGGTATGGCTATTCTGGATATTTTCCATCAATCAGATTGCCTGGGAAATAGGAAAAACACATTGTCTGCTTCGAAAACAACCTGTCAGGAAATTATGACAACTCTGGATTCCTATATAACCACTACATCTCCCAAAGTGTGCAAATTACACATGCAATAAACAGGAATTCATTTATTTCCAGGAACTCACTTGGAACAAACTTGGAGTCGGGCACTCTTTGTTGTGGTGCTAAATGAGATTTTAAAAAAAGAAGTCTTTTAAATAGATACATCTATGTTATGCACAAAGGGGGAAAATCTACCAATAGATTGTTGGGATATTTCTTCTTCTTTTCCTTTGAATTGAAAAAAAAAAAACACTGTGAGAGTAATATTAAAGAAAACTGTGAAAAAAAAATCCCCCTGGTCTGAATACTCAAATCTAATTATTTCCATTTTTCTGTGTTTATTCTAATACTTGTCTGTGAGCATACATATTTTATAATACTGTAAACAGCGTAGTTCTATTTTGTGTCTTAAACTTTTCCTTGTAATGGTACATCATAAGCTTCTTTCCTGGTGGGACGATCTCTTTATCACTGCCATTGTTCAGAGCTGTGTAATATTTCAGCCAGTGAAAATATGCCAATTGGGACGATCATTCCCCGAGGGTCAAATGTGTGGGTTTTCTCCCCTCTGTGCTCACTGATACTGATCAAGGTTCAGGTGACACGGTCTCCGTCTCACCCAAAGTAGCCCATTATAATGATGCCCTATTGTGCTGGGTTGTCGACTCAATCTCTCCAGCTTTGCATAGGACTGTTGAAGATTTCTTCCCTAATTAATTGTCATAGCATGTATCTCTGCGGTGCTCGAGTCTGTCTGCTACCTCTGTGAGGTTTTCTGTGGCCCCCTTTTACAGATGGGGAAACAGAGGTGAACGCCTGCCCTAGGATGTCGGGAAGAGAGCTGGCTCTCGACTGGCGCTGGCTTATCTGTGCCACGCTGTCTGCCTGGGGACCCCCCCCATTCCGTCAACCGGACAAAAGTCTACCACCTGCGTTTGCAGAATGCCTGCTGAGTTCAGGGGATGTGGAAGAGGCAGGAGACCCGGCGATGAGCGAGGAGGGATCCTGCACTCAAGAAACCCACCTCCCTCCTGGTCAGGGAGACCGGTCAGGGTTCACGTTCCTGGGCAGGGCCACCATGCCCAGAGGTGATGTCCCAAACAGCTTCTTGGAGCCTCGTGGCCTAATCTGGAAAGAGGAGTAAGGTCTGATAGCCAGGCAACGGACGCTAGAATCCCTGTAGACACCAGGACAAGGGGGCCTGACCCTTGGGTGGAGGGGCACGTGTGTGTGTGGGGGGGGGGGCTGACTTGAAAACTAGGGGCTGATCCTGGAGAGGCAGGAGGCCACTTGTTCCTTCCTGGTGGTCCCATAATGAAGCACGGGCTTCTTCCCCTGGGCTTGGGTTTGGGTTTTACCCATCTCGCGTTTTCCCCAGAATCTGGCACTGGCTTATGCAGCTGAGGCCACTTAATGGGTGGATGAGTGGATCCACGATGCAGCCATGAGAATCTTTATAATGTGGCTCTGACCCTGCCAGTCCCTGCTCCAGATCCTTACTCCGCCCCTCGCTGCTCTTAGGATGGAATCCGAGCGCCTTCCTCCTGCCAGCAGGTTCCACGGCATGGCCCTGGCTTGTCACCCTGTGGGGAGTTGGCTGGGAGTGCAGAGGTCGTGTCCCGGAAGAGGCTGAGTGCAGGACCTCAAGCCAGCCAGCCCCACTCTGCCACTTGCTAGCCCTGTGACTGGTGGGCATCTCTGTGCTCTGTCTCCTCACTTCTATGGAGATGAAAGGAGAATCTTCTTCTGGAATTCAGTAAGAAGATGCATAGAGGACATCGTCCCTGGCATGGGGTGTTAGCTGCTCTGAGTATTTTCTCCACAACCGTTACCTCATCGAGGGGCGCCCCCAAGAATATGCCCTCATTAGAAAATAACCCAAGACCCCACCCGTGTGGGATGGACAGAGTCTGCCGCAGTCTGGACGGACGACGTGGGCCCCCTCGTCAGGTGACAGGCACCGAGACAGGGATGATCACTCTCGTGATCAGAGAAAAACAACCAAATTCTTCATTTTCAAAAAAAAAAAAAAAGAAAGAAAAACGAGAAAAAAAAAAAAAAAAGAAAGAGAAGAAAGCAATCTCACTTAAGAAAAGAGGAAAACTCAGCTCATCTCAGTTTATCCAAAACCTTTTCATATTTTCAGTTTTAATAGGATGTGACGGAAGCTGACATTTTTTCGAGCACCAAGAACTCACGTCACTTTGAAAACTTGCAAGTTGATTTGAAGAAGCACCAAGAGGTAGCCAAGACTCGCGCTGCTCACAGATGGTGGGGGATTAGGTGCCAGTTTGCCGAAAAGCTTGGAATCGGCAGACGGCGGAGGGCAGCTGGCTGAGGCCACCCGTGGGCAGGCAGGACGGGCTGCCCGGCAGGAGGGCCTCCAGGCCTTGGCCGCACCCCACCTGGCCCAGGTGAGAAGCTGGCGGATCTTCACCGGCGCCCTCCTGGGGCTCACGTCTGAGGGCAGGACGGGCTCCAGGGGCCGGGTGGGGGGGGGCATGCTTGTCCTTGGCCCACGCGGAGCCCAGAGCTCAGATGGAGCCTCTCGCTCACCACCGCCTAGCTGTGCGGCCTTGGGTGCATTCTTAATATCCGTGAGGCTGAGTTTCATCTTTGGGAGGAAAAGGGGAAAGAACCAGGACGTGGAGAAGTAACCACAGCTACCTCGGAGGGTATCAGGAGGAATTACAAGACCATATGGAGAGATGCGTTTGTAACTCGAAAGTCCGGTTAATTAATTCCCCCAGTGAGGGGACAGGAGGGGCACGAGGGCGTGTGGGGAAAATGAGGAATTTGTAATTAATTATGGAAGGTATTCACCAAGCCTCCATTCAGCTGTTCTGGGCATGAGCAGACTCCTCGGGGGAGAGGGAGAGTCCGTCAGTGGGACTGGGGTAGGGGCTGCAGAAGGCATTTAGGCAGAAGTCACAGCCCCGAAGAGGTCCGGGGCCGGAGTGGGTGGGGCCTGTGGGGACGCAGCGCCTGGGCCAGCCACATGGTGGGAGCCCGAGGGATGCCCCTGGAGGCTGCCCCCAGACTTCTGAACACACAAGGAATTGCCAAGCCACGGGCCACTAGCTGTATTCCGGTCCCAGTGGCACGTCAGGAGATCGAGCTGTCCTTGCATGAAGTGCCTGGGTCTTTGCGAGACCTTCCAGATGCCCAGGGGCCGAGCTTCTCCTCCGAGCCAGACCTGAGGCCAAAGGTGGCTCAGACATGATGTCTCCTGTCTCCGGGAGCTCGGGTGGGTGCGGACAGAGCCTGCTGCCTCTCCCTGAAGCAGGCAGGGCGGTGGGAGACGCAGGGGCAGATGGCTTTGTCTTGTCCCCCGATGTCCCCAGACTCTGCTCAGCGAGCACTTTTCATGAACCCTCATGAACTCTCCTTTTCTGGCATCTTTTTTTGCAGTGATGTGGAAGTGACGGGTTGCCTGTGTTTGTCGATGTGATTAAAAGACTAAGAGGTGAACTCTTTCCAGAGTCGGCCCCCGGGGTGCGGCTGGCCTGCTGCCACGGGACAGACATCTTTCTGCTGGTCGCCAGGAGGTCTGAGCAAGGCAGGAATTAGCACTCCCTCTGCGGGTCTCCGAGGGCACCCCCACCCGTGAGGGGACGCACATCCTCCCAGCTGGAAATAATGAAGGGCCACGGGCCATTCAGGTCCAGGTTCAAATCCTCGCCTTACCACTTCCAGGCTGTGTGTCCTTCCACAAATGACTTGGCTTCTCTGTGCCTCTGGAGACACTAATGTCACCTCATGCTGCTGCCGAGGGGGTGGACTGAGATTGGATGGGGGAGGGTGATGTCTGGACTGCAGTGCCTGGAACACAGGAAGAATTTAGAGAGCCTTTGTTGAATCTGAATCCTAAGACCCTCTCGCCGGGGGAATAGCGAGCTATTGGCCAATCAGAAGTGCCAGCCAGAAAAACACCAGCGTGAGAGTTCACGCCTCTCCCTTCTCCCCTCTTTTGAAAAGTGTCTCCCGAACCCTCCATAAATGCAGTGGAAAGAGTCAAAGACGAAGACTTTTTGGATTCAAGGGAACATTTAGTTCGAAGCGTATCAACCAGCCTCCTGCCTACTGCTAATAATAACGAACATTTATTAGGCAACTCGCTGGGCTGGGCACTCTCCCAGTACTCCCCCATCCAAAGCTCACACCAGCCCTCTGAAGCACGCCCCAGATTCACCCCCATCTGGCGTCGGGTGGAACTTTCTAGGAAATGGAGCTCGGCTGGCCTCGCGCGCTTAGTAAGTGGCTGAGTTGGGACACAAACCCAGGCTGCCTGCCCCAAAACCCAAGCCCACCAGATGAGATTGTCTTCCAAATGCAGAAATCCCTTCTGCAGCCCAACTTGGCCCAATCCTCTAGCTTTTGGGAGAAATACATTCCATCTCTTCCCAGAGCCGAACCCGAAAATGAGGCATCTTAAACTTCACATTTCATAGCCGGAATTCGTACTTGCACATAAAATCTATCAATCCTGCTGGCCCCCTTCCCTCTTCTGGGCACATATTACAGGCTGCTGGCATGGGTGTCTAAATAAACATCCATCAGCCTGGATCCTTGCAGACCGATTCCAAACATTGGCTCGACAGGGTGGCACCCGGGATTGCAAACCCGCCGCCTTGCCCCGACACACTTCAAACACTCCCCTTTGTGCCTCTAGGAAAACCAGAGCGGCTGGTCTCTTAAGCTCGCACAGAGCTTTGTAAAAACCTCCATTAGGTTGAAATAACCTCGGCTCCTGTCCCGCTCGTCAAACTGTGAGTGTTTCGAGGCCGGGGTGGAGGGCCTGGCATTCGCCATCTCCTCCGTATCAGGCTCTGGGCCACACGTGGGACACACCTCGAGTCATTCCTTGCAACACGCCCGGGGGACATCTTAATGGCCCCCTTCGCGGGAGGCTAAAAGGAGAGGCACGTTGCTGTAGGTCGCACGGCCACTTTGAGGCAAAACTGGGATGTGCGTGGCCTTCCCATTGTGCCAGCGAGGCCATGCTCTATTCTGTACCATCTCCCCGGAGTCCCACAGAGGGTCTGCCTGGTCCAGCTTCCCAGCAAATGTGTGTTGAGAGACCGAGTGGCCCAATAAAAGAATGACTGAACAAGTGTCGAATTTCCAGGGGACTGTGGAGCCCCAGCTGTCTGGAAGGATTCAGGTGTCTTGCTCAGGACCACGAGCTAGGCCTCAAGGGCACTGGCTAACAGTGGGTCCATGCATCAGATACGGATTACACTTTTCAAAGCACCGGGATAGAGTAGTGTCAATAACGTAGCTTAAAGTCCTGCCAAAGGCACTTCCCCCAAATCACCCTTTGTTCCTTCCGACTCTGCATAAATGGAATCTGTTGCATCTGCTAAGTCAGGCCGGCTACTTCTCTGAGTCTGTTAATCGCAGGGAAGGTTTTCCATGTTCTGAATGATTCGAATCGTTTCTCAACAAACATCCAGACACAGCAAATGTGGTGTGCCCGGGCGGGCAGGAGAGTGGCAAGATGCTTCTTATCATGGTTTAGTTTGCAAACCTGAGAAGTCTGACTTTGAAAACCAACATTTGATTGTCTGGCATGCGTTGCCCCAAATTTTCATTGGCTTTTTCCCTTTTGAAATGGTTGCTAGGAGTTTCTTGGGAGAAGAGAGTTCAAAGTCATCACCCATTCTCCCTGTTTTAAAGAGGAGGACTTCAGGGGTGCCTGGGTGGCTCAGTCGGTTAAGAGAGTGGCTCTTGATTTTGGCTCAGGTTCATGAGTGTGAGCCCCGCATCAGGCTCTGCGCTGATGGTTCGGAGCCTGCTTGGGCCCTCTCTCTCTGCCCCTCCCCTGCTTGCTTGTGCTCTCTCTCTCTCAAAATAAATAAACTTTAAAGATGAGGACTTCAGGGGCACCTGGGTGGCTCGGTTGGTTAAGCATCTGACTTCGGCTCAGGTCGCTATCTCGTGGTTCGTGGGTTCGAGCCCCATATCTGGCTCTATGCTGACAGCTCAGAGCCTGAATTCTACTTCAGATTCTGTGTCTCCTTCTCTCACTGCCCCTCCCCTGCTCATCTGTGCTCTCTCTCTCCCTCTCACCCTCTCAGTCCCAAAAATAAATAAACATTGAAAAAAAATTAAAAAAAATTTTTTTAAAGATGAGGACTTCAGTTTCCCAGAGAAAACAGACTTAGCTAGAAAGTGGCAAAGCTCACACCAGAACCCGGGTCTCCTATTACCCAGGCGAAATTCTCGCTTAAATACAACCAAGTGGATCGGCTTTGCCCTTCTATCTAGGTCCCAAAGGGTCCCCTCCTGGTAACAGAGTTGGTTTTGAAGCATTGAAATGCATGGACAACCAGCTGTAGCTGGTCTTACAAATGATGATGTGCTACGTTCCTGTAAGGCCCCTTCTAGGAAGTTACCTCGAGAAAATAATCAGAAACGTGGATAAAGATTTATGCACCAAGATGTGCATTGCTGTATTATTTAGAACAGAAAAAAAGGGTGGGGGAGAGGAAGTAAGTTAACAAAAAATCCCTATTAGGCTGCCATTAAAATAAGTTTTTGAAGACTTTTTAATGACTTTAGAACATGATCGGGATAAATTACTAAGTGAAGAAGATGAACCAAAAACATATAGACATAGCATGTAAAACTATGGAATATACATATCAAAGAGGCTGGAAAGAAATGTACTAAAGTGTTAGTAGAGGTCATTCATTCCATGATAATTGATCCACTTCTATATATCAGGCACTGTGTTATTCACTAGAGATGCAGTATGCAAAACAGAGTGAGTTCCTGCCTCTATGGATCTTGTTGTCATGGTAAGGGAGGAAGAAGAGGCAATATTAAGAAAATGATCATGAAATTAAATTCATTAATACAAATCGTTATTGCTATTGAGAAGGTTATTTCCGTAGGGTGGGATTATGGGCGATTGTGGTGTTGTTTTTGTTTTATGCTCTTCTAAATTTCTTTAGATCTTATGTTTCCTACCATGGCCTTTATGGACTTTATTATTAGAAAAGTAGAGAACTTTTTTTTTTTTAATTTTTTAAATTTTTTTTGTTTTTTTAAGTTTTTTAATGTTTATTTTTGAGAGAGAGAGAGACAGAGACAGAGTGTGAGTGGGGGAGGGGCAGAGAGAGAGGGAGACACAGAATCGGAAGCAGGCTCCAGGATCCAAGCTGTCAGCACAGAGCCCGACGTGGGGCTCCAACCCATAAACTGTGAGATCACGACCTGAGCTGAAGTCAGATGCTTAACCGACTGAGCCACCCAGGCGTTGTCCCAGAAAAATACAGAACTTAAAAAAATACACACAAACACAAAACCCGCAAGTACCAGGGTAGTTTCCAGTGGCCCCACACTGACAGCAGAGCCCAGCAGACCGACCTGCAGGTGAGCCCCTCAGAAGATGCCTGCACATCTGTGGAGAAGACAAAGACCTTCCTTGGAGCTGTTGGGACTGTATCAGTTTCCCGTTGCTGCTGTAACAAATCACCGCGATCTTAGTGACTGCCAAAAACATACATTTTTTTCTCCTATAGTTCTATGGCCCATAAGTCTGAAATTAGTTTCCCTGGGCTACCCAGTCAAGGTGTTGACCGGTCTGGTTCCTTCTAAGGCTCTGGGGGCCTTGTTCACTTTCTGGTGGCCATCTCCATCCTTGGCTTGTGGTCCCTTCCTCTGTCCTCCATCATCACATGGTCTCACTCTGTCTCCCTCTTAGAAGGACTCTTGTGATTGCATTTAGAGCCCACCTGGATACCAGGATCACCTTCCTCTCTCAAGATCCTTGACTTAATCACAACTGCAAAGTCCCTCTGCCATATGTTAGAACATTCACAGGTTCCGGGGATTAGGAGCAAGGTATCTTTGGGGACCATTATTCAGCAGCCACAGGGGCTTATCAAAAGCCTGAAGCTTTATCGACTTTATCAAATGTCAGCCAATCTTCGAACAGCCCTTGCTTGATGTGTGTGTGTGTGTGTGTGTGTGTGTGTGTGCGCGCGCAGGTGTGTGTGTTTTCTTGAGCAAAAAGAAAGCATGGAGTGTTTGCAAATTCATTTGTGCCACAAATGCTTCTTAAATCTTTGCTAGCTGTCCTCATCACCCACCAGCTCTGTTGTTATTGTAAAGAATTTGCCTGGTGGTTTGCATCAAAAGTGGGAGAAATGGCTGGGTACACAAATAAAAAGAGAGAGCAAGACAGAGAGGGGAGGGGAGGATTATTGTGAGCTAATGCTTGCATTTCAAACATTCAGTCCAGTGAAAACGTTGACATCAAGCATTGTATGTTCCTGGGACAGAGCTCTCCGAGTTGTGTATCTCATGGGTGTCATTGGATGTTATTGTTGCCTTGCTAAATATTCATGGATGAATATGTGGAATAAATTCTCTTGTAAACTGACAGAGGGCAAGTAAGGCCTGTCCTTGACTCTCTCATCTGCTTCCTCATTTCTGAGAAACTGTCTATTTGGGCATGAGTGCGTGTGTGTGCGTGTGTGTGTGTGTGTGTGTGCGTGCATGTGCACGCGTGCGCACGCACATGGGGGTGCTATGTACTTGGTTAATTTGAGCAGGAGAATCCCATTTTCAGAGTAGCGGAAGATGCATCTCCCCAGTCTGGGGACCTCCAGGTGGGTGGTGGTTAAAGAAGGCAAGGTTTGCTCAGAGAATGGCTTTCGTAAGGCTGCAGCCTTGCTTCTAAATTAACATCTTCAGACCTATTAGGGGACTGTGGCTCGTTTGTTAGAGGTAAGGTGGCTTCCAACAAGAAGGGTGACAAAAAGCCACTATATGTGCATGTGCATGTGTGTGCGTGTGTGTGCATACACGTACGTGTTCACACACACAGAGAAGCACTTCTTTTGGCTCAGGACAAAGTACTTGAGGGTGGCCGTGGACCAGCGTGCTTCTGGGTAGAGAAGGAGACAATGGTGGAGAGACTGTGAAGACATCGGGTGACAGACCTAGGGGATGTGGACGGGGAAAGCGAGGGACACTGATTACTAGAGACTCTGCTGAGATGCTCCCTTGCCTGGGATGCCTACTCTGACTCTTTGTCTTGTCCTCCTCTGGGCCTAGCCATTCGTCCAGGGCTACGGACAGAATTCTGTCCTGGCCCGCTCCTCCTTCCCCAATTAATATATTAAAGTCCAACGTGCCCTATTTGGAGATGAGGCTTTTGGGAGATAAGGAGGTTTAGGTGAAGTCATGAGAGCAGGACCCTCGCGATGGGATTAGTGCCCTTATAAGAAGAGACATCAGAGCACGCCCCCCGCCCGTGTCTCCCCCTGCTGGGTGAGCACACAGTGAGAAGGCAGCCGTCTACAAGCTAGGAAAAGAGCTTTCACCAGAACCTGACAATGCTGGCTCCCGATCTTGGACTTGTAGCCGACACAACTGTGAAAAATAAATTTCTGTTGTTTACGCTGCCCAGTCTGTGGTATTTGTTACAGCAGCCAGAGTGGACTCAGACACCCAGGCTTGGGGTTTTCATGGCACACCGCACAGGCATCCAACAGAGCAAATTATAATTCTTGGTTTACTTGTCCGTCTCCCCTGAGCGTCTGTGGGTTTTCCTAAGGTCAAGGATTTCCTTAGGCTGTATCCTGAGCCCTCCACCCATGTTCCGTGAACTTATCATGTGCTTATGGCAGACGCTGGGGATGGTACCCCAACATCTAGCCACCCTGTTTTCCATAATCATAGAATATTCCGCTATGTACCCGGCCTCTTAGAACAAGAACTGCATCTCTCTGCTTTCTTTGCAGCTAGGCATAACCACGTGACTGTGTTTGGGTCAACGAAAATGTGACAGAATCCAAGGGCTTAACTTCCGTCTCATAACTTTCAAGAATAAATGCACACCTCCTCCCCGTCTTCCATTGGCCCCTGACAGTGCCTGGAATTTGGGCATGACAGAAAGCGACCTGGGCCATGCAGTCAAGAGCCATACTCTAAGAGGACACAGGAACAAAATGCAGTCGGCCTGGCCCGTGACACTGTGAAGTTGCTCTCCAGCCCTGAACTTTTTTTTTTTTTTTTTATAAATAGGTCTGGGTAGGGGTGTCTGGATGGCTCAGTCCGTTGAGCATCTGATTTCAGCTCAGATCTCACGGCTCATGGGTTCAAGCCCCGCATTGGGCTCTGTGCTGCCAGCGTGGAGCCTGGAGCTGCTTCGGATTCTGTGTCTCTGTCTCTCTCTGCCCGTCCCCTGCTCACTCTTTGTCTCTCAAAAACGAATAAACATTTTTAAAAAATGTATATAGGTCTGGGTAGAGGTCCAGAATTTGCATTTTTTTAATGTTTATTTTTGAGAGGGAGACAGAGAGCAAGCAGGGTAGCCGCAGAAAGAGAGGGAGATACAGAATCCGAAGCAGGCTCTGGGCTCCGAGCCGTCAGCACAGAGCCCGACGTGGGACTCGAACCCACGAGCTGCGAGATCATGACCTGAGCCGAAGTCAGATGCTTAACAGACTCAGCCACCCAGGCGCCCTGCCGTGTACTATTTTTGCCCCAGCTGTTTACCTGAGAGAGAATTACTTTTTTTTTTTTTTTTAATTTTGAGAGAGAGAGAAGAGAGAAAGAGAGAGCATGAGCCGGGGAGGGAGAGAGGGGGAGAGAGAATCCCAAGCTCCACGCTGGCAGTGCAGAGCCTGGTGCGGGGCTCGAACTCACAAACTGTGAGATCATGACCTGACCCCAAATTAAGAGTCAGATGCTTAACCAACCAAGCCACCCAGGCGCCCTAAGAATTATAATTCTTGATAAGGATCCATTATTGGGGGGGGGGGGTCTCTGTTCCAGTAGCCCAGGCGAGCACTCGCACAGTTCTCAGCATGTTTGCTCATTGATAGATAAGAGGGTCTGAGCCTTCTCGGACACCCGCGACCACGATCCTCCTCACTGTCTCCTCCCCGCAGACAGAATAGCCGCCCTCATCGCCACCAAAGACGTCCACGTTTCATTCCCAAACCTGTGAATGTGTTTCCTTACATTCCCTTACAAAAGGGACTTTGCAGGTGGAGTCAAGTGAGGGATCTTGAGTCGGGGAGACTGCCCCGGATTATCGGGATGGGTGCAACACAGTCACGAGGGGCCTGCGAGAAAGGAGATGTGACAACCGAGGCAGAGGTCTGAGTGATGCCCAGATGGGACCACGAGCCAAGGAATGCGGGCCGCTTTCAGGAGCTAGAAAAAACAAGTGGACAGATTCTTCCTTAGAGCCTTCAAAAGAACCCAGCCCTGCCGGCCCGTTGTAGACTTCTGACCGCCAGAACGGTTAAGAGACTAAGTGTGTTGTCTTAAGTCGCTGAACTGTGGCCATGTGTCACAGCAGCAACGGGAAACTAATATGCTTCCCTTTGTCCTCACGGCTCCTTGCGTCCTTGAACACGGGCTTTGGATTCACTTTGCAAGGTGGATCCGGGCTGGAATCTGCTCCAGTGCTGACGGTGGCACAAAGTCTCCGAGTGCCCTGCACGCACATAGGGGAGGCCCAGGGAGGGCTCACTCTCAGCTGTGAGGTCAAGGCCCTGGACTTCAATACTTAATTTGCTGGGCAATCTGACTCCTCTCCCAGTGGCCAGCAAGCTCAAACAGGAGGGACTGTGGGATCCCCTCTTCCCTCCAACTGAGCAGGCTTTCTTTATTTTACTTTTCTTTCTTTCTTTCTTTCTTTCGTTTTTCTTTCTTCTTTCTTTCTTTCTTTCTTTCTTTCTTTCTTCTGTTTTTCTTCCTTCCTTGCTTCCTTCCTTCCTTCCTTCTTTCTTTCTTTTAGTATTTATTTATTTTTGAGAGAGAGAGCGAGCAAACAGGGAAGCAGAGAGAGAAGCAGAGAGAGCAGAGAGAAGCAGAGAGAGAGAGGGAGAGAGAGAACCCCAAACAGGCTCCACACCGTCAGCACAGAGCCCGACGCGGGGCTCGAACTCAAGAACCAGAAGATCATGTCCTGAGCTGAATCCAAGAGTCGAACACTTAACCAACGGAGACACCCAGTTGTCTGCTTTTCTGCTCATCATGTCCCCACTCTTGCTTTGCTCAGACACCGCCATTGACTGTCCATGGAGTCCAAACTCAGCATGACACACAGAAGCCTTCACACTCAGGAACAAGATGCCAACTTCCTGCTCGGGCCACCCACAGAGATCTCCTTCAGGCATCCGAATTCCATGCACCCAGACCGGGTTCTCTTCTGTTCCTCCCGTGAGTCCAGCTCTTATCCTGGTGCCCCTGCCGGGACCACCTCCCCCTTTCCCACCTAGCACACTCTCGCTCATCCTGACACCTTGCAGGTAGGGGTGGTGAGGATCACAGCCATGTTCTGCATGGGGTCCGCTTCTCCCCACGGGCCAGCTTAGCACAACTGGGCCCGTGCCTTCACCTCTAAGGCTGTTTCCCCTCGACGAAACAGCAACAATAATGGCTTCAGGGGTGAGTTGTGAGTACTAGACAGGGTAGTGCTTATGGAGCACACACAGGCGTGGGCTGTTACTGTTACTGGTACCTGCTGCCTCTTCCATGAAGCATGCCATGATTTCCCTCGGTTTAATTAGTGACTCTGCAGTGGCACAAATCTCTCTTGGCTTTCTTACATGGCATCTCTAGTCTCTCTCAGAGTAGCCAACCCTGGGACTTTGCTGGTTTGAGCACTGAAGGCCTCAGATCTCTGGAGACCCCTCAGCCTCAGGCGACCAGGATGGCTGGTCAACCTACTCTCTCTGAACCGTTAGCTCTCGAAGGCAAGTACTGGTCTTACTCGTCCCCACATGCCCAGAATGCCATGTGACTGAGCCCAGGATGTAGCTGGAAGTAAACCAACGTCCAACTAAGGCAAGAGGGAGGGAAGAAAGGAAGAAAAGTAGGAAGGAAGGAAGGAAGGAAGGAAGGAAGGAAGGAAGGAAAGAAGAGGAAGGAAGGAAGGGGGAGGAAGGAAAGGAAAGGAAAGGAGGAGGGAGTGAAGGAAGGAAGGAAGAAAGGGGGGAAGGAAGGAGGGAAGGAAGGAAAGAAGGAAGGTAGAGAGAGAGGGAGGCAGGGAGGGAGGAAGGGAGGAAGGAAGGGAGGGAGGAAGGTGAAACACTATTTTGAAATATCACTTGTGTTTTGTCTTCTTGGAAATTCAGATTCTCCTCCCACCTCTTCCCTCCCTCTCAGGACCCTTGAACTTGAAGATGAGGCCATGAGGCTTTCACTCCAGGGAAACGAGGGCTGATACTGCCAAGAACAAAGAAGGTTTTGCTGTACTTTGAGCTTCAACTGGCCTTTAAAAATAAAAACTCGTGCAGTAATGTTCTTGAAAGCCAGGCTTTCTAAAGAGAAAAGCTATTTTCTCAGAACGCCTCCGGAGCCGGGTTTTACATCTCAAGAGCCGAAGCTTGGAGAACTGATGGTAGAATAATCCATAAGGTAGGAAGAAAGAAGGACGCTCAGGGTTGGGATGAGGGTCCTGGTGGGGAGGGAGAGGGGAGAGAGGGCCAGTGCCAATGTCCTCACCCTTCCCTTCCCATGGTCAGATCCCTAAACAGGACACTCCTTCCGTGTTTTCTAGGCTCAACATGGAGACCCGCCCCACCCCCTCCCCCACCGGAGCAGGAGGTTGATGCAGATTGGTAGAGGTGCATGGCCAAGGGAAGAGGTCCAGTTAGTGGGCCCAAGGCAGTTCGCAGGGCCCACCCTCGCTGGCAAGGGGCCCAGGGAACAACTGAGAGTCTGCGGGCCCTGGAGGCCCAGAAGGGCCAGAGCCTGAAGGTGACTTGGGTTGGGTGAGGAGGCCACATGGCATGGACTCTTGGAACCAGAACCCGTGAGCACAGCACAACGCTCCAAGGACCAGCAGACGCCAAAGCAAGATGCCCAGAGACCCAACGGCCAGGTTACCCCTCAGGGGACATGGAGGGACCAGGCTGTCACCTGCCGTCCATGGGTGAGTAACGCCCTGACTGAGGTCAGTGGGAGCCTCATGAGGCAGGAGTCTCTGCTCTGCCCCCAGAACTGTGTGGACCCTTTGACTCCATCTTGGGAAGGAAGAAGGGAGGGTCCTTGAAAACAGGCAAGAAGTCCTGGAGGCCACTAACCTTTGACCCGGAAGTGACAGAGTAGCCTAGCTGGCAAAATCAGGGTTTCTGCAAGATGAGAGCGGTTAGAGAAAACAAATTAAGTCGCATTTTTCTGCACAGATGCATAATCCCAGTCTAGCGACCCAAGGAAAGGAAGGAGAAATGTGGGAGACGTACGTCCTCCGGTATGAACTCGGTTCTCACTGGCCTTCTGGAATCTTCTCATTGGCTTGTTGCAAAGAGAGCAAGGGCGTAGCAAGGGGACTGTGTACCAGGGAGAGGCTGAGGTCCCCGTGCACAGGAGCCGGGGAGGAGCAGCGAGGGGCTGTGGCCCCATCCTCCAGACCTCTGTGGGCTCTGTCGGGTCACCGCGGCACGTGGAATGCCCTGGAGGGGTATTTGGGTGTTGATTTAAGGGTTAAAGTGCTGAGGGCCCCCACACTGGAGTCTTCTCCAAGTATGGCTAAAGGCCACCCAGGGAAAGGGAACCTGGCTCCTGCAGGGACACGGAGCTGTGTGACAAATGGCTTTCCCGTCACGGGGGCCACTCCTTTCCGGTGCTCAGGTGGGGCCTGGAGAGGCCCCCTGTTGCCCCACTCAGCGCTGGCTGACGGGCCTGCAGGCAGGCCAGCTTCCACGTGTGCTGCTTCTGCCTGTTGGGGCTTCTTGGGGGGAAACCCTCCTCTGCGTCCAAGAGTTGGGGGCGGGCCTGAGGTCAGAGGCCACAGTCCATTCTAGAACCACAGGGTGGCAGTGCTGTTGGGCCTCCCACACCTCCAGCCTCCCCCCCGGGCCGTGAGGTGGACAAAGTGGGCCAGGAATCTCAGGTGACTCTCCTGAGGGCCCACAGAAGCAAAGGCAGGAGCAGGACGAAAACCTGGGTCTCCCGAGGCCCAGGCACGGCCCCACCTCTTACTCAGTTTTGTGCTGCTTTGAGATTTACCCTTTCTGGTCCACGGGCCCGAATTGGACTCCTGCAAGTGCCTTTCTGGAGAATCATCTGTGTCAGGACGGCGGGTGGTCCTTGGTCACCCACCTCCGAATCTGGTGCTGTTCCCGGGACAGACAACTAGAACAGATGCGCCAGAGCCCCCGCCCCTGCCCCATCGGGGTCTCTTTTTCCTTTGGGCACGTGGGGGGACCCCCCTGCCTGCCCCCTGCCAGTAGAGACGCCGGGTGAGCTGTCCCGACCAAGTGACACATCACTTCCTGTCTGAGGCATTTAATCGCTAGTGAGGAGACCCTAGGCACTCCTAGGGTGAGGCAGAGGGAAGCGGGGGGACACTCAGCCCCGACGGGAACTAACCACGTCGGACTGAGCCACGAGGGCCTCCAGCCTGCTGATGAGAGCAGCAGAACCTAGAGCAGCCCGGGGACTACAAGTGGGGACTGCCTGACGCCGAACCTGGCCCTTGGTTCTGGAAAAAGAACCACCAGACGCCTTCTCAATGGCAATTCGGGGTCGGGGCGGGGGCCGTGCCTTCCTGTGTGAGGGGCAGCAGGAATTCATAGCGAAGGAGCTGGCGTGGTTGGTAGAGACAGAAAGCAAAGTGGTTCTCAGACTTCGGCCGGGAGGACAGGGCGGGAGGGGTAGGGAGCGATTCGTGCAAACATAGATTCTCCTCGTTTCCGCAACCCTCACATCCAACTCCGATTCTTCGGGTCGGAGGGGGAGCCGGGAATCCGCTTGCTTACCAGGGTGCTAGCTGATTGTGCGGCATGAGGTCTTTGGGCCACGCCTCGACTGATCCCACCTCTGGCAGACCTGGTTTCGAGTCCTGATTCAGTCCCTGGCTGTTGGCTTGGGGTGAGACAGTTAAGCTCTCTGAGACTCAACTGCTTTGTCTGTAAAAGAAAGTTAGTGCTACTTGACTCCCAGGGCTGTGGAAGAATCCAGTGCGATACAGGGCGCCCGAGCGGCTCAGTCAGTTAAGCATCTGTCTCTTGATCTCGGCTCAGGTCACGGTCTCATGGCGTGGGAGTTCGAGCCCCGCATCAGGCTCCGCGCTGAGGGTTCGGGTCCTGCTTGGGACTCTCCTCTCTCTCTCTTCCTCTCTCTCTCTCTCTGCTTTTCCCCTGCTCATGCTTGCTCTCTCTCCCGCAAAAATAAATACAGCAACATTTTTAAACAGAGAATTAGGTGCCATAATATAGTATATTATAGTATATAGTAATATAGTAATATAGTATATTATATATAATATATTATATATAATATAATATATAATATAATACAATAATATAATAATATAATATAATAATAATATAATAATAATAATCATTATTATTATTGCTTTATTATTAAAAAGAGAAACGTGCGCATCTTAAACGGGGTGGGGGTGCGGTGGGGGAGCCCCTTGAGGAGACACAGCCTATGACCAAGTAGCCCCAACTCACCTGCTCAAAGTCACCACCCCATTGGGGTCTCGTAGGCTAATTCCTGCCACCATCGCCCTGCCGGTCACCCACCAGCTCTTCCTCTTGTAAAATCTTGTAAAAGGCTCAGGCGCAGATCTGTTCCCGGGAGAAGGGACATCGGGCTGGCGAACAGCCTGTGTCCATGGTGAAAAGTAAGAGCGACAGTTGTGGGTCTGTTCCCCCCTCGACTTGCCCCTCCTAGCGGGGCTGATGGTTCGTGGCCCATTGCCAGGTCCCCCAAGTCCCATCAAGGCTTGCCACAAGCATGGGCTCGATAAACCCTAGCTCTTGTTGAAAGGGCCAGGGCTCCCCGCTCGTTCAAACCACGGGGCGCCTTCGTGGCCTCCCCTGGTGTCTAACGTTGCAGGTTGTCCCTGTCTTTAGCCGAGAGGATGCCTTCCAGAAAAGACTGGAGCCCCGTGCTTCCAGGAGGACACCCTAATGTCCTCTGCTTCTGGATTTCTTATTAATGGCGGCAATCTTTCCACCCGTTCGGCCCAATGAGCTCTGACTTGTTCAGGACTGGGAGCAGGTGTCACATTCCCCAGATGCGTCTCTGGCTGGGTGCACCCTTCACACCCCTGGACCCCGGCACTGAGCACCCAGCCCATCTGCCGATGGCACGTCCCCCCCCCCCCCCCCCCCCGCCCCGCCGCAGAGTTTGAGCTCCTGGGTCAGTCACGCCCGGCACCCCAGGGCTCTCGGTGCACGGGTATGGCACAAACACCTGAAGGAAGGGAGGGGTGTAAACCCACCGTCTGGTCTTAACAATATGACCACCACATGCCACACCCACAGCATTCGGTACAAGGTGGGCCCTTCCTTGTCTCTGGAACATGGGCCCCTCACGACGCATTCCAAGATTTGCCATGCATTTTCCAGTCGGGACCACGGGTCTCGCCAGAAAATTCCACGAGTGAATAGGTGACTCTTCCTCGACCTACTGTGTCATCACATGGGGTGGGGGAGGTGAGGGCACTGGCTCGTTTCTTTATGGATCACATCAGACTTCATGTTTTCTCCTTCGGTCTGCACCCCCGCCCGGCAAGCCGTGTGCCAAGGAAGTCTCCTCGCCTCTCCCAGCCCTGCTTTCCTTGTCTGTTGGGGGGGTGTGAAGCCTGTGCCGTTTACCTCCAGAGTCTGGCTGGGCTGGGGACTCTGGTGTCTACAAAGCATGTCCGACTAGGAGCAAATAGTTGTACATTTCATCAGCCAAAAGCTTGGCAGGCGAAAACACGGAGCCCATTAGCTACAGCGGAGGTCTGGGGTTTCTGTAGGCTCCATTTGCCTGCCAGTCCCATTTGGCCAAGGCTTCGGAATCTGGCCTGGCGTTCGCCAGGCTGGTGTCAACGTGTCTGGATGCTGTGTCCATACTCACGGGTCATTGGGCAGCCTTCCGCCAGCCCGCCGCCCGCATCGTCGACGCTGGGGTTGCTTCAGCAGACTCTGCTGCCGTGTGCCAAGCTCTGTGTTAGATGGAAACGTACATACGACATGGCGTATTGTTAGCTTCCTATAGCCGCTAGAACTAATCACAAATTTGCTGGCTCTCGACAGCACAAATTTATTCTTTTCTAGTTCTGGAAGGCAGGGACCGGGTATGGGGTGAAAATCAAGGTGTCAGAAGGGCAGGTTCCTTTTGGAGGCTCTGGGGAGAATTACTTCCTGCCTTCCCCAGCTTCTAGAGACCACCTGAATTCCTCGGCTCGGGGCCCCTTCTTTCCTCTTCAAGCCGGATGTGTAACATTTCCAGATCTCTCAATGCTTTATCTTCTCTCTCCTTGGACCCTCCGCAAGGACCCTGCCTCTCGCCACAGGGACCCTTGTGATGATCCTGTGCCCGCTCAGATAATCCAGGATTCCCTCCCCATCTCAATGTCCTGAACTCAATCACACCCGCAAAGTCCCTTTGCCACATCAGGTGATACATCCACAGGGTCCCGGGATCAGGAGGTGGAGCCTTCGGGGACCTTTATTCAGCCCCCCAGACAATGCTCTGTGTCCTCGAGGTGGAGGGGACGGGCGGCGCCCCCGCGTTCCAGATGCCCGTGAGGCTAGTCACCCCTGGTCCCAGCATGCCTCTCGCAGACACCCACTCCATGAGATGCTCCACCAAAAAGGACTGGACATAAGCTGTTGATCTAGTTAGCAGGATGGAGGGTGAGGCTCCTGGGGGGGAAGGGGGGGGCCGGGGGGGGCTAAGACGTCGTTAAATTATTTAGCACTGTGTGCATTAGAAGGCCATTATATAAAGTAGCGGATTATAAACACCAATGTCCATAATAAGGTAATAAAATAAATAATACATTAACGAGGTGCAGTGCTCCCGAGCCCGAGTGGCTGGTGGTAACGGAGGCCCGCCAGGGGTGAGGCCATAAAGCCACAGGCGCTGAGGGGGGCTGACGTGAGGCGTGGCCGGGCCTCCCCTCCCCGCCCCCCCCCCCCCCCCGCTGGCCCACAGGTGTCCAGGTTCCAGCGCTGGGAGGTCCCTGCCAATGCCAAGGTGGCCAGGGTGCGCCCGTCTGTGCCCTTTGGGAGGTTTGCTGTGAACCTGTGGGACCCACTTGCCTCGGGGTTTCTCCTGTCTGCTGCCCGCCCTCCGGAGGTGACCACTGAACTTCGGGGCACCATGGGGTCAGTTGCAAGGCTCTGGGCCCCGGTGGCCTGGGTTCGAACCCTGGTTCTGCCTCTTACTCAGCCCTGGTCTTCTCACTTTAGAAATGAGGGGGATGCGGACAGTAGCCATCCGGGGAGCGCTGTCGTGAGGTCAGGTGGGAGCCCCCGGGTGAAGCTCCCCGTGTGGCAGGCGGCAGGTGATGCGCCTATTAGCATTGTGGCCTGCTGACTAATGGTCCCCAAAGATAGCCAGGTCCCAATCCCCAGAATCTGTGACTATGTCACCATACACAGCAAAGGGGGCATTTTCTATGTGATTAGGTTAAAGATCTTGAGATGGAGAGATTATCCTGGACTATCGGTGGGGGGTGGGGGGTGAGGGGGTGGGGGAGTCCTAAATGTGACCACGAGTGTTCTTGCAATGGGAGGCAGAGGGGAGGGTGCACAGGGCTCTGGGAGCTGGAAAATTCCAGGAAGTGGATGCTGCCTTCCAGCCTCCATGGGGAGCACACCCTGATTTCTGAAGCCGAAACCAGCTTTTGGGCTTCGGGTCTCCAGAAGGGTAGGAAAGAGAGCGAATGGTGTTCTAAGTCATCGATTTTGTGGTCCTTCGTGACGGCTGTCGGAGGCAACCACCGTCGTTTCGCCGCCCAGTGCAGTGCGTGGTCGTAGGGAGTGCCCCAGGCGTGGCTCTGTCTGTGTCCCAGCTACTTCTGACTCCTGTATCTGTACATTCAATATTTGTGGAGGCCTTAGTGTGTTCCAGCTACTTTTTTTCAGTGTAGGACCTACAAAAATAAGGCATGGCGGCACGCAGTCCCTTATAAATAGAAAGCTTCTCCCTCAGGGTCAAGAAAGTAGACAGTTTGTGGGTTCTGAGGTCCCACCGACCTGAATTTCAATCCTACTCTAATTAGTTGCGTGTCTCTGGGCAAAGTGTTTAACAACCTCTCAGGGCCTCCCAGACAGGGTCTTTAAAGTGAGATCCTGGCATCCGTGTGGGCACTAAATAAGCAAATACACAAAAAGGTTTGAGAGTAATGTCTGAAGCATACGTCCCTTACTAAGTGTTAGCTTCTAGTTTATTTTTAAGTTTTTATTCGTTTGGAGAGAGAGAGTGAGCATGCACACACGTATGAGCCAGGCAAGGGCGGGGGGCAGAGAGAGAGGGAGAGAGAATCCCAAGCAGGCTCCACACTGTCAGCACGGAGCCTGATGTGGGGCTCAAATCCACAACCCGCGAGATCATGACCTGAGCCAAAATCGAGTTGGACGCTTCGCCGACTGAACCACCCAGGCGCCCCGAGTATTAGCTTTTATTACGAGAGAGCAAAATAGGAAAACCACATTTCAGTTAAGTCAGGGATGTTCCTTCTGCATTCCGGGCAGAGGGAGAAATATGCGCAAAGGCCCCGGGGCAGGAAGAAGTTGTGAATCCACGAAACTAGACAGAAGACCGGACCAAAGGAGAGAATCCTATCAGGTGAGGATATGGGCCAAGCTGAGGCCACATGAAGCAAATTCTTGGAAGCCACTGTGAGGGTGTGATCTGTGCCCGAATAGCCATGGAAAGCTTTGGAACAGTTTTTAGGCAGGGGAGCAGCGCGATGTGATTTGTACCCTTTAAAGAATATTCTGATGGCTGCTGAGTGGAGACATGAAGGGAAGGGAGTCGGAGAGGCTACGGGGAGATCAGAGAAAGGGTTTTAGCAACGTGGACGGGAGAGAGTCACAGTGACCGGTGCCTTGGATTAGGATCAAGAGAATTAGGAAGCTGAGTAGGACTCAGAAGTCGGAAGAAGCAAGAGAAATGGCATTTTCTGAGGTCCGCTTGTGGGGAGGAGCCCCGTGTGTATGGAGCAAAGTGGAAGACAGGACGGAAAGCAGGTGGGAAAGGCAGGTGGAGTCACGTGGTGAGAGGAACAGAAGATAAGTGCAGCACGGTTCAGACGCCAGAAGAGACCCTCCTGTCCAGGACTGCCATGTGCAGTGGTGCAGGCTGGTCACTGCACAAGGAAGGGTATGCTTGTAGGGTACCCTGCTGTGTTATCACCCCTGCTGTGGTCCTCTCGGGGATGAGACAGAACCCACCTCAAGGCTCCAGCTTCTGTGCTGGGGGTGGAACAGCAGGGAGGAACCGCTGCTCACTGCTTGAGTGATTCCCAGCAGGCCTCACCGTCTCTTAGCCTCGTTTTCCTCTTCTGTAAAAGGGGACAGCACATTCTCCTCCGCTCTGCTCACCTGAGTCCCAGGGTTCAGAAAGGAGGCAGGGAGCCCGCCCAGCACCCAGCACTCTCTGTAAACCCCCACAACGTGAGCCATTAGGCGTGTGGTCATTGATTTTCATCCTCGCTGAGTTGCGACAGAACGCTCTCACCCCACCTCTGCAGACCAGCTCCTGACCCCAGGGTTGCCGAGAGACCTTCCCAGAACACGGGCGGCCCTCCGTTTCTCGTCAGGCCGCTTCCTTCGCAGCGATCGTCCCCATTCGTACGTAGTTGTTTTATTTTGTTTGGGTTTCTTTTGCCCTCATGAAACCATATCCCTTCTCTCTCGGCCCCTTTTGTGTCTCCAGCGTCTGGAACAATGCCTGGTGTATAGTAGGTGCTTGATAAATATCTGTGGAGTGAGTGGAAAGAATAAGCGAGTTTGGTGCATCCGGGGAGCTCTTCGAATGTCTCATGTGCACCCACACACAGATACTAACCGGGGGGAGTGGTTGCTCTGAGACCACCCGAAATTGGTATGGCGAAGAGGGGTCTGCTTGTCCTTTCTGGAAAGGGGCAGAGAAGGTGAGGTGGGGGAATTGAAAAACGGACACTCGAAGACGAGCGGAAGAGAAAGGGGATATGTGTGTATGTTAAATTTTGTTGAGAGTTTTATGAATTTCCCAGGACGTGGCTGATGCCTGGAATGTTCGGACCGTCCCTTGTTCCGATACGAGCCTCAGCTGAGAAGAATCGATCTGAGGTCATTTCTGTCTCATTTCACAGAACGAGAGAGCCAGGTCGCAGAGACTTTAAAAGGGCACCAAAGGGGCGCCCGGGTGGCTCAGTCAGTTGAGCGTCCAACTCTCGATCTCAGCTCAGGCCAGGAGATCGAGCCCCGCATCAGGCTCTGCACTGACCTTGGAGTCTGCTTGGGATTCTCTCTCTCTCTCTCTCTCTCTCTCTCTCTCTGGCCCTCCTCTGCTCATGGTTTTTTTTTTTTTTCCCCTCTTGCTCTCTCAAAGTAAATAGATAAACTTTTTTTTTTTTTTTCTTAAAGGGCACCAGGGGCGCCTGGGTGGCTCAGTTGGTTAAGCGTCCGACTTCGGCTCAGGTCATGATCTCATGGTTCATGGATTCGAGCCCCGCGTCAGGCTCTGTGCTGACAGCTCGGAGCTTAGACCCTGCTTCGGATTCTGTGTCTCCCTCTCTCTCTGCCCCTCCTCCACTCACACTCTGTGTCTCTCTGTCTCTCAAAAATGAATAAACGTGAAAGAAATTTTAGAACAAGGGCACCAAAAACGCAGGCTCCTTTGATTCGGATCCATGGCGTGTTAATTATGAATTGTGAGAACGTTTTCCAGAGCTGTGTTGGCTCCTCTGGGACCCTTCTGTGGTGGCTCCCGTGGAGAGGGGTTTTAGACCAACAACTGAGGGACCGCTCTGTGATTTCTCTCTGCCCGGCAGCTGCAGCGAAGGGAGACCGCTTCAAAGTCTTGTCCTGTGTCCTGTTTGAGTCTCTGGGAAAATGGTCTCTCCCATCTGTTCTGATTTCTCTCTCGGCTAGCGAAACAAGGCCTCCTCCCTGCCTCGAATTTTCCGCAATGTATCTAGGGCTCATTTTGGAGAGAAGCTCCTTAGCGCGAGCGGTCCATGCTTCCTGGTGAACTCTTCAACACACACGTAGAAGAATTAAATTTTTCTCCTAATGAGATTTCCCTAACGTCAATTTATTTATTGGAGGCTTTCCGAGCTGTCCTCAGGTGCTGAGGCTGTGGCCCCAGCCCCTCCCTCAGTCATACACGATGTCACTTATCAGAAGGGTTTGGAAAATATTTTACCCTTGACAGTGACCTGTATTACAATTAAAGCTGATGATGCGGGCCTCTTATTTGCCTAAGGAGACAACAAGATTTGCTATGTAATTTGAGAAGCACTTACAATACAGCTATCCATGCTGTAAGCTGATTATAAATAAAGTTCAGCCCAAGTGCTTTCCTAAGAATCACAGGATTCACAAAGAAAAGGACACAACCCTGTTGCACAGTTGGTCTGCATTGCTCTTGTAGGGAAATCAGATTCTCTTAGCAACTGCTGTATATCATGTTTATTAAACACCTTCTGGTTATTACAGAGGAGGGTACGAAAAAATCCCTCTCAAAGTCTCAGGAAATCTTTTCACACATCGACTATTTTTAAAGTCTCCCGGAGGTAAGCAGCCTTCTTTCTGCAGAATAGGCACTTTGGGGGCCCTGGGTCTTGGGCGGGCTCCGGGAGTCATGTGAGGAGAGGTTTCTTTTCTCAGTTTGTTTTCTCACGAACAAAGCAACTTGTTGGGTCCCCACGCTGTGGTCCTCGAGCCCTCCCCCCACCCCAGCCGAAGGAAGGGAGACTAATCTTTTCCTTTTGTCACCGCAAACAGAGAACTGGGGACTCTGGGCTGAAAGGGGCTCGGGACCCGGCTCTGGAACACTGCCGGTGGGACAGAGGAGGAGACCAAGGAGCAGACAGGGGAGGCGAGGTGACCGCGTGAAGGGGCAGGGGGCCTGCCCATGGTCCTGGGCTCCCCTTAAGTGCAGAAAACCTTTCCAGCTTCTTTATTCATCTAGCTGATTTGTCTTTTTTAAAAGAATGTTTATTTATTTTTGGGATGGGGGAAGGGGCAGAGAGAGAGGGAGACAGAGGATCCAAAGCGGGCTCTGCGCTGTCAGCACAGAGCCCCACGTGGCGCTTGAACTCAGGAACCGTGAGATCGTGACCTGAGCTGAAGTCAGACGCTCAACCGACTGAGCCACCCAGGCGCCCCCAGCTTATTTGTTTTCATACGTGAGTCATGGCTGTATTCTTAACATATAGGAATAGTACACACTTGGAGAAAAGCAAAAGGCAAGGGCCCCTACCCCCCTCACTCACCCCGCAAAGCCGCCTCCCTCCTCTTGGCTATACACAGTGGGCCCTCGAAGCAAGATGCCTGTGTGATTAAGGCCCTGGATGATCTGGTGGGCATTGAATGCAGTCACCAATGTCTTCATAAGGAGGAGGCAAGGGGATTTGACACAGCCTCTCATCACACACACACACACACACACACACACACACACACATATTCCTCCGCTAGGAACATTTAGCTACCTTCCACTTTTTTGCTCTTACAAGCGATGTTTCAACGAATACCTCGTGCAAGCTGTTTGCATGGGTATTCGAGAGTTTCTCGGAGATGCATGCCTGGGAGTTAAAGTCCTGCATCAAAGGGTATGAGCAGTTTAAATTTTAATAGACATTGCCTGATTGTTCTCTAAAAGGACTGAACGAATTCACAGTCCCAACAGGGGTACTGGAGGCTTTTTTTTAGGCAGGCAGAGAGCTTTGCTGATGATTTTGTATTAAGGACTTTGCTTGAAAAGACTATATTTCAATTCCAATAGAGGATCTTAGAAAAACAAAGCCTTAAAGATATTATGCAACCAGAGATTCTATTGCAGAAAAAATTAGAAAAGGTGGAAAGAGCGAGAGAAAAAAAATAAAAGCCAGAATCGCCCCTAATTCCCCCACCCACTGATAATCGCGCTTAGTGAGCTTTTCTTCTAGGCTTTTCCTAAACGGAATACGCACTTACATAATTCAGGCACGGGATCACACCATATATATTGTTTGCAACTGATGGCTCTCATTTAACTAGGTATCTGGAGCCCTGTCCCTGGCAACGAACTACCACGAATCTGCACAATCATTTCAAGGCTGTACGATAATTTTTCAATCCCCGACAGTTGGACATCTGGCACGTTTCCAGTTTTCCGCCATCATGAGCGATGCGGTGATTTCTGCTCACGCCTCTGTGGGCCTGTGTCCCACGTCTCACATTCATTTCATCTCCCTTTTCTGCTTCTCTGCTCTTGTTCCAGAGCCCCTTCAAGACCCCTGACACAACGTGCTCT
This sequence comes from Panthera onca, assembly GCF_046562875.1. NCBI lineage: Eukaryota > Metazoa > Chordata > Mammalia > Carnivora > Felidae > Panthera > Panthera onca. The sequence goes on from NC_138344.1 coordinate 138,476,048, forward strand.
CCCCTTAGATTTGGGGGCTCAATGGTGGCATCTCCTTGGAGCTGCCCTGCGTCCCGCCGGCGACTGCCTCTCCCCACCCCCCACCCCGGCACCGTCAGGGATTTCCCTCACTCCTAAAATGACAAAGGCCCACCCCTGCCCAGAGAGGCCTGTATTGGTTTTCCTGGGCTGCCATTATTTGGCAGACAGAAATGTATTCTCGAACAATCTGGAGGCCCTGCCTCCGACGTGGAGGTGCTCTCTCTCGGAAGGCTCTGGGGAGAACCCACGCCAGCCTCTTCCGGCTTCTGGAGGCTCCTGGCCTTGCATCGTGCCAATCTCTGCCTCGGTCTTCACACGGCCTTCTTTGTGTCCGGGCGTCTCTTACAAGGACATGTCGTTGGGTTCAGGCCCCACCCACATAATCCAGGGTGATCTCATCCTCAGACCCTTCACTTAAAGGCATCTGCAAAGACCCTTTTTCCACCTAAGGTCGCATTCACAGACCCTGGGGTGTAGGATGTAAACTCAGCTTTTGGGGAGCCGCCCCTCGAGCCGCGACAAGGCGCTTCACGTGATGGCCTTCGTCACTAGGGCCACCTCCTCAACGTCCCCCGCTTGCCTCACACCCTCTGCGCTCATAAAACCCCTCCTCACAGCCAGAGTGCTCTGGGGCCTCTACGTTCTGAAGGCTTTTGAAGCCACGCCTTTGGGGATGTTCCTTGAGCCCTGGTGGAAGGATGAGACCCTGTTTGGGGGGCCGCACTGTGTCCCACATACCTCCCCAAGCGGATCTGAATAATCTGCCTCCTCCAAGGGCTGTTTCTATTCTTGCTTCTTTATCTGGGCTTTGCCTCCTGCATCACAGCCTGAGACGTGAGGCCAAGCGGGGCCGGGGTCTGGGATCCCTTAGACGAGCAGGAATGGCATCAGCCAACATAGTGAGGTCGTGCGCTAACACTCGGGCCCGTAAGGTCACAAGAAGTAAGGTAGCTTTGTCGGCTTTCCGTAGCTTTTGGTTCCTTGTATGCGTTTCCTGGGCCTTGGCAAATCTCCATTCTTTACGGGTAGGTTTTGATTTTTTAGAAAAAATCACGAGCCACAGGGGACGAGGAAATTCATGAGATGGACGACAAAAAAAAAAGCTGGAGAAACCACTTGGAGCGAAGAAGGACGGGGGGTGACGAAGCCAGCAGGGGAGCTGAACCAAGAGCGGTGGGTGGTGAGCCCCATCCAGCACTGCTCCACCACCACCACTAGGCAGACTCCAAAATTCTCACGTTTTTGTCCTACAAACAAACAAGCAAAACCGAGAGGCTCATTTTGTTCTTTATGTCACTCAAAAATAAGGGTGAGCAGTTCGATGGGGGAACATTTGCTGTTTTGCTTCCTAGGTCCCTCTGCTGCCCTCCGTGCACTTGTGGGGCTGGGGTATTTGCTCAGAAATCCAGGAGGGAGCTCTAAGCCTCGTCAGTTGTTCTGGGTCCTTTAGGGTTTGAGCCCTAAACAAACAAACAAACAAGCAAAAAAAAAAAAAAACCAAGCTGGCATCAATGGGGCTCATGGAAGTTTGCTACCTATTGTGTTTCATGGGGATGTATGTGTCTGGTCAAAAATATAGACACAACAGGGGCGCCTGGGTGGCTCTGTCGGTTGCGTCTCTGACCTCGGCTCACGTCATGATCTCGCGGTTCACGGGTTCGAGCCCCGCGTCGGGCTCTGTGCTGGCAGCTCGGAGCCTGGAACCTGCTTCGGATTCCGTGTCTCCCTCTCTCTCTGCCCCTCCCCCGGTCACACTCTGTCTGTCTGTCTCTCTCTCTCTCTCTCAAAAATAAATAAAATAACAAAATAGACACAATAACAACTTCCCACCTGCCTTCACCAGCCCCTCAGAAACAAAAGGAGGTTTTAGCAGCAAAAAAGTAGCAATCGCATCATGTCTCAGTGAAGAAATCCCTTCGCATTGAATAGGTTCCTCTTGAAGAAAAATCTCGCTGTTACTCTCCTTTTTCTCACTTGGCCGCCGGTTGGCGACAACTTTGTTGATAAACTGACACGAGACTACCATGAATAGGAATCTGAAGACTCAAAACCACAGAGTCGGGTGTTACCATCTAGTTGACCAGAAACCGGGAGCAGCTCTGCAAGAAGGACATCACGGTCCCATGTTCTCTGGGAGACAGAGTGATTCCGCCCTCATGGCAGTTTGTGCCGGGGAGGAGTCAGACCCTGTGTCCTTTCCCACCCTCCGGACCCTCTGCCATCCAGCCCGAGTGTGCTGACCCTGCGGGGGACCCCGGAGCTTTCCACGCAGGCCAGCACGGGCCTTGGTGGAGCCAGTGTCCTGCGGGAGGCCAGACCAGGCCCTGGGGTTCAGGACATGGGGAAAGCACCCACCCCTGACCCCAGTGAGCTCACGCTCCAGCCCGAGGAACCAGCCCATTCACACAAAAGCACAAATGACACACAGCTGGGAAAGTGGGGCGGCTGCAAGAGGTGACAGGGCAGGGGGCCTTGGGGAACACGTGAGAGTATTTCGTCTTTAATCAACACAAAGTCTGAATGTACAGATGATAAGGTTTACAACAATCCAACCTTTAAGAACGGGCTTATACACAGCTGCTGAGCAGGTGAGTCCTTCTGGGGGGGGGGGGGTGATTTGATCATTGATATCATTAAAAATATTTTTAAATGTTTATTTTTGACAGAGAGAGAGAGTGTGAGCAGGGGAGAGGCAGAGAAAGAGGGAGACACAGAATCTGAAGCAGGTTCCAGGCTCCGAGCCGTCGGCACAGAGCCCAACGCGGGGCTCGAACTCACGAACCGCGAGATCATGACCTGAGCTGAAGTCAGACGCTCAACCGACTGAGCCACCCGGGCGCCCCTCAGTGATAACATTTTTAAAGATGTGCATCCCCTTTGATCAGATAATTCCATCGCTAGGAAATTATTTTAAGGGCATAATCAGAGACATGTGTGAGGGTGAACATAGCCAGGGTGTTCATTACAGTCCTACCCGTGTTAGTGAAAGCCTATTTGAACTAGAAACTCTTGTCCTGAAGAGAGGTCTGCTCCAGAAAGAAGCATAGGCAGAGTTGAGTCAGGCACGGATTCTAGTTCAAGGGTCCCCATCGAAGAAGAGACAGAGTTGGGGGTCGGGGGTCAAACATGGCCGGGAGGCTGAGTTTGTGACCTTGAGCAGGTCACAACCTCTCTGGTGCTCAGTTCTGGGCTAAGGAAGTGGAAAGAAGAGAAGCAGCTTCCGCAGAGTCACCAAGAAGAGGCCCCAAGGACAATAATCTGGTCTTTCCGTGGGCGGGGGGCCTTGGAGAGGGGGGCTATTCCTCGCAGGTGTAAGCGGGAGTTGTCATTTTCCAAATTCATTTCCAGTCTCAGCTTTAAACCCTGTGAATGACAGGAACTTGGTGCAGGGCAAGTCAGAGACAGAGATGAGCTAAAGACCAGGGTCGGGGGGGGGGGGGGAGGGATGGGAGGCGGCCCCCGGGGGCTCCGGGAAGTCCTGCCGCTCGAACGGGGGGGTGCAGACCTGCAGGTCTGTGCCACTTGGGTCATTTACGCTCCCCTGGTATTTAGCACGAGAGGAGGAGTAATTGCCCTGGCAGTGTCCTGGCTGAATTCCAATTTGGGTGATTACATTCTGCCTACTTAAAATTCCCCTCTCTGGTATCCATGGTAGAAGCAATTCTTTAAACCCTCTCCTGTTAGGAGGGGGGAAGAAAAATTAAAAGAAAGGAGCCAGCCTAGGCTTCTCCAGCACGAAGTATATTGGACGGCTCCCTGCGCCCAGAAGTGGTTTCTTTTTTAAATAGGGAGTAGACGACCCCCATTGGAATAAATCCGTCACACAGGCTGGAATTTTCCAGAAAGAAAGATTCCGTTGAAGGAACGGGGGCTATGCGTCTGAACACGGATAATACTTACGTGGAGAGAAAGTGCTGAGTTCCTGCTCAGGCCGGGTGCCGCCGTGGGGCTGCAGCTCAGACCTGAGACCCGACCCCCCCCCCCCCCAGAACACCCCCCTGCCTGTTGCTTGCTCTGCATTGCTTAATTATAGAATGTGAAATTGTTTCCCGTCCTTTGGATGCTATTGGGAATGATGTATAGATAACAGCTTGAGAATTCAAATTATCCTACAGATCAACATGACCCGAGAGAAGAAAAAATGTTTTGACTATTACACTAAACAAACCGGGCTGGATGTCAGAGATACACGGGCTGCGCAACACTCCGCATGCGTGATTTGCGCCCATCCTAAGTGGCTTTATTAATTAAAGTGCGCCGGGACTTTGTAACGCCGGTACCTGACGTATTTTTTTCAACACACACACGCACAACACATGGCTCAGGAAAGGCAGCAAAGTTGGATTTCCTAAAGTTGGCCCCTCCCTCCACGCTGTTCACCGGCAAGGGATCCTTCAGAAGTCTCGGGTTCCCGTTGACACTGATCTGAAAGAATGACAATTAGCCCCTGATTTACGGGAGGGCTGGAGCGTATGGGATAAGCTGCATCCGAGACGGAAACGCAGGGAGACCCCTCGGCTGGGAGGATGTGGGGAAGCCTGTCTCCATCACAGTGTCTGTGCTCTGGAACTTACGGTGGCATCCGTGCACAGCTGAGTAGAAAGCCAGGATCCTCGCTGCAGATGGCACCTGCCTGTCTCAGTGTGTATCTTACCCGTTTGGCCACCCGTGTCGCACAAAAGGCAAGTGTCCTGCACGTTCCTGTGCTCACCCTTCCGCTTTCAGGCAGAGATGGCCGCAAGGTCGTTATTTCATGTGGGTGCTTTGCGGACCTCATCGGTGCCCGCTCCAGAGGGGAATAGCACACGATTAAGCTGCCCGTCCTCCCCTTTAGCCATCTGCTCCTAGACGGACAAATAGTCAAGGCTGCATCGTGTCCTGTTTCCACTCTGTTGATGTTGATGCGCACGAAAAGTCTTGCTGTCTGAAAATCCTAACCACCTGGAGCATTGTGCCCACGCACCTGGCTCCTCTCGGGGGCTATACCTAACTGCCCGTGTGTCTTCCACAGTGAACCTGCGGTGTTCCCGTCACTGCAGCTATAATTGCCCGGAAAGATCTGGAAAGATCGACCCTCTGGGGGACGATCAACTCTGTTCCATTGCTGCTAATATCCATTGATACTAGAGGATTTCCAGCCCAGGCCGGGCCTCCATGGCCCCGGGAGGCTGTGTTTCGATCTGGAGAACAAGGGAGGGTTTGGGTCAGAGCTTGGGACCTGTGTAGGGAGGCTACTCAGTGCCGGTTACCTGGGTTCTGTACTCCTGCCCTGCAGAGCTGTCTGCCGTCCACACCTCCCTCCTTCCTCCTTTTGTGGCCTGCCCGCCTGGAAATGTAGACAATTCACCCTGGTGATGCTGTCTTAGATCGTCCTCACCTACGAGGTTTTCCCACCACAACGCTGTGGCTTGGGCTCCATCTGCAAAAATAAAACCGAACAAGGGCACCTGGGTGGCTCAGTCGGTTAAGCCTCCGGCTTCGGCTCGGGTCGCGATCTCACGGTCCGGGAGTTCGAGCCCCGCGTCGGGCTCCGTGCCGACAGCTCGGAGCCCGGAGCCTGCTTCGGATTCTGTGTCTGCCTCTTTCTCTGCCCCTCCCCCGCTCCCGCTCTGTCTCTCAAAAGTAAATAAACATTAAAAAACATTTTTAATAAAATAATAAAAAAGAATAAAAAAAATAAAACCTAACCAAAAAGGCTAAGACCCAGGGGCGATCTGAGAACAAAGCGGCCGTTTTCAATATCCTCCAAATTATTAATATATTTTTCTCTAATTGTATATCCTAGCTCCAGAACCCTGTTTTTAAAAAATGCTTAATGAATGCTTATTCAGAAAGATTATTACAAAACATTATAAAATGTTAGCGCCTTTTTAGTGGTTATGGCTCAAAATGACACCCTATAAGAGAAAAAAGGAATAAAATGAAGGAGATATTTCCATCAGTAACGGTAAAAACACAGCAAGCTGTAGACCCCTTTCCAAATGGAGCGTTACTGTCCTGGTCGAAGCCATGATGTGTTAATATCGCTGCCTTTAACCATCGGGTTTTATTTCCTTTCAGGGCAGCTGACTTACCAGAGGTGAGTGGAAATTGCAGTTTGAGAACCTCTTTGGTCAGCTATTGGAAAAGAACTAATTCTCTCCTGTTAAAGCAAGCTCAAGGTTTTTCAAGAAGCCAGCGTGAGCGGCTTGGATTCCAAAGGCGACACAGGAGTGGCAGGACTTTCCGGGGGGAGGGGGGCGGAGAGCGGCTTCCGCTGGATGCTTCTCCACTTACCGGGGGTTCCACTCGCTGGCTGGCAGTATTTACTAGACAGCAAGACCCATTTTGTGAGTCCTTCCCTGGATAAAGCAGAGAACAGCCCCCTCCTTCACCCCCCACTCCTCCCCCCCCCCCCAGCCGCCTGCATCCAGTGCAGCTGTTTTGTTCTTTAAATATATTATCACTTTTAAAACTGACGGTAGAGGAACGAATATATTCATTTTTCAGCCCAACGAGGCTGCAGGAAAAAGCAGGTTCTGCTGCTGAGGAACAACATGGCATAATGTTTTTCAAAACACCACCAGCTCTGGCTTCCTCCTTTTAATGGTATTCATTTTCCTTCTTAGAAAAGGGGTTAAAATTAGTAGGCACATTTCATATTAGCGTATTTCATGCAATAAAGCATAAATTATTTAAAATAACACGACCTTTTATCTTGCACCTTTTGAAGGAAGCAAATTAAAAATGTAAATTGGGAGCTAATTAATATGCAAATGTATTCATTCGCAGTTAACAATTAGCAATTAAACCTGCAGTGTCTACAAAGAGCACGGACAAAATTAGTAACTTAATTTATCATTAAAAAATGAAAACGTACACAAAATTTTAATTGACTTTCAAAATATTTCCCCTGCTTTTTTTCCTTTCATTTTTTAATACCAAAAAAATATTTTTTTTATATCAAGCCTTAGCTCTACAGATGAAACTGGGGGCATGCAGCATTTGGGGGAGTTCATTAAATAGGATCGGCGGAAAGCACGTTAGGAAAAGTTTGCCTTTTATATGAGGTATTAAAAGATGACATTTAAGAGTGTTGACTTGTGTTTCATAGTTGAGTTCAAGAGAGATAAATACATAGATTCTCCTGTGTTTGGGAATATAGAGATGCCAGAGATTTGTACAGATAAGGGGGGTGGGGAGGTAACACTTTGCCTATGTGCATAGATGTGGGACCGGCTGTGTGTGTGTGTGTGTGTGTGTGTGTGTGTGTGCCTGTGGATGCATGTGTGTGTGCCGGAGCCTTCTAGAAGACGCAAAACAAACGCATAGGGTCATTGAAATGCTTCTGGTTCAGCTTTGAGAATGCCAGTACAAAACAGTAGCATAGAGAATCAGCAACAAATAGCTTAAGATGTAACCACGGCACTCTAGGTTGATCATGTTACACATTAACATTCAGTGTTTCATTTACCCTTGCTCTCTATGGCCCAGACACATATTTTCCACTTTCTGTTCTTGGGGGGGGGGGGGGATCGAAAGAACAAACCTTTTGCATATTTTCCTGAATTGGGGGTTCATGGGATACATCTCCTTGCCACCTTATTTTGGTTATTTAAACAGTACCTGATGCACCTGCTCCGTTGAGAGCTTGCTAAGTCCCACTCACAAGTGTTTTCTTTCGGTTTCCCTTGGTTTCGGCTGACTCCGGCTGGCCGCTCTGCGTCCTCTCCCTGGTGAACTTCGTTCATATTTCAGGGCTGCATCGGGCTCTCTGCTCATGCGGGTTTTGCCATTCTGCCGGGGGCTAGACGTGGCTCTCGTTCGCTGGAAGGGGATCTCACAGTCACCAGGACATCGCCATGTGTCGCCGCATGCTAGGAAGTTGGTTCGAACTGGGATCGGGGGTCTGGCAGCTTTCCTCGCCAGGCCCCTAACTGGCTTGCATACCATCGAGACCGCGTGTTCCACTGTGCTGTCTTCATTCACAGTCATAAGAGAAAAACAGCATCTAGGGCGAGGAAGTCAAAGACCATGAGGCCGAGGCAATAAGCATTACCTTGATTTCATGTGGTTTCACAAAAGGCACTTTGGCCTTCCTGACAGATGTAAGTAACAGCACTGACAAATCGTTCTTGATGAAATTGGTATTATTCTCTGGTGTTCATTTAGCCGTTCGCAAACTCCTAGAGAAGACAAATGTGTTGGGGCAAAAGGAAATACCCTATCCCTTCGTAATGGTGCCGAAGATATGTTTTTTTCCCCTCTCCCAACTCTGTCTTTCTTGGAGGCCCTGTGATATCTCCCCGATACGTCCCATAGTCCAGAACTTCCCAACAATAAGAATGGCCATTAGAAACAAACAAAAAAGCTCAGGTTTAACGGAAATTGAGATACGACGCTACATACAGCTCTTGACTTTGGCAAAATCGTGGTTGGGTCTGGTAATCTCTACTTGCCAGGAAGGAATTTTCAATCAGATCCCTCCACCCCCACTCTGGGGATAAAAGGGCTTTTCATTCCCAAGAACAGGCTATACTACCCAGGCTGGGAACTGTGTGGCTTGGGGGTTCGCAGAAGGCACTTAGGAACAAGCTTACAGAAATGTACACTTTCTCTTTTTATAGCAAATATACACCTTTCTATTTCAGTAGGGAAAATATATGGACCTCCGCAATGATCACTTTTCATGCACTATTTAGATTTTGAGCATCTCAGAAGCCCTTTTATGCCTTCTGAGCTTTCCTTGGGAAGCTGAAGAGAATAAAGATTTCTCCCTTCCGATACGCATATTTCATGACGGGAACCGTCACCAAAGAAGCCTGCTCACCTCACCTTCTGACTCCTCTGCCCAAAAAAGACCCAAATGGCCTTCCGATCGTGCTGTGTGTGTCTGTGCTGGGGCGCCTGAGATATTAAGCAGCTAACAACAATCTGAGAATTAAGTTACCACAATTAGGAATTAGAAGCAGGTGGCATAATAATGGTGCTTTTTTCATTTCATTTATTAGCAAAAAGAGAGAGGAGCCTCATTTATTTTCATCAGCGCCTCAGTAAAAGCATAGCAATTTGCAACACAAAAATCATTTCAAGTACCTCAGCCTCTCGCAAACCTCGTTCTCTTTTTTCTTTTTTTCCCCTCTTTTTTCTTTTTTTCTGCTTTAAAAAGCCTTTTAAACTTATCCCTCCCTCCCCCATCCTGAAAGGGTGTTTGGATGTGTGTTTAGGTGGAGTGGTGAGTGCTGGTGGGATCAGAGTCTCTCTTCCTAAGCAGTTGAGGGGTGCAGACTGGAGCCGAGGGTTGGAGGTGCGGGGGCTCGGGGTCAAGAGGCATCTTACACCCCGTCCACCGGTTCCCAACCCGCCCCCCCCGCGCCGCGCCGCCTTTCATTCAGTTTCACACGTGCCCGTCTCTGCCTTGCCAAGACTCAGTTCACACGCGACTTCTCCCCCAAATAAACAAAGTGCACGACATCCGTTTGCAAGGCATCAGCCACGCGGCCAGCGGCGCCCCGCGCACCCCACGGCCGGCCGGCACCTGGCTCCCCGCAGGCCCCCCGGGGCTGAGAACGTGTCGCGCGGGCCGCTCCTCGAGGACCAGGCGCGGCGCAGCGGCCCTCGCGCGCCCTCTAGCGTCGGCATCGCCGCGGACCGGCCCGCCCTCCACCGCCGGCAGCGGGGTCCCCGGAGAGGGGGCAGGAGGTGCGGGGGTGCGCGGCCAAGGGCGCCCGGGCGCGTGCATTTAGCACGAGTCCCCTCCCGCGCGGGGGCTCGGGGCCGATTCTGCGTCTAACTCTGGGGAGCCCCTTCGGGGGCCGGGGCCTCTCGCTCGAGTGGCCCCGCATGTGGCCTTCGCCGGGGCGCCGGGCTCGTAGGCCCAGGCCGGGCCGGCCGCCCGCCCTCGGCCCACCCCGCCGCCTGCGTTCGTCCGGACCCCGCGGAGGGCGCCGCGCGCCCCGGGACGGGATTTCCGCGCGCGTCCGCGGCTCAGTCCGCGCGCTGCTCTCCGGGGTCCCCTCCGCCCCCTCTGCCTTCTCGCCCCTGCTCCGCCCGTCACCGCCCCCCCCGCCCCCCATCGCTGCGCCCCCGACCCTCCGTCTGCACCCCGGCTCTCGTTTCCCTCCGTTGCGAGGATTTTAGAGCAGCGAATTCTCATCCGCTTTCTCCGCTCTGTCTCTCCGTCTTTTTTCCCTACAGGGTTCTGGCTGTTTCTCTTTTCTCGCTTCGCTTCTCCTCTTCCTACGCGATAACCTCACGGTTTCTTTGCTCTTTCTCCAGTTCTGTTTCTTCACCTCCAACTTTGCGTTTCTGATTTATTTTTTCTCTGCCCCGTTCCTCTTCTTCCCCTTCCTCCCCCCACCCCCTTCGCGCCCTCTCCCGCTCCCCCGGGAATTTCGCAAATAAATCACGGGCCTCCAGTTTAATCATCGCTAATGCGAGCCGACTTCCCCTTCCTCCAACCGCAGGCGAATTAGCTGCGGCCCAAGCCCTGCGAGACGCGGGAGGGTCACGGGTGCCCGCCCGGCCCGGCCTGGCTGTTCCTTCCTTTTCGCTTTGTTTTGCTTGCCTGTGTCTGTTGGGTTTGTTTTCTGTTGCCGTCTTCGGTTTAAAAACACAGACTCCTTTGGGGATCCACTGTCCATATCGGAGGAAGGGGCGTTAGGTGAGGGTGCAGACGCGGCTGGGAGGGGGCCGGGGAGGGGACCCCAGGAGCCAGTCGGCAGGGAGAGAAGAATCTCCGAGTTTGGACTTTCCAGGAGAAGTTCTGCCTCTCCCTGGAGAGGCGCCCCTTTCTTAAGGATGCAGACAGCTTCGGTGGCCGGGGAACTTTTTCAGGTTTTTTTTTTTTGGTTTTTTTTTTTCAGGCTGGAGAAAAGGATCCACCACTCAATTGGCCAAAGGGATTCCTGACCATGAGTCAGGACGTTCATCCCCCGAGCAGCACAGAGGAGTACAGGCTGGTGGGAGGCGAGAGAAGGAGGGTTGCAGGCATGGCTTTGGGGAATATAAATTGACACAACCCTTTTGGAAAGAAGTTTGGCAGTCTGTGTCAAGAACCTTTAAGGCGCTCATACCTTTTGATACAGTAATTCCAGTTCTGGGAATCCGGCCCAAAGAAATCATCTGAAATGTGGGAAGAGCTTGACGCCCAGAGATGTAAATTGAGCTGCCGCTTATGAAAGAAAAATTGGAAATAGCCTGAACTGTCCAACAGAAGTGGACTCTGTAGGTCACCTGTGGTCCGCCCACCGCCTGCAGCTCACGTGGCGTGGCAGGTCCCGTCTGGAAGAGTACGGTGGCCGGGGAGGTGCCGGCGGTCCAGAGAGGCAAAAGCAGGATTCAAAGCCACATCAGCAGCACGATCAGAGAGGCGCTCGGCGAGGGAAAGTCACACAGGGAAACCACGTGCACAGCCTGCCTCTGCATGGTGGAACTGGCTTGATTCTCCCCCCCCCCCCACCCCCTACTTCTCTTTGGCCTTCTAGTTTTCTGGAAGGAGCACCGATTTCCCTTTAGACTAGAAATGAAGCCGTCGCCTTTCTTTTTCCCTTTTCAAAGTGGGTGTGGAAGTGACCAGGGCTCGGAGAAGAAGGTTCTAGATGGTTGAGGGGGAAAGGATCCAGTTTCTGGATGAGCAGATGCTGTGAGATAGAGGAAGTGGTGGGGAGCTTAGTTTCTAGGATGATGGGGGGGGGGGCAGATGGAGGGACAGAGCACAGGCGTTAGAGAAAAAGGGGCCCGGGTTTGAGTCCCATGCTACTCCCTGACCCGGGCAGCGCTCGGTTCTGCCCAGCGCTTTCTGCCGCCTTCGCTGTTCGATGTGGAGCTGTTTTCCGCGACAGCTGACCTCCGTGTGTCTGTTGTACGTGCTCCGTGGCCGTCACCATACCCTCCCTTATGCTGCTGACCCCTGAGGAAGATGCATGGCATGCTCTCTTTGGAGAGAGCGCTACTCCCCAGTTGAGGGTTTAACCAAGACCCTCGGTTGCCCCATGACTCCGCGTTCCCGTGGTGTAGCTGCGGCCATGGGCTCTGGGGACCAAAACCAGCAATGTACCTGCATGGGCGTTTCCCAAAGTAGGCTCTGCGGAACACCGTTCTGCCGATGGCCCCCAGTGCTCAGTGGATTCATGGAGCACCTCTCTGATCCAGGGCTGTAAGTTCCGCAAAGACAGGGAGCACCTTGACTTTGCTTTCTTCCATTCAGTCCCTTCTTTTAAAAAAAATTTTTTTTTAATGTTTATTCATTTCTGAGAGAGAGAGAGAGAGTGCACAAGCAGGGGAGGAACAGAGACAGAGAGAGGGAGACACGGAATCCGAAGCAGGCTCCAGGCTCTGAACAGTCAGCACAGAGCCCGACCTGGGGCTTGAACTCAAGAACCATGAGATCGTGACCCGAGCCAAAGTCAGAAGCTTAACCGACTGAGCCACCCAGGTGCCTCCCCCGCCTTTTTTAAGTTTATTTATTTTTCAGAGAGAGAGAGAGAGAGAGAGACAGACAGACAGAAGCAGGCTCCAGGCTCCGAGCTGTCAGCACAGAGCCCGACGCGGGGCTTGAACCCACGAACCGTGAGATCATGACCTGAGCCCAAGTCGGACGCTCCACGGACCGAGCCACCCCAGTGCCCTGCATTCAGTGCAGTCTTCATTTCAGGCTGGTCCTCGGTAAAATGGGGAAGTCGAGGAAGTTTATTTTAGATGACCTTTCACCTCCCGTTTTGGAATTTCTCTTGCCAGAAATTCATGCTCTCTCTCCCTTCTACCCCAGAGACCTGTGCAATAGAACATTCCGTGATCCTGGTAAGGTTCTGGAATCCGTGCTGTCTGATACGGTAGCCACTAGCCACATGTGACTACGGAGCACTTACGACATGTCTAGCAGGCACTGAGCAACTGATTTTGTAGTTTCATTTAATTTTAATTAATTTAAATGGAGATCAAACGGCCCCATATGGCTAGTGACCACAGCGTTGGACCGTGCAGCTCTATAAAAACCTGTCCTCAGTTCTGCCTCCGGTCTCACTCAAACCCACATCCATCCTTTATAACCAAATGGTATGAGCTCTTCGGGTCTCAGCTAGATGCCAGCTCAGTGGCTGAGTCGGAACCGGCTTGCCCTGGCCTGCACCAACCTCTCGCGAGCTGGGGATTCACATTAGTAGTTCGAAATCAGGTGTCGTGGGAGTCTTTATGCCATGAAAACGGGCAAATGCTACAACAGGTCTGTTCTCCTCCGGAAGCCAGTTTCCAGTATTTATCCAGTACTTACCAGCACATCCTTGAGTGAGAGGGCCATGACTTGTATGCTTCTAAGAGCGAGGGCCTCCTTGAAGTTTGCTCACCAGATACTTCGCTGGTCTTACCCTAGAGGCCCGGCTCTGTTGAGTAACTTCCCACCGGCTTCCCAGGGGCAGACCAGGCCCGTTGTCTGGGATCTGGGGGCTTCCAAGACTTACATCTCTCAGTGGACTGTCACCCCACATCTTTTTGTCTGCCTGCTCTGTTAGAGTCAGAGTTCCTTGAACGTGGGTGGTTCCTGGGTCTAGACGCTGAATCCCCAGGGCCTACCGCGTAGGAAGCACTCAGTCAGTACTCATTGGATTAATAATAATAATAATAAAAGCTTAGTGGAAAGAACTCGCAGCCCCCAGTATGAGTTTGCTGCGGCTCTTACCAGCTGTGTGATGCTGAGTACGTCCCCTGAGCCAGTGTCCTCGTATGTTCCGTGGGCCCAATGCTCTCTTTCCCGGCCACCGTATTGCGAGGGTCAGTAACATATAGGAATGCTTTGGAAAACCGTGCAAATAAGCAACTTGCTTTTGAAAGTCGCCAAAGGGGTCCATATTCTTCCACTGATTTAAATGGGACCAGCGGCAGCAGCCTCCGACAAGTGAGGAAAAGAGCACATGCATTTGCAACTAACCAGATGCTTGCCCTTGAAGGGAAGAATGCAACGGTCTTTGTGCTCCCTTGGCGGGGAAGGAGGCAGCGTGGCTCCAGCCAAAGCGTGTTCTTTCTGTTTCTGGACTTTCACAAGGAAGGAGGCATGGATGGTGGGGGCTGAGCTCTTGGAGCAGAAATGGTTGTCTTCCGACATTTAGGAGCGAAGTTCCCTTTTTAAAACCTGCAAATATTTGTGAGTTATTTTTCTCTTGGAGAAATGCTTGTCTCAAATCCGCGATGCTGAATACCGTCACGGGGCATTGCAGCTTCTGGGGCCTGTGAAAGTTGATGCCATACCAGGGCCGCTCCAAAGGGGTTAATTGCACGTAAGCATCGGAAAGTGATTATCTCATTAAACTTTGAAACGGAATGGTAAAAACACTGGGTGACAGACTGTCTGTAGGAGGGTCCCCTGAGGTGCTCTCTGTTTATTACTAATCATCTTTCCTGCCCAGGCTGTGCCTGTTTCCAGTGGAGCCCAAGCTCCAACCTCGCTCTCCGAGCTCTGGATTCGCTCCGAGATCTGTCAGACAGATTGCCCCGTCGGTGTTTCGTGCCCTGCCTGAACTCTGCCGTTGTGCCTGGATATCTTGAGACTTTGATCACGGGTCTTCAGCTCCCCGATTTCTATTTAAAATCCAAAGCTTATTTCTATACTTAGAACCATGGAGTCAAAGAAATTTGAAGTGTTGGGAGTTATCCTGGATATTTATGAATACTGCCCAGAAATTTTGGGTTCAAGCCCTAGGACGCCAGCCACAAAGCACACATGTTGGATCCCTCGTGTTCAAATCTGCCGGATTTATTCAGTCCTTCTGGGCAAGGTCCTTGGAAGGCACGCGGGTGGATACAGCGGTGACTCAGAAAACCGTGTTCGGAAGCAGCCTGCCAGGCGGGAGGGGAACAGGCTGGATGTGCGGGCTTTAAAATAGTCTTTGTGACTTAGAGCACCATCCTGTATGCTCCTGGTTCCTACCCTGTGATGTGGTTATCTGCAGCACCACGATGCTACAGGGAGGGCACCAGGGCTCAGGCTGCTTAGGTGACTTCCCCGGGTCCCCCAGAGCAGGGCCGTCTGACATCGGGACCCACATCTCTTTGCCCGCTGCCCACGATAGGCAGCAGCCTGTGCTGGTGGAGACCTTGAGAAGGAGGGGTTCATCTCCACTGGGGGCAAGGAGGAGAAGGTCATAGAGGAGATGGTGTCCGAGTACAATTTTCACAGATGGGGCTCGATCAGTAAGAGAGGAGTCACAGAGAAAGGCATGTGGGCATCCAGTTTAGGGACTACCGAGTCGGCAGGACTGACTGGAGACTTTGCGCTTTGTTTTTATTTCTTACTTTGGGATGATTCCTTTATGCAGCAATGAACATTTGTTGAGCACCTATTATGTGCCGGACCCTGGGGATTTCAAGATTAAAAAACAAAAACAAACAAACAAACAAACAAACAAAAACAGCCAAGGCAGTTGCTGGGTTAGTGGCCGTGTTTTGAGCCCTGGAGATGTGCTCAGATCTGAGTGTTAGGACAGTCACCGTGGCGACAGTTGGGAGGAGGGGTTGGAGGTGGTGCAGTTAGAAGCTGGGAGACCTTGAGGAGACTCCTAAGACGTCGCCGGGGGCCGTGGCAACCTGGATAAGGAGGAGGGGACAGATCGGAAGGCAGCTTAACTCAAATTCCTTTGTCTAGAATCCACCCGAAAATTACTTCAGTTCCCCTTTAGAATTGCGTCTGTGCAACAACACCTTAATATTTTGCCCTCAGCAAAGATTACGTGATGCTCTAAGAAAAGCCACCCAAGGAACATCACTGCATTTTTTTTGTAAAATGACTATTGGGGACATCATTCATTACGCTGCTCAATGCCACTTATGCAAATGTCCCTGTGACAAATGCATCCTAGGGCACCGGGCCAAGAGAAACTGGTCCTCCTGACACGCAGGCTGGATCCTACCTCTAGACGGGAAGAACCCCTTGGCCTGCGGTCCTTCCCTCTGGACTCCACGTGCTGGGGAGCTGAGAGGGCAGTTTGGGGCTTAATTTCTGGAGTGTTACCTGGGCCACTGTACCCCTCTCTCGATCTAAGGGTATTCTATTTTTATTGTACGCTGCCTTTGGGAAATGGAGGTGGAGAGGAACCCAGGGATCAAGTCTGTCAATGATAAATGGTTCAATACACCTTCTGGCAGCATAACACGGAGCCTGTATGTTTCCGGAACACCATTTCCCAAACCCTGTTCCGTGGCATACGGAGGTTCCAGAGGAGGGAGCATCATCACAGCCGGTGACATTTTTCCTGTTCGGTGTATTTCAAAGTAAAATGTTAGAAAAAGGCTAAGCTTACCGATAGAGCTGTTCTAATAATTAGAGAGAGGCTGGATGGCGTAACAGCCCCAAGTGCGGGCTCTGGGCCCAGCATCTTCAGGCACAACCTGACCTGAGAAATGCCTTGACCTCTTTGCGACTCGGTTTCTTCGTCTGCAAAATGGCACGGACGCAAGGACCTGCGTCAGAGAGGTAGACCCATGCCCGCCACGCGGTGACCCTGGGACCTGTGGTGGCTTTCCTTTCTAAGTGATCATCTGCCTTTGAGAAGGGGTCTCCCCCGCCACCTGAAAGCGCTGCGAGGTCACGTGACAGATGGGGGCGGGGGGGGGGGGGGGGAAGCGCGCTGTTCCCCAGCAGTTTGCGCAGTTGCCTCTCCCGCTGCCAAGCTGTGTGTTTTCTTTTTGACAATGGCTGGTCTTTGTCGTGCATTCTATCTCATAATTTTGACATTTATCGGTGCAGTTATTCCCTGTTTACTTTATATTAAGCGTATGGATCACATTTTGATCATTTCTTACCAGAATTAATTCATCCGTGAGACCATTTTTGGGCTGTCTCCTTTAATGTAAACGATACCGCATGAGCTTCTGTCGGCACCCCGACAAAGCACTGCGAGTTAAATACTATTCGTGGTCAGACGGCTTTGGGAAATGCTGCCCCAGGTCACACTTTAGTTGCGCATCGAAGTCTTAGAGCAAGGTTGCTATGTAGACTCAGGTACAGCTCTAGACAACTTGGCCCTTCAAACCATCACCGCTGTTTATAATGAAAATTGGATCTTATATAAGCCTCTGGTGTTTTTACCAGGGACAATCGTTCTACCGCCTTTTTTTTTTTTTTTGTGAGCTTATTTATTCATTTTGAGAGAGACAGAGACAACACAGATGGGGGGTGCGCAGAGAGAGAGAGAGAGAGGGAGAGAGAATCCCCAGCAGGCTCCACGCTGCCAGAGCAGAGCCTGATGTGGGGCTCAAACTCAAGAAACTGTGAGATCACGACCTGAGCCGAAAGCAAGAGTCGGATGCTTAACCAACTGAGCCACCCAGGTGCCTCTACAGAAACACCACCTTAAAATAATGCCTGTGCTTATCATTTCTTTTTTTTTTTTTTTAATTTTTTTTTCAACGTTTTTTATTTATTTTTGGGACAGAGAGAGACAGAGCATGAATGGGGGAGGGGCAGAGAGAGAGGGAGACACAGAATCGGAAACAGGCTCCAGGCTCCGAGCCATCAGCCCAGAGCCTGACGCGGGGCTCGAACTCACGGACCGCGAGATCGTGACCTGGCTGAAGTCGGACGCTTAACCGACTGCGCCACCCAGGTGCCCCTATCATTTCTTCATTCATCTATTTAACAATTATTTCCTGAGTCCCTCGTATGTGCCAGGTTCTATGCTACGCATTGGCGGTATTGAGTTCTGTCTTCCACGTTCCAGATCTGGGCTGTCCAACATGGTAGCCATAAGCCACATGTGGCTTCTGAGCACTTGAAACGTGGCTAGTCTGAACTGTGATTTGCTGGCCATGTCAAACGTCAAAGACTTAGCGTGAGAGAGAACACAAAATGTTTTTAAAACAATACATATTTTACATAGTATTTATTATGTATTAAAATATTTAATACTACGATTTAAATAATTAATATTGGTCACATGTTGAAATGATAATATTTTGGATCTATCAGATTAAAAAACGTTCACTGTTAGAATTAATTTCACCTGCCCTTTTTTTTTTTTTTTTGTACTTTTTCAATGCAGCTACTGGAAACATTTTAGATTACAAATGTGCTCACATTCTATTTCTATCTGACAGCACTGGTCTACAAGGTGTGTAGACATGTAATCGGTTAATTATAAAACAACAAAGGGAGTGCAATAGTTTTCCGCATCTGACATGGGGAGGCCACCCCAGAGGCAGGAAGGGGAGGTCAGCAGAGTCTCCAGCTGCGTGTGGGGGCTTGAGGTGCTAACTGGGGTTGGGGTGAGGAGGTTAGAGTTGGAACCCAGGGCACCGAGAGGGAGCACGACCATACTGGGATCCAATGGTGGTTTGAGGGTGTACAAGTCAGCTTTTGCCGTGTAACAAACAGTCACAAAACCCCACAAAGATGTACGAGAATGTGCACTTGTTTCTGCAGATTGGCTGGGGTTCTGCTGATCTATGCTGGGCTTGGCTTCTCTCTGAGGATTGGATTCAGGTCTACTCCAGGAGTGTTCATGTCAGGGCCCAGGCTGAAGGGGCAGCAACTAGCCGGGGGGAGCAGTCGTGCAATGCACGGGGTGCAAGAGGCAATCCCAGTTGTGCAAGGGCTGTTCGACCCTCAGCTCAGTCACATCGGCTAACATCCCAGCAGCCACAGCAAGTCACATGGCTCGGGCCAGATTCCGCAGCAGGGAAGTGTTCTCTGCCCTTGTGCACCGCGAGGCCAGAGCAAGTCATAATGGCCAAGCCCTACATCTGTTGGACAGAGGGAAATTCTCCTTCCTCAGAGGTGGGGGGGGGGGGCAGGGGAGGTGGGGAGGGAGTGCATTGGGTGGAACAATAATCGAATCTATCGATGTGGGGGCACGATTAGAGGTGGGGTGGGGCTCCTGATCCCAGCACAGATGGGCTTTGTTTTGCTGACATAGCGCTTCTTTTCGTTTTCTTTTCAAGGAGAAATTCGAATGGCCTTCAGAGAAGCACGTGTTCTCACGCTCGGCACGGGCCAGGCGCTCACGTTGGTCTCCCGTGTCATCAGATCACCTGCCTGGCACGCGGGTGGCAGCTGTTGGGGAAGCAGCTGCAGCTTGCTTTCAGCGGCCACGCAGCGTGGGTGCCGCGCTGGGTCCCTGCGGCCGCTGTACCAATCACTGCACGTTCGGTGGCTAGAACAACAGAAACTTCTTTTCTCACCGTTCCGGAGGCCAGAAGTTTGGAATCAAGGATGCCAGCAGGGCTGGTTGCTTTAAGGGCCCTGAGTGAGACTGTTCCCTGCCTGTCTCCCGGCTTCCGGGGACGGCCAGTCATCCTTCGTGTGCTTTGGCTCATGGCTGCGTCCTCCCATCTCTGCCCACATCTTCACACGGCCTTCTCCCTGTGTCTTCCGGGATCCCTGTGTCAAGTTCGCCTCTCCGTTCTGTTCTAAGGACGCCAGTCCTGAATCCAGGAGGACCTCATCTTGACGTCGGGAATGTAATTGCATCGGCAAAGACCCTGTTCCCACATACGGTCACACTCCCAGGTCCCAGGGGTTAGGAGTTGAACGTACCTTCTCGAGGGAGCACAATCCAACCCAGTACAGGTGGATTGCCAGGTGGGCCAAGGAGAGCAAAGCAGGGCGGTGGTGGAGATACTGTCCGCTCTCCTGGGGGTGGGGGCTGGGGCGAGCTCTGCGGGGAGAAGCCCTTGAGGTGGGGCTTGAAGACCGGATGGAGTTTGGGGGAGGGGAGAGAGGCCATGGCAGGAGAGGAATAACCAAACCACAGAAGCGCGAAAGAGCCTTGGGGGCCCCCCGGGGGGGGGGGTGTCCTGACTGGCTTGCCATGGCTGGAGCACAGGATGTGGAAGGGGGGGCCAGGGAAAGGGCAGGTGACTAGGCAGGGCTTCAGATGTCGGATGACGGTGTTTCCCTTTTCTCAGGAGCACGCAGAGGAAATGAATGCCTAACTGTACGTTTTCGTGGCTTTATTTGCAAGACCCTTGGTGGAAGGGGCAGAGCCTGGCTGGTTGCTCGCCAGCTGAATCTCGTGTCCTCCTGGGCGCACAGCGAACCACGTGTCCCAGGCTCCCCTGCGGTTAGGGGACCGTGTGAATTCTGGCCGGGGGGAAAAGGGAAGCAAGCTGTGCCACTTCTGGACCTGGCCACGGAAATCGGCCACGCAACCCTGCCTGCTCGCTCCTTTCCCTGACGTGCCCGCCAGCCGCAGATGGGATAGTGGGGGGGCTCTGAGCCCACACAGAAGGGCCTGGGAGTGTCAGTGAGTGCACAGAGCCAAGTTCCCCGTGAACCTGTGTGGGGCTGCATCGTGTGGGAAACCACGGAGATCTGGGAGTTTACAACTTCTAACGGTTGCCAGGGCAGGGTCCCCTACAGACAACCGAGGCCCGCGAGGCCAAGTCTGTGGGACTGAAGAACGGGGGCCAGAGGGAGGGCTGGCCTGGTTAGTAATGCAGCTTGGGTTAGGTGCACAGCGGGACCATGAGAAGGTGTCGGGACTCCGTATGGGAGCCAACCCCGTGGCGGGACCCGCTTGCTGCTAGGTGAGGGCGGCTGTGTGGCGAGAAGGTGTGCCGGGGGGTCCTAACACAGGAATGAACTAGCGACAAGCCCTTCCGGAGGCAGCAGTTGTCTTCCATTCATTCATTCACTCATTCATTCATTCATTCATTCAGCCAGGGGGAGCCTCTAACACTCCCGGCCCCGGCCTCCGAGCCATCGCCAGTGTGCGGACAGAGGGCGCCGATGGGAGTGGAGGAGTCTCTAGGCGACGTCCGTCCAGAACCCCGAGGCAAGGTGGTTCTGATCACAGCCCTGATGTGGACCCCTCCCTCACCTCCAGAATGACTCAGAGGGCTCTCTCCAGCTGCAAAACTGGGCTCCACTGATTTACCGGTGACGGCCGCCTCTGTCCCTCTTCCTTGGGTAGGACCATGTCGTGGTCTGGTCCCTTTGTGCTCAGGGGCCAGCAGGCTCTCGGTGGATGTGGAATGCAATAATACCCGATTATTTTAGCGGCGTCTGTGTTGGTGCCCACTGGTAGCTCGAGGACACACATATGCACACACACACACACATGCACACAGCCCATGGGGTCTGGCAGATGCAATTAGCCTCTGGGTCCTTCAGAATTAGATGCAGGTGGCTAATTGTCCATGCCAGGAGGCAACTGTGGGCACATTAGTCACGTCTCTCCCCCCACCCCGGGCCTAATAATGGGTGGGGAATCTGAGGTGGGGGAGGGAGAAAATCCGATGGGGCTCCGTCTCTCCCTTAGCCCCGTGCTCTTATGGGCAGCTCTGGTGGGAGTGCCTGTCCTCTGGGCCCGGGGAGGGTTTCCAGGGCAGGGGAGGACGAGGGGGGCAGCTCTTCTGAGGATGCTCGGGCTCCTTTCCTCCGCTTCCCCACCCCCCCGGGCACACTGGAGTCCCCGCGTCCCAGTCTACTAATGATGCCAACCCCCTGCTTTTGCGTAGCTTGTTAGGGTTCTCAAAGCCCCTTTGCAGACATCATTGCCTCCAACAGCCCCGCTGGGAGGGGCTGTGGTTCTCACACCTCACTTTCCAGATGAGGAAGTGAAGGTCCACCTGGCCATGAGCCCAGGCCTGGGACTCCCGGCCTTTGTCCTTCGTCTCCTTTTTCCCCTTGCCATGGGCAGAGTGGCAGCCCTCCCCCCTCCCCCCCCCCCCGCCCCCGGCAGGGGCCAGAGAGAGCTGCTTAGAGCCAAGTGGGTTGGGGAAGTTCCTGATGCAAAGTTTACCTCTGCAACTTTTAACCACTTATTTAATGAAGCATCGAAGGTCTTCCCTGTCCAAGACCTGTTCAAGGAGCCCTGGGAGTCCGGAGATGGAGTGGGTGCCATCCCGCCTTCTAAGGAGTTTACGGTCCGGTAGAGAGAATAAGACACGAACATAATATCCATCCTCCCAGCCAGAATGCCTCCCTCATGAGCCTCCTAAACTATGGGGCAACTTTGGTCATTTCTCCTTGTCTCTCTGGGCCTCAGTTTCCCGAGCTGCGAAAGTAGGGTGTTGAGCCTCACCACGTCTCCGGCTCTGACCAGTTCTTCCAACGGATTTCCAACAGTGCAACGGGATCAAGAAACACATAATTCCTATGACTGGGGAGGAGGAACCGAGGAAGGGGGTGTACCAGGAAGCGTATCTGATTTGGTTTTGGCAGGTAGGATTTCAGCAGAGGAGAGGGCAGAGCAGGCCTGTATTCTCTAGGCTCTGCTCAAACTTGCTTTTGGTTGCAAATAGTGGAAACCTAACTCTGAGGGCGTCAAAAGGAATATACTGGCTAGCAAATCGTGGTAGCCTATCTCTAAAAATGCGCTTCGTAGCGAATCAAGCCTCTCGGTACACATGCCTTGTATAGGCGCCTCCCCCTTGAATCTGAGC
Source organism: Panthera onca (assembly GCF_046562875.1). Classification (NCBI taxonomy): domain Eukaryota; kingdom Metazoa; phylum Chordata; class Mammalia; order Carnivora; family Felidae; genus Panthera; species Panthera onca. The sequence continues at coordinate 138,498,422 of NC_138344.1, forward strand.
TGACCCAGAAGCTTGCTTGTAACCTGAAGTGGCAGAAATGATGCTTCCCGGCTTCTGAGACAGAAGTGTTATAGACTCCACCTTCTCTTGGAACGACTCATCCCAAGGAAAGCCAGACATCGTATGAAGTTCAACTCTGCTGAGACCTCCAGGCTGTGAGGAAGTCCAAACGAGCCATGTGGAGAGGCAGCATAGAGAGAGATGCCTGGCCAGCCCCCAGGTGGTCCACCTACACTAACCTAGTCAACCAGATGCGTTAGGGAAGATGCCACTTTGCACATTGTTTGACATCTGAATACCACAACGTGAACAACCCCAAGTCAGAACCACCTAGCTGACTCCATGAACCCACGGAACCATGACAACAGTGATACGTTACTGTCTGAAGCCACTCAATTTTGAGATGGTTTGCTATATACAGCAATAGATGACCAGAACACGTATAGGATGCAGAAGTCCAAGGAGGTCTAGAGGTGTGGCTGGATCCAGAAGCTCAAATAATATTGCCGGATCTTGTTTTTCTCTCTTTTTCATGTTTTGTTCTCTTCTGTACTGGCTTCTTCCTAAACCACCTCTCTCCACTGATATTCCCCAGAACTTCCAGACTTGTATCACCCCTGCTACCAGCAAGACAAGGAACACACCTGCTCTGTCTCAGTAGGTACACAAAATTCTCGAAATACGTTCCATTAGCCTAGTCACGTGATCTTCCTTCACGTTAAGGGTGCAGAAGGAGGGTTCTCCACCCCTAGAAGCAGGGCTAGGTATCAGTCCAAGCCAAACAGTGGCTTCAGCGTGGGGTCTTTAAGGGGGCTATTACCAAAGGGGTTGGGGAAACGGACCCTGGAGAGGCACAAAATAGACACTCATTCCGGTCACCTTGTGTGAGATAACGTAACTTCCCTAAATCTTTGTTTCCTTCCGGTTTTAGCAAAATTCAGGAAATAACCCCTGTCTTGCCCAACCCATCGTGAGGCTCAGGGTTGAGAACCACAAGGTGGGGAGACTGTGAGAGCTGTCCGCGGAAGCCCTCTGGAAGAGGCGATCATCAGCGCTCATGGCAACGTAAGGATACCTTAAAGGCTGAATAAAGCAGGACAAGACGTGGCTCTCCCAAACCCAAATCCTATTTCCAGATCAGTAGGCAGAAGGTTGTGTCCCCAGACACGCTGCTCTGTAGGAGTCCTTTCCCCCGCATTAATTGGGTCCTGCATTTCCATGCCCTAGCCGAGCCTGGGTCATCTAAGGATTTCCTGAAATTGAGATCCCAGCTTGAAGTAGGGGTGAGGTGAAGCACCATTTACTGGAAGGAGGAGTTCAGGTTTTCCCTGAATCTGCAGAGGCACCAGGGACATGGCACAGGAGGCCCCAATCCGGGATGATCCATTTTACTTGAGGGCATATATGTAATTTTCTCTCTGGCCATTGCTATCAAGAGGCCCCGAACGTATCGAAAGAAAAGGGACTTTTCCATTAGTCAAAGGCACAGGGCAAAAACACATAGCAATATAAAAAATAAAAAAGACTCAATGCTGGAAGTAAGAAAACCAACACTTTTTCAATTGCGAAAGCAATTCAGTTCTTGAAATCTAGTGTGGCACTGACATAGTATCATTCATTCATCCGTTCACTTATTCATTCGCCTAGCCATCCACCCACTGACCTTTTCACGTAGCTAACAGTGTACCTGGTCACACCCATCCATACCAGCCTGAGTCAGAGAAAAGGTCCAATGCCTGGGAAAGGCCTAGAGAGAAATTCTTAGAGCAGAGAAACAGTTAAAATAAATCAAAATAAAATCGGAGTTGGCTGTGATGCTTATTCTTAATGACACACAAGAAACTATAAACCAGCCAGGCTACATAATTGACCACTGAGGATTTTTTCGCTCTCAGTCAGTTTGAGATGTACCGAATCCAATATCATATCAGTGATTTGATTTGTTAATAATCAAATTGCAAATACCTTTTCATTTGGCTTCAAAAAGCAAACAGCCATTCGGAATAATTTTTATGGGTCTTGGAAAGCAATATAAACTTAAAATATTGTGTTTGCAAGTCCTATCGGCATGACCATATTATAATTTATATTGGCCTATTTTGATGTACAGTGGCATAATGAAACTTTAAAAAATATATTCTGCAAAGCTGCATCTAAGCCCACGCCGGCAGCACAGATTAATGTAAGAACATCATGGGGATTCTTTGCATATTTTCTTAAGGAGATTTCTAGAGCATGATTGTTCCACTCACCAAAACTTTAACTGAAGCAGGGCTTGCCAAGTCTTGCAGAGTTTTGCCTCCTGTCACCTTTGCAGACCCCCGGTCTGCCACCCCTCCTCCTGCTCCCACGCACCCCCACCCCTGCCCTACTGCTTACAGTGTTCCAGACACCTTGTGTATGTTCGTTTCTGTGTTCAGCGTCCTCTTGCTTCTATGTGGAATGTCCGTCCTCTCTTCCCTGCTTGGGGACTATCTCATAGACATTCTGCAGCTCCTGGCTAAAATGTCATCCCTGCTGGGAACTCTCTCTCGCACTCCCCGCACTTATTACTTCCCTTCTCCCACAGCAATTTGAAGGGGACTCTCTTACAGCACTTGTCACAGTGTGTTGTTGTTATATGTTTACACACAGGAGTGTCTCGACCAAGATATGTTCAATTTGAAAGCCCCAATGCCGACCACTGCGGCGCATAATACATGCTCAATAAGTGTTTGTGGAATGGACGGATGGGGGTGTGGATGGATGAATGGGTGGGTGGATGGACTGAAGGCACAGATCCTCCTAGAAGATAATATTTTCTTTGGCTTTGAGAGCATTCAGGCACAGGCTGTAGAGAGCCTTCAGGAACTAGATAGGTTGTCAGACAAACTAATCTGTTGGATTTTTTCCAACCGGAGAGCCCCTGATTTCATTATACTCCTGTAGGGTTTTGTCTCAGCACAGAAATGCAGTAGAGACTGATTTTACTTTCAGAACTTTAGAAATCTTTTGTCTCTTGTAATAGATAGATGTGTGAGGTTCCCAATTACAGATGAATGAGAAAGAAGGGAAGGAATAGTATTTACTGAATGCCTACTATATACCAAGCATGGAGTTAGGCATTTTCCAATCATTTTCTCCTTTAATCTTCATGACAATCCTATGAAGAAGTGTTATTTTCATTTTGTAAACAAGGAACTGAGTCTCCAAATCTTTTGTATTTTAGCCACTTTATTGAAATCTCACACCATTTCTAGTACTTTTTAGCAGGAAAGCAGATAATATTGCCTACACATGATGGAAATTTTAATTTTCCTTTCTAATATTTATTTTTATTTTATTTTTGAGAGAGCGCGCAAGCACAAGTCGGGGGGAGGGAGGGGCAGGAGGAGAGAGAGGATCTTAAGCAGGTTCCACACTGCGCATAGACCCTGTTGGAGGGCCCAATCCCCAGACCCTGGGATCCATGACCCGAGCCAAAAGCGAGAGTCAGATGCTCAACCAACTGGGCCACCCAGGCGGCCCTCTAATATTTATTATTTTATTTTCACCTAATTGCTAGGACATCCAGCAAAATGTTGAACAATAAAGAAGACTGCAGGTATCCTTTCCTTGTTTCTGATTTTAATGGGGAATGCTTTTATGATTCACGATTGGAAATTATGTTTGTCACGATTTATGCATTCACGTACTAGTTAGGGCATTGGCTAAATGGCACAACAAAGAGAGTCTAGAATGCTGTGGCTTAAGTGAGATAGAAGCTAATTTCTCTCTCACGTAAGAGTTCACAGCGATAGTCCAGGGCTGGTTTTGCCAGCCTCCATAGGTAGCTTCCACACTTCCGCCAGTCATTGCCATTTTCCATCCAGCTGGAAGGGGAAAAGGGATCTCAAAGGAAAACTGTTCTCTTTTTAGCAATTGTAGGGATCATTTCCACTCACATCCCATTGGCTCAAACTTTATCACCTGATCACACCCAACTGCAAGGGATGCTGGGAAATGTAGTCTCTGGCTCAGTGGCCATATTGCCCACCGAAACTGGGGGTTAGGTACAACGGGGCGCGGGGGGGGGGGGGGGGGGGGGGGAGAATGGATGATGGGGGACTAGCACAATTTTGCCACCATATTCTTTTATCTACTTAAATAAATCTCCTTCTATTTCTAGCTAACAAGCGGTTTGTTTTATTTTTATTATTATTTTTAAATGTTTTATTTTATTTTTGAGACAGAGAGAGCATGAACGGGGGAGAGTCAGAGAGAGAGGGAGACACAGAATCTGAAGCAGGCTCCAGGCTCTGAGCTGTCCGCACAGAGCCCGACGCGGGGCTCGAACTCACAGATGTGCGTGAGATCATGACTTGAGCCAAAGTCGGGAGCTCAACGACTGAGCCACCCAGGCATCCTTGTTTTATTTTTAAATCTAGGCTTAGATACTTGGTTTCACCAGATTATTTTTCAGTAACTTTTGAGGTGACCATATGATTTTCTCCTTCAATCTGTTAGTGTGGTAAACTTCCTAATGTTGAACCACATTTATATTTCTGGCAGTTGAATCTACTCAATCGAGTTGCATCATTCTCTTAACAGACCATTGGGTATGTTTTATTAGGATTTGCTCCCATATTTATAAATGATATTGACCTATAGCGTTTATGTGTGCACTATTCTTGTTTTTAGTATCGGGACCATTCCAACTGGAAAGGATGAACAAGGAAATTTTCTGTCCTTTCCCATGCTCAATAACAGAGGATGTAACCTGAAGCTCTCTATTTCTTGAAGATTTGGGATAATTTGTCCTTAAAACCACCCGGCATGGTGGGTTTTTTGTTTTTGTTTTCATTTTTAGAGATAGATCTACAGCTACTTAGCACAGACTGCTGGCTGTCCACAGTATCTGTTCTCTCATTTTTCAGTTTTTAGCTGGGTATAAATGCCTGGAATGAGACACCTTTCCCTAGCTTCTCTTGTGGCTGGATGTGACCAGGTACCAAAGTTCAGGTTATGCAAGATTTCAGAGTTCAGGTTGTAAAGGAAGTGATGCTTGTGTGTAACCTCTGGCACATGCCTTTATATGTGGGAGAGCTCCCCTTCCTCCTTCAATGTGATGTCTGGAAGAGACGCCTAGAGGTGAGTCCAGTGACAACAGGCTGACATCAATAAAGCAGAAGGAGCTGGAGTCGGTACCTTCGCGCTATGAGAAAGTTGACTTCTCTTTTTAAGCTACTTATTTTGAGGGTTATTATTATTATTATTTTGCTACAACCACTGATCCCACATCTAATTAATATAACCTACATTTTCAATAACTTATTTTTTTAAAACAACTCATCTATCTATACTTACGCCTCTTTATTGTGTATTTGTTCTCTTCCCTCCACTCTCCACCAGCACCTTTCTTGCCTCCTTTGCAAACCTACCAGGCATGCTCCTGCCTCAGGGTAATTGCACTCACCCTTCCCTCTGCCACAATACTCTTCTCCAGGTATCTGCATGTCTTTATCCCCTCCCTCCCCTTGATCTTCTCCCAAACATGCCTTCTCAGTGAGGTCCGACCATCGTCTTTATAACAGCAAACCTACCCAATCTCAGTCTCTGTATCTCTCTTCCATGCTTTTTTCCTCTCTAGAACACTCCTCCTCATCAGACGTTTTTAGATTCACTTGTTTATCAATTTATTGTCTCCTCACGTCCACCAGAGTGCAGCTCCACAATGGCAGGGATCTTTGCTCTGTCCACTCCCTTTTCTAGGGTCTAGAACAGCACCTGGCCTGTCATACCTGCTCCGAAAATTTTCAGTGAGTCGCTGATGAAACCTACATGCCAAAAGAATGTCTGTTTCATCCGTCTCTCCAAGAGCATGTTTTTGTTTTTACGGGCTGTTTTTTTTTTCCCCCCCACCGGTTTCCTTTTTAATTTATTTCTGCTTTTGTGTTTATGAATTTCTTCCTTCTACCATCCTCAGGTTGATTTTCTTGTTCTTCTTACCTCTTCCGTTTCCTGAGTTAAATGTTTAGTTCATTTATTTTCCATCTTTCTGCTTTTCAGATAGAAATTTGGGGCTATAAGTTTTCCTCTGAGTATTAAGTTGGCTGCAATCCATGGGTTTTCTCATGGACTGCTCTCATTATTGCTCATGTTTGAACAGTTGTTAATTTTGGTTTGCTTTTCTCTTTCACTCAAGAGTTATTAAAAATGGCATTTTAACATTTTGACACAGGTTGACTCTATTTAGCTGCCTTTGTTGCTGTCATTAATTTCTAATATTATTGAAATGTGGTCAGAAATGTGTTTGAGTCATTTCTCCTCTTTAAAAAAAAAAAGACTTTTTATATGGCCTACTGTATGATCAGGTTTTATGAGCATTCCTTGAAGAGAATATGGATTCTCTGCCTGTTGGATTCAAAATTCTGTTTCTCTTATATCAAGCTTGTTAATTGTGTTATTTAATTCTTCTACATGTTTCTTTCTTTGTTTGATCCCTTCATTTTTGAGAAATGTATGTTAAAGACAATACTATTTCATAGGAGTAAATTTCCTGCTTTGTTTCAGTCTCTTTTTTTTATGCTTATTTATTTTTGAGAGAGAGAGAGAGACAAAGCATGAGTGGGGACAGAAAGAGAGGGAGACAGAATCCCAAGCAGGCTCCAGGCTCTGAGCTGTCAGCACAGAGCCCGACGTGGGGCTTGAACTCACAAACTGCAAGATCATGACCTGAGCTGAAGTCGGATGCTTAACCGACTGAGCCACCCAGGCGCCCCTGTTTCTGATTTTTAAACTAAGATTTTAAAATAATGTTGTCAGGAACTAAAATGTCATAACTATTATATTTTCTTGTAAATTACACTTTTTTATTAATATGAAATATTATTTTTGGCTTGTATTCAGTGCAGTCTTACATTAATGTTACCACATGGCCTTCTTTTTTTGACTTGCTACTTAGCTCATGTCTTTATTTTATGTCTTTGTGTGTCATTTTTTAGTTGTGCCTTCTATTTTTTTAAAGAGAGAATCTTAATTTTTTTTAATGTTTATTTATTTTTGACAGAGAGAGAGACAGAACATGAGCAGGGGAGAGGCAGAGAGAGAGGGAGACACAGAATCCGAAACAGGCTCCAGGCTCTGAGCTGTCAGCACAGAGCCTGACGTGGGGCTCGAACTCACAGACTGCAAGGTCATGACCTGAGCTGAAGTCGGATGCTCAACCGACTGAGCCACCCAGGTGCCCCAGTTGTGCCTCCTATTAATTATAGGTATTTGCATCAAAGCAACTCACTCTGATGGTGTGCCTGGGTGGCTCAGTCGGTTGGGCATCCGAGTTTAGCTCAGGTCATGATCTCACTGCTCATGAGTTCGAACCCTGCATCGGGCTCTGTGCTAACAGCTTGGAGCCTGGAGCCTGCTTCAGATTCTGTCTCCATCTCTCCACCCCTCCCCTGCTCATGCTCTCTCTCTCTCTCTCTCAAATATAAAGAAAAAAAAAAACCTTGAAAAAAGGAACTCACCCTGAGCTTCTGACTTTTAATGTAAGAATTTAATGCATTTACATTTTTTTCCACTGATAGGATTTTATGTTTTCGAATTACCATGCTCCCCTCCCCCTCTTTTCAGACTTTTACTGAAAACAAAAATTGAGTTTTCTTTGTTCCATTGCTTTCTCTTTTCTAAGGATTTGGAAGTTACATGTCTCATTCATATTCATTAGCTGTTACCCTTTAATTATCAGCACGTATATTTAAGCATATAGTCCTATGATCAACTAGAATGGATATTCCCCTGCATAAGATAAGAACTGCTATGGATTGGAGGTGTATCCCTGCAGAGTCTCTTCTGGGCACTTATACACATGTGGATGTTCTACAAGGTAGAAGTCTAATTACGACAACTGAAGACCCATGCCCTGCATGCTCCCTCTGGAATGTGGATTAAACCCAATATGGTAAGCTATCACTCCCATGACTATGTTATCTTATATGACAAAGGGAGGTTATCAGGGTGGGGTCTAACTCCAGGCAAGGACCAGAGAGCAGCAGAAATGAGTTGGTGTTACCCCCAGTCCATAGACAATAAGGAAAGGGGGCCTTGGACTTATGATCACAAGGAACTGAATTCTGCCAATAATGGGAACAGCTTGGAAGAGGACCTGAGCTCCAGAGAAGCCAGCAGGCCAACACCTTCATTTCAGACACGTGAGACCCTGAGCAGAGAGCCCAGCCACACCATGTGTGACATCTGACCTACAAAGCTAACTTCTTCCTTCCTTCCTTATTCCTTCCTTTCTTCCCTTCCTTCCTTCCTTCCTTCCTTCCTTCTCCTTCCCATCCCTCCTTCCCACCCTCCTTTTTCCCAGGTCACATTACATTGAGACACCATGCTAGACCCCAGGTTGCTATTAAAATGATCAGAGCTCAGGAAGGGAGGCCGCAGAAGGCACCCTTAAGTGCCTGCATTGAATGGTACAAGACAACATCCTCCAACTTGAAAGCAGGTCGGCCTTGACCAACCAGGAATGGAGGGGCAGTGGGGAATGAAGTTCCTGGTCAATGCAGTGACTGGCCTTCCTGGGTGTACCCATCTGGTATGGCTACCATAACAAAGTACCCCACGCTGGCGGCTTAAGCCACAGAAATGATGGCTTCCCAGCTCTGCAGGGCAGGAGTCCGAGATTAAGGTGTCATCACCAGGGAGGTCTGGGCTGCCCTGACCTTGCTGACAGGGGGCTTTCCAGGGTGGGCATTCGATGCTGTGCAAAGCTGTCGCCTCAGTCACACTGCTGACCCATTTGAGCCTCTGTCCTGGACCCCCGGGGATTTACTTTGGAGCGACTTTTTGTCCCCTTCTGTTGATCAAACACACCGAATGTTATGTTTTTGATAAAGATGCTTCTAGAGAAAAGGTTTGAGTAAGGACACATTCTCTTCAGATCTGAGCTTCCTCCTTTCCTTGTTAACCTCAGCTCTTCAAGTAGCTGGATAAAGGGGGTTCTTCTGCAAGAACAGAACTCTACGTGGAAAAACAAAGTCACTCTTGGAACAATTGTTTGAGGATTTGCCCGGAGCTTCTAATACTCACTGTTGGGGACAAAGACAAAGCCCTGTCTTGACGTGAACAGCTAAGTGTGGGTGAGGGAGAGGGCGGTCACAGCCAGCCCACCTGGAAAAGTCAGAAGTCGAAATGTCACAGTTTTCTCAGACACGTGTTGTACTTTTGTGTTATACACGCACAAACTGATATACAGCAAGGGACTAATAAGGAAAATGAGGCAGATTAACATAAAAGAGCGATTCATAATAGGCCTCCATTTCACAATAATGTCTACGCACAAAGGCCCCAGGTTAGAGCATTCATTTTGAATTTGTTACTCAATAAGAATAATACGGACGAGGCTTGAATAATTGAAAATTCCCAATTACAGTTGCGACGAGTGGGGTTTTCCAGCCTCGCGTGAGTGATGTGTGAGACAGTCTCGCTAAACCCAGTCATAACGTGAGAGGGAGATGCTATCCGCCCTACCTTTCTTCCCCCGAACAAAAGCCGTGACGGCTTTGTCAGGCCCCATTTGGAAACACAATATCAATCTTGCCTTATCCATGTTATTGATGGGTTGTGGGTATTCTACTGTAATTATGTCAAAAATGAAATATTTCAAAATGTGATTGGCAGGCTGATTACAATAATGCGTGTGATTAAAGTCGGGGCTTGCTTGTGTAACCAAAGGGAGAATGTCAGTGGCAATTAACTGTATTTTCTTTAAAGTTTGCCAAGATTTCTCTTGTTTTCCATTCCATAACCCACCGAGGCACCTGGCAGTAGGCGTCCTCGGTATTCTTCCTCAGAAGGGCCGATGGGATTGGAGGCAGGGAGAAAAGGACCCCTTAGCTCTTGTCTCTAGCAGGCAAGCTTTGACAGCCTCAGGAAGGGGCTAGAACCAGGGACAAAGACCATTCACATTCTCTTTCCATCTCTCTCTCTCTTTCTCTAGGTCTTCATTTCTGTCTCAGGCTCTCTTGGTGTCCATCTGTCTCTTTCGTTGTCTCTTTTTCCCATCTCTTCAATTCAAAATCCTTGGAAAAGGTGCTTATTGGGTGGGTCAGATGCCCAAATGGCTGCCATTCCGTATGATGCTCCCCCCCCCACCTCTGACCCATTGCATCGGTCACAGATGGGTAAACTCGTTGAATAGGTCCATTGCCAGATGGAAGGAGCAGGTGGTCACAGTGGTCTACATGAGCTGTGCAAACACTCCAAGGCCCCTTGAAGCCTGATGACCCCAGGAATAGGTTGGGCTGGAGTTCAGTTCTGCTCTCATTTCAGTTCAACGAACACCTTCAGAGAACCTACCAGGAGCTGGGCTCTGATCTGGATCCTGTCGGGTTTAGAGTCCATGCAATACAAATCTTCCCTGTCCCATGGAGTTCATAGGGAATTGTGAAGTCACTCACTGCCCTTCCCCATGCCTCCAGCTGCCTCTCTGCTAACAAGGACCCCTACGTGGAGAAAGGATGCTTGTCTTGGCCACACTTGGCCATTGGGGGTTTTATCTTTAGATAGAAAAGCCTGAGAGAAGGGCCAGAATTCTCCAGGTGAACCATGACAGTGGCACTCATCAAAAGGGCACCTGTTCCCCCAGCCTGAAATCTTAGATGTCCCTTCCTCTCAGAGCCTTCCCCAACTCTCTGGGCCGGGGTAGGTACATCTCCTCTGCACTTTTGCACCACCATTGTTTTGAACTTAGCACATGGCTCTGGGGTGAGTTTTTCTCTTCGGAAGGCCCTTGAGCGCAGGGAAGAGTCGTGTCTTGGCCATCTCTGTCTATGAGGCCATAGAAAAAGCTGGATGAACGCAACTTTGTTAAACAAATGATCCCTCGTATTCGTTTCCTATGGCTGCCATAACCAAGTACCATGCACTGAGCAGCATACAACAACAGAAACTTGTTTTCACACTTCTGGAGGCTGGGAATCCGAGGTCAAGGTGCCCTCAGGGTCATGTTCCCTCTGAAGGCACTACAGAAAGGTGTGTTCCACGCCTCTCTTCTGGCTTCTAGTAGCTCCTTGGCTTCTGGCAGCTTAACTCCACTCTTTACATGGCACTCTCCGTATGTGTCTGTGTGTCCACATTTCCCCCTTCTTTAAGGACGCCAGTCACAATGGATTAGGGGCCCACCCTGCTCCAGTGTGACCTGATCTTAACATAACCAATTACCTCTACAACAACCCTATTTCCGAAAAAGATCACCTTTCTAGGTACTGGCAGTTAGGACTTCAATATACAAATTTTGGGAAGATGCATTCAACCCGTAACAACCCTTTAGAAAGCTGGTCTCAAGGCTCCTTCTCCGGGACGTAACAGACAGGTTACAAGTTTGCCTCCTCACTGTGTCCCCACAATACTCCCCAAAACAGATAAACAGCTGTTACATGACAGAGACTCCTGGATGCAGAACCAGAATCAGAGCACAGGTCTCTTAACGGCAGAGCGGGGCCAGGGCCTCCCTAGGAATGGTCTGGTGAGGATGCTCTCTGCAGGGTCCTCCCTGACCATGTTTCTCCCTCCTGCAGAGCGGCCTCCCCTCCCCAAGGCCTCCCTCAGCGCTTCCAGCCCAGAAAGCAAAGGGGAAGCTGAGTTTTGCCTTTGGCTACGCTAGGCAGACTTTGAGCCTTGGGAGGAGATGAATGGCTTGAAATTCCCCCAAATGCCTTCCTTGAAGGGAGGTTTTTGCTGGCTTTGCACTGAGGTCTTGGATTCGACCCAGCGACATAACGAATTGCTGCAGAGGTGATCTTGCCGTGGGAATGAAATGCCAACTGACACGGTGTTCTTGCTTCGCTCCCGGAATTGCACTCAATTCTTATCAACAAAACCCACCTGCTAATAATGCCCGCCATATTTACGTCGTGCTCTCTGTCAAATGGGCCACTGTCCTTCCACCTTCAGAATTGTGGCCACGAAGTGACTCAGGCTGGAGTAGAGGTCAGAGTGGGAATGCATTGTGAAAGGGGTGTGTCTGAGAAGCGTGAGAGTGTAGGCGTGCGTGTGTGCGTGCACGCACACGCTACTTCCTGTCTGTCCCCAGGATATTTTGTACTAGATTTGATGCTTTGAGCTTGTCCAGGGTTCTGTTTATCTGCGGCTGCGCTCAAAGCACCCCAAAATGTAGGGGCATAAGACAAGAGCCATTTAATCCTATGCACAAATGTGGTAGGAATTGGGGCACAGAGGCCCGCAGGACAGCCGAGCTCTGCTCCTCCAGAGGCTTGGCCACAGCTCAGGCGGCTTGAGAAACTGGAGGCTGCTGGGCCGCTGGACTGGGGCTGCGGTGCTCAGCCTTGGTCCTGGCTGCTGGCTGGGTTCCTTTGATTCTTCACGTTGTGTTCGCTTGGGCTGGATAATCCAAGGGGGCATCTGTACCCGCATGTCTGATGACTGGGCTGGGGCGACTGGAACAGCTGGGGTGGCCGGGCATCGTGCTCTCAATACACAGCCCTCCATGTGGCTACCTTGGGCCTCCTTACGGCGTGGTGGTCCCAGGGGGAACTGGACAGCCCGCCTCTCGCCAGTGTGCGTGTTCCAACACGGCTGAGTGGAGATACCAAGGCTTCTAACGACCTGGACTCAGAATTCACACACTGGCCCTTCTTCCACATTCTGTTGTCCAGCAAGTCACTACGGACAGTCCTGATTCAGGAGGAGGGGGGAATACACTCCACCTCTGGGTCAGAGGATTGATCGAGAATTGCCCCCCCTCTTTAAGCTTCAAAGCACACCCTGCCTGCCGGCCGTCATCCGATGCTGCAGGTGTCTCTCCAAGCGCTTCTCCACCGGCTCTCAGAACTATCGTTCCTAACCGCAGAGCTAACCACGTTATCCCCCTGCCCCCAGCCCTCACGTAGGCGCATGTGCATGCGCACGCATGCGCGCACGCGCACACACGCTCAGAAACCTGCCGCCCTTAGGTTCCTCGGAAGGGTTCCGTGGCTCCCTGGCCCACACAGCTCAGTAAATTCTCCCCGGCCTGCCCCCTCCTTACTTTTCTATTCCTCTCCCCTCGCCCCCTATTCTCCATCCTAATTTTATTACTTGTAATTCCTGAAATCTCTTTATCTTCCTTCTGGGCCTTTGCACGCGCTGCCTTTGCAGCATTCCTGCCTCCTTCGACTGTTTCCTCGGGCGGCAACTCATCTTTCAAACAAGCCTTTGCTGACACCCGCCCCACCCCCTCCCACCCCACAAGGTGCACATTTATCTTACGGGCCTTGTCGCTTTGCATGTAATTATCTGTTCAGGTGTCTGTCTTCCATTTTAGACAATGAGATCCTTGCAGCCAGGAGCTGTATTTTTTGAGGGGGGTGGCTATGCCTAGGAGAGGGCTTGGGAAGCAGAGCACAACACCCCAAGAATAGGGGACACACGCACGAATGAATGCCCTGGGAATAGGCAGATGGCGTGGCCCAAGGGATGGCTTCTTACTGGAATACCTGAATGAAAGCATATGAAGTGTTGAAGGGAAGATCACAGCTACGAAAGAGCTAGAAAATTCCGTTTCAGCTCCTGGAATCTCGGAGCCTGGCTCCCCAAGCATACTCTGCCCTCTGTGAACGCTGTGGACCAGTGAGAGATGTTCTCTGGTGGAATTTGGGGAACCCCAAGTTAAACAAAAGCATCCCCCCCCCCCCCCACCACTTTGACCTTAGAAGTTCAATATGCTGATGGGCGTGCAAACCTCACAGGAAGTATAGAATGCCGTGTTTCCCAGGTTTCCGTCACACTGGAGGTCTGGTGGGGCCATTGGACTGTGCTGCATTCTCTGGGAAATGTTCCGTTGCTGCTCTGCCCTCAACCCCTTTCAGGGGATACTCCTGCCTTTAGCTGCTGATGGCCAGGGAGTGAACCACACACGTCCCTGGTGCTCAGCTATTGGCAAAAGGGTGGATCAATGACCAAGAGGTGCCGATCGTAATCTTCTTTTCCGTGGTAGGTGCCCGAGATGACGGGTCTCACAAAATCGGGGTTGGAAGTAACCATATGAGTCCATGCACAACATGAGTGATCATAACAGTTCTGTGACACATTCATTTTTTTGTATTAAATATAATTTATTGTCAAATTGGTTTCCATACAACACCCGGTGCTCTTCCCAACAAGTGCCCTCCTCCATGCCCGTCACCCACTTTCCCCTCCCTCCCACCCCCTATCCACCCTCAGTTTATTCTCAGTTTTTAAGAGTCTCTTATGGTTTGCCTCCCTCCCTCTCTGTAACTTTTTTTCTCGTTCCCCTCCCCCATGATCTTCTGTTAAGTTTCTCAAGGTCCACATTTGAGTGAAAACATATGGTATCTGTCTTTCTCTGCCTGACTTATTTCACTCAGCATAATACCCTCCAGTTCCATCCACGTTGCTGCAAATGGTGGGATTGCATGCTTGCTCATTGCCAAGCGGTATTCCATTGTATATATAAACCACATCTTCTTTATGCATTCGTCAGTTGATGGACATTTAGGCTCTTTCCGTCATTTGGCTGTTGTTGAAAGTGCTGCTATAAACACTGGGGTACAAGTACCCCTCTGCATCAGCACTCCTCGATCCTTTGGGGAGATTCCTAGCAGTGCTATTCCTGGGTCATAGGGTAGACCTATTTTTAATTTTTTGAGGCACCTCCACACTGTGACATATTCAAATGCCCCTTTACAACGAGGCAGTGGAGGATTAGAGAAATAAGTCAGTCGGAGAAAGACAAATATCATATGATTTCACTCATATGTGGAATTTAAGAAGCAAAACAGATGAATGTAGGGGAAGGGAAGGAAAAATAAGGTAAAAACAGAGAGGGAGACAAACCGTAAGAGACTCTTAAATACAGAGAACAAACTGAGGGTTGCTGGAGGTGGTGGTGGGGGGGGGGGGTGGGCCAGATGGGGGATGGGCACTAAGAAGGACCCTTGCTGGACGAGCACTGGGTGTTGTATGTGAGTGATGACGCACTGAATTCTACTCCTGAAATCACTATTACACGATATGTTACCTAACTTGAATTTAAATAAAATTAAAAAAAAACCCCGATTAACTCAAAAAATAAAGTATTAGTTCTAATAATGAAAACAAAAAAGGCAGTAGAGGCTTAGAGAAGTGAATGGCCTCTCCAGGGTGAAGCCAAGAGATCGGTGGGCTTTGGGCTCTGAGTGGGGGGTTCTTTCCACTACACCAGTGCTCTCAGTAGGACCCCAATTCCTCAGTCATTGCAGAATTGCATCCACCAGGGACAGGGACCCCGCATTCACAGATCACCTATATGTGATCGCCTATAGTAACTCGTCACAAGAACACTGGGAGCTTGTATTCCTGGGCTTATTTTGTAGAGGAAGTGACCCAACGGACACACCGGGGGTCAAGGGGACGGGACTTAAGCTCCATGGGCATTCTGCGTGGCCGGATGTTTTCGCCTGAGGAGGTGGTGCAGAATGCCTTCAGCGTCTGCAAATGGGCCCACGGCAAGCGGGTCTCACTCGCTAGCTGGTGTCCGGCCTCGCCATGGGATCTGCTTCCAGAGCAGTCTTCTGGGGGCGAAAGGATCAATGGCAAAATTGGTGTATCCAGCAAGGCTTTTGCAATAAAAGCTCTTTATGCCTCTTGTTCAAAGCGTTTAAGTGCCTTTTAGATCACAGATTGAACCATCGACATTATAAAGTGGAGCCTTTTAATACCAAAATACACTTCCAGAGTGAAATTCCATTATGGGAAAAAGCATTTCACGGCGCCGGGCTAGATAATAATTCTCTCACGTGTAATAGGATGTATGAAATGTTTGATGATAAACAGAGTTTCTCAGCATTGTAATAAGACGACTCACACAGCAGTGTGTGTGTGTGTGTGCGCGTGTGTGTGTGCGTGCGTGCGTGCGTGTGTGTGTGTGTGTGTTGTATACACATAATAAGACACGTCTCATTCCGGATACCAGTTTCTTGGTCTGTAAACAGTGGGAATTGGGCTTGATGGGCTCTGAGGTGCTTCCTCCTGTCTGATCACATGGAAAAGCCACTTTTTCACTCTCAGTTTCCATTTCCTCGTCCTTAAAAGGAAGGCTTTTGTAACAAGAAGTGTAGTTGTAGTGGTGACTTAAAGTGGCTTAGGACAAACAGTGGGGCGTAGGTATTCTTTTAACTACAAACTTCGGAAGTGTTTCCGGTTCAGGCAAGCGTGCGAGGGTTATCTGGACTTGCTTTCCCTGTCTCAGCTCCTCAGACTGACCTTGTGTGCTGTCTCCCCACCCCGCCCTCCCCGGTCACCCCAGGGTCACATCCTCGCAGTAGGCAACACCAGCAGAGGGAGAACTTCTCTCTCCCAATATCTTCTTTCTTTCTTTCTTTCTTTCTTTCTTTCTTTCCTTTCTTTCTTTCTTTCTCTTTCTTTTTTCTTTCTTTCTTCCTTCCTTCCTTCCTTCCTTCCTTTCTTCTTCTTTCTTTCTTTCTTTCTTTCTCTTCTTTCTCTTTCTTTCTTTCTCTTTCTTCTTTCTTTCTCTGTCTTCTTTCTTTCTCTTTCTTTCTTTCTTTCTTTCTTTCTTTCTCTTCTTTCTTTCTTCTTTCTTTCTTTCTTTCTCTTTCTTCTTTCTCTTTCTTTCTTTCTTTCTTTCTCTTTCTTCTTTCTTTCTTTCTTTCTCTGTCTTCTTTCTTTCTCTTTCTTTCTTTCTTTCTTTCTTTCTCTTTCTTCTTTCTTTCTTTCTTTCTTTCTTTCTTAATGCTTATTTATTTTTGAGACAGAGAGTGTGGGGAGGGAAGGGCAGAGAGAGAGGGAGACAGAGGATCCAAAGTGGGCTCCGTGCTGACAGCAGAGAGCCCGATGAACTGTGAGAGATCCTGACCCGAGCCGAAGCTGGACGCTTAACCGACCGAACCACCCAGGTGCCCCTCTCCCAATATCTCCAATAAGTCCCAGGATTGGTTCTCACTGGCTCAGATGGAACCACGTGTCTATCCCCGAACTAGTCACCGTTTTCAGGGTGCTCAATGCCCTGACTGGCCAGACCTGGGTCACAGGCCCACTCCAGGGCAAAAGTAGGAATGGGGTCAGCCCCTCCCAACTATTAAGTAAACGTTTCAGAGGGTGGTTCCCCCTTGGAACAGAGAGAGGCCGCTCTCAGTGGGAGGGGGAAAGGACGCCAGAGAAAGCAGACACCGGACACGCGTTGGGGGGTGTGAATTGGGTCCGGTTAGCCCTGAGGCTTGTACAAGCTCTAGAAGCTGACGCACAAGTACGTAGCGCTAGAGGCAACGAGGAGCTGATCCAATTCAATCTTTTTGCTTTAAGTTGAGGAGACTGGGGCTTGAGGGGAAGAAGTGACTTGCCCAAGGTCACTTGAGTTTTTAGCAGCAGGCCTACCACCAGAACTCGGGTCTCTAACCCTCAGCTCCCTGCTCGTTACTTCTCCTGTCTGAACTATGCAGGGAGGGGGGCCTCCTGGGAAGGGTTCACCCAACGGAGCCTCTTGGCAGAGTCCATCGAGGCCTTCGCTATTTCGATTCGATTCTGCCGACAGCAACCCTTTGGCATAGGCAGCAAAGGATATTTCGAAGTAGCTGACGCCTTCCGAGTCTCCTTGTGCAGAACCAGCACTCCCGGCTGTGATTTCTGGTTGTGCTGCTTCTTTGCTGTGTACTCTGGGGCAAGTCACCTGACATCTCTGGGCCTCAGTTTCTCAATTTGCGAACTTACCCTCCTCCTTACTGCCTCTCTCCCCACATGCGTACCCATGGGATCTCTTGTGTTCTAGAAGAGGGTGGTCTAATACAGTCCGCTACAACCTGGGTTTCCACGAAGGCTTGGGTAACCTCTCTCAGGAAGTGTTCGCATTTTAACAAAGGTGTTTAAAGAATACGGCGACTCTCTAATAATGGGAGTGTTTCTGGTAGTGTGAGTGTGGGATGGCCACATCGCTGGCTTTGGAGAAGACACAGCTAAGATCAAACCTTGACGCCTCCATGTGTGTGAGCTTGAGCCGCTGATTTAACCCTTTTTTTGGCCTCTGTTCCTCTCTGGAGAGCAGGGACCTTGTAGAGTGGTGAAACTTGGGCCAGAGCAGCTCCAACCTGGGGAGGATACGTGGGAGCAGGAGACATGCCCAGCAGCACCTGGGGTCAGTGGGAAATTGTCAGCACAGTCTCTTCTCTTGAGTTCCTGAAAGGGCACGATGGCAGTTACATTGGCCATAGCTGTCACGGTGGGTTCAGTAGCATCCTCCCCAAAGATATGTCCACGTCTCAAGCCCTGTACCTGTGAGGATGACCTTATTTGAAAATGGGGTCTTTGCACATGTAATCAAGTTAGAGATTTCGAGATCATCCTGGATTTAGGGTGGCCCTAGATCCAATGACTGGTGTCCTCAAAACAGAAGGGAGAGCGAGATTTTATACACACAGAGAAGGTGGTCATGAAGACAGAGGCAGAGACTGGGGTTATGCAGCCCACAAGCCAAGACATGTCTGGGGCACCAGGAGCTTGTAGAGAGAGGCACGGAAGGATTCTCCTCTGAAGCCTCTGGAGGGAGCATGACCCTGCTGACACTTTGACTTTGGACTTCTGGCTATTAAGGCTGTGTGAGAATAAATGTCTCTTAAGTCACCAAGTTTGTGGTCACTGTGGCAGCCACAGGAAACTAAAACAGCTGACAATCTGTTCATGATAAAACAGGAACTTTATATAAGTTCTGTAGCGTTGGCTCAAACTGCCTTTCTGACTACAAAAGAAATTTCTTATCTCTGTCTTCCTCTTTCCCCCACCCCCCTCCCCCCAATCTCAGTCTCCCTCCAATCTCAGTCTCCCCCCAGTCTCAGCATGCCCAATCTTTATGTGCAGTCCCATTACCCATGGAGATTTTCCCTACTGAGCTGATTAATCAAAATACTGAGTCATTCATATGAAGCTTAGAAATTCCTGATCATGATTAAAAATAGCAACAGATATGTACAAATAGACCTGGCTACCAACCAGAGTGATTATTGGTGATTTAATTCACTCCAGGATCATAAGGTGGTGTGTGAAATTGTATGACAGGAAGGCATTTTTAATCATATGTCTTCACTAATAAAAAATATATTAAGACATTACACACACACAAGCTTTGGTGAGTCGGCCATCCCCAACTACTCATTTATTCATTTAATAGATATTTATTGGACTGTTGTCAGTCATCGTGCAAGCCCTCTGCCCTTATGGACCTTCAGTCTAGTGCAAGAGACGCATAGCTCCGTGTGCAATGCCATCGGGTGTTGAAGTTGGTGATGAGTGCTTTAGAGGAAGGATGTGGGGTGCTTGGGTTGAGGGTTGAGCATGTGGTTGAGGCTGAGGGCTTGAGTGTTACGGCTGGGCCCTCGGGTTTGAATCCCAGCCCTGCCTACACAAGCTACTGACATGGTGGGGCCTCCGATTCTTAGCTCCCAGGTCCTTGGACCTAGTCTTTCCTCCTAAGTCAGGGTCTTTGGTGGGTTTCGGCAGAGATAGCCTGATACGTTCGTCAAGCTCCTCCAACTTGGTAGGGCTCGAACTCCTGACTCAGCCTCCCTTGTGGTGGGCAGCAGCTGAAATTTCTGTCTGCTCTTTCAGCCTTCCAAACATTCCTCCCTTGGGCTTCTTGGAGTCTTGCTCATGGGGACGCAGTTCATTAAAGAGCCAAAGATTTCACCGGGTGGGGGTGGTAAACATTGATCTTCCTCTTCTTTCAAGGATCGAATCCCCTTCGGTTTCCACCCCCTTTCGGCCGCCATCCCACGGGAGGTTAGCGCGCTATAAACAATCCCACCATTACCAGCGGAACGGTCTGATTCCTTTTTTCAGTCTACACTCGCTCCTTCGGTTAGTTCCTCCATTCTCATATATAGACCCTCCTCATTTCTAACAAGCCAACTATGTGCTGATGACCCCCCCCCCAAGGGATTATCTGCAACCTCTGAAATCTGTGTGGATTTGGACAGAGACAGAGAGAAAAAGGCGTTGACGATTCAGAAGTTGGAGCCAGAGAAGTCCTAACAAAAGCACAGGAAAAAAAAAAAAAAGTTTTCAGAAAAGGAAACAGGAACTACGGCAGAGGTGTGTTGTAAGGTCCAAGAGGAGAAAGTGCCTTAAGAAGATGAGAAATGATGGGGGGGGCGGGGGGGGGGACACCTGGGTGGCTCAGTGGGTTAAGTGTCCCACTTTGGCTTGGGTCCTGATCTCCTGGTTTGTGAGATCAAAGCCCCGCATGGGGCTCTGCACTAACAAGGTGGAGCCTGCTTGGGATTCTCTCTCTCTCTCTCTCTCTCTCTGCCCCTCCCCACTCTCAAAATAAACAAATTAAAAAAAAGATGAGAGTGATGAGAGTGTATATTACTGTAAGGAGGCCCTGGGCAATGGTCATTGTAATTATTAACGTGTTCATTGGTGCCCATCGTGACAATGCTTTTGGTAGCATGAAGGAGGCTGGAGGGGATCCGAGAGAGGGCCAGGCAGGAGCTGAAGGAACAAAGACATAGATGCAGAGAGAGGGCCACGGCCAAGGAAGGTGTAGTCCATGGAATGTCACAAGACAAGGGTACCTTTTTGCAGTTTCTAAAAGCACCGAGGCTCTTTCATTCTTCCGGGCCTTTGCCTACGCCTTTCCCTCTGCCAGGAATGCCCTTCCCATCCCTGTCTGCTTAATGCACATCCACTCTTCCTTCGGAACTTCACTCGAGGGCCCAGACTCACCTACCGGTCCACTCCCCCTGCTAGAGTAGATATCGCTCCTCATTTATTCATTCATTCATTCCTTCGCCCATTCATTCATTCATTCATTTTTATTCTCCTTTATCTCCTCCTGCTTACCTCTGGTCACAGCTATTGGAGTTCAGGACTCCAGTGAACTAACCCCCATCTCCTTTCCTCTGAAATAAATTGAAATGTAGACATAGAATCCGACGAGTATCAGAATGCCACCTCTACAAGTGGTAAAGCTTCACCGGAGAGTGTGGCTTCACCTGTGGACTTGTGGACTTCCTTGAGACTCTGGCCCCTAATCTAAACCTTAGAGCGCCCCTCCCCCCGCCCCAAGTCGAGCCATAAGCAGCCAGATGCAACGATATTCTCTGCCCCACGCCTGTGAGCCTCCACAGAGAGGCGTGTGCTTCCAGACCCAAGTCAGGAAGGCAGAACCCGTAGGGACTCGAGCTTTCTTACCTCTTGGAGGCAGGAGCAGGCAGATCGGAGAGGAAGGCCCTCCGCGCCATGCCTTAGTTCCCTCTCACAGGCTACCCATCTGACAAGTCACTCCTTATTTGGGGGGAGTGAGTGGAGAGGGCTGAAATTCCTTTCTAATGCTGCTTTCCCTGGGTCGCAGGATGGAATTTTCCTCGTGGGAACTTGAGGGGGGGAACAGCAATCCCCTCTCATAATGTAGCCATCACTGTCCTGTGACTGTCGCTTTGTGTCCATCTGCCCCAGCAGAGCGTGGCCTCTTAGAGACAGCAGTGTTGTCTCGTCTCCCCACCCCCCCCATCCTGAGAACGAGCACTGTGCCTTAGGGCATCGTAGGTGCTCAGTAAACCTTTGTACAACGGTACACGTATAATGTGCGGGTTAAAGAGGTAGGTTTCTCAAAACATCCACTGCAAGTGGGTGCAATGTGTCTCAAATCCTCTTAAAGCTGCTTGACAAAGTTTTAAAACACCTGAGGCCTGTTGCTCTGCCCACCTAAGACCAACGACAGTCGGGGGAAAGAAGGATCAAGTTCGCAAATTATCCTTTGGCGCGTATTTTAATTCCCAAAGCTAAATGCTGCCTGAGTTAAATCATGCCTTCTGCCTCCATTGCAGGTGTTAACCTGTGAAAATCCTGGCTGAGCCCAGCTCTCGGGTGTGAAACGCAAATCCTGGGGACATTCAAACATACTGGTGAATTGCAGCCCGAGTTCCTTTTACCGACGGTCACGAATGGCGTGCGCTCAAGCCACATCCACAGAGGCAACACAGCAATTGGCTCGTTTGCTTGAAGTGAGTGTAATCCATCAACTTGCTGGTTATTCATTCTGTCTCACGGCATTAGCCGGAGCCATTTATGCAGAAATAGAGAAGGAAGGACGTCCACTTATCTAGTTTTAGTGGGCAGTGTGGGGCTATCATAGCTCTGGGGTCAGACCGTCCTGAGCAGGAAGCCCCATTCTGTTACTAACTAGCCACAACCGCAGTCCAAGGTTCTGTTTCTCACGTGCTGGGTAATGTAATCGGACCTGCCCTTCCGGTTGGTAAAAAGGATTAAATAGGTCAATACCCTCTCGAAGCCTCCTCCAACACACGTGCAGCGTATGTCCGTTCGCGTCCCCTTCTGCTGTGTTCCTGGCATCGTGTCAATCTAGCATCTAGCTTGCCTCGAAAGCACACATCTGGCAGCTTTTCTCCATCAGTCCACACTTTTGGACTCGCAGAAGTTTCCCTCCAAACCGGGTGACGGAAGAAGAAAGGGCGCCTGGCCTGGCGCACAGCCGGGTAGCCGCACCTGCGGGTGCCCGGCGGAGATGGCCCTCGGGAGCGGGCAGGGGGAGCGGACCTGCGGGGTGGGATGGCCCCACGCGCACAGCCGCGCAGGTCTGAAGCTCCAGGCTTTGGTCACATATGCCTGAGGTGCCCTAACAGAACACCGCAGACCGACTGCAACAGAAGATGTGTATTTTCTCGCAAAGTCCAAAGGCAAAGTGGTGGCAAGACTGCTTTCTTCTGAGGTCTGTCTCCTGGGCTTGGAGGTGACCTGTTCTCCCCATGACCTCACGTGGTTGTCCCTCTGTGCTTGTCTGCCTCCTGATCTCCTCTTCTTATAAGGACACCAATCATATTGGGTCAGGGCCCACCCATATGACCTCATTTTAACTTAATCACCTCTTTAAAGACCTATCTTTAAATACAGAGGCATATTCTCAGACACAGGGGTTAAGACTTGCACATATGAACTTTGGGGAGACACCATTCTGCCCGTAGCACCGTGGAAGCAGTGGCCAAGGCCCAGGTAGCAGCCCAGAGTCTGGGAGACAAGGCAAGACCCTCTGCCCTGGGGCACAGCAGATGTGTCCCACGTGGGGTTCTAGCCCGCGTGGGGTTCTGTCTGGGATCGGTCTTGGAAGAGACAGGACACACACAGTGCGCTTCTCAGGGACACCTTGGCACCTCAGCCTTTCGCCTCCCTCTTCCTTCTCCCCTTCCTCCGCCCTTAGTGTTGCTCTGCTGAAACTTCCCTGTGCTCCGGCCTTACCTCCAAGGCCTTGACCTTGGACACTTAAGCCCAACCTTTTGAAACTCACAAATCTTCTCTGAATTATATCGCTTCTGCCAGGAATTTCAAAAGTATATTTTAAAATTAAAAAGCTGAGAAGATGCCTGGGTGGCTCAGTCAGTTAAGTGTCCAACTTCAGCTCAGGTCACGATCTCACGGTTCGTGTGTTCGAGCCCCGCATCGGGCTCTGTGCTGGCAGCTCAGAGCCTGGAGCCTGCTTCAGATTCTGTGTCTCCCTCTCTCTCTGCCCCTGCCTCACTCATGCTGTGGGTAACAAACATTAAAATGAATTTAAAAAATTAAATTAAAAGCTGAGAATTGCCATCTCTGTTCTCCGGGCTTCTTCCTTGTGGATTTCTTTCTCTGAGGCACAGGACTGGAGTGTCCTTATTGCCTGAGCTGGGGAGAAACCACAGGGTATAGAGAAATTGATGGGAGGAGAGGAGGGTAAAGGAATTCATATAACAAAATGTAGCCCATTGCACTCTGTCTTCTCAAGGAGCCCTGGCCCACTCAGAGTTCTCCTGTAGCTGACCTTGACACTTATCTCGATGACCAGATCCCAGATTTCTGACAGTCAGGGGCCATCTGCCAGTCTACACTGTGAAATCCCACATTCCCTTTGACATACAGGAAGAGTGTAATCATAGACATTGTACAGCTGAATTCAAATCTGCCTCCACCACTTACTGGCTGTGTGACTTTGGGCAAGTTGCCCAAGTTTTCCAAGACTCAATTTCCTTGCCTGTAAAGTAGGCTAATAATGGCACCTACCTCACAGAAGGTAGTCCTGGTAAGACCAAATGAGATGTAGATATAATGTACTTAGGACCATGTCTGACACCCAGTAACTGCTAAGATATTTCAGGTATTATTATTGAAAAATGTTTGCCTATAGATTAATTGACAGGCTATGGGTTTGGTTAAAGCAAGGTGGTGGTGATGGCGATGATGTGTGGAAAAATGGGAAAAATGCCTTCTCCACGCTGTGATTATATTGGGCAACAAGTCTCTCCAATTCTCTTGTGATAGAACGGTTTTGTTTTGCTCAGAGCCCCTTTGAGCCTCCTAACAATGCTCACATATAATGCTTTTCGTCCCGGAATCTTGGACATAGTAAACACAATATGAGTTGGAGGGTTGAAAAGAAAACCAACAGTTTGCTTTTGTTTTGGAAGACCCCTCCTTCCTTTTCTAGTCTGCAACCTGGCAAACGGATGTGAACATGTATATGTATTTGACCTGAGTCTATGGCTAGCCACTGGCAATCAATGATTGCAGCTGCTTGCAGCTGGGCTCCTGGAGGTGGAGCGATGTGAGAAGTGGACCTCATGATGTTTAGAGGGAAGGAAGTAAGAGAGGGATGAACAGAAGGAGGAAACCAACTTTTACTGAGTGGTCAAGGGGGCAAGAATTTTGTACACACTGTCTCACTTAACTACCAGCAGTTACAGGTGAGGGAAGAGGCTCAGTGAGGTTAATAATTTCTACAAGGTCACACAGCAATTAAGTGGCAGAGGGAGGTCCCAAACTCGGGTCTGTCTCATTCACAAAACCCATGCTGCTATCGTATTACTACACCGTTCTCTCTTTCTCTAAGGACGTTTGTCTCCACTTCCAAGAAGTGTGGAGTAGGACAAAGGAGGAATGCTCATGCCCCCGGGAGCTTGGGAGTGTCAGATCCAGTGTGCAATGTGGGAAGTGCAGTGAACAGGAGAGATCATCTGGAGAGAAGTTCTAATGAAGCAAGTACCAGGTACCCTGGAATTTATTGAAATCCACCAATCGTAACGTACCCCATTATTTTCTGTGCTACTGATAAAGAAAGAAGGAAATCACTGCCAATCACAATTGGCATTGATTGCAAGACATGCCCTGGTTTTAGCGACATTAAAGTGTGAAAAGCTTGCATGTCAGAATCGATACAAGATGTCATTTATCAGAGCCAGCTCCTGCCCTGGATTAAAGTTTAACACAGGACACAATAACCATTCCAGGTATCTTAAGCACAAAGGGATTTAATTCAGGGAGTTAGTGCTTTATAAACTCGCTGAAGGGCGGGTTCCAGTTCTAGCTGGAACTCTGCAGAACTGCCTTGCCAGAGAAGCTGTTTGCTCTGCCACAGTCAAAAAAGGGGAAGGGTGAGGAGGCTGCCAACTAGGACTTGTGAGTTAAGATAATGCGGTGACAGTTCTAGCCAATTGATGGTATACTCATGGGTAGGGGTTATTGCAGAGAAAGGATACAGGTTAAAATTGCCAAGGGAACAAGCAGAGCCCAGGAGGATTCCAAATGTAGAGCTTCTGTGGTCCTCCTCCCGTAAGGTTTAGGACAGTGTTACTTCCCAGTATCCATGTAACAATACCGTCAGGATTCCCACCCAGACACCCAAGCTTCGGTGTCCAGAGTTCTTATTGGGGCTCTACCACAAAGGTGCGATTGATTGCCCACATGGCTGATCTCAGTCTCTAGTCCCTCTGGAGGCTGACTGATTCAGTGTGACCCAAAGCACCCACCAGAAATCGCATTGTTGGTTCTTCTGGCATGGCCAATCCCCACCCTAAATCTTATTGTTGGACCATCTGGGGACCCAAGGCTCCCAGGCAAGTAGAGACGCTCCAATCAAGCATGACATTTCAAGGTCTTAGAAATCACCTCCCCCAAACCCAGGTGAAGGTCCTAATTCTTTTTGGGCAAGGTTAGATTCTCTACTACACAAACTCACAACTGTACCTGCCACCCAGGGATCAGGAAGCTGCTTCTGCCACCAGATCGGCTGCCTTCTGACAGTTATGAAATAAGGCACGTGGCATTGGAACACTGTGGCAAAAAATCCTAAGACTCCATGACTGTGTTGATGCCTCACTTCTGCTCTCCAAATTCCTTGAGGAATCTCACTAGTGGAGCCTCATTTACGTGTAGAGTCCTCAGGGTGTTTGGGAAATGCAGGTTTTAGATTTGCAGCCTCTGCAGTAGGAAGGGGGAGTGGAAGATGGTAGAAATGTGTGCTGAGTGTCAGTAGATAATATCTGCCACTCATCTCAAGTAGGCAGAGAGCAACCTATCCACCAGCATCTTCGGCTGAGAGCATTTCACCAGCACGCTGCAAAACAATGCAGTCATTCTTGGAGGTGCACACATTAAATTTTATTGTACCATTAATCTCTCAAAACTCGGGGAAGACAAACAGCAATGGCATCTTGAAAACCAGCTCAGGGGATAGAAACCCATGAAATGATGAACGGTTGGTGCACTGCATGGGGAGTGGTTAAACATTCCATCTTCTGAGTTGGTTGAAACCTTGGCTTACAGTCCAGCTGCATCACTTACTAGCTGTGTGACTTTGAGCCAGTTCCTTGCCTTCTCTGAGCTTTAGTTTCCTTGTCTCTGCAGTGGGGGAAAAGGGTGTATAATACTAACCTAAAAGATTGTGAAGATTTCTTGAAGTTTTGTTTGTAAAGGATTAGCACAATTCCTGGAAAATGCTTAAAACAATGAAGGGAAGCTGTTGCCACCACCTCCGTCATCACCACCACCACCATCGACATCACCATCATCTTCATCATCATCATCTTCATCATTATCACCACCACCATCATCATCACCTTCATCATTATCACCACCATCATCTTCATCATCATCATCATCTGCATCATTATCACCACCATCATCTTCTTCTTCATCATCATCACCATCTTCTTCAACATCTTCATCATCATCACTATCATCATCATCTTCATCATCATCATCATCTTCATCATCATCACTATCATCATCATCTTCATCATCATCATCACCATCATCTTCATCATCACCATCATCTTCATCTTCATCACCATCACTATCATCATCATCATCACCATCATCTTCATCATCATCATCACCACCATCACCTTCGTCATCATCTTCATGATCATCATCACTATCATCATCTTCTTCATCATTATCATCACCATTATCATCATCTTCATCATCATCACCATCATCTTCATCATCATCTTCATCATCACCATCACCGTAATCATCTTCATCTTCATCATCATTATCATCAAAGTCATCATTTTCAAGATGAAGAAAAGAGGAAGGAGGAGACATTTTCCTAGGCCTTTAAAATTCCATCCACTTCTGACCTCAGAATAATCTATAATCATCAATCACTCTGTCATTACATCTAAAAGGACCTGTCTCTACTATTTTGGGACTCACCAGATTAGTTCAGTAGAGTAACTAGATCAATGTCTGTCCCCTTGTCTATGAAGCCTGGCAGAGCAACTTGCTCTTCTTTCTGTATTCTCACTGCACAGAGTACCCCTGTGCCACCAGTCAGCCCTTACATTGTTACATCGTCCACTATGAGCAGCTGTAATTGACAGCAGGCTGAGTATGGAATCAAAGAGTTCTATTAGTCACCAGCAGTGACCTTGAACAAATCACTTCATTTCTCTGGGGCTTTGTCTCCTCACCTGGACACTGGGGATCATATTATTCACCTCTCAGGGTTAGTGGGCGTAGTTTTCCCAGCACATAGTAAGTGCTCATAAAGATCATAGAGCTACTAGAATTTGTAGACATGTCTGGGTTCCCCACTAGATTATAAATTTAGTAAGGACACTGCCTGGCACATGGTAGATGCTCAAAAGTCCTTGCTGAAATGGAAACAATGGCTCTGGGCACCTGGGATGAAATAAGGCATCAAAACCAGGGGCAAGGTAGTCAGAAGACTGTTGTACACATTCTACTATTCCCTACTCTCCCTTTTTCTTCCTCCCAGGAGGTAATATTTCCTTGGATTGTTGTTAGGTTGCCTACATTGAGTAATGACACCCTAGCAGCTTTGTTCTAGCTAGATCAAAGCCTCTTAGACATTACCTTGTCTCCTTCCCAACAGCCTAAGAAGGCAGAGAACTGGTTGGTCCAGGGTGATTATTCCCATTCTGTGGATGAAAACAACAAGGACTAGGACTCATGAATTGACTGATGAGCAGAACCAGCGACTGCTGGGCAGCCTGCCAGGGCAATGTTGCCTCTTGGTGATTATTATGTTTGAACTTCACAGACCTTTTCCACCGTGGTGTAGCCAATACCAACATTCTCTGTATTCCTCCAAGTGCCCTATTCTATTGTTACTGTGCCTTTGTACTAGGGTTACCAGAGCTGGGGGGGGGCTCCTGGAAGTAAAAAAGGGCAATCTGGGGCCTGACTATCTGGCAAATCAATACTGATCCAATGCATAGATTTTTGGCTGGTCTGCCCTTGCTAGAAAGTTGGAAAATTTTTATTCATTGAGCTGAACCCGCTCATGGGTCACCCTGCTTTATCTGTGATGTTCTGCTAGCCAGGAATCCCATTAGCTGACTATGATAGCCTCTTGTACTCTACTCCTGAACTGAAAATATTTCTTTATTAGAAGTTTCCTAATGTTCTGGGCCTATGCATAAAGGGGCAGTCAAAACAGCACTTAGTAGATTCAGGGGGCCTGGAATAAGTTAAACTCTTTGAGATATTTTTTTCCTCGTTAAGAATTGAAATAATGTATGTGAAAAAGCACAGTGCCTAATACATGATAGAGGCTTCTTAAGCATTAATTAAACCAGAATCCCCAGAGTTCCCAGAGGTTAGCTTATTTATTCCCTGACTCAGAGTAAGTGCTCAGTAAACATTTGTTTGCACTGTAGGTGTTTTTGCATATATGGCAGGGCTATATTCATGGACCTTTCCTGTCTAGTTCAATTCTTTTTAAAATCTTTTAAAAAATATTTATTTATGTTTTGGGGAGAGCACAAGTGGGAGAGGAGGAGCAGACAGAGGGGGATAGAAGATCCAGAGTGGGACCTGTGCTGACAGGTGGACAGTTGTAAGCCCGATGTAGGGCTCGAACTCATGAACTGTGAAAACATGACCTGAGCTGAAGTCAGATGCTCAACAGACTGAGCCACCCAGGTGCCCCCTCTCTACTTCAGTTCTTAAGTTTTAAAACCTGGCCATAGCAATTTCTCACTGGTCAACTTTCTACACATCCCTGATCTTTTTTTTTTTTTTAATTTTTATGTTTTATTTTATATTTGAGAGAGAGAGAGAGAGAGAGAGAGAGAGAGAGAGAGAGAGAGAGAAAGCACAAGCAGGGGAGGGGCAGAGAGACGGAGACAGAATCTGAAGCAGGCTCCAGGCTCCGAGCTGTCAGCACAGAGCCTGACGCGGGGCTTGAACTCATGAACCACGAGATCATCACCTGAACCCGAGTCCGATGTTTAATTGGTTGAGCCACCCAGGCACCCCTGATCTTGATACCAAGCTATCAACTCATCAAAATTCGTTGAGAGTCTCCTATGTCCCAGGGGTGTATTCCCATCTACAACATTTCACAGAGACATGCTGTCTCTGTGACGGCAGCTTGGACTGGTCTCCTGCCATGCTCTCCATTGGTAGGACATCTCAGCATGTGTGGACGGTGTGGGAGGTTTGGCAAGTGCCTTGGAACACAGCTACATTTAAGTAGCATTTAACAGTAAGCCACCCAACTGAGGGTGATGTAACCATGAGCTCAAGAATAAATATATTCCATTCTCACCTTGGAATGCTCCATGCACTGCTGCTGACTTAATTGTGCTTTAAGGCCAGCAGATTGTCAACCCAGTAGGGACAGTTCTTCCATACACGTATAGTAAGGTTGGGGAAACACAGTCACCATGTGACGGTTAAATCCTGTTCCAAGTCCTCTTTGTGCACGTGTGAGTGTGCGTGCCTGTGTGTGTGCAGAGTGTCTTTTTCTCAATGGATTCTGGACACGTTGTCTTGCTGGCGAATTCCACACCCATGAGACGTGTGAATCATGAGACCTCTTTGCTGACAAATGTTCATCGTGGTGTTATTATTTGCAGATCTGAGGCACAAAGGGAAGGAGCTGTCTTTGCAAGTTGGAGGGGAGGGCCAGAGAGCGGTGACCTTCAGCTGAGGGACCCAGTTTACTGGAGGTGACCTTGCCAAGAAGGATCCAGGGGAATGCCTATCTTCACCAACGACCCTCGTCACCAATACCCGTCTGCCTATGGCTTTGGTGATTTTGAGCTAGAACATTGTTTCAGTGGCAGTAAGCTTACAGCCCCAGGGGTGATGGAGGCTTAGACAATTTACTGTGAATACAAAGGAAACCATGGCGTAAGAGAATTATAGAGGAGACGCTACAGAGGTTGGGTAGACATTGAAGTAAGCTTTGAAGGATAGGATTTAGATGTATGACAATCAGTGGGCAGAATAATATTAATACTATCTACTATTTACTGAGCACCTACTGTGTGAAAAGCACTGTCTATGGATTATTTTATTTAATCCCGACAAACAGCTCGCAAGACTCACAGGGGTTATAACTTGCCTTAGGTCACAAATCTGCAAAGTGGAAGAGCTAGGGTTTGCACTCCGGGCTGTTTGCTCTCAGACCCAGGCCAGAGTACACTGAACCACGCTGCCAGGGGACCAGTCTTCCTGGGTGGTGGCGCAGAAGGTGGCAGAAGGCAAGCGCCAGGAGGCAGAGGAGACCCACTGCTAACGGGACTACAGGGCTTCTTTTACATCCAACCCTTTGTCAACACACTTATTTAATAAACAAGTTACTGCGAACAGTGCGAACAATATTTATTTCGGTTTCAACAACACCGAAGAGCACATCACCCGATCAGGACCGACTCGAACGCAGGAAACCACCCTTCCCGGAAGCCCAGGAGGGCAGAAGGACCCGGATCGCACAGTGCCTGGGAAAGACTTCATTTCCCAGCATGCAGCGGGAGGGCCGGCCCACAGCTCCCGGCATGCCTGGGGAGGCGGTGCGGGCCACCGCGGGCTCCGCCCTGCTCCGCGGCTGCCCCGCCTCTGCCGCTCGCCCCGAGCCAATGGGAAGGCTCCATACTGCAGGGTGTGACGGGGCCGGCGCCGCAGAGGAGTTGCAAGTCGGCGAAAGCGGCGGGAAGTTCGTACAGTGCAGAAGGCAACGCGTCTACGGCTCGGGGTAGGGAGGCCGCGGGCCGCGAGCGCCGGTGCCGAGTGGGGGGCCGCGGAGGGGCGGTCGGGGGCCGGGCCGGCGCGGGGCGGCCGGGCAGCCGTGACCTCGGGCGGCGCCGCGCGGGCGTCCCTTCCTGCCTGCCTCCCTCAGGCCCAGCCGCCGCCGGGGTTTCCTGCACCTGCCAAGCCGGCCCCCCAGGCCTAGCGGCACGTTCTCGCGCGGCCGGACGTGCCTCGCGCCCTGGGGCGCTCCGGGCCCGGTGTCAGGGCCGGGGGTCGCGTGCTAGCAAGGACCGACGAGGTCCTTCTGGCATCGTGAAGTTCACATTCTGGAGAGGAAACACCGAATAAAAAGCAGACACTACAGTTTGCAGACCTTGAAAAGTTCCTTTGAAACGAGGACAGGCGATTGTAGTAGGCCAGAGGGATGGGGGTGAGGGAGGGCATGCAGAGGAGGGATGGGGGTGAGGGAGGACATGCAGAGGAGGTGACGTTTGATTTAGGAACTGAGAGTGGAGAAGGAGACTGCCGGCCCCCCCCCCCCCCCCCCCCAGGATAGCACTCCAGGCCCGGAAAACTTAGGGTGGGGGGCTGTCCCCTTACTAATCTGTCCGTGTCCGGGTGAGGCCCGGTAAGAGCTTGCCCTGGAGGGCATGGTGCAAGGCGGTGGACTCCCTGGGTCGTTTTGTAAGGGATCTTCGTATTCCTCTGACAGTTCCTTCTCTGTTCTCTGTCCCTGGACGCCACAGTGACACCCTTTACTGATGCAACTTTATTCGAGGCAGCGAATAGTTTTTCCCAGCGCCGAAATAGTTTGTGGCTCTGGTCTCTAACCTCTTCGGTGATGTAGGTGATTCGACGAACAGCTGCAGAGTCACTGGGTTGGGAGCCCGAGAGAGGGGGACGCTCGATTCCTGTTGAGACCATCCATGTTTCTAACTTCTTTTCTGTCGAGTCACTCGTTACTGTTTTTCTGTGTATCGACTCTTCCTTTCCCTCCCCCACCTCCCTTTCTTGGAACAATTTGGGAATACCAACCCCGTAGAGGTGGCAGTTTTGGGGAACTGTTTAAGAGCCTCATTAATGCTTTTTCTTTCCTCTCCCTCCCTCCCTTCTTCCTCTCCCTCCTTCCCTGCTTCCTTCTCTGTTTCTTTCTAACTGGAATTGCCTGTCTGTTGAGTCTGAATTCACAAGAGGGGGGAAAAATGTCACCATTTATTTTTCGGAGATCAGAATCGAGACACCTTTTAATGACCCGCTGAGCAGGTCTTTGGGGAGAATGTAGCCTACAATTTTGAAGCCATTTCAGAGGGAAGCAAGGGTTCTTTACACAATCATTTTAGATTATGCTGTTGAAAATGATATGTAGTAATTAGAATTAAATTTCTGGGTAGATAAGGTTATGTTCATTTACCCATAGAAGGGAATGTAACTTAAGTAGTCATTTAATAATAGCTTTCTCTGCTGAAACGACCCCAGATGGTATTCACTGTGCACCTACCTCAACATTGCTGATCTGATTGTGTTTTTGTTTTTTTATTTAAAAAAAAAATTTTTTTTTTAACATTTATTTATTTTTGAGACAGAGAGAGACAGAGCATGAACGGGGGAAGGGCAGAGAGAGAGGGAGACACAGAATCAGAAGCAGGCTCCGGGCTCTGAGCTGTCCACACAGAGCCCGAAGCGGGGCTCGAACTCACAGACCGCGAGATCGTGACCTGAGCCGAAGTCGGACGCTCAACCGACTGAGCCACCCAGGCGCCCCTGATTGTGTTTTTAAACAGTAAAGCAACTTGAATTTAATAACAAAAAAAACTGGTGTTAGGTATCACTGTAAATTTATTACTAATATCTAGTACAGATGCTAGGTTTATAGTGTAATGGCTTCTTCTTATGTTTTGTACCGCAAAAATTATGAGAGGGTGTATGTTAAACAAATGCGGTAATGGAGTAGTGTGTCAAACATAGAACCTGGCATATAGTAGGCTAGTAAGTGCCCAGGAAGTGGTTCTATGGAAAGCTTAGGCTAAGTTTTATTCCAGGATGCAAGTGTATATATAAGAACAGCAGTGCGTTCAAAATGTTGACAGACCCTAAAATTTGTTAAATAGTTCCCCCCCTTTTTTTTTTTTTGTAGTTGAGAACTAATGTGAGATAATAGTAAATATGTAAGTGAATGTCTTACATGTCTGGAAAAGAAAAAAATAAGATTTTTATTTTGACAACTATATATTTTTGCCTTGACGTTCTCCCAAATAAGATGCAGTGTACAACGAATAGAATTTTGATTTGCAAAATGAAATTTTGAAAGGATTTTTGATTTGAGAAAGAAAACTTCCTGGAAATGAAGCAAAGCTTTAACATTTACCTTCTATCAAATGCAGGATGAGTCCTGAATTTATGCGGATGTGCAGATGCTGGTATCTCCATGGATCAGGCAGCTAACCTAAGGGGAGTTAAGTGCTGCCTCTGTGTGTGTGATCACGGCTTTCGTGAAGATCGGTCTTGATGGGTTATGAGAATGGGTTGGTAACTGAATAGGACTGGAGGACAGTTTCCGGGCTGGTAGGCTATTTTCTGTGTTTGCCGAGGTTATTTTTCAGGGCGAACGGAAACGGACTCCTTTATTCACAGGATACCGCGCTTGACTTGTAGATGTCAGGAACTGTGCCAGGGACAGTGTGTTCTTGCAGTTGTAGTGTCTGTAGATAAAATTTAGAAAAGACGGAATTTTTTTTTTTTTTAAGTAATTTTTTTTTTTTTTAATGTTTTATTTATTTTTTGAGACAGAGAGAGACAGAGCATGAACGGGGGAGGGGCAGAGAGAGAGGGAGACACAGAATCTGAAACAGGCTCCAGGCTCTGAGCCGTCAGCACAGAGCCCGACGCGGGGCTTTGAACTCACGGACTGTGAGATCATGACCTGAGCTGAAGTGGGACGCTTAACCGACTGAGCCACCCAGGCGCCCCAAGACGGAATTTTTAATAAGGGCATAAGATTAATTTGGAAAGGCGATAGAATCCTGACAGAGTAGGTAGGATATGTTTGTAGTCTAGGATGCGTTTGGCCCCTTTGACCAAAATTCCTGAGAATGTGTTCCTACTTGGCCTTGTAAGCGAAGAGGGCTGTGCTCTTTAACGTTTCCCCACTTTGGCTCCTGAATACTCTCAAATACCTGGCATTTTGAAGTTGCTGTTTTGGAGTCATTTCACAGCTTTCCTAATTGCTCCTGGCCCGCCTGTCCCGGGGTTGTCTCACATCTCTGCCCTCAAACCGAGCAGTCTGCTCCTCTTGTCCTGGGTGACCTGTGGGCAGCCCTTTCAGAAAAGAATGCTCTCTGGAGAGCCCAGAGAGGGCTTAGGTGTGCCCTTGCCTCCTACTAAGACTTCGATTTTTAATACTCCTCAATAAATACTAATGACAAGAATCTACCTTATAGTGGCATTCTCCAGTAGACTTATTAAGAATTTTATTAGCCACAGCATCTTGGTTAACTCGGAAAAACATAGTGTGAGTCATATTATTTCTTTAGTCTTCATGTAAATACCTGACGTTTGATGATTCTTTGCAATAACTGCTGTCTCTCTGTGGGTTTCTGGCCCATTGGATGGGAACCGGTACTCTAGGATTTGAAAACTTGGATCCAGTACAAACTGACCGATACTGAGGATGAACATTAAACATGCACACACAGGAAGATGCTATTGTCAATAAACTCATATACATTAAGAGGGATGTTGTAGTAGGCGGAGTCCTATAATTGCACGGTTATTAGCTGGAGATTTAGGAGTGCTCTGTCGTACACTTTTTAAACAAATAGCACACTTTATTGGAAGGACACATTTTCTTCTGGACCTCACTGTCCAGTTGGTCCCACGAGGGACTGAGGAACTGGAAAGTCGTTAGGAACAAGGGCAGCACCCCTGTTCCCCACTCTTGGGGCTGTTCTGGTTCTTTCTGTGCATTTATTTCATCTCTTTGCAGACCGGCTGTCGTGCTGCTGTTTGCATGTGGATGCCTGGTCCACAGCTAACTCCTTGTTTCAAGAACCCAAAAGAGACTCCATTATCCATTTAACTGTCAGTTATACTTAAAATTTTTAAAAATCAGGAAGTTAGAAATCTTCTAGCCAAGATAACTACAGCTTTATTTCAGATTAAGTGCTTTCTCCAGTTTTGCCAAGTAACAGCTGAACAAATGCCCTTGTTTGATGAAACTATGTATAAATGCACTGTGATCACATATCATAATACTAGAGCTGGAAAGTGCTGTTAAACCTTTAGTTTCCGTAAGCTATGTCTGGAATCCATAGAAACAGAAACTTTTATTGTTGGCATTATTGCATTTTTTCATTTCTTTTGCAGTTTACTATATAATAAGGCAACAGAGATATCAACAAAGAGATCATATCTAAGTATAAATTCTTTATTAGAGATCATAAGAAAAAGTCTTTGGGAATCCAGGTAAACATTTTAAAAACTAGTTTCTTAAAAACTAAGCTCAGGTTTAACATTTAAGAGGCTTAATCTTACTGGTTTTTCAGGCCTTCAGAAAACTTTTGTTTTAATTTTTTACAGTTTGTTTCTTTTGAGAGAAAGAGAGAGAGAGAGAGAGAGAGAGAGCATGCACATGAGTGAGTTGGGGACGGGCAGAGAGAGAGAGACTCCCAAGCAGGCTCTGCGGCATTGGTAGCGTGAAGCCTGATGCTGGGCTCGAACTCGCGAACTGTGAGGTCATGACCTGAGCCGAAGTCAGATGCCCAACAGACTGAGCCACCCACATGCCCCTGTTATTTTTATCTTAGGAGCACGAGCAGTGGAGACGGGTAAGGGGAGAGAGATGCTCAGCACGGAGCCTGAGGTGGGGCTTAATCCCACAACCCAGGGATCATAACCTGAGCCAAACTGCTCAATCGACTGAGCCACTCAGGTACTCCTGTTTCGGCAGTTTCTTAAAGAGCTAAATGGACGCTTAACAGTTGTACTCTTGGGCATATATGAAAACGTATTCATACAAAGACCTGTACATGAATGTTCGTAACAGCCTTGTTTGTAATAGCCCCAGCCCGAAAACAACCCCATCCATCTTCAGTGGGTAAATATGGTTAAATAAAATGTGGTCTAGCCATATAATGGAACACCACTCATAATAAGGAGGAACAAGATTATCTACATGTAACAATTTGGGTGGGGCTTATGGGCCTGGTACTGAGTGAAAAAAGCCAATCTCAAAGGTCTGTGTGAGGGTATGAAGTTGTTTCTATAGCATTCTTGAAATGATAAAATTGTAGAAATGGGGACCAGATCAGTGTCTGTGGGGTTAGGGCGGGGGCGGGGGTGGTGTAACTACAAAGGGGTAGGACAGAGGAGTTTCTATGTAGTGACAATTCTGTTTCCTGATGGTTGCACAAATCTTTACAAATGATAAGATGTTCTAGGACTATGCGTACATGCGTAAAAAGGCTGTAAAAACTGAAATTTGAATAAGTAGCTTGATTACTAGCATGGTATTGGTGGTAAACCAATAATATGGCATTAATATGGTAAATTTCCTAGTTTTGATATAGTACTCTGCTTGTCTACCGTATGGGCTGGACCACATTTCATGTAACCATTAACCCAGTGAAGGACACGTGGATTGTTTCTAGTGTTTGTCTTTGACACACAAAGCTGCTAGGAACATGCCTGTTCAGGTTTTCTTCTTTTCCTTGATTTGAGTATAGTTGACACACATTCCTTTCAGGTGTATCAAGGTATGTAGCTCCCATCTGCGGATACATCTCTGTTACTTTATTGACTGTATTCCTGACCCTGTGCCATTTATTCCCGTGACTTACTCGTTCCGTGGCCGGAAGCCTGTATTCACGTACAGGTTTTAGTGTGAATAGGAGTTTCTGTTCTTATAGGATAAGTGCCCAGGAGTGTGAACGTTGGGTCATGGGGTAAGTGTATGTTTCCCTTAAGAAACTGCCAAGGGCCCGTTTTCCATCGCTGTCGTCACTGTGGGAGGTGCGGCTACGCCACCTTCCCGCCAGCGTTTGGTGTTGGCAGTAGTTCTCATGTTAGCCGCGACAGTAGGTGTGCAGGAGGTATCTCGTCATGGCTTCAGTTTGCAGCTCCCTGGTGGCGAGTGGTGAACATTCTTCTCTCTTCTTTGGTGACTCGTCTGTTCCTACCTTTTGCCCATTTTGTGGCTGGATTGTGTATTTCCTTCTTGTTGAGTTCAGAACGTCCTTTGTATATTCTGGATACAAGTGCTTTGCCAGATACGTGATTCGTAAACATATTCTCTCAGCCTGTGGCTTGTCTTTCCGTCTGTGACACTAGTGTCTTTTGTGGCCCCAAGGTCTTTAATTTGAGGAAGTCCAACTTACTGACATATGGATTGTGTTTTTGGTGTCATGCATGTGTCAGAACTCTATCTAATCCTAGGTCAGAAGGATACTTATAATTTTATGCCTTACGTTTAGATCTGTGATCCATTTTGGGTTAATTTCAGCACAGGATATGAAGTTTAGGTCTTGTATCTTTTCCTTTTGCCTGTGGATTTCCAACTTTTCCAAAACCGTTTGTTGAAAAGTCTACCCTTGCTCAGTTGAATCATATTTTTACTTCATAAAAAATCAATTGGCCACACTGTAAGTTGCATATCAAAATGAAGGTAGGAAGTGAGTGAGCAATGAAGTATGAAAATTAATACAGGTTTATGAAAGTATGATATGGCTTGAGTCTTGAAAAAAGTATGTATGGGGCTCCTGGGTGGCTCAGTCGGTTAAGTGTCCGACTTCGGCTCAGGTCATGATCTCATGGTTTGTGGGCTCCGTGCTGACAGCTCAGAGCCTGGAGCCTGCTTTGGATTCTGCGTCTCCCTCTCTCTCTGCCCCTCCCCTGCTTATGCTCTGTCTCTCTCTGTCTCAAAAAAAAGAACAAAAACAAAACATTAAAAAATTAAAAAAAAAAGTATGTATAGATCTGAGAGGAAGTGGGCACATGTTTTAGAGAATGGCATGAGCAAAGGCAAGTCCTAGAAAATTAAGAACTGGCTGTTTTAGGGAGCAGGCGTGTGAAGGGGAGGAGGAGGATAAAGTAAGGCTAGTTGCTTCAGGAGTGTGGAAAGCTCTTGGCTAGATTATAGAGTTCATAAACAGTTTCATATGCTGCTGCAGGTTCTTGAGCAGGAAAATTATATGGTAGAAATGGCATTTGGAGAGGTTGTTGTAGGCCCTATGTAGCAGTGACAAGGTTTGCAGGATGAACAGGGTATAACCATGGCCCTAAACCTAGTGCTTCGTGTTACAGATGCCTACTGGAAAGCTCAAAAAATAGTGAAATGTCAGAATATTAAGTCCCTAGTATTTCCTAGAAGAATCATGGTAGATTTCAGACTTTTGCCGCTGTTTTCAGTGATGGACACAGAGAACTCTGCCGGACTTCCAAACTCTTAATGCTACTTTTAGTACACTTTACATGTGGGAAGAAGAGTAGTTTCTTTTCCTTTCTTTTCTTTTTTAAATGTTTATTTATTTATTTTGAGAGAGAGAGTGGAGGGGGGAAGGCACAGAGAGAGGGAGAGAGAGAATCCCAAGCAGGCTCTGCATTGTCAGCATAGGGCCCAAAGCGGTGCTCGAACCCACAGAGCGTGAGATCATGACGTGAGCGGAAATCGAGAGTCAGATATGTAACTGACCGAGCGACCCAGGCGCCCCAAGAGGAGTAGTTTCTGTTGACTCATTGTTGATGTTTCTTATCAAGCTTAACGGTCCAAGACATGAGCAACTGAAATGTGAATGCATACGGAGTTGATAAATTGGTCCAATGAGGCAAGTTAATGGCACTGACTTTATCGTGGCACAGGAGAGACTCGGGTTTCTCAGTCAGTTGTCCCGATGCTTGTATGTGAAGAACTGTACAGAGAAGGAGGGCCAGCTCTCGAAAATTACTGAGCACCAACGAGGAACAGTGATTCCCAATGCAGCATTAGGGTTTAGGCTTGGGCCAGAATCTAATCTGGAAGAACTTCCAGAGAGAAGAGCATTAGGTGCTTCATGCAAGTGATGCAAACGATCTGTAAGGACGGAATAGGAACCTGCATGTACTTTGGGAACATCTTGCTTTAGTCAGGGGAAGTGCCAGGGACGGGCCATGAGTCATAATTTATTAACTTGTGACCTAAATTACTCAGTTTTTGTTTTCCTAGCACCCACTTCATTTCTTGATTTCTTTCTCTTAACAGATTCATACTCCCCCCCCCCCCCCCCAATCTGTGGGAATCTCTTGGTTTCTGCTTTCTTTTATATATTTAAAAGATTATCGTGGCTACTGATTAGACTTATGTCATTTAAAAAATAATCACCCAACAAATAGAACTTCTTTCATGTCAGACAGACTGCTAAATATCAATGCATTTCTGCTTTCTTACTTAGAACATGGCAAAAGCATGTCATTCCATTTTTTAAAACAAGGACTTCTTGAGCAAGGATTTTCTGCCTAAGAGATCACCATGACGTGTGTTAATCAAAGATTGGCAGCGTGAGAAGCTTTAGCCCAACTGTTTATTTGTCTTCAAAGTACCTTTCCTGTTTGATTGAATTTCTTCAGTCAGATTCTTTTCCACTAGTCTAGATCTTTTTCCCACTGAAATGTTGAGATTGACCAAGAATGTTTCATTTGTGATTGCAACCCTTCAGTATCATTACGGAGTTTTTTTTTTTTTTCCTTCTTCTTCTGCAGAAGAGCAGGCTCTTACAGTGCTATGCAAGCTGCCCATTTAAAACTATCATTGCTTGGCACCTATGCCCTAGTGACAGTTTGACCAACATGTGAGCAGGCACACTGCCATCCTGCCAGATGGGCGTGAGTGTAGGCAGCCAAGAAACCATGTATCTGCATCTAGTGTATTTGTTAAGGGCAGGATTCCCAGTCGGGGATGTTCAAACGTCTGTCCATCCTGAGCTTTCACGCCTATGGATAAAGGGATGTCATCATTAATTTCAGCTTCTGACTGAGATTCCATGGGTATATAAGAGCTTCTTGGCTCTTACAGAAGTAGGCAATTGGGGACAATCAGGATAATTGTTCTCTCCTTCATCACAGGACTACTTCAGATAATCCTTTCCTCTTTCTTCTAGGCAGCTAGGTTTGCAGTGAGTACAGACCTGATCAGATATTGTCCCAATTCTAGAATATGTGCTGCTCCATTTGTTTTGTGGAGTACAAAAGCTTTGAAAGTCGTTTAATGTTTGTACTTTGGACCACGATGTATATAATAGAAGTCAGGTAGATAGATCTGAGTTCAAATATGACCGCTGTGTGACATTAGGGCAGCCTAATTTTGCCATCACATCAAGTTAAATAATACCTATCTCAGGGTGGCTGTGAGAATGAACTGTGAGATGTGGATCTGAATTACTCGGTATAGTGTCTGGCCCACAGTAAGTGCTCAGTAAACATTTATCGTCATCACTGCCATCATTGTTGCTTTAATATACTTGAGGGTATTTTTCTCTGGAGAATTATTGGAAACAGGACATCTTTTTTCAGCTCATCTCCCACCACTTTTGAAAGTCATGTATTGGGGGGCACCTGGGTGGCTCAGTCCGTTAAGCGTCTGACTTCAGCTCAGGTCATGATCTCACAGTCTGTGAGTTCGAGCCCCCCCGTTGGACTCTGTGCTGACAGCTCAGAGCCTGGAGCCTGTTTCCGATTCTGTGTCTCCCTCTTTCTCTGACCCTCCCCCGTTCATGCTCTGTCTCTCTCTGTCTCAAAGATAAAATAAACATTAAAACAAAAAAAGAAAGAAAGTCATGTATTGGATATTAGCATATTGTCTGGTCTATAATAGAATGCTTCCAGTGACCGGGAACTCACTACCGCCTGAGCAGGTGGGACTAGTGACATTTTAGAGGGGTCATTCTTGGTTGGGAGAGGGGGTTCTCTGAATTGTAGGATGTTCACCAGCATCCCTGGCTATGAGGACAAAAATCATCCCAGGTTGAGAACCACTGCTCTAGAGACAGCCTATCCTGTTTTTAATAAAGTTTTGACTGTTAGCAAGTTTTTTCTTATATTGAATGGAAGTCGTCTTTATTATTTCTCCTACCCCATTTTCTGTCTTTTGGAGACACTTAGAACAAGCTGAGTCTCTGTTCTATATAATGTCCTCTGGAATACTCAAAGACGGTCATCGGTCTTCTTGACTTCATTAGCTATTCCTTATAAGGCATGATTTCATGTCCTTTTACCACATTGGTGGCTTTCCTTTGATTTAATTCCATTTTCAAGCTGTAGTGTTTAGGATTGAATTAGGATTTTAGTGCTTTGGAGGTAGCATTTTTCTTCCATAAGTATAGGGAAGAATAGTGCCTTTCTTCTTCTACATACTGTATTATTATCAGCTCTAATAGCTTTGCTGATTACATCATACGCTGCTGTATCTAAGCTTGTTGTGTCTAAGTTTTATCTCTTTCAAACTCAGGCATTAGTTTTGCGGTCCAACATGGGAGCTTGGGCTTATCCTGTTAAATTTCTTTTCATGGGATTTCGCTAACTGCAATCTTAATTTGTGGTCGACTCTGAACTTTCTGTTAGAACAAGTAGGTGATGATGCCATCAACTGAGATTGAAGATACAGGAGAAATGGCCGTGTGTGTGCATGTGTGCAAATGCAGATTGAAAAGAGCATTGAAGATGGAAGCCCGGGGAACCCCAACATTAAGAGGCATCTGGGAGATGGGAAGGAAAAAAAGGAGACCAAGGGAGGGGTGGGCAGAAGGCAGGATGGAAATGAGAGGAGAGTCTTGGAGGCTGGAATGACTGTGAGAAGTACTGAGGTAGATCCTTGGACATGAACTGAGTAGGACACAGTCTGCTTTCCCTGCTCATGTGTGTTTGCCCCATCATTTTACTGTTCAGTTAATGGGACTACCTGGTCACTTACGCCTGAA
This sequence comes from Panthera onca, assembly GCF_046562875.1. NCBI lineage: Eukaryota > Metazoa > Chordata > Mammalia > Carnivora > Felidae > Panthera > Panthera onca. The sequence goes on from NC_138344.1 coordinate 138,540,598, forward strand.
AAACGGTGTCATCTTTCATGTGTTCTTCACATTTTTGTGTCTATTTGAGTTACCAACTTCTACTAATTAAAAAAAAAAAGTTTGTTTTTTTTTCTGTAGTGTAATGCACATACTGAAAAAGAGCACAAATATTAAGGATCTAGCTCATTGATTTTTTTTTTTTTTTAACAAAGTGAACACACTAAAATTACCGTCACCAAGAGCAAGACAGTCGCTCTTCCAGCACTCTAGATGCCCCTCTTTTGCCCCTTTCCAGTAACTACTCCCACCCAGGGTAACCACTATTCTGACTTCTAGAACTATAGCTTAGTTTTGCCTGGTAAATGAAATTATACCCTATATATTATGCCTTATACATTAGTCCTTTTTACCAAGCTTTTTAAATTTAGCATTGTGTCTGAGGTTCATCAAGATTGTTGCATGTAGTTTGTTTTTTTTATAGGTCTGTTGTTCTGCTTATCTGTTACTGCATAACACATTAGTTTTGGTTATTAATTACTGTATAACACACTATTCGAGCCTTAGGGGGGTATAACAGCAACCATTTTATTGTCTCATGGATTTTGTGGGTTAGGAATTTGGTGGGCATAGCTTGTCCCTGTTCTACAGTTCTAGAATCATTTAGAGGATCCTTCACTCACATATATGGTGCCTCGACTGGGATGTCTTAAAGACAATCATCTGGGATTATGGACCACGGCAGGGGACCTAAGTGTAGTATTCTCCACTAGGTCTTGGGTTTCCACAGCATGTTGGCTGGGTTCCCAGAAGATGCTTCCAGAGAATGACTTATCCTTGAAAGTCACATAATGTCACTTCTGCTATACTGTTGGTTGAAATAGATACGAGCCTGCCTGAATTCAAGAGTAGGGAACATTGACCTCACGTCTTTCTGGAGAGGTGTCAAAATTTGTGACTATTTCTAAAAACCATCACAGATTATATACCACGCTTTTATTGTAAATGGATTTGAGTAGTGTCTACTTTGGAGCAGTTATGACTAATGCTGTTGTAATCATTCTTGTTCATATCTTTTGGTTCACATATATGTTCATTTTAGTTGAGTATACATATGAGAGCAGAATTGTTGGTCAGAGTGTGTGTGTCGGCAGCTTTGATAGATGGTGCCAGTTTTCCAAAGTGGTTGTGCCATTTTATACCCTCAGCTAACAAGGTGTGTGAGATTAGTTGCTCTGCAGTCTTGCCTCTACTTGGACTGTCAGTTAAACATTTAGAATTTTGAGGGGGCACCTGGATGGCTTAGTTGGTTGAGTGTCCAACTTTGGCTCAGGTCATGATCTCACGGCTCATGAGTGTGAGCCCTGCATCGGGCTCTGTGCTGACGGCTTAGAGCCTGGAGTCTGCTTCATATTCTGTGTCTCCCTCTCTTTGCCCCTCCCCTGCTTGCACATTGTCTCTCTTTCTCAAATGTAAATGACCATTAAAAAAAAAAATTAAAAAAAAAACCGTTTGGAATTTTCTTTAACCATTCCGTGGTTGTGTACAAGTTATCAGTGTGATTTTAATTGGCATTTCCTTGATAAATGATTTGAACATCTTTTCATACACTTGTTAGTTATTTGATTATCCCATGTAGCAGAGTGCCTGTTCAAGTCTTTTGCCCATTTTTGACAAATTGGGTTGTTTTCTTCTTATTGGAATATTGGAGTCTGTATATATTCTGGATATGAATCCTGTGTGCAGTATATGAATTGTAAAAATCTCTTCTTGTCCTGTGACTTGCCGTTTCACTCTTGTAATGCGTCTTTTGATGAATTGAAATTCTAAATTTTAATTACATCTTACCAATATTTTCATTTATGATTAGTGTCTTTTGTGACCTGTTTAAGAAGCTTTTGCTACTCCGCGGTCATGAAGATTGTTTTTTATGTTGTCTTCTACTGGCTTTATTATTTTACTTTTCATATTTAGGTCTGAGTCTCCAGGAATTGATTTTTGTGTGCTGTGAGGTAGAGAGGTCAAGATTCTGCTTCTGTATATGGTTATCCATACGGAATACGGGATATGGTTATCCATATCCACCCCATATATAGTTATCCATACAAGTAGTAGAGGATAGCATTGGGTGAGGTGAACACAAGCTGGGAGTTAGGGTTCCTGTATATCCAGCTTTAACCTATTTTTCATGAACCTTCTGAACTTGGGCTTGTTATTAAATCCTCTGGCCTCAGCTTCATCTGTAAAAGGAAGGACTTGAATGAACTGTGTTTTGATTTTCAGTCTGACTGTGGTTTGTTAGATCATTCTATCTAGTGTTACAGTTTTATTTAGGCTTGTTAGACTCTTCTTAGGTCTGGATTCTAAAGTAGTCATTATATGTCTCAGCTTTATGCTCTCACCAGTTATGATGAGCATGCTATTTAGATCTTCATCTAAGCTACTGATAAAAGGTGGCTTTTTTTTTTTTTTTTTTTTTTTTTTTTTTTTAATCACATTGGCAAGTCACTGCCCAAACTTGGTCTTCTGATCTTCGTGGTATGCTTTGTCCCCTGCCAGGAACTCGTTATTGTTTTAGTAAGCCATGGTTCAGGACACCAGTTCCATTTTTGAAAGCCATTTGCATATATTATTCCTTGTGTTTGTCCCTTACTGCAGTTGCCTACTTGAACTTCTGAGAGTCACAGATACAGTGTAGAGTTTCATGAATCAGCAGAAGTCGTTCATGACCAGTGAGTTCTAACCTCGACAGAGTCTCCTCCCATCTTGCAGATGTGCTCCAGGAAAGTGGTATACCTTTGAATATCAGGTTTACGCACCTATAATTGTGCCCTGAGTAGAGTAGTCAGGAACCACCCAGATGACATAACAGGAAATCTGTCGTTTGCTGGTTCCTTTGTGTTCTTAGAGGCCTGCTTTAGGGTGACCTCTAGCCTTCTTTCAGAACATATAGTTTTGTTTCCACGGAACACTGTAACTCTCGTATAGCTGTTGTTCCTTCCTTTATTATCCTTGATCCCACATTTTTCTTCTCATTGACATTTTTTTTATTAACTTTTTTTTGAGTTTATTTATTTATTTTGAGAGAGACAGAGAGCGTGTGTGCACGTGCGCGCTCTCAGGGGAGGAGCAGAGAGAGGGGGAGAGAATCCCAAGCAGTCTCTGCCGCCAGTGCAGAGCCCGATGCTGGGCTCGAACTCACGAGCCGCGAGATCATGACCTGAGCCGAAATCAAGAGTCGGACGCTTAACCTCCCCCTTGTCGTTAACTTTTTAAGACGCCTTTATTGAGATCTGGTTCAAATATCGGATTCACTCATTTCAGGAGCATCGTTCAGTGGTTTTTAGCATCTCCACAGGATTGCAGCTGTCACCATAATCTGACTGTACAATGTTTTCATCGGCCTTAAAGCAAACCTCCCACCCATGAACAGTTGCTGTCCTTTCTCTCTTCACCCCCCACAGCCCTAAGAAACCTCTAGTTTGCTTTTGTCTCTATAAATTGACCTGTTCTGGAAATCTTACATAATGGGAATTGTAAAATATGGGCTCTTTTGTAACAGGCTTCTTTCACCTGGTACGGTGTGTTCGAGGTCCATCCGTGTTGTAGCATGCATCAGTGTTTTCTTTCTTCCTGTTGCTGAATGATACCCTGTTGTATGGATAGCCCACATTTGTGTATCCATTCGTCTGTTGAAGGACATCGGAGTCGTTTCCATTTTTTGACTATTGTGAACAATACTGCTGTGAACGTTTATGTACGAGTTTTTGTGTGAATGTATGCTTTTATTGCTCTTAAGTATGTACCTATGAGTAGAATTGCTGTGTTGTAAGGTAACTCGCCGTTTAACTTTTTGAAGAAGTGCCCAATTCTTTTCCAGAGTTCGATGCACCATTTTACATTTTCACTAGCGTTGGATGACAGTTCACAGTCTCCAGATCCTCACCAGTCCTCGCTGTTGTTTTTGTTTGTTTGTTTGTTCCTTAGGGACTGTGAAGTGGTGTCGCATTGTACTTTTGATTTTTATTTCCCTAATGACTGATGCGGTCAAGCACTTTTTTGTGCTGTTGGCCATCTCTCCATCGGTTTTGGTGAAAGGTCTTCAGACCTAAATCCTTTGCCCATTTTTAAATGGGGTTGTCTTTTTATTATTTAGAGTTCATTAGCCTCTTAACGTTCAGTTTCATTTATTTTCAAGCAGAAACGTTTTTGGCCCTGGTCTTCTCTCCTTTGTTTTTCTTTCATTTTTGTTTGGGGACCATTCATCCTTTCTTGTAGTTAAGCGAAGGGGTTAAGAGGGTTTTCAGGCCTTTTGCGTTCTCTTGGCAACAGCTTCCCTTGGCAACCTACGTATGGAATACCTTAGGCTGGAAAATGCACATCTCCTGATCATTGGAATAGATCCTTTTTAGTTCATACTGGTTCTAAAATGAGGCAGGCTTCTTTCCCTAGAAATCAGTAGGTAAAACACCTGCCTGAGATTTTAATCCCAGTCATTTTACAGGTGAGGAAAAAAGACCTGGATAGGTTGGAGCATGTCCACGTTCACAGCAGGTAGACCTGGTTCATGGCTTTAAATCAGCCCGTTCTAAGAAAAATCTGTTGGTTTCTCATCAAGTGACAGATTCATGTTAGACCTGGGATACCAGGGTTAGACGGGGTCGCTAAGTTCCAGATTCTCACAAAATATGTCAAAAGAGAGTGACATATATGCAATTAATGGTAATATAGTGTCACAGTGCTGTGAAATGTGGGCAAAGTTGTAGAGTCTAGTGCTGTTAACACCACTCAGTGTTGAAATTTTCACTTGACGTTCCTTTGCATTGTAGGCGAAATTAGATTCTTGAGTAGTTGATTTTGTCTAGACCATTTAGTGCGGAATGGTAACAATGCCGTCATTCACATGCTGAGATTGCAGAAGAAACTAACTTCAGAATGTTTGGGGTTTTATATGGCACCTGAAGATAGTCTCATCAAGTACACGGTTTTTTATACATAATTATTAACTATTTTTTCAAATATCCTGCAGTGGTTTATTATATCATTTTCCCCTAAATTTGTATCAATATTTTACACTAGAAAAGGCAGCTAAAACCTTCTTTATGGAGATCTTTACATCAGTGACTTATTTCTTTTTTTGTCCTTTTGATCTTTGGAAGTCATTCTTTTTTTTCGACAGTTAGGCTGTGTATTTATAGTAACATGTGAATATATTTCTGTTTTATCTTTAATGCTGTTTTTAAAAAATGTTTATTTATTTTGAGAGACAGAGCTTGTGTGAGCACGTGTGTTCACGCGAGTGATGGAGGGACAGAGAGAGAGGGAGACCGAGAATCCCACACAGGCTCCATGATTATCAGTGCAGAGCCTGACATGGGGACCTGAGTCGAAATCAAGAGTCAGATGCTTAACCAACTGAGCCACCCAGGCGTCCCTCTAATACTGTTTCAGTGGCGTTTGTGATAGTATTATATTGTAGTATTAAAGCAAATATTTTACCACCTTAAGACTTCTGTTTCACAAATGATTGGTTATGCAGTATGTGCTCTCTTTTAATGCCTGTAGTAAATAACAAAAAGGCATTTATTTTTGCAGAAACTGTATTTTCCATACATGTCTTTTGAATCTTGGTCCTGCTAACTTACTGGTTGCGAAAGCCACGGACAAATGGTTCAACTTCTCTTATTCCTGGTTTTGTTGTATGAAGTCAATATGATGCCACCTAGGTTTTATGGTTATTCTTAGAGTTAGAGACAGTGTGTTTAAATTAGCCAACACAGAGCCTGCCATATAGGTGCTTAATAGTGAGGATAGCTGTTGTTATATGTTAGCTCATTCGTGTGTAAGAGCTGTTACTAATGCTTGATTTATTCTTCCCGGTATGGATTCAGTCGCATACATTTGTACTCATTTAGGATTATTTGGGCAAAAATAAGTGATTACATTCATGTTAAGAAGTTCGTGTCAATATTTGCTTTCATTTAATAGTCTTTCAGACTGTATTGCTCTTTAAAGACTGACCTAGTCTTTACAGCAAAACGTAAAGGTACGGTCTTGGCTGCAGATGTGGGCGTTCGGAGTTCCTTTTCTTCATAGTCCACTGCTGTGTTTTTAACATGAGGCGATTGCTTGGGTGGATCCTCCTGTTAAAGGACAGGAGCGCAGGTGGATTCCAAAGTAACAACACCGGAAAGAGCTACTTGGTATTTTATCTAATACGAGCTCTTTTATTATTCATGAAGAATTCTTTAAAAATGTTTTAACTGAAAAATAACATGCACACAATAAGAAATCTAGACAACATTAAGAGGATAAAGGATGGAAACTAAACCTCGTATCACAAAGGTAACTTTTGCTACTAATGGATTATATACTGTACCAGTGCTATGCTGTATATACACACGGTACTTTGTCGCACAACTCCCCGGGGGTGCTAATCATATTTACTCAAGCATACGTAGCATACGTTTTTCACTTACCTATATTTTGGAGACTGTTCCGCAGTGGTGTATATGGGTTTACCTCTTTTTTTAAATTGCATATGACTTCATTTTGTGGATATGCTGTCATTATATCCCTTCGGATAAGTTCCCTTCTGATGTAAATTAGGCATGTCTCTAGTCTTTTGTTATCGTATTTTGCTGCAGTGAATATCCATGTGCGAGTTAACCTTAAAACAAGTTATTCTACTAGCAAAAATGGATTCATTCAGGAATTACGCATTGTAATTCGGGACGAGCAAACTGTGGCAAAACCAGAGGCTAGTCCAACAAAGGAGAGGAACTTTATTTTACGAAGAAAGAGGAAGTTGGGAGAGATTGTTTGAGAAAGAGTCCGTTGGAGAGAAGCAAGAGTTGAGGGTGATGAGGTTTCTCACCGACTGAGCTGCAGGGGTGATCTATTTCTTGTGGGAGATGCAGTGTATTTCTTTCCCTCTTGGGGCCTGTAATTGATGATTCTTTTCTGTTGGCCCTTCTTCTGCTGGATCTGTCATTGACACCTGTTCCTGTGATTGATGTTGGGTGGTATGGCTCCTCCTTCTGTCCCCCTACTCCACTTTAGTGAGGTTTTCTCTCGGTGGATTGTCACCTACATTTGACAGGATGTGAGGATACCTGTAGGACGAATTGCTAGAAGTGGACTTACTCAGCCGTAGGGCGTGTGCATTTACAATTTTGGTGGCTAATGCTAAACTGATGGGCCTTTTTTTTCGTATTCTTACCAACTCAGTGCATTTTCTAACTCTGAGTTTGGATAATCTGATAGCTTGAAAATGCGATTTTCATTATACATAAAGTGTCACTGTAGTTTTACTTTGCATTTTTTTGATAAATGAAGCTGGGCCTATATGCTGTGATCTGCAGGATGTAGTGTCAGTGAAAGAAATCATGGTGAAGACCACGGTATATAATATTTTACCTACTAACCTCAGAAGCCAGTGATGTAGATAAATGTATTTTATTTGTTTACAAGAGAAAAAAGGAGGGGAAAACTAAAAACTAACAAAAGCAGCCACACGGAGGGAAAGGCGTGGAAGGGGCAGAGATGGAAGGTAGACTTCTGAGCACGCCCCGTGTGGTTTGGTTTTGGGGTGCGGATGTTTTACAAAACTGTGAACACTCAGAAGAGAAGAAATGTGTGTCAGTTAAACACTCAGGTTAGTGTCTGGAACTAAGAATTTTAACACACGAGAATAGAGACAAACAAAGTCAAAGAAGTTAAGCAAAAAACCACGTAATCCCAAATTTGGACAGGAAATATCCATATAAACCTGTGATGCGTTTTCTCTCTCAAAAGAATTCTAGCTTTGTTCACTCAGAGGACCTGGAAATAATGACAACCAGGGGCCAGTCAGTATTCTAGAGCTCAGATTTTGGTCCCTGATCCATTCCCACTAAAAGGAGACAGGCTCCCTGCAGAAGTGATTGATTTTAGGTTTGGGGCAAGAAAATGTGCATGAGGACCCCAGAGCATCTTGTATTAGAAAGCAGGGAAAATATCCCAGACTGTTGGGGTTGTTTCAGAAGGGCACACAACTCGAAGGGCTTCCAGGGTTCAGCACAGGGTTTAGCACAGGCCCCGGCTTCAGAAGCTGGCCTGACATTCACAGGCCATGTTGTTCTCCAGTTAAATGTGAGCAGTTTTACAGAATACCTGAGACGGGGTTTCATGCAGGTTATGATGAAACGGAACCAAGCACAAAGCCAAGGTCTCTGTGCCATCCCCAAAATACTAACCAGAAGGAGTGATGGCCGCTTATTCACCAGTTACAGCCTCATCTCCATTCTAAGTCTCCCCTCCCTGAGATAAGATTTATTGACATACCCATTCATAGAATGGCATCCAATTTAGGGAAACTCCTGCTTCCTGAGACCCTCCCCCAAATTACCCAATCAAAGCCGAAATCCCATAGTAGATTGTTTTTAACGTTCTTAGAGACACCCTAGTGCCCCATGTGGAATGTGCTCTCCTGGCTGGTTTAACTGTAGATGTGTTTCTGGGGTTCTTTCGCTGAGGGGCACTGACACCAGACGGTAGAACGATTTGTGCAACAACAGTAACAAAAAATACAGGAAACACATTCAGTGATACTAAAGGGCCCCAATCAGCAAAATTCACAAAATGGGAAATTTTACAAGACAAACGACTAGGGAAGTAAAAGAGAGAGGTGGCATTTGTCCTTTAAAAGATTCAAAGACACATCAGCCAGAGGCAGCAGCTAAAAAATCAGCTGTAAGGTGATATTTCTTTTTTTTTTTTAATGTTTGTTTATTTTGAGAGAGAGTGTGAGCACGGGAGGGGCAGAGAGAGAGAGGGAAAGAGAGAATCCCAAGCAGGCTCTGTGCTGTCAGCACGGAGCCCGATGTGAGGCTCGAACTCACAAACCCCAAGATCATGACCTGAGCCGAAACCGAGTCAGACGCTTAACCGACTGAGCCACCCAGGCACCCCATAAGGAGATATTTTTTGAGACAATTGGGGAGTTTTGAACATTTGTTACTAGGAGATATTAAGGGATGGTTATTAATTTTGTTAGATGTGATGATGGTATTTAAGTGACTGTATTTTTAAAAGTACCTGTTAGGAAAATTTGCACATGAAATGATCTGATGTGTGGGGTTTGCTTTAAAACCTACTAGAGGGGCGAGCGGATTGGGGATACAGCAGAAGCAGATTGGCTGTGTGTTGATAATTGCTGAACAGGGTGACGTGGACATGGGAGTTCATTATACCACGTTTCTACTTTGTACGTACCTGGAAATTTCCCTAATATAAGAAGAGTGTTTCTGAACGCCTTTTGTCTTTCTTTTCTGTGAATTTCTGTCTCCAGAAATTCGCAGTGTGTCCATTTTTCTGTTGGGCTTTCGTGGTTGTTTTTTTGTTCTTAGAAAGGAATCTTTAAATACTAAGAAAATTAGCCTCTTGTCATGGGTTGTAGATGGTTTTCATTTGTCTTTTGGGTTTGTTTATGTTCTCTTTAACCTGTGGAGAGTTTTAAATTTTGTCAGATGTATCAGTTTTCTTTGTGGCTTGACTTTTCTTTTGCTGTCTAGGAAAACCTGGTCTCCGAGCTTTAAAAAAATTTTTCTCTTATGTTTCCATGAAGAATTTTTTTAATGACTGTAGCACACTTCTGCTATACTTCGGTCATCCTGAATTCCTTTCGGTGTATTTAGAGATTTTTCTCCCCTTGAGCCCTGCCGCAAGAATACGTAAGGAAGAATGTTGTTCAGTTGCTAGCCTGTGTAGATTTAAACCTGAACGCGCAGACAATTAACTGTAAACAAAGCCTGGTAGTTAATTTTGCCCCCCAGTAGAACTATTGGGAAATCTATCCAAAATTGCCAAAATATGCTAAATGTTGTATAAACATATTAACAGTATAGTTCAACATTCCCAATTTTAGAACAGTTTTAGTGTGTGCTTTACATAGAGAAGCATTCCTTTTGGCTCCTTTCGGAGGGTGACCTCCCTTTGAAGTTAGCATCTCCAGGCTTTTCCCCTCTTAGATGCTGTACCTGCAGAGCAGGAAGTTTCCAGTGTGTGCTGTCTGTAGGATGAATGAATGTTACTGTAATGTCTTCATGGTTGGTTCCTGGAGACCTGTTAGGACTCCAGGGATGGATCTTCTAACCATCACACTAAAGTCAGAAAGAGAGGTGCCCCGCGAGACCTCACAGGATCCTTCCTCTTTGTGGGGAAGTGGTTGGCGGTGAGGCGTCCTGGTTTTATGTTTGAGATCGGACCATACTGTGTATTCTCAGTTGAAAAATTAATTCCGCAGTCAGTGCTTCTCCTTTAGAACTTTTAGAAATCCTTTAAAGGAAATAAAAATCGAGGAAGTGCACTTGATACTGTATTTTAAACACTTTATTCACTCTACCAAAAAATGTCACAGTGGAACATTAATCAGTTTCCCAGTACAAGTAAAAAACATTCTGACCTGGAAGAAATTGTTTTCTTCTCTGAAGATACCCACTTTCTTTTTCAGACTTGGAAGCGTGAGTCTTCACCTAGTTCTTTCCAGCGTAGGTGTGAAAACCTGACTAGCGTGACAATTGCTTCCAGAGATTGTGTCGCAGCTGAGTTTAGCTTAATGTTCTTCAGGAATAATCCTGTGATTTTATAGGGTCATTATCTCTGGGAGTTTACTTCGTATATGCTCATGGATTGTTGTGCTATCCTTGACTTTTGTTTTGTCGGTGTCACTACAGATACCATACAGCTGTGAATGTTTTCCCTACTTTTATTCATATGCCTGGTTCTCAGAGTGAGACCAGGGGACTAATTGATTGGGTGTCCCTGATAGGAACTCACAGTTAAGCTTCCTGTGTCACAGGTTTTTACATTAAATGGTATTGGTAATAAGTATATTTTTATCCTGCGGGTATCCTTACAGTTCAGTCTCAACAATAGGATTTGCGGGGACGGAAGAAGTACGTATATGAAGACCGTTGGTATTATCGGGAAGAGGCTATCTAAATTCAACATGCTGTATTTTATTTTTCAGATGATCTCTTAGCAGTAATCAAATGCATTAATCAACTTGTGATTAGCCGGCTCATTTGTAAGAGAATTGTCTTTAAATATATTGCTTTCAGATTGTTCCTGATGTAATTTAGCAAAAGAGGTGATGAAGTTCTTTGTTGACCGATTATCTCTTGTTTGATTTTATTCTTTGACTTACTGTAGTTTGGCAGGAAGCCATTTACACCAAAACATGTAATTACTTTTTAATCCCAAATAAGTTTGAAATGTAAATGAGAGATTTTCATCTGGGATACAATGGGATGGGGAAAGGATGTTTTTTCGGGAGGGGGACTCTTCTTGAATCATTCATTCACTAATTCATATTAAAATTTTTTAAATGTTTATTTTTGAAAGAGAGAGAGAGAGAGAGAGACAGAGCGTGAGTGGGGGAGGGGTACAGGGAGCAGGAGACAGAATCCGAAGCAGGCTCCAGGCTCTGAGCTGTCAGCACAGAGCCTGACGTGGGGCTCGAACCCACAAACCGTGAGATCATGACCTGAGCTGAAGTCGGACGCTTAACCGACTGAGCCACCCAGGCGCCCCTCACTAATTTATATTTTTACCCAACTTCTGAAACGAATGAGCGGGAGCTTTTATTGAAATCCTCTAATACAATAGAGTTGTATGTAACAGAGCCAGTCCGTTGGAAATGAATGACTTAGTGAGGAAGGGGAGGTTGTGCCAGCACATCTGGATCGGTGGTCCAGTCTGGGCATCCTCTGCTCTGTGCGACCTTTCTACGTGCAGACCCCGGGGCTCTTGTGGAGGAGGGCCCTTCTGGTTTCAGAGTTCCGCTGGTAATAACCACTGTAGCCAGGACTGCGAACGACCGCCCGCCTCGGACGATGGGTGCTTACGCAGTTGAGTTTGTAATTTCGCTCTGAACTGCTAGCGCTCCTCGAAGAGACGAGAAAACAGGAATTTCAGGAATTTCAGACTCCTAATGTCTTCAAAACTACCTCCAGAAGAGGCGCTTTTTCCTTACCCGGCTACTGAGTTTGATTCTGTAGATGTCTACAACTGCTCGCTGTCTGTAATAAATAGTTTTATCAGAGGATTCAGAAACAGCCTTTACCTGGAGGACTTTTTATTGATCCTCGTTTGAAGCTGATGATATAAAAATCCTGAGTGTGCAATGGTGCTTCTCTGTGAAGCGAAGTGCAGCTGCTTGAGGCCCGAGGTTGCCATTTAAGCCATGTGCATTTCCAGCCCCGAGCACTGTTGCTGGCACAAGTCTTGGAGGTGTTTTATAAATGCCTGTGGAATAAAGGAGCTCAAATATTTAATATTCTGGTGAACTAAATTGTAAAGATAGAGCTTAGAAAAATCTAGAGTAAGAGATGATTAGCATGTTTCCTAGACCATCTGTCACTCATATCGATTGTTTCTGCTTGGCACTGAAGACTTGTTTTGGGGGGGTGGGGGGGGAGGGTGGCTTGTGTAAAGTTGAAAAAAATCTAAAAAGGATCCTAGGTCATTCTGCACCCCTGTGTTTGGTGGCTGAAAGTCAGTGCGGGGTTTAACAGATTGACATTCGTATTATTGAGTAAGGAGTAATGCAGTCATCGGTTCTTCCCATAACACCATTGCAATACGCGGTAGTTCTGCCTCCCCGCCCCCCCCCCCCCCGCAGTCTGTCTCATGCATTAACCAGAGTGATCCTTTGAAGACGTAAGTCAGAGCATGCCGCTTCTCCGCGCGGAACCTTCCCAGAATTTCCCATCTCACTGCGAGTTAAAGTAGGTGTCCTGACGGTGGCCTGTGTGTTGGGTGCCATCACCACCCCAGGCCCTTTCACGTCTCTGATGTCAGCTAGTGCTCTCCCCCAGCTGATTCTTCTCCAGCTGCCCCCACCTCCTTGCTGCTCTGAGAGCAAGCTGGACATACTCTTGGCCCCAGGGCCTTTGCACTTGCTGCCCCCTCAGGGTGGGGTGCTCTTCCTTGAGATGACCGCGTGGCCAGCCGCCCTCCCTGTATGGCGGGTTCAGCTCTAGACCTCTGCAACCAAGTGAATATTATGATAAAGGAAGTCAAGCGAATGTTTTGGTTTCCTAGTGCAAATATAAAAGTTATGTTTACACTCTTCTGTAGTCTGTTCAACGTGCAATATAGCGTTACATCTGAGAAAACAGTCTGTGTACCTTAATTAAAAAATTTTTTATTGCTAAAAACGCTAACAATCGTCTGAGCTTTCAGTGAGTCGTAACCACTGATCACAGATAACCATAATAGATCTAATAATGATGGAAAAAGCTTGAAACAGTGTGAAAATTTCCAAAAACTATCGAGACACAAAGTGAGCAAATGCCGTTGGAAAAATGGCACCGGTAGATTTGTGCTGCAGAAACTTGCCACAAACCTTCAGTTTGGTAAAACAACACAGTATCTGTGAAGTGCAACAAAGCAACGCACAATAGAAGGAGATGGGCCTGTAATTAGCATCTATAAGAGGACCTTTGCACTAATCCCACTTGTAATGCTTTTCCAGTTGTGTGTGTGTGTGTCCATAATCACCAAGAATATGTTAGTATTATACGGTCTGTTTTACCTGTTGGGTCCATACACTCTCTTCATTCTTTTTTTAATTGTGTGTATGGGGGGGGGGAGTAACAACATAAAATGACAAAAATACCACCCCAGCCATTTTTTAGTGTACAGTTCATTAGCCTTAGGTATTTGCGTTGTGGTGTAACCAGTCTCCAGAACTCTTTCTATCTTGCAGGTTTGAAACTATACCCGTTAGACAGCAGCTCCCCTTCTCCTCCTCCCCTCAGCCCTGGCAACCATTCTGTTTTCTGTTTCTGTGAATTTGACTGCTGTAGATACCTCATGTAGCGGATACATATTTGTGGATACATACAACATTTGTCTTTCTGTGACTAGCTTATTTCACTCAGCATGTCTTCAAGATTCATCCGTACTGTAGCGTGTCAGAATTTTCTCTTTTTTTTTTATAAATTAAAAATGTTTGTTTATTTTTAAGAGAGAGAGAGAGAGAGACAGCAGGGGAGGGGCAGAGAGAGAGGGAGACAGAGAATCCCAAGCAGGCTCCGCAGCTGTCAGCGCAGAGCCCGACGGGGGGGGGGGGGGGGGGGGGGCTCGGACTCACAAACCGCGAGATTGTGACCTGAGCCAAAACCAAGAGTCAGACGCTTAGCCGGCTGAGCCCCCCAAGCGTCCCAGAATTTCCTCTCCTTGTAAGGCTGAGTCCTACTGCATTGTCTCTACACGCCACCTCTTGTTCCTCCACTCCTCTGCCCAGGGACCCTTGGGTTGCTTCCGCCTCTCGACTGTTGTCCGCAGTGTTGCCGTGAACCTGGTGTGCGACTGTCTGTCTGAGACCGTACCCTCTTCTCTCGAGATCGGTAGGCCGACGGGAAAAGCATAGCAATCAGTTCTGGTTTTGTGTACGCCTCCAACTTAATTTCAGAGCTCTTAATTTTATTTCTAACATCTTAATTTTATTTAGCAGCATGTTTTTCTTTTATGTAATTTACTCGCACTTTGTAAAATTTGTATTTTGGCGTAAGCTGGGGAAGCGTAGGCGGGCCCCTTTTTTAACATGGTTCACTCCTGGAAAACCGTACGTCAAAAAGCAGAACAGACTCCTTGAGAAAACAAGCCGTGGCTCCTCACGGTTACGTTTCCCAAATTATCTAGAGAGCGAACGGCCTAAACTGTGGCAGGAACATCAGGATGGTGTTGCATTGCGGCAGCAAAGGGAGAGAATGTTTCCCGAGGGAAGGAATGAACACCAGTGTCGCGCTCTCCCGAGCAGGCCGATGAGAGGGTGCGCGTCATCTGGACTCAGTGCCCTTAGCAAGATCGCTGGGAGGTGGCTCCTGAAGGTGGGTGTGGACGGGGCGGGAAGCAGGTGTGGCGCCAGCGAGGAGAAAGGAGAGGTCAGTACGCACAGGGTCACTGAGACATATTGAGACATTTGCGTGAAAGGAAGAAGAAAGTTAGATTAACGGTGGAAGGGGACTAATTCATAGTGAAAGTCCTAAGAAGGCTGGAGGGGATGGGCTCCAGGCCCGGCCGAAGGGTAGGGGAGGAGAGCTTCCCTGACTTGTGATAGGAGGGATGGAGGGATGGGAAGGCTGGATGGATGCAGAGGTGGGCGTGACGTCCCTGTGGGCGGTTCCTAGGTTTGGGTCTTAGAAAGGTAAGAGAATGCCCACTCGAAGCTTCAGTTTCCTCTCTGGACTAGGGGCTGAGGTCATCTGTGGAGACGTACGTGTTAAGAAGGGGAATTACGGTTCCCGGGAGAATAAACAGGGTTCGACCTTGTCATTGTGGAGACGGGGAAGAGACTCGAGTTGCCGGGCTTTTAGAAGGAGGGCAGTGTCCGCTGCATTTGAGTGATGTGTATTAAGCACAAAGTTAGACATCAGATACTCGAGGGGCGAAGAAACCCTTTTTGATGTTTATGTGTACACATTCCTTGAATTCCTGCCTAAGTGGTGTGTTGTAAGACAGTTCTTGCACCCAGGGAGCTTATCAACGTACGGAACATTTATTACATGAAAGAAGAGGTGAGGACAGTCCTGAAACCTCAGAGACCAGATCTGACTGAAGAAGAGAGAGATCTTTGGGCTCGAGAAAGATTTCAGTGCTTGTCCACGGGGGAGGGCTTGAAAAAGCTGTACACGGCAAAGAGCGGAGATAAGAATCCTCAGGTACCATGTTAATGGGATGGTGAACAGTCCAGTTTGCTCAGAATTCACTGTGAGTCACTGTGCCTCCATGCCGTTTAAAAACACACCAGAGAAGGGGCGCCTGGGTGGCTCAGTCAGTTGCGTGTCCGACTTTGGCTCAGGTCATGATCTCGCGGTCCGTGAGTTCGAGCCCCGCGTCGGGCTCTGTGCTGACAGCTGGGAGCCTGGAGCCCGCTTCGGATTCTGTGTCTCCTTCTCTCTGCCCCTTCCCCGCTCATGCTCTCTCTCTGTCTCTCAAAAATGAATAAATGTTAAAAAAAAAAAAATGTTTTTTAAACATACCAGAGAAGCGCAGGATTTAAAGACAATTTCCTAAAAATATGTGACCCCCCCCCCCCCCCCCAGAGGAACTTACACGCATAATGTCTATTTTAGGGAAAATTTATGACTAGCCGTCCAGTGTATAACAGGGTTTATTACTGCACTGTAATTTCCCAGTTTGGGTATGATGAATTTGTAGAGCTCATTAAGTATAAGTGGTGTCTCTAGATCCATTCAAGCTTTTTTCTGTCTTCAGCAGGAGACTGGAAAAAAACGATTCCAAATTTGAATCCAGGACTTGAAAAGTATCAGTGGTCTAAATACAGTACCATATTGTGATAAATATAGCTGTCGAAATTAAAAAAAAAACTCTTCGCAAAACTTTGTTTTAATATTCACAGCAGAACTTTTTTGGGAATGTTATCTGAGAAACAGGACCGTTTTCTTATCAGAGCTGACTATTAATTAGGGTATTGTTTCAGATATAAAAGTTGATCTGCCACTGAAATTCCATTTGAATATGTATAGTTCCAAGCTTGCTTTGTGTATTTAATAACTTTAGTACCATAATTACTCTGTTTACAATTAAATTTTGGTGAATATGCTAATACGGACTGTGGCAGCGAGTGGTTTCAGCAAAGGGCAGTGCTGGTCTGCATCTTGATGTGCTTTTCCCCTTGCATCTGTATCGCATTCACTATCACCGGGGAAAGAGATGTTCAGATTATGTAACGGGTTATATGGCGGCAAAGTTTTCCCTTTCTTGGCCTCTTCCCCATAAGCTGCCATAGTAGTGGATTCGCCGTGCTCCCGGTGGGCAGAAGCGACGTAGGAAGAAGGGTTAATTTGGTGGAAGTTCGCGCCTTCCGGCGTATTCTTTAATAGAAACCTGATGTAGGTATTGGTTTCGTTATTGGAAGAAACCTATAATGTATTAAAGCGATTGTTGAACTGAAATTAGTGTTTTAAGTTCTTTAGGAAAGTCACTGAGTTACCGAGGCAAATGTTTATGGGTGTAACACTTCGTTTTTGAGCAGGGGCTTCTGGTTTTCAATAGTTCTCCTCCCTTCTTTTGAGAAAATCACTTAAAAAGGAACAAGGAGATTGACCAACGCCCATCTCCTACTGTCTGAAACCAGGAGACTTCTGTAACCCTGACCCAGAAAGTAAGGGGGCGGCCAGATGCCGTCAAGATCAAACGGCTGTGCTGGGACGTGGAAAGGGGACACGCCGGGGGCCGAGACCCAGATCTTAGACCACGCCGGCAGAGTAGTGTTCTCCAGAGTGGGGGCCACAACCGGTCAGCCTTTGTTTGGAGGAACAGGAATGGGTGACGACAGCAACTTTGTGTGGAAAAGAACCACAACTTCACGCGAACTTTTATTGTCCGTCATTGGCCCCGGCTGTGTGGTGGGTCTACGTTCCTCGAACCCTGCGCATCTCCCTACTGTGCGTGAGGGACCGAGGAGAAGAAACTGGGTAACCATTTGGAAACTTCCAGACTCTTAACCTCTGATTGTGTCTTATACCAGTGTAAGTGTAGACAAAGAAAGTTGTATCAGCAAATGATGAAGCCGTAAAACAACTAAAAGAAGGCCTGGGAGATGTTTGACGAGAGTCACTGGAAGGGGTCTTTCCGAGGATTCCATGAAGTCCAAAAGCTAAAAATACACAGTATCAAAGGGCAGGTGGGGAAAATTATTTGCAGTTTCAAGAGTTTATTTCTCTACTAGAGAACGTATAACAAGTGCCTGTAAATAAAAACGCAAAAGGCAACTGATAGCCCACAGGAAACCAAGTGCAGATTTGACTTAGGAGTGCATGGGGGTGTGTGTGTGTGTGTCTGATGGGACGAGCTCATAGAGTGTGAAGAGATTGTCAGTTTCAGTCTCTTGGTGATTGTTAACTACAGGAACAGTAATTTTTTTTAGTGCTTAAAAACAAAATAGTTCACAATACGGAAGACCTTATTAAGCAGATAGATACAGACTCCACGAATTCTAAGGTACTGTTAGGACCACCCCCGACGTCATAAAATAGAACCCCAGGCCCCATCCTCACCACAACTTTCTTATGCTTCCAAAAGTAACTTCTGTCTTTTAGGGCGATCATTTCCTTTTCTTTATAGTTTTATCACGCACATGTGCGTCCCTAAACACTGCAGTTTAGATTGGCCTCATTTTGTTTTGTTTCAGGTACTATGTTGTTTCACGTCTCTTTGCGTCTGGTTCTCTTCTCCCCCATCTCTCCTTTTTCTACCCTTACCAGTTGCAGAAATGGGATTATATGGACCTTAGGGTTTCCCACCCTTGGGATTTTGCTGATTGCAATCCTGTGCTATAGCTTATCATGTTCTTCTGTTCTTTTCATATCCTGTGAATTGGTGGGCTTGATCAGATTCAGGGTCTGTTTTTTCTTTTTCTTTTTTGGCAAGATTACTTCGTGGGTATGAGCATGTTCTTTTATCAGGAGGAGTATAATATGTCTGCACATCTCTCATATTTTGATGTTAGTAGCTATCGGGGCTCAGTGTCTGGATCCATCAATTCATTAGAAGGTGGAAAGGGCGCTAACCTAAAACCATTCTTATTCATTTATTAGCTGAAAATTTTCCATAAGGAGAAATTTCTCTTCATTTAATATTTGGTTACCCTGCGGTACAATTCATGTAAGTAGGAAAAGATAAATGCTTGATTCTTTTCATTCATTCATTCCTTTCTTTCTTTTTTTTTTAAAAATTTTTGGAACCACCTTTCAAAATTACGTGGTTTCCCATTATTCTCTAGAGGTGACCACTTAGGTTTTCTTACTATTATAAACTCTTGGATTTACCCATTTTATTTGTTTTAATCCATAGCGGTTATTATCTTTATTGACTCAAACTGGCCCATCTTTAGTCAGTGGGAGCATCTCAGTTGGCTCCTTAGACATATCTGACATAACCCCAGTCATCTTTGAGAGATTCCTTGACACCTAGAAATGACAAGGTGTCCCAAGTGCGCCTTGTACACTTGTAGCTTCAGACCCGGAACCAGCCATTTCCTCAAGGGACCTGGTTTCTTTTAGAGGGAACAGTATTTCAAGAATACAATTTATGCACTAGAGATAATCACTACTACTGGTTTGGTTATTTTTTTCGAAGGTTTTTTTGCGAATAAGGCTAGCAAACACAAAAGGGTGTGTGTGTGTGTGTGTGTGTGTGTTTTGCAGAAGATAAAATAACTTCTGAATTACAAATATATCCCAGTAAAGCATTTTAAGCCTTACCTCTTCTTTCATCTGCATCCACTTTCTTTCAATTTGAATCTTGATTTTTAAGGATACAAGGGGATGACCATTAAAATATCACGTAATTACTCATTTACATTATGCCACAGCTGTATACAGTAACCTTAGTTAACAAAACCAAGTAGCACTTGTGTAATGGTTTCTGGAAAGTTGTTTTCTTTTTTGCGTGTGTTCTCCCATTTTTTTTTTTTTTTTTTACAGTTGTGCCCTACCTACTTTGTCAGGACATGTGCCCATTATATACTCTGTGCTGTCCTGATTGCCCTTGGTGACTCGGTTCTACAAATAAATATATGTAAATACATAAATAAATACCTGCTTCCCGCTCGCCATGTTTCTTCATGCATTTTGGATATCTAAGGCTTGTTCTGCCATGGGTTCTGACTCCCTTTTTCCATGTGGAGAACACTTTGGTCTTTGTACTTGAAATTTAACTGAGCATAAAATCTTCCGTTTGTGTTTTCTTTGTCTTAAGTTTGTTACTTTCTCTTTTTTCCCTGGCACAAGTGTTGCTGTCAAAGTGAGGACAGCCTGATTTATTTTCCTTACAAAAGATCTGTTTTCGGCCTGGATGCTCAAGGAATATTTGCTCTCACCACGGAGTTTGGTAATTTTTTACTAGGCTGTGCTGGGTGTGGGTCATGCTGAGCTGATTGCTCCTGTGGACCGTGTATGCTGCAACCTTTTTTTTTTTTTTTTGTAGATTCACATTTTTTTTTTTTTTTTTTTTTTTTTTAAGTTCAGCGAACTCTTCTTAAAGTGTCTTTAGTATCCTATTCCTTTGCTTTGGTTCTCTTTGTGGTATGTTCGTTGTCTTTTTCTGTGTTCTGAATTTATGATTTTCTCCTGAAATGTTTCTCTTTTTCACGCTTTTTTATTTTTAGTTATTTTTTATTTTTTTTAAAGTTCGTTTTGAGAGACAGAGAGAGACAGAGACAGAGACGGCAAGCAAGCACACGTGCACGTGGGGAGGGGTAGAAGGTCAGGGAGAGAGTCCCAAGCAGGCCCCACGCTCGGTGTGGATCCTGACACCGGGCTGGATCCCACGACCACGAGATGATGTCCTGAGCAGGTATCAGGAGTTGGGGACTTAACCGGCTGAACCACCCAGGTGCCCCCACCCTTTGCGATTTTTAAAGTTTGTTCCTTTTCACTGGACTATTTCTGTTAAGTCACTGTGTTTAAATTGCATTCAGTTTGATGTTCCTTCGAGTTTAGTTTTCATTTTGGAAATGATTGCTACTTTTTAGTTTCCTTCTATCTCTTGGTTTCTGAGTTTTTCTAGTTCTGATCTTAGTCTTTATATATATATATAAATGTTTAAGCTTCTTTTGAAATATTGGTTCATAGCTCTCAATTTTTTGGCAGGCACGCTTTATGTATTTTTCTGAAGGGTTTTTTTTTTTTTTCCTTTACATTTTTGAGTTTGCATGGGACTGGGCCTTGATCCTCTTTTTGGTTGCTGAGTTTCATAAGCAATTTTTCTTTTATGTGCAATTAGTTCTAGATGGGTTCTAGATGGGTCAGTCGGGTCGACTTCCTGTCATCCTTTACAGCCTCCTTTTCTTTTTTGTTTTTCATTTTGTTTCGGTTTTTTTTTGGTGTCACGTTCCGAACCATGGAGGCGAACTTACACATCTACTTTGATTTGAACCTTCTTTCCCCTTTCTTTGTATTATCTTCGCGATGCTCAGTTTGGGTTCCATTGCTAGCAGTTTTTCCTCCACCTGAGGGAGAGTTCTGGCTGGTTGGTCCTTCGAGCCGTGGAGGCCGGCCCGCCCCAGCCCTCCCGGGGAGCCCCCGCCGCTCGCCCGCTGCCGGAGTGTGCACAGCCCTTCCCGGCCGTGGCTGCTGTTCCCGCATTGTCTCCGTGCTTCTGAGAAGTACCTGCTGGTAACCTGGGGATTCTCAGATTCGTCAGACACACCGCCGTACTTCTGCCGCTTCCCTGCCAGCTGCTGGTGGCACGTGGGCCATCCCGCTGTCTGCGGCCTCTTCACCCACTCCCATTTCGGGGTTTGTGGAGGTGGGGGATGTTGTCACCCGCTCTTGTTGGAGATGCCGTCCCTGGGGTTTGAGGCTTGCTCTCCAGTTGTCCTGGTTGGGTTTTCTGGGGGAAATTTCGGGAGATGAGACCGGTGAGCTGGCGGTCCCACCCCCTTCAGTAGCAGTGAACCTTTGGACGTGGCGGTTTGTACAGACGTCAGGAGGCCGGCTTGACGGCCTCCGCTCTGTGTGACGGCTTTTCGGGAGGAAGGAAAAGTCAGTCCAGACTGTGCTAATGATCACATTTAGGCTGTGGGAATAAAACTGAGAGTAAAAGCTAACCACATACTTCGGAGAAAAAACGCTTTTTGTTGACCACCGTTTCTATTGAGTAGAAGGTGAGCTAGAATATTTCATTTGAAATATGGTCACTTTTGGAAAGGAATTCCAGAAAGACACAAAAGATAGTCTAGTTACTGTCTTGAGTTCCAGAAAGAGGAAAAGATTTTTTTTTTTTAACTCATTTTCAACTGTCTTGACTCCTCTAAGGACAGTGTCAAATAGGAGATTATGCTGATGATTTGATACAGTTGGGTAAATTGAGAAGGCATCCCTCGTAGTGTTTCCTAGAACTGTCTGTCATGGTTGTTCCTTGTACTCAGCTACAACCATAGCTGTAAAAGTCACCTTGTGTATTGAGTCTGGCTGTCAGGGTTTACACTGAAACTCATTCAGGGAGATTTTACAATGATTAAAAATATGCATCAAGAGAACTGCTTGAGAGGAAGACATAATTGCCACCTTCATTTATTCTGAAGATATTTTGTTAACTTAGAGAAGATTCAGACGATGAAGAAGGGTTGGTGTTCTATAGGAAGAATTTTAAAAATCCCCAATAAGTTCATAAAGAGTATTTGCATCTATGGAGTTTATGCCTGTGGAGGGATAGTGGGTGGATATTTGCTAAAATATCCCCGTCTGATGTCGTGTGTATGGATTTGGACTGCCTGGGCTCCAGACTGAGCCACCTTTTGCGAATTGTCCTCTCTTAACAGACTTCGTTCACGTGAACAGCCGTTTCAGGTGCTGCGGACCACCCCATAAACTCTTACTGCCCTCTTTGTGGTCTCTGATAGTTTCAAGGAACTATAGCCTCCTAAAGAGTATTCGTTTTACGTCTTTTTCAATTCATAATTGTAGAGCTGAGAATTTGGCCCCCCGCCCCCCCCCGCCCCTTCCCCGCCTGGGTCCTTTCTCTCAGTGAGGTAAGCTGCATATGAGGGCACTTAAAGCCCAGAGAGAAGTGACTTGATCACCGTCACCCATCCCGCTGATGTCATAGCTGCACTGGGATCTGGGCCTTTTGATCCCAGCCCT
Organism: Panthera onca; assembly: GCF_046562875.1. Taxonomy (NCBI): domain Eukaryota; kingdom Metazoa; phylum Chordata; class Mammalia; order Carnivora; family Felidae; genus Panthera; species Panthera onca. The sequence continues at coordinate 138,563,217 of NC_138344.1, forward strand.
GGGCCGTTTTCACAGTAACACCGCTTTCCCTGAGTGTTAACGTTCAGCGTGTCCGTGAGTGAGAAGGGTGAATCGAGGGTCACCGCCAGAAGGGACAGTGGTGACAAGGGAAGCATGCAATGCTGGCTGTCACCAAACAGCCCCAGTTCCCTTGTCACTGTTCTGAAAGGTCTGCTCCTTCACTGCTGATTTTGTACTTGGGGGCCGTGCTGCTGAGGCTTTGGGGCCCCGTCGGTCCTCAGGGTAGATTTCTGCTGCTCTCCCGCTTCCTAGGTCTCCAGCCTTGGATGCGCTGCCACACTTGGCCAAGCCTTCGTTTCCTCTTCTGTGAAATGGGGACGAGAATGTAAGCCTCACAGCGTTGTGAGTGAGGCTGGCTGGGGGCCCATGTGTAAAGCGTCGCCTGTCGGGTCGTAAATGCGCTTCCTCATTTGAAAAGCCCAGAGCTTTTCTGTGGAGCCCAGAGCTTTCCTTCATGGAAAATGTTTCAGCACTTCTAGGATTATAATTCTGAACGTCGCTTTCTTTTATATTATAGTGAAGATGCCTCGAGTAAAAGTGGCTCAGGCTGGAAGACAGGGCCCCACAAAGAGACAACTTGCCGAACACTTTGCAGCTGGGGAGATCATCACTGACATGATGAAGAAGGAGTGGAAACTAGGATCCCCCATCGGCCAGGGCGGCTTCGGTTGCATATATCTTGGTGAGTGTACGACTGCTGCTGAATGTTTATTTTTGAGAGACAGAGTGCAACTGGGGGGGGGGAGGGGAGGGGCAGAGAGAGAAGGACCGAGGACGTGACGCCGGCTCTGCGCTGACAGCCGCGGGCCCGACGCAGGGCTCGAACTCACGAACCACAAGGTCGTGGCCTGAGCCGAAGTCGGACGCTCAGCCGACCGAGCCCCCTAGGCGCCCCGGTGTAGGACTACTTGTAATTGCCCGTCCAAAGATTGACATGCTTTCTTATTGAAGGAGTTTCTAAGCTAGGAGCTTTTCACAGATTGTTCCTAACGATTTCTAGATTCAACTTAAGACTGTATGGTTAGGCAACTGCGTCTCTGACACAGGAGCGGAAAGGAAAGTTGATTTAATCACAGTAGAAAAAGAGGGTAGCGTATCTGTAATATTGTGCTTTAGATGTTTAAGATATTTTCTATAGTCTCAATCTCTTCCGATACCCGGAGAAAGCCCTGGCCACCTTCCTTTCTGTACCTCCATTCAGTTAGGATCGATTCCCTTTATTTTGGCTTAATTTGGAGATTTTTAGATCTTTAACAGGTGTGGATTTGGTTTTTCTTTCTATACAACTCTAGTAGGCATCCTAATGGAATTGGGAGAATGTGTTATTAATGAGCAAACTTACTCTGAAATTTGGGGAGACCCGTGTGGAACCCTGAGATTCTACAGGTGAACTAAATTGTTGATATAAAAAAATATTTTACCTGATTGCTTCTAGAGCTGACCGCTTCACCTGGAATATTAGTAGCGATACAGTTAGAGTTCATGTTTCTTTTGATACTTCTTTCTGACTTTTCCGTGATATGTTCTCACTCCACCTCTACTCTCAATTTAGTTAACTATTTACTTAATTATATAGTTTCTGCCACGAGGTTTATAACATTTTATTTTCAGTAGTGGAACCCTTTTTTCTTCCAAGCAGCATCTTACTCAAGATACTAATATTAGATACTAGGTTCGTGTCAGTCATGGAAACTTGTCGGCACTGAGATTCTCAGGTCCCACCCCTGGCCTAGGAATCCGAATCAGACACTGTAGGGAGAGGGCCCAGCGGTGCACCGAACAAGTGCCCCGGGGGATTCAGATGCATGCTGACATTTGAGAGCCCCTTGGCAGGGATCAAGAGCTCTTACTCAGGAGGGTCCGACTCCGACTCCTCCAGGACCAGTGGGGGTGTCGGGTTAGCTGCCGCCTCTTAGAGGTGTGTTCGTGACACAGCTTGAAACCCAGTGCCCTACTGTGCGTGTAAATAGGATTCCTCTAGGTCAGCGGCGCCTCAGACAGGTGCCGATTCTTTCGTTTTGTTCAGAGCCAGAGCCCGTCCCGGTAAACTAGGCTGTCTGTTCAGGTGAGAACCCTCATAAACCGTGCAAGGTTAGTAGCCATGCTGGCAGGTATGTAGGTTTTGACCTTGTGGTTTAGAGGTGGCGCATGGTACGAGCCGTCTGTACCGCAGACCGCGGGCACCCAGGACAGCTCGCGTGAGGAGTGGCAGCTGGAAGCAAGGAGGCTCTTGGTTCTGCCTTGGTTAACTTGCTTTGTAACCTTTAGCACATTTGCAGCTTGGGTCGCGTTTGTGCTGTTTTATTTGTATTCGTATTTATCTTTGGAAAGTGCCATCTGATAGTGAGTAGTTTTAATATCCAGTGATTTCTGCAATAAAACTGTGCTTTTGTAAAGCTGAGCTGATCAATGTGGATTTGCTTTAATATCGCTGCCTCCAGTTTCTCTCTCTGGGCCTCTGCTGATACACAGAAGCAGCCGTGTTCAGGATCCGCAGCAATTTCCGCTAAGGAATTCAAAAGATGGCTTTTGGATTTTCTTGGGTATTTTCTGTGGCATTTGCTCGTGTCTGCCTTTCCTTCTCACAGAGATGGTTTCCGTTGTGTTTCACGGTGACGCCTCCCTCGTGGTGTCCCTGCTGCCTCTTCGGAGGTGCTTGGTCGTTCTTGGAAGACTTCCGTGCTCCCCAGCTTTCCTTTCTTGGCTCACTTGTCATTCTGTGTGTTGTCTCTGAGTGACCTCTTCCGTTTCACGGCTGCCGTTACTGTCTTTTCACTGTCGATGTCCACACCTTTTGTCTGGAGCCTAGGACTCGATCCCCCAAGTGCAGGCCCGCAGCCGGTGGCCTTCGGGGCTCTGTCCTTGGACGTCGCACAGGCTCTCTCGTGACTGACTAGGAGAGGATTAGCTCACGCCAGGCACTGGGAAGGCCTTCTCAAGTGTTCCCTCACCACTGTCCCTGCTACTTCGTCTAGTCCTGTTGCTTTACCTGTGGGGCTTTCTCTCTCCATGTTTGCCGACCCTGCCTTAGTGCAGGTCATTTTCAGGTCTTGTTTGGATTCTTGCCACGGCAGTGACTTTTCTCGGTTCAGTCTTGCCCCCTGCGTCCCATTGTTCACATCGTGGCTTGAACGATCTAAACTAGTTAAATTCTGTAATGGCTCGCCCTGGCCCTGGGGACAAAGTGCCAGATTTTTGGGAATGGCATACAAGACCCTTCCTATAGTCTGGTCCCTGTGTAACGTTTATCTTCGTCCCTTTTATTTTCTCAGAACCTGTGCCTTGGCCATCATGCTGCCCTTTGCCCCTTGATCTCTGTACGTGATGCTTCTTTTTCTTCATTTTTCCAAAGCTGGGTTTAGAGCAGGTACCGTCTGTTTATATTTGCTTTGCGTTAACCTTTTTTTTTTTTTTTTTCCATTTTAATTTTTTGTTTTTGAGAGAGGGAGCCGGGAGGGGCAGAGAGAGAGGGAGACAGAGAATCCCAAGCAGGCTCTGCACTATCAGCACGGAGCCAGACGTGGGGTTCGAACCACGAACTGTGAGATCATGACCTGAGCCGAAATCAAGAGTCGGATGCTTCACTGACAGAGCCACCCAGGCGCCCCAACCCTTTCTTACTGCTTTCCATGCTGTGTTGAAACCATTTTTCTTTCTCGGCAATGGGAGATCTCTTCTTACCGTACTCTTTGTGCGTGGCGTATTTTGTAGCACATGATGTTCAAATGAGTTGTTGAGCTGCCTTTTCCCCTTTCCTCACTTGAATTGTGCAGTATGACTGCGATACTATCCTTATTTTAATATTTTGTATACTGCATGCTTATTTAAAAAAAAACAACAACCTGAATTCTATCACTAACTCAGTATCTGAGTGATGTATCTTGGAGCTCCCACTTTCCGTCCGCCCACGTTAGCCGTTCTCGTGACTCAGTGTTCCTTCTTCAGTGTGAAGTACCTTAGCTGCAGCCTCTTCAAAATACTGCTGTTTCCCAGCTGATTGGCAGTTTCTTGATTTCCTTTTCCTTCCCTCCTTCATCTCATCACCTTCTAATGTGAGAATGCCTTAGGGCTCAGTCCTGGGGTCTCCTCCTTTTTCTGTCCTCACTCATTCCCTAGGGGTCTTCTGGGCTCCTGGTTTTAAGTGAGTGGTATTTCCATGTTGACGACTCTCAAATTCATTTCTCGAACGTGGACCTTTCTTGTGAACTCAAGACTTGTAGATCAACTGCCTGTTTAACAATCGAACTTGGATGTTTCGTGAGCATCTGAGACTTCAGGCAGCCTGGAGCACCAGGTCTTCCTGCGGTTTTCTCTGTCTTAGTAAGTAGCAACTTCCTCTTTGCAGTTACTCAGGCTCAAAACTTGGAGGCCTCCTTACCTCCTTTCCCGCCCTTGTCCTCTCTATCCAGTTCACCAACAGATCCGGTGGGCTCTTCTCTGGAAACGCCCACAGTCAGACCACTTCGCGGCACTTGGTCGGCTGCCACCCTGGCTCAGGCCTCTGCCGTCTCTCGCCTGGAGCGTCCTAACAGCCCGGCCGACCTCCCTGCCTCTGCCCTTGCCCTGTGCACGCCGTTGTCCACCAGGCAGCCTGAAGAATTCTTAAGGGATCGAAGTCTGATCTTGCCATCCTCTTCCCGGCACCTTCCAGAGGCTCTCCGGCTCAATCGCAGTGACAGCTTTATGTCACCCGTCATGCTGCTGTTTGTTCCCTGCTGCGTTTCTGATCGGTCCCCTGTTCCTTTCCACCTCACTTAATTTTTTCCAGCTACTTTGGCCTCCTTGCTTTCCTCAGACTCGTCAGAGACTTTCCACGTCAGGGCCTTTGTGCTGGTTTGCCTGGAATGTTCTTCCCCAGATATTTGCGTGGCTTATTCCCTCCCTGCCTCAGACCGCTGCTCCAGTGACACCCTGGCAGGGAGGTTTCTCCTGGTACCTTGCAGCATTTGTCTGCCTTCCGTTCCTGCCTCATTTTCCCTCTGTAGCACTTACACCATCAAGCGTACTTGGTATTTTAATAGTTGTTGGTGTCCTACCACTGAAACGTCAGCTTCACAAGCGGAGCGATTACTTCCTTCTGTTCATTACCGAATCACTTTCCTAGACACTGGCATATAGGAGGAGGTCCTCGGTAGGAATATCTGTTTAATGAATGTGGGCGGCCTAACCCTCCTGATGCAGTCAGTGTTCCAGGGCACCTGTGCTGCTCTGTTCGCAGGCAATGAAATGGCAGCCACGTTAAGAGTATTACGGATGGCAGCTCAGAGTTCTGGTGCCAACATCCTGGCTGTTGGGTTAGAGGAGTTTTGCTTTTTTCTTTTCCCCCAAAACTAGTGGCTTTTGGAATTTTAGCTCCTCTCTTTTCTTCCTTTTTTTTCCTTTTTCCTTTTTGTTTTTTATTTTTAAGTGCCCCTTCTTAAAAGGATTCCCTGGTTTGTATATTTAAGAAATTTTATCAGTTACCGTCCTCTTGGGAATTCACAGCCTACATTAGCATATCAAAGGCCATGAGCACTTTGGAATTAAAGAAATCTTTAACTCAGAGTTTTCCATACTTAATTGATGATCATTTTGAAGATACCAGCAATTATAAGAGGCATTTCAATTTCAGACATGTTAACTCATGAAAAAAAAGTCTTCACGTTGATGAGATACACTGTAATGATAATCCTGAGACACGTATTTGGGAACTGAAATTTATTCTGTCAAGGAGTTTTAGATACACAGACCTAAATATTAACAAAGGGTTGGTTAACAGGCTAATTAAAACGATGCTACTTCTTGTTCTGATATTACATATGTCACTTTTTCAAACAGCTGATCTGAATTCTTCGAAATCTGTGGGCAGTGATGCACCCTGTGTTGTAAAAGTGGTAAGAAAAGATTTTAGCTGCTTTTCTTCTTTGTTGAATGGGTATAGTATTTACTTTGTAAAACATCCTTTTTGATGACTAGAATTAATTGAACCGCAAGGTACTATATTTTTAACAGTGCTTAATAAATATTTAATAAGACACAAAAGTAGCTTTATAATTTGCAATAATTTGCGTTCAAACGTCTGTTTCCTCTCTTTGGAATTACAGTGATACTGGTATTTGGTGGGAAATGAACGGAAGCATGGAGGTATACAGACATGGAACAAAAATACGCAGCTCATTCTGTTTATTTCAGTTATGTTTGCAATAGTTGAGATGCTTTATTGATATCATATAAGACTGTACTAGTTTAATGAAATTTTGCTGTATTTTATCTTGCATTTGCTTGTCAGCTTCCACTTGGTCAGTGTTTTCTTTTCCCAGGTTTCTCCCCTTCCCCTTCCATTTTTGTAAATTATATTATTTATATAATTGTGATCACTTGGGACTTTGTTTTTGTCAAACTGATGTTGAAATTAGTTTGTAACGAGGAGAGGTTGACGGCATCTTATCTGGTATAAGCATACTTTGCGTGGCCAGGTCCACGTATATATTGGTGCACTAAAGAGCATTTTAGCTACTGTTTTTTATTAGGAATATATTATGCATCTTTCTGCTTACAAAGTTACAGTTGTAACTCCTCTTAGAGTTTTTTAATCCGTGTGAAGAAAGAACATGTTTTTGTTAAATAATGGAAGAGATAACAGGGTCTGTTATTTAGGCAAATCACCCACATAAGTTCCCCACCCCTACTTTTTTTCTAGAGGCTATAGAACTCAGAATTATCCTGAAGATTTGTGTTTGGTGTGCTTTATTTTACTCTCTTTTCAGTGAAGAATAGATCTGATCTCTTGTGAATTAACTCTTTTGGACCTGAATTGTTTTAGTGATTGTTTTTAACACTTTTTTATTCAGGCGTAGTTTTTACAAGGAAAGCCATAGATACTGAATAATTTGAATAATTTTGACAAGTGCATATACCTGTGTAACTCTCACCCCTCTCAAAATAATACAATGTCTCCATCACCCCAAAAAGATTTCTCGTGTCCTTTTCTGGTCAAACCCCTACTTCCTGTACCCTTTGAGGTAACCACTTATCTGAGATTTTGGTTGTGTGTGTGTGGGTTTTTTTTTTTTTACTTTTGCTGTGGATAAGTTATTATTGTCTGGAAGGTCACAGAAATGATACTGTACTCTATATACTGTTTTGTTTCTGACTTATGCTCAGCATAATGTTTAATATTGCTTATTCATGTTGTTGGTAGTTCCTTGTTCAGTCTTACTGCTCAGAATATTATATTATGTGGACATATTACAGCTTTTTTTTTCCTTTCCATTTCCTGTTGATAGACATTTGGATTGTTTCCAGTTTTAGGCCATTATGAATAAAGCTTCTCTGAAGATTTTTGTACAAGGTTTTTTATTTCTCTTGGATAAATACCTAGAAGGAGAATCGCTGGTTTACAGGGAAGGTGCATATTCACATTTATAAGACGGATTTTCCAAAGTGGTTCTGCCACCTGACACGTCCACCAGCCACGCGTGGGAGTTCCGGTCGCTTCCGCGTCCTCCTCCGTGTGTGTACTTGTCGGGTCGGTGGGTTTGCAGCCGTGATACGTGTCTTCGAGTTTTACTAGGTGGCAGATTTTGATCACTTTTTCTAAGTAATTGTGCTTCCTGGGCATTCGGAGTGCCTCTTCGGTCTTTCTTTTTTTTTTTTTTTTTTTAATATCTAGGTTGTTTTGCGTTTTGTGATTGAGCAGTAAGAGAGTTGTTCTGGGCACAAGTCTCCTTCCAGATGTATGTGTTGTCAATATTTTCTCCCGGGTTGTAGTTTGCCTGTTTATTTTGTGAATGCTTTCTCTGCATCGGCTGAGATGGATCCCAGGCTTTTTCTCCCTCGTTCTGTTAATGTGGCAGTGATATCGGTTGGTCGTTTGAGCGTAGGACTATTATTCTTAACATACACTCCACTTAGTTATGACATGTCACGCTTTTTACATAATGCTGGAATCGATTTGCTGATATTTTGTGAAGGGTTTTTATGTCTGTGTTCATGAGGGATGTTGGTCTTTAATTTTGTTCTAATATTTCTAGATTTTAAAAACGTCCAGTCTCCTGGTTTGGTTTTGGCGGCGGGTTCATCGGCCTCCTGGCCCCTCAGAACCCCGAGTTGCCCCCTTTTTACTCTGGTGCCTCCGTGAGGAAAGCTGGGGCTGCCTGGGGCTCGTTCTGTTTGTTTCCCGTCTTTTAGAGGTACTACCCGTTCTGCCTAATGTCTGAAAATAGTAACTCCCTCTTCTGTCCAGTGTGTTAGTGATACTTGTGACCGGGGGCAGCTAACTGGGTCCCGGTTACCCGGTCCTGCCCGGAGTGTAGGTAAGGTCGACAGCTTCAAGTGTGTGTCCTGTCATTTCCCTTTTCTTCAGGCCCTTTCGTTTCGGATTTTTCTCCTGCTTCTGTGCATTCACGTTCCTTTTGAAATACTCAGTGTGCTGCTGTAGCAGAGGAGCGAACGTTCTTACTTTTAAATCGGGTTGTTTGTGTGGAGGTGCAGAATATTATCTGCATTTGTCTCCGACACGACAGCTTAAAATTAAAATCTGTGGGAAGACGAGTTTCTTCTTAGGATCTTTACAGAGTTGACGTTGTGCGAAGAGGGCGAGTCCACTCAGGACTTCTCCTGATCTTGAGGTTCCAACGCCGTGGTTCCCTGTGACCAGTCTGCCGTTGGCCAACGTGCACACAGTGCCCCCCACGTCGTGGAGGGCCGCTGCCGGGGCCGCGTCCTGGGGGTGGGATGGATGTGGAGACAGGTCTCTCTTCCCTGTAGCCTGACAGCCCTTAGGCTGCGGTTTACTTTAGAATTAGGATGTTCTGCTTTCTTACGGGCAATTCCAAGCACTTTTCGTTGGTGTTCAGTGTAACTTCACTTTCACCACCTGTTTTACTTACAGAGTTATGGCAAAAATGGGTAGGAGCAACATTTCCTAGCTGCTTAATAAGGTGGTAAATTGCTCTTTATTTCTAAGTTTAAAGCCTTTTGTTATCAGACCTCGTTCAGCGTTCTGCTCTCCTGTCTCCTAATCTAGTTTTGTTCCCATTAGCCCGTATTACTCCTTCTCTTTGTAATTAGGACAGTGATAAATACTCAGCTGATTTCTCTTTTGCGTGTAATATCTCCGTAACATGTTCGGTGTGGTAGTTTGGCTGTGATCCTGGAAGAACGCCACAAACAAAACGGTATTAGTGACTTCCCCTTTCCTCTCTCAGGGAGAGAGAGGGCTTGCTGGTTTCCTCCTGGATACTCATCTTCTCTGAGCTCCTTCAAACTCTAGAAGCACGCATCCTGTTTCCCTGTAGTTTGCGGTTTCGTAAGCGCACGTCCTCCTCTTGCCGCCAGTTGGTTTTCACTTTTGTAGGTTTCTCTCTCTGGCTGGATTTTAAGTTGTCTGGTGATAAGGACCTCGTTGCAAACTTGTTTTCTTGGTGTCGTTTTTAAATGCCTGTTTCATTCTTTTGAAAACTTTGTAGCTGTAACTTCCCACCGCCTTTTAACTTCTAGATGCCACCCGTCCCTCGTCTGTTTCTTTCCGAGCAGGCCTCTTCACGATTTGCCTTCGGCTGTGACGTGCTGGGCTGTAGCTCTGTCCGCTGCTGTTCTGTAACTCTTTTGTTCTCAGAGCTTTATAACATTAAAAATTGAGATGGTTCATCAAACAGAAGCATATAAAATAAGTACCAGATCTTTCCAGTATGAAAATCAACTGTTTATGAACATTCGCCATTTAAAACATTAGGGGCTGTTAAAAATCATGTTTTCAAAGAACAAGGACTACTCTTTGGGGGAAATTTCATAATTAAGTATTAAAAAAAAAGCAAGATACAATACTACGTGTAGTATGGAGGCAGTTTTATAAAATGGTCATATATATGCGAAGAAAATACATCAAAGTATTTCCACATTTTCTAAAATAAGCACATATGTTATCTTTGGGAAAAAAAAACCCTCAGCAAATTGTTATTTAAGAAATAATCGAAGGCAAATTGATTTTTAATGTGAAATTAGACTTCATAACGTAATGGCGTATCAAGTCAAACAGTGGTTCTCCGCTCTGGTTGTACGGTGTAGTCAGAACCTCTGGGTGCAGGGCCTGGTTCTTGGTATTTTTAGCAAAGCTCCCCAGGGGATTCTTTTTTGCGTTAAGGTTGAGAACCGCCGGTAGAGTCTGGCACACGGCACGCCTTAATTATATTCAGTGGCATCCTGTGTGCATACCCCTGTTGACCTTTGTGGATCCGTTTATGCAGGAGAGGCGGCAGGTACCCTGTGCTTCTGGGAGGCCTCTGCCTCTGTGCGGAGGACTTGTCAGAAAATGTGGTCCCTGCTAATACGCGGGTCTGCTGCGTGAAAGAGCTTCAAATGGTTAACCCACCGATGTCTTAGTTACACGTGGTCTTGAAATGCAGTGAAGACGCGCATATTCAAGATAGGTGTTTAGGTACATTTTAAATATATTCCCTCTCCTACCCAATGGCCGTTCTGGTTCTGTTTAGGGCCTCATTCCTTACTGACTTACGGGCGCGGCCTTGGAGTTGGGGTGCCGGGTCACCAGCGACGGTGAACTCGTATCCTCTGCCTGTAGATAACCGAGAGACACTGTATTTTATCTCAGGAAAGACGATGTGCAGCGATGAATGGTAAACTGGTAAGACGGTGGGTAGCAGGGAGGAAGAGTTCTCTTTTGTGTTTTCTTATTAACAGACTTTAATAATGAATTCGTTGTCACTTCCACACCCCCTTCCCGTCGCGTCCGGGAGCTGATGGCAGAACTGAGTGGGAGGCCGGACTTTTGGGTCTTGTATCCTAAACAGTTCTTTATAGCGTGGTCACTTTCCAGGGTGAACTGACATAAAAGCTGTATTTTCGAAGTTCCCTGGCAAGAAGTTTACAGCCTGATGTTTCGTTTCCCTCACCGACTGTATGAGAAGTGACCTGAATTTTCAGTTCCTATATCATAATTTTTTGGTAGGAAGGGGAAACTTTATACAGCTTCATTTTTAAATGGCAGCCAGTTGCTTTTACATGGTGCCATTGAAATATATCACATTTTAAGTTTTTTTCTGTTGTCTTCTTCATTTTGACACTTAGAAGTCTTAAAGAAACGTTCAGTGATATTCTAGTTAAAATGTCAGTCCCAATTTCTTTTCTAAATCTTGGCTATTACAGAGTTGGCAAAGTATTTTAGATTTGAAATATGTTAATAAAATTTTAGTTATGAGTTAAGGTATTTTCTTCAACAGAAATAGCTAGCTTTGGCTGCAGAGTGCAATGCCAAGAAAGTAGCTCCTTTATTTTGTTATAATGGACTCTTATTGGATTAGAAAAAGTATGAAATGAGCTCAAAGAGCCTTCGTTGTAGTGGGGCTTTCCTTATAATAGTCTGATTTATATGGGTTGATTCTTATTATTATAAGTTTAATAAATTATTGCCTGAAGGGAAGCTTCAAAATTAAACTTGATAGGACATAGGTTGAAACTGAATAGCTCAGAATTTTATACTGATGCTAATAAGCCAGGATTTGTCTTAGGAAAACCCCTTTCAAACCTGAATTATATTAATAAGCTGTTCTACAAGTTAGCCTTTGGAGAGGAACCTTACCAGAATTTCTTCTCTCGAATTTCCATTTCTTTCTTCGTTTCTTGCACTGAGTGTGCTACTCCTGCTGAAGGCCCGTTCTTGGCCGTAGACCATACGCGTGCACAGGCGTCTGTCCAGCAAGCGCCGAGGCCGAGACACGAGCCACAGGTCACGGCGAAACTTGAGGTACGGAGTCCAAAAGTTCGGGATCTGGACTCGTACCTTGGATGTTGGTTAGTTTCCCCTTCGTAAAAGGTGGCGAGATGCCACATCCTTGTGCACCACTCTGTTCCAAGGCTGGCCTGAAGAGTCTACTTAACCTGGAACAAGGCAAGTTTATTTTCGGTGTCCGAGCCAGGTGTCAGTTATATGCTGCCTGTTTGCTGTTGAGCGCTCGCTCATTTCTTAACTGGGCCTGGCCTCTCTGCACGTTGGCTAGTCTTCCTATAGGGGCTTGAACTGGGGATTCCTGAAAGGCTTGGGCCTCATCGTCGTTTCTTCTAATGTTCTGCTGACCCTTGAACTCCAGCTATACGGGTGTTCTGTCCAAAATAAGTTTCTTCCCGTATTTCCTAAAAGAAAAGCGACCTTAAAATTGATTTGGAAAAGTTAGCTTCCTCCTGTGACGTTTTCGCTGCTTTAAAAAATTGTTCTCAGATTCTCGATAAACAAGATAATCCCAACAGAAATGATGAAACGTGAAATACTAACCAGTTTTGACTCAGACATAATTTACTATTTAAAAAGTCCACAAAATTGTAAGATCGTTTTTACCCTTCTAAAGCTATTTCACAAGGCAAAACTCTCAACAGGCTGATATTTCTTGTTTGTCCATACTTGTGTGTGTGTGTGTGTGTGTACCCCTTTACAAATAATTTTCGCGGTTAATATTCCTTAAAATGTAAAATGAATGTAATCCAGTGTAGTTGGTGGAACACGATTATTACTGAGCCCCATTTTTCTCTTGACTTTGAATTATCACGGGGGAAGTAAATTGTAGGGCTCCTTAGTTTGAAAAACATGGGAATCGGTGTCAGAAAGGAAGGGATGCAGCTAAACGGCCTGTGCTTGCTCGCTCTGGAGTTCCAGAAGATTCTCATTGTGACAAGGTCACAACTAGATACAACTGTGTGAGAAACAGGGAAAAGAGTAGGATTTTGCCCGATTGGTTAAGTCGGGTATTGAAATTTTATTAGATCTCAGAGGCATCTGGTAGCCCTTTGGTGAAACAGTTCACATGGTTGCTGATCATTGCTTTAAGAGAAAGCTTAATAAAGATGAAAATGAGTTTAGAGATTTTTCATAAACTTCTGCAAAGACTGAGCTGTGTATCTGATTTTGAGCATTTTATCACTGACGAAAGTGTAGCTTGAGAGAAATATAAGACTCATGGCCTCTTAGAATATCTAGAACATTTCGGAGGAGTTTGACTTAAACGTAGTTATTACAACCTTAAGTTCACAATTACGTTGGAAAGAAAAATTGATGTTAGTCCTTTTTGAAGTTTCATTGATACTAACGACTTAGTCCTTTTTGAAGTTTGTTTGAAAATAACTCCCTGATGTTAACAACTGTTAGTGTCACTTACCCGTTCTGTTTTAAGGAGCCCAGTGACAACGGACCCCTCTTTACTGAACTGAAGTTCTACCAGCGAGCTGCCAAACCAGAGCAAAGTAAGGAGTACAGCACACATCTGCTTACACTCTTAAAATGACCCCTGGTTGTTGTTTTAGGTCAAAACCAGGGCACTGGATCTTATATTTTGATGCCTTGTTATTTTTATTTTTTACTTCATGAATCAATTTCATTTTAAGGAGATTTGTAGGAGAGAATTCTGATTTCTTCCTGGGTTTGTTATGATAAGATTTCACCTAAATTGATATGTAGAATAAAGTTAATAAATGATATGATTTAGGAAATATTGTTAAAAATTGAGATATAATCCTAATTCACGTATATCACTCAAGGATCTCTCAATCTTTTTGAGTATTTTTTCTAAACTGCAGACAACATAACCTGGGAGGGTGGCAGGATGCTATAATTGTTGAACTTGAAGAGACTGTTAAGGAAGAGAGGGGGACCTCTTCAAGCCTCCCCTCCCCTCCCCTCCCCTCCCCTCCCCTCCCTTCTCCTCCCCTCCCCTCCCCTCCAGCTTGATATCCCAGTTGAAGACTTTTAGAATGAGGTGAACAACTTCTAGATTGGGTAAAATGTGAGTCTTTCTGGAGCAGAGGGTAAACATTTACATAATTAGAGTTGGTGACTACAACTGCAGTGCTGTGGTTTGATTTTCTTTCTTTAAATGCCTCCCACAGATTTTCAGTTTTTTTTCCCCCTGAAAGACAGCGTGTGTGCAGGTGCGCGTGCCTGCGCGACCGGGGAGGGGCAGAGGGAGAGAGACGGTTTTAAGCAGGCACGCAGGCTGGAGCCCGTCGTGGGGGTTGATCTCATGATCATGAGATTATGACCTGAGCCGAAATCGAGTCAGGTGCTTAACCGACTGGGCCAGCCAGGCACCCCAGATTTTTCATTTTAAAGATGATGTTTAGAGCAGGATGACAAAATTTGGTGGGTTACTAAAAATGCTTTGATTGTAAGGTACTTGTTATTTGCTGATCATAATGTTCACCTTTTTTTATGGAAAAAGGTGCAGTCTTAATGCATGTGTGAGTACGTTCTCTTAATGATTTAAAAAAATACATAAAACAAGTGAAATCACAGCTTTTTTTTTTTTTTTTTCCCCTAACTTGTAGTTCAGAAGTGGATTCGTACCCATAAACTGAAGTACCTGGGTGTTCCTAAGTACTGGGGGTCTGGTCTACATGATAAAAGTGGAAAGAGGTAAACATATGCATGTTCTGTTTCTCTTCCCTCTGTTCTAAGCACTCGCTGTTCACTGTTTAGCGAGCACGTGCAGGTACCGCTGGGCCTTCATCTGGGCCGCGTGGCACACACTTGGCAGAGAGGAACACGGCATCACCTCTGGTCTGGAGGGTTTGTGCGGAGCTCTAGCAAGTGCCCGGAACCCGGCCGATGAGTGGGAACCGGGCAGATGCACCCCGTGCGTTTTCTCCCCTGACACGTAAACAAGCAAGCAGGCAAAAAACTCCGTGCGATTGATGTGACAACAGGGAGCCTTCAGGTTCCGGGTCAGTATTTCGTACTAGATGTCCGGTCTGCTCGCAGCAGCGTCCTCCTCTTTATGAAATTTCAGCCTAGCCGGTGAGAAAAACAAACTTGTGTGAAGCAATTATAGCAGCCGTGTGCTAAACCGTGTGACTGATTTGTTCGTGTCTCAGGAGTTCCAAGAAGGGAGAGGATGTTGTCAGCACAGCTGAGTTGGAGAAAACCTCCAATTGGGTGCATAATTGACATTTCAGAAATATTTGAGCGAGTGAATGGAACTTCAGAGAGTAAGGCTGGCAGCTTACTGTGGACCTGGGGGTAGGTTGGTAATGGTGCTTTCAGCTACACGCAAAGGGCAGCTTTGACTCCGCTCCCTTCAGTGATCATTAGGAGCCCAGCTGCCTTTATCTTGCACTTTGGCCCGAAGGGGAAGCCCTTGAACTTGTTCTGTATTAATTCTCCATTGTGTGGTCTCAGGGTGGCTGCCCCATTTCTAGGCATCGCATGTGGACACAGCCGCCAAGAGCAGAAGGAGGTATTGCTTGTTGTGTGTTGTGTGTTTCACTTTCATGGCGGGGAAATCTCCCTTTCTCTCATGTTCTCTTGGTCAGGGTTTTATCAGTGCCCATTCTTTTATATTTTTATGATTTTTTGAATGTTTATTTTTGAGAGAGAGAGGCAGGGAGGCGGGGAGGGGCAGAGAGAGAGAGAGGGAGACACAGAATCCCAAGCAGGCTACAGGCTGTGAGCTGTCAGCACAGAGCCCGACGCGGGGCTCGAACCCACGAACCGCGAGATCATGACCTGGGCTGAAGTTGGGCGCTTAACCGACTGAGCCACCCAGGCGTCCCCTATCAGTGCTCATTCTTAAGCGGGTCACTGGCAAGGGCAGAGTGATTGCCATGATTGGTGGGGTGAAGCACGTGGCCACGTGGAAGAGGATGGAATGCCTGGACCAAATGGGTGCTCTTCTGGGAAGGATGGGGAGGAGAGGTAGTTGTGGGGTGGGCGGCCAGTGCTGAGTTTTACTTGGAAGTTCTTATCCTGGGATCCACGTATCTCTTAGGGAGTGTGCGAACTTCTTGAAATGATAGCGTTTTGTTGTATACGGTGTTGCTGGGACAGGTCTCTAGAGTTTTTGTGAAAATTTCTGTAGAAATAGCACATATAGAGCAAGGATTCTGGAGCCAGTCTGTTGGGTTTCCAGATCTGCGTTTTGCTCCTTAAAATGTGTGTGACTGGTAAGTTGTTCCTTCTGGCCTCCATTTCCTCCCCTGTGAAATTGAATAACAGCTACCCACTTAATCAGGGTAACATAAAGCAGTTGGAATATATGTTAAAATACTGCGTTAGCTTTTACTCCCAGAGGGGTCTTCGTTCCCTTAAACGTTAAGAACTGCTGATGTAGAAAACCGTCGGAGGGCAGGCTGGTGTCTCCAGCAGGAGAGTAACATGAATGGGGTCGAGGGTGGTTTCCGGCCTGCTCTGTGGCACGTGGTGGCCATGGATGTCTAACAGGGAGCAGGGCGAGCGTGCGCAAGGGAGAAAGAGCCTCACCCCGGTAATGAAAACCCGGGGGAGGAGGGAGGAGGAGCGTGGCAGCCTGGGAACCTTCGCCACCTTCCGCAAGGTTGCGTCTACCCCTGAGGAGTCACATGAGCGTAGTTTCTAAGTAACTTGTGCAAGGTGAAACCATCAACGTGCACTTCCCTGGGGACTCGGATAAAATGACACGGGTGATGGGAATGTCGGTTGACGTGTGTAATTTAGAAACAGTGAGGCGGTGAGGGGGGGTTGTTGACGGTGGTCGTGGAGTGGCCTGTGACTAGAGACAGAGATGTGCTCAGAGTGGTGTCTTCATGGGTCTCCTGTGGAATGAAGTTGTATTTTAGCCCTCGTTTAGACGGTCTGCAGAGGTTTGTTGCCCACGTGCTATTCTGTACTAATTACATCACTTACCGTAAAAATGAACGTGTGTGTGTCCCGGTCCCATTCCTCAACTTTCCGAACCCGTGGACAGAGGAAACCAGGAAGTCCCATTACTGTTCCTTCTTTACGAAGTTAGAGGTCACATTGTCCTGGAAAATCTTGCACGAATGAATACATTTTGCCTCTGACTAATCACATGACTTCGGACAAATCACTTTACCTCTGTAGACGTTAATGTATTTGTCAAAAGATGTTTAGACAAGATGATCTCCAATTCTCTTCCACTTCAAAAGTGGATAGAATCCCGATTTTTTTTTTTTTTTGTAATTTTGGCCTGTTGTCTTTTAATGTTAGCTTTCCTTCTCTGTTGAACTGGACATGTGGTATACGTCGTAGGCTTCTCAGCTAAAAATAAGTGGGATTTTTGGGTACCACTGACATTTATTTATTTGGATATGTTTCACGTAGAGGTCAAAGCGTGGCTCCCCCCTTTCCTGGAGGACAGATTACTAGGCATCAGTTTTCTCCTGCTGTAAAATGGGGCGAATAGGAGCCCGTGCCTCACGAGGGTGACGTTAGGTTGGCACACACTGGTCCGTCTGAAGTACTTAGAATAGTGCCTTGCTCAGACCAGGCTTCCGTGAACGCCGGCTGTCGTTGGGACGGTCATCGTTCATCTTATTCCCATCGGAAGGTACGTTGTGAGTGTGGTCTTGGTTTGTATTGATTTAACCGGACGAGGCAGAATCGGGAGACTTCATGAAGATAAAAGCTGCCCCTTAGAGCACAAGGTGCACTGTGTTCCTGGAGCAGGGTGTTGCAGCCACGGTGGGCACACACAGAAGTGTCCCTGGAGGCTGTTGAATGTTAGAATTCGAGTGCCAGAAAAGGCCTCGGGAAGCCTGAGGCCCCACTCTCGTTTGACGCGGTGGGAATCGGGGCTTGGAGAGGTCGTGTGACCTGGCCAGGGTGACACAGTGGGGTTTGGGGCAAAGCCAGAAATCTTCTCATTTCCCCAGGGCGGTGGTTCTTCCCTGAATCTCGTCCTTTGAATATTTAACGTGCAGCCCTTTAACGCCATTTACGCCGTTTTATTGAATTCAGCCGTTGTTACGGTGTCTCCTGATAGTCTTGATTTTAGTAGGAAGTTAGTACTGCTAAAGTGTGCCCTGAAAATAGAGAAAAACATGATAGTCACAGGCAACAAGCTGTTATCTAGAAGTATAAGGTAACTTTAGTAGGAGAAAAATCAGTGATCCTGGTCTCAGATTGTTTTATCTTCACTGTGAATGAGTCTGCTGGACTCTGTCTGTGGGCTCTAGGCACTATTGCGGGGAATAGAGTCTTCAGGAAGCTTACTGGCTGAGACAGGAGGAGGCCTTCAAGGTGAAAGGCAGACGGCGAAGCACTCCCAACTCCGGAGATTTCTAGTTGGAAGAAATTGTTTCAAATGTCTTTCTTTCTTTCCTTCTTTTTCCTCTCTTCCCTCTTCATTCTGCTTCCTTACCGAACGTTGCCTTGAAGAAATCACTCTGAAAGGAGGGGAGTCATTGTAGGATAGGTTTTCCGGAGTTCCGTTTCGTTCATTGACTCTCCCTGTTTGTCTTTAGTTACAGGTTTATGATAATGGATCGCTTTGGGAGTGACCTTCAGAAAATATACGAAGCAAATGCCAAAAGGTTTTCTCGGAAAACTGTCTTGCAGCTGAGCTTAAGAATTGTAAGTGAGCTACACTCCTCTTGTTTTAATCCCGTAAAGGCTAGTTGTGCTGAAGCTCGGTCCTCTGCTGGTCGGTGTTGGGTACTGCACTAACTTACTCTATGTGGTGCTTTCTTAGCTGGATATTCTGGAGTACATTCACGAGCACGAGTATGTACACGGAGACATCAAGGCCTCAAACCTTCTTCTGAGCTACAAGAATCCTGACCAGGTAGCTTTATTAACTTTAATTTCTACTATTTAAAAGCTGTTGTTTGAAAACAGATACGGTTGCTTTGAACTTTTGAACCTGTGCAGAAGTTTTACTTTTTGAAGTAGATATGGTAATAATAATATTTCTTCTTGACACTTTTATCTAGTTAACATTCTACATTTTTGATGCGATTTGTTGGCACTTTACCAAGTTGGCTATTTTGTCCTAAATAGTATTCAGAAGAAGCGCTTGTGATACAAAATGAATTTCAAATAGCTATTTGGGGGTGGAAGCTTAAAATTATATAGTGCACCGATGAATTATGTTTGCCTGTCTGCTTTGTCATTTTTTTTATTTCCTTTGTTCAAGAAATCCATCAAATGTAAGTGTTCTGTTACTTGGAAAATTTGGTCTTTAACATGTTGATTATTCAAATCAATTGGTTTACAGAAATATCTTAGCTGTCTAAATTTGTATGCCCTTAGTGTTTGGAATTCAAGTGTGCATTTTTTTAGTTTCTTACAATTCACTTTGTAATTTTTACTTTTTAAGGAAAAGAGAAAAGCTAATGTTATTGTACCTTTATTTGGATCAGTTTGGCTGGAGTAGAGGGCTTTACGTGGTTTTCCCCAAGCCGTTGCCACGATTTCGGTTCAAGTGAGGTTTAGTTGGCACGACATCGTTGGGCCACTGCACATCATCTGTCCCGTGTGTGTTCTCGCGTCTTCCCGATAGCGCGTGAGCAAGGACTAGATATTTTCCGTGTGTGTATGTTGGTACTCCACTGTATTCTTTTTCTCGGACCTGTCTTTAACTTCCTCTTGCTTAATTTTTCCATTTTCCTTGGCCTTCCCTTTATTTTCTACCGTCTCAGGTGTTTGATCCCGTCCTCCGTCTCCGTGACGGCGGCGGTCAGGGATCTCTACACGTATAACAGAGGGAAGTCGCCACGCCGTAGCGTGCTGTTGGGGAACTCTTCCGGGCCATCACGGGATTCCCAGACGTCTTGTGTTAGATGTTTTAAAAAGGTTAAAAGCAAGCAAGCAAACAAAACATCGCTGAGAACCTCAACCATGAGGGTTCCATTAATTGAAGTGAACTGGATTTGTACAGTGTAATAAATGAAAGTGTGGCTTATTTCAGTTTGCAGTTAACGAAAATATGCTGCCTTTTGTTTATAGGAAAATATTTTTGCACTTCTGTTATCCTTCGGGCATATGCTTTGGATGGGATTCTTTTTCTGGTGTTAGATGTATGTGCTAGATCCGTCCCCATATTTTTACTTCAGTTTCCTCTTGTGATCAAATGCCTATGTTTGGGAGCCACTTACCCACAATTAGAGATATGATATGTGGCTGTGGAGAAGCAGAGAGCCGAATGTACTGGCTTTGTATGCTCATCAGACCCACGTGTACGTGCCCACAGAGAGGTGCACTGTAATATTAAAATTCGGTTTTAATTGTGAAACTTGACTTTAATGTGTAATATTTAAATGCAGATAAGAGCCTCATCTCAAAGTTCTTCAGGTCATTATTGTACTCTGAAATGTTTTTATGAAATGAATTGATATTTGGTTATTTTGTAAGTGAAGGAGCAGAGGAATAGAAGATCGTTACCGCACCGAGTGTCATCTAAGTCAGTCTTAGACCTGGTGTGGGGCAGTTGTATTGCAGCTAAAGGTTTGGTGGTTTCCTCTGTGCTCAGTTCTGTGTTAGACCAACTGTAAGAAAAGGTGTAAAATGTATAAGCTTTGCTCACGTCGAGGAGACAGGATTAATTACAAGGATAACATACTTATCCAAAAGTGTGTATAATGTGGGCTCCTGTTCTCTGGACTATAATGACATGGTCATTTCACGTTTTTCTTGAAGTAAAAAGTCCCTGAGAATTAAGTATTTGCTGATGTTAGCCTATTGGCTCGCGCTTGTTTGGGGCGCAGTCGTGTGGCCTTGCGGATGAATCCAGTGACAGAATTTTGTCTCTGGGCCACAAAGGAGTGTGCGTGCAATCATTTTGGTTTTGACTTTTCTTGGTGCTCGGACGTTTATAGGTGTACTTGGTAGATTATGGCCTTGCTTACCGGTATTGCCCGGAAGGAATTCACAAAGAATACAAAGAAGACCCCAAAAGATGTCACGATGGCACGATCGAATTCACCAGCATCGATGCGCACAACGGCGTGGGTATGTCGGCAGCGCTTGACCAAGAAATGCACCGCCAGCATTTTGGTTGAACTCCTGCGTGGTTCTTAATTTTGCATAAATAAGTAGATACAATAAATGAGACCTCAAGGGGCAAGGTGGGGTGGGGGAAGACCCGGGAGGAGGCTGGTCTCCTGCAGCTGTGTAACTGGGCCTCCCGTGTCTTCCCCCATTTTCCTTCTGTCCTTCAAAAACACCTCAGCTTTAGCAGTGAAGGTGGTTCCGTCAGCTCGGCGACGGTTTCTTTTTGGTTTTATTTAGCTTAGTCGAATGTGGGGTGTTCTCCCCCGTCCCCTGCTGCCTAAAAGTCTGTAAGTTCCTCGTGCAGCCACAACTTTGTAGCAGGCAAGCTTTACTTTGTCACTTACGAAGTTGGCCTGTTTCTACAGCGGGCATTTCTTCTTTCCGCGCCCAGCACTGGGGAGGAGCTGAAACCCCCTGGTTCTCTGGGCCCCTTCATATACAGCAGTTTTAAGATCTTCAAGTTTTCCAAGGGCAATATTAGATGTGTCACCGCTTTATAATTTATTTCCTAGACTAGCAGTCTCAGTTTGAAATTCTAGAGTTTGCCAGTTTGGATTTCAAAGTAAATTGCTAGCTGGAGGTAGATTATTTCTCTCATATTGCCCGAGAGTTATTTAGTATTTTATTAAATGCAGTGATAAGTTTGGATGAAAAACAAGACTGTGCAATTGACTGTTTTACCTTACTGCTTTATATATATTTGAAATCATACATTAAAGTTATTTTGGTGTACTTAACCTGCTGCTTCTTTTATATTCGTAGCCCCATCAAGACGTGGTGATTTGGAAATACTGGGTTATTGCATGATCCAGTGGCTTAGTGGCCATCTTCCTTGGGAGGATAATTTGAAAGATCCTAACTATGTTAGAGATTCCAAAATTAGGTAAAGGAAAACTTAAATTATTTTGGGTAAAATCATGATAAGGTAGATGTATTTAAGTCAGGATTTCTCAATGGAAACTATAGTTTTAACTGATACTAATGTGGAAATAAGAAAGGACTTGCTAAATATTAAGGGTCTTTGGTGTTTTGTTCAGTTTGTTTTAGAAGAATGTCTGTAAGCATATTTAGGATGTAACACAGTGCTGCTTAATGTGCTATTTACTGGTATTAAATATTAATAAGTTTCCATGGCATACAGCTTCCAACAATGACTCATTCTTTAATTTTTAACAGATACCGAGAAAATATTGCAGGTTTGATGGACAAATGTTTTCCTGAGAAAAATAAGCCAGGTAGGAAAAGACTTCTTAAATGTTCATGGGGGTTTTGTTTTCTGGGAGGAAGAGCCGTGATGTCCACGGAAGATGCCGCGATGTAAAAGCTTAGGCGTTTCTGAGTGTAGCCATTGTGCTGGGGCCTCTTGTCATCCCGGACACGGCGGTTCCCTTTCCAAAGGTGGGCTGAGTGGGTACCTGAGCTTGCTTACATTATTACTCAGTGCTTTCGGGAAAGGAGCCAAATTTCATTCATGAATTCAACTGGTTGTTTTTTGTTTTTTTTTTTAATTGAGGCCTTAGTGTATGCCGGGGACCATTCTAGGCACTAGGGATATACCAGTGAACAAAATAACTAAGAATTCCTGTCTTCATGAAGCTAATGCTGTAGTTGGGAGAGAGAGACAGTAAACACAAGAGTGTATTTTACAGTAGATTATATGGTTAGTACTATGGGGGAAGAGAGAAAGCAGGGAATAGAATTGGTAGGTGCGGGGACAGGGTGGGGAATCGAGTTGGGGAGGAGGGTTGAAATTTTAAATGCAGTGGTCAGGGTGGCCTTACTAAGCAGGTGACATCTGAGCAGTCTGAGATGGGGAGGGAGCTAGAGGAAGCCCAGGGAAGGGTTGTAGGCAGAAGGAACAGAAGTACCTGGTGTACTTGAGGAATGCATTCTTTTAGACCATCAGAAGGGCTTTGGCTTTCACTGTGAGCAAGAGTGTAGGGTTTAGAGTAGGAGAATGACATCAGTGTCTGTCTTTAAGGGAAATCTGTGTAGCTCCTGTTCTGAGCATAGACAGCTAAGGGGGCAAGGCAGGGCTCGGCTGGAGCAGGCTGAGGCTGGGTGATTGCCACAGGAATCCAAGCAGGGGAAGGGGCAGTGGGAGAGAGGCGGTCACTTTGCATATATTTAGATGTCTTTAGATGTCTTTTCAAGTCTTCGCTCAGTTGTCTCCTTTCCAGGGAAGTCTACCCTGACCTCAGGCTATTTAAAATTGCAGTCTTACCAGCCACACAAGAAATGGAATGTTACAGGCTTCTCGGAGTCCCTCCTTGTGCCTCCTACCAGTCACGAGCCCCTCTCTGGCCTAATAAATAACTAGCCTAACTTCCAACCCCAAAGATTTATTTTCGAGCTGTATAAAAATGGAGTCATAGAGCGAACAACATAGGTAAAAATCCCTGCCCTCATGATACAATTAACTTGTATCTCTGGTAGAGTCGTTTCTTTGACTCAGTATTGTATTTGTGAAATTCGTTCCCATTGTTGCACGGGTTTTTTTTCTTTTAATGTTTTTACTTATTTACTTTTTAACTTTATTGACAAATATAATTGTATACACTTAAAGTGTACAGTGTGGTGATTTGATATAGGTTTATATTGTAGAATGATTAACAAGATCAAAGATAATTAGCACTTCCATCACCTCAGTTAACTGTGTGTGTGTCTGTGTGTGTGTCCGTGTGTGTGGTGAGACTGCTCAAGATCTACTCTCAGCCACTTTCCAGTCTATGGTACCAATTATTAAGCGTTTTTTATTTTATTTTATTTTATTTTTTGAGAGAGAGAGAGAGAGAGAGAGATAATGAGAGAGGGAGGGAGACAGAGCATGATCGGGGGAGGGACAGAGAGAGAGTGAGACACAGACTCTGAAGCAGGCTCCAGGCTCTGAGCCGTCAGCACAGAGCCCGACGCAGGGCTCAGACTCACGGACTGCGAGATCATGACCTGAGCCGAAGTCAGACACTCAACTGACTGAGCCCCCCAGGCGCCCCTGTGGTACCAGTTGTTAACTACAGTCACTGTGCTGTGCATTCGATCCTCCCGGGGCCCCGTTGTCGCACGGGAAACAGTGATGTGTTCATTCTCATCTCTAACAGAATTGTTGTATTTATATGTCACCATTTATCTGTTCTAATGTTGGATTATTTCCAGTTTTTTGGCAGTTAGAGATTGCCAGTTACACATAAAGTTATATATTCCGTCTGTAATTGATTATCGTGCATTATATGAGGAGAGGCCACGTTTCTTCCCCACCCTGTGGTTGTAAACAGTTGACCCAATAGCTTTTCTTGATGAAACCACTCTTACCCTACGGTGCTGCCTTTGTCTTAAATCAACTGTGGATCTGTGGATGTTTCTGGACTCCTTTCTTTTTATTAGTCTTTTGTCTATTCTTGGGCCGTACTGTCATAATTACTCTATCTGGCCTTATCTTGAGTCTTGATTATCTGGTGGTTTAAGTCCTCCAGCACTATTGTTCTTTAAACTTGACTCTGGTGTTTTGCTATCCTTGACCCTTTGTGTACATTTTAGAATCACCTTGTCAATTCCACACACATCCCCTCCCTTTCCAGTTTGCTGGAATTTTGAGTGGTATGGCATTGACTCTACAGATTAACTGACATCTTTTTACGATTGGATCTTCCGGTCCACAGATGTGGTATATCCTCCACTTAATTTCGTCCGACTTAATTTATCTCACTGTTCTATAATTTTCTCTGCAAAAATCTCACCCACCTTCACTGTATATGTTGCCAGGTATTTGACAGCTTTTGATGCCGTTGTAAGTGATCAGTTTTTTAAAAATCTTATTTTTCCAATTGTTCGTTGCTAGTATATAGAAATCGATTTTTTTATATTTACCTTGTATCCTGTGACCCTGATAAATTTACCTATTAGTGCCACTAGGTTTTTTTTTTTTTTTTTTATAGATTCCTTAGGATTTTCTGCATACGCTGTTGTGTTTGTTAATAAAGCATTCCACTCTTTATGCCTGTTTCTTTTCTTGCCTTCGTGTCCTGACTGAAAGCGTACATGGCTATTATACTGAACAGGAGTCGTGAACATGCTTCACATTTTCCCCTCTCGGAAGGGAAGATTTCCCTGTGTGACCATGCCCAGTGAGGTTTGCCGTAGGTTTGCCAGAGACCCCCTTTGTCAGATTAAGAAAGTTGAAGGGAGGGATTTTCACTTCGGTTTTCCTCACGTATCCCGAGTGTCTAGAATTGTGCCTGCCCCATAGTGAATGCCAGTCAATACTCACATGAACGAAGGTGTGTGTGTATGTGTGTGTAGCACTGTCAAGATCTCTTGGTTTTCTGGGTGTGGGGTGTGGGGAGAGGTTTTTGTCCTGAGGAGCTGGAAGTTTGGCATTCTCAGTAACGGGGGTGGGGGGGGTGGGGGGGTGGGGGGGACGGCGGCGGAGCAGGCTTAGCGGCAGATCGGGAGTTTGGGTCTGGATCTGTTGGGATTGGAGAGGACAGGTAGGGGTCTAAGAGCCAGCGTGTGAGGCAGTGGGCGCACAAGCTTCCTGGAGGGCACTGGAAGGGAGAGGCGGGGGAGCGTCGAGTCCGTCGCCTCAGGATGGATTTCTGGTGCCGAGAGGTGTTGATCCTGACTAGTAAGATTTCTTTCCGGGGGTGCGCTTCTGCCTCAGTGCACAGGAAGCCTTTCGTCATTCAGAAGCTGATTTTTCTCTTTTATGGGAAAACTAGGCCTCGCTTCCCTCTCCTTTCTTCAGCTTGTTCTTGGTACGTTTGATTTCTCACGTACGCAGACAAAGCATGCAGCTGTCTTCTGTGGGACCGATGGCTTCCATGGCAAAAGATATTGGCCGTGATATTCCTGATGTTTAGGTACATGTTACTTCATAATCTGTCCAAGGCCCTTTCCTGTTCTGGTTTTGTAGCTTTAAGACGACGGCGGTTGTTTTCGTG
The DNA here is from genome assembly GCF_046562875.1 of Panthera onca. NCBI lineage: Eukaryota > Metazoa > Chordata > Mammalia > Carnivora > Felidae > Panthera > Panthera onca. The sequence continues at coordinate 138,588,924 of NC_138344.1, forward strand.
CATGTTTAGATTTTAGTATGTCTTTTATCTTTCGTCCCTTACGATGACAAAAATGTGTTTCACGTTACATCTCAAAATAAGTTTTTTATTTGACTCGCCTGACGATTCCTGACTTCGAAAGCGTACTTTCCATTGAAGAAATGATTGTAAAAAACGTATTTTAACCAGATACAGATATGTGGTCTAATTCTACTGTAACTGTGAGTTACTTTCTTAGAAGTGAGAGCTAAGTACATTGTATTTTGATTGAAAGATTACAGAATAATCGTGTCATTCTTCTAGATGAAATTGCTAAATACATGGAAACAGTGAAGTTACTGGACTACGCCGAGAAACCTCTTTATCAGAACTTGCGAGACACTCTTCTGCAAGGACTGAGAGCCATAGGCAGCAAGGACGATGGCAAGCTGGACCTCGGCCTTGTGGAGAACGGAGGCCTGAGAGCAAAACCAGTAACAAAGGTGAATTTTGTTACTAAGTGATCCTTTGGCTTCCTGTGATGATAATTGCAGCAAGTACTAATTTTCGGAAAGTCAATGAGTAAAGAAGATTGTAACAGACTGCTCGGCAATTAAATATTTATCACCATCATATAAGGTGATATAAGACAGAAAAACATATAGACGGTTGTAGAAAAATGGATGGATGTTTCTTTATCCCGTGGCAAGTTGGTAAATTCCTAGCAAGATTCTGACAGCCGAAGCTGAAAAAAACTAAGTACCGCTCTACCTTTAGGAAGTACACAGCCAAAGATTTTCCTTGTTGATTAGAACTGAACACTTGAGAAGCGGGCAGTAGTTCCAGCAGTTACTGGATTCATTGTGTTCTCTTAAACCAACATTCAGCGATATAAAAGTCTAATTTATGCACCTGGTCTAGGCTAGGTCCCTGGGGCTATAAAGACCAATAGCATGTGGTTCCATCCTTAAAGAATTCCTCCCTGTCCCATCTGGGTTCAGAACAGCTTAATTTACTGGAAGGAACTCAGCAAGTTAGAAGGAAGGTAATACCTCCACTAGCTATTTTCTTGCACAGCCTTGATTAAGTTGCTTGCCCAAGCCAACAACAGGGCTGCTCGTCAGAATTTCTTGAGTCTCATCCCTGGAGATTCAGTGAGTAGGCCTAACGTGTGGCCCTGCAATTTGCAGGCAGTGTATACTCTTGTTTCCTGTGAATGATGTGTACGTAGCCTTCTTTCCACTCCCATATATTCTAGTTTTTTTTTTTTAAGTTATATTATGCTAGTTGGCCTTCCTAGAGTTTCTCTGAAAAACCATTAACCGTGGTGAAATGAATCCCTGCTGGCACTCAGCCTGGAACGTGGTGCAAAGAGTTGAGTAAGGGTAAAGGCTTTCCGCTCTGGTGGCCACCTTCCTGTCTCTTGAGGTGACTGCCCCCCATGTAGTATTAAATTTATACCGCGTAGCCCGTAGTCTCAGTCAGATTGCCCCAGATAAACCCTCTGAATTTGGTGAACGTCTGTCTAGCTGGTTGAGCATGCTGCGTGGTAGAAAGTGTATTTTCTTTACATAAATTTAGGTTGTTGAAGTTGATACATTTCTTTGTGTTTCACTTGGTGGTTTAGCCACAGTTCTCTAGGTCAGCGGATTCAGTGTTGACTAATGATTCTCTTCCTTAGCTGCTTGAGCTCTGTAGTTTAATCTTGTCTTACTTGTCTGGGTTTTGTCAAGGAGCTTTTTTCGCCCTATATTTTTAAGTGGGATCATGATGTGTGTACAGAAAAATGCACAAATAAGTGTGGAATTTGAACTTTACAAAGTGAACATATACATTTAAACATCCCCCAGATCGAGGTCTGGATCATTACTTGAACCCCAGAAACCTCTCTCATGCCTTCCTCTCAGCCATTATTCCTTCATTAAGAGTAACCAGGGGGCACCTGGGTGGCTCAGTCGGTTGAGCGGCTGACTTCAGCTCAGGTCACGATCTCACAGTTCGTGAGTTCGAGCCCCGCGTCAGGCTCTGTCTGTGCTGACGGCTCGGAGCCTGGAGCCTGTTTTGGATTCTGTGTCTCCCCCTCTCTCTGTTCCTCCCCCACTCGCACTCTGTCTCTCTCTCAAAAATAAATACAGATTAACAAATTAAAAAAAAAAAAAAGTAACCAGTATTTTGACTTACAACACCATACATTGCTTTTGCCCTTTAAGGAAAATTTGCAGTAACGGCATCATACGACATGTATGTACCCTTTTGTGTCGATCATATCATTATATGTCTGAATTTCCATGCTGTTGCATGCAACCAGAGTCGTTTATTTTTCGTTACTGTGTACTGAGCGCTGCATTATATGACTGCATCGTAATTCGTTTATCCCTTCTAGTGATGGACGCGTGCACTGTTTCCGGTTTTTGGCACTTGCGAGAATGCCAGTTAAGAACATTCTTTTAGCTTCTTTTGGGAAGTCAATGCATTGATTTCCGGCGGGGTATATACATAGTGGAGTTACGGGGTAGAGGACTTACTTAACGTGTAGCTTCAGTGCTGATGCCAGGCAGTTTCCCACAGCAACCGTCCCAATTTATGCTCCCCACCAGCAGCCTGTGAGAGGCTGCTCACCAGCACTCACCAACACTATTTGTTGCCTTATATTTAATTTTTATCTATTTTGGTAGATGTGTGCTGGTATTTCTCTGTGGTTTTAATTTAATCTCCTTGAGAGTATTGATTTGGAACACCTTTTCCCATGCCCGTCAGTCTCCATTGTCCTTTTGCTGTGAGGTGCATTTCAAATCTTTTGTCCATGAAAAAGTGGCGGGGTAGGGGGGAGGGGAGGTGATTGTCAGCTTTCTTTTGATTTGCCAGACCTGACTACTTCGTATATATGCAGTCTGTGTATTACACATTTTTTGTTTGTTCGTTTGTTTGTTTTTTACGGTTGGTAGTTTATCTTTTCATTCTGTCACTATGGTATCTCTTGATGGCCAAAGTCCTTCATTTTAATGAAGCCTAAGTAATCAGTCTTTTTGTTTATGGTTAGTACTTTTTGTATTCTGTTTTGGGAACGTTTTGTCTACCAAGATCGTGAAGATATTCGGTCATTGTCAAGAAATTTTATCTTTTGCATTTAGGTCTACGATTTACCAGCAGCTGATTTTGTGCATGGTATGAGTCCATGTTTATTTACCTCCTGTGGATTATTCGTTGATTTGAACCATTTATTGAAGACTATAATGTCCCCACAGCATGTAGCAGGCTTTCAAACCATATGTGTTTGGGTCTGCACATCTGTGTTTTGATCCTGTTCTATACCATTGGCCTACTTATCTTTGCCTGGCCACACTGTTTGAACTACTGGCTTCATAATGGTATCTCATGGTGTAAGCCCTCCAACTTTGTTCTTCTCTTTGTCTTAGCTATTCTTGGTGCCTTGGCTTTACATAAATTTTATAATCCGTTTAGTAATTTTTACAAAAATACTTCTGGGATTTTGATTGAGAATGTGTTGACCCTATCACTTTGGGAACAATTGACATCTTCACAATATTCCTTTTTGTTCCATGAATATGGTATACCCTGTATTATAAAGGGACTTTCTCTGCCTGCAGCTCATACTTGGGGAGGACCTGGAGAGCCGAGCTCAGCTGGTACAGTGGGCCAAATCATCTGTCCTCAGTAGTTGTTCCATTCTCTTCCTAGCCAGAAGAGGCAGACATTTGGTAAAATCTAAATTCACAGTGAGAGAAGCCTCATTGGGGTTTCTTCTCCATGGCTTTTGCTCTCATTTACTTGTTTTCTCTTTAGTCATCTATTTTGGTAAATCATGTTTATTGTTGAAAATAATTTGTCCTGAATGACTGTGGTGGTTCTGCCCTCTTTCTCCAGGCTTCTTCTCAGCCAGGGGAGAAACAGAATTGCGTGTCCAGCTTTTGATGAGGCACTGTGGGAGTAGGGAAGGTCTCTTTCGGGGGCTGTTCGAGTCTTCCTTTCCAAGCTTCCTATTTATATTTTGTAAATTGGACGTCAGTGTCAAAAGATTCCTGAATGGTGTTCCCTCATGATCTTTCTCCAGTGTGGTTCAGCGGTGGGTAGGAGCCTCATGTTGCTTTCTAGAAGTGTCTGACTGTTCTTGGCCACCACTTCCCAAAGGTTATGGTGTGAGGCACTGTCACTGTCCGCTGCTGAAATAGTTCTTAACTGTCCTTTGTGTTCATTGCTTTAGAGTTTGGGTGGAAGGAGGTTGAAATATTGTCTGTCAAATATCCCTCCCCCCTTATTTTTAAACACTTCTGTGTTTAAAACATCTATTTTTAACGTGTGTGTGTGTGTGTGAATGTTTCAAGATAACCCGAATCTATGTTCTCCCCCCACAAGAGTAAACCAAGCGTGTTTCACTCTCAGCTCCTTGCAGACCGTCTCCCATGTTACGGTCACTGGAGATTTTAGTTTTTGGTTTTTTGTTTGTTTGTTTCTGTACCCTGTGTGTCGTTAGTTCATTTTCAGCTGATAACAGGGAATCCTTCATTCCTCATGGGAAATCCTATATTGAAACATTTTCTTTTGTTAAACCCAGTCCCCCAGACCTGTTAAAATCAGCAAAATTTACTGGAGTTGGACTTCCTCTTCCTACGTCCAGAGTAGATAACTAAACGTGTAGACGGGACACGTAAATGGAAGCAGATGACAACAACGAATGAAATGAAGTCATGTTGTGGTAGGGCCCCCTCCCTAAGGAGAGGGGGGAAAAAAAACCCCGAAAACAAAAACCTCAAGGCATCCTGGCTATACGCGTACGTGACAGCATCCCTCACGACCTTGTAACGTGAGACCGCCCCATCAGACTGCACGTTTGTGTGTCGCTGTGTGTGAGAGACAAAAAAGTGGAAGTGTGTGAAAATCTACACCACGTGGCGCTCGGGGCTCAGTTCTCCAGGTACGAACCCACCCGAGCGGGGCCACGGCACAAATGAAGTTGCTTCCTGGAAGGAATCGCCGCGGTGTCACGGCTCTCTGCGTGAGGACCCTGCTGCAGTGCGTGTGTCCCGTTTGTGTACGGATTGGTCCTTCATCGAAGGACATTCCGCGCGCGGGGGGCCACGTTGGACTTGAGGCAACTTACAGACCTCTACGGTGATTCGATAGGACTTCCGTACGTGCGGTTTTGGAAATTTCACTTGCGTGCGCTTAATGGTTTTCTGGAAGCTGAAGTTAGTCTTTTGCTTTCGTCTGTTTGTTAGCACGTCCTTTTCAACCTGAGGGCGAAGCCTGTTAGCAGTTGCGGGCGCTCGGTAGGCGCTCGGTCAGTGTGTGGTGGGCTCTCCGCCCCCAGGAGCGCGGAGGCCGGAGTTACCGCAGAAGGAGATGGTGATGCTCGCGATTCTTGTGGCAGCCTCTATCGCTGGAACTCTTTTAAAACAATAAGTCGCTTTAATGCATGCTAGCAGAATAGCTCTAGATTATTCTTCACATGAATCTGCCCCTCTTTTTTTTTTTTTTTTTTTTTTTATTTATTTTTGGGGCAGAGAGAGAGACAGAGCATGAACGGGGGAGGGGCAGAGAGAGAGGGAGACACAGAATCGGAAACAGGCTCCAGGCTCCGAGCCGTCAGCCCAGAGCCCGACGCGGGGCTCGAACTCACGGACCGCGAGATCGTGACCTGGCCGAAGTCAGACGCTTAACCGACTGCGCCACCCAGGCGCCCCGAATCTGCCCCTCTTTTTAAGTCCCTCGCTCGCTTCCTGACCCACTTCTTTGCATTTCTTCTTTTTCCAATTACGTCTGACCTTTTCCTGCTTTTCCTCAAAATACATCTGTACTTGCTGGATGTCCACTTCAACGTTACACAGTGTGCAAAGGGTTTGGAGTACGGTGGGAAGTCAGCTCTTTATCGTCACGGCGCTAGGTGGACGGTCGCCGGGCAACAGGTCTTTGGTTTTTGCCTCGGAAGATTTTAATTCTTTGCCCCGTTAAAACAGCTTCAAGTCTCTGACTGGCCTCTAGTCAGTGTTTAGACTATTAGTAAATTATCAGTCCAAATGCATCTAGCTGATTTGTCTCCCTGTTTCTAAGCTGGAAGTGAGAAGCTGCTAATTAACTAAATTTTAGCCTAGCATATCTGAACACTTCAAAAATACAATGTGTAACACATACGCTAATGCCCTTTGAAATAAACCTAATTTTCTGCAGATATTTTAGCTGTGCTGAATTAAAAGAAAACTCTGTTCTGAGTTTATAAGTTATTCTTGTGTGTCGTACAATATCTTGATTTCGTTTATAAATGCAAAGGCACTTTGTGGGACCTGGTGTGGAATATGACAGAATCAGAGATTAGCGTGGTGCCTTTGTGAAGCCGTTTTCTGTTCAAAGAGAACCAAAATACACACTATCTGAAGCCCAGGATGTTGACAAATAATGAAATGAAGCATTTGGAGACAGTCGGGAGAAAGAAGCTGCCAGTGAATTGTTTGGAATTTTACTCGTTGTCTTGTAGAAATGGCACACTAACTTACATGCTATTAAACTGGAAGGGTTTTTGTTTGTTTGTTTGTGTTTTGTTTTTTTAAATTGGTCTTTTCCTGTAGACCATTGGCCCTTTCTGTCAAAACTAAACACGTTCTCAGAAAAGTTGGGCTGGAGATACCCACCTGAGATTCAGTGTTCTACCTACTGCGTGGTGCTGACAACACGGGTGGTTTGTTTTTGCTTGAATACCGGCTGATTTTCATTCCTGTGTCATTTACCTGCATGGGGATTAAGGAAGCTCTTTTTATTTATTTATTTATTTTTATTAAATAAGCTTGAAAACAAGATGAACACACTAGGTTCTTAAGAATGTATTGGATAGCCCCCTTTGTAAGGAGCATTTAAAAAACTGCCCCCTCAAGAGCGGAAAATGCATTCTTTCCCGTATGGAAAGCAATAGAGTAGTGAAATATTCCTCCTTAATTTTGGTCCGAACGAACAAAAGTGTCTGTGTTTATTCCTGCCTAATGCATCACAAATCTGCTGACATGCTAACCTTGGAGTCTTGGCTGGCGTTAATCAGGCCTGTGCACCGGCAGGAAAGATGTACCTAATGCACTCCATCAGTGCAGTTTGCATATGGAAGTTCTCACAGGGGAGCTGCCCTGTGCCAGCTGAGGGTTACCTGCCCACTGCAGTTATTGTATGTAATTATCGAACCAATCTGTTCAGCCCAGCAGGGTTTAGATGGTAATCATGAAGCAACACTTTGGAAAAGAAAGATGTAAGGCACTCTCCCCTTCTCTCATCAGTTATATGAAGTTACAGCCACTCTCACAGCTATTTTTGAGAGGCAATACCTCCCTATACAGATCTGCTAAATGAACGCCTTTTCAAGTTTCTTAAGGTGCTGTCAAGTTCTTTTTGTGCACGTGAAGCGTTTGCTTTAGGAACATGGTGGGTATGTCTGAGTCCCGATCTTTCCACGGCCACCTTAAGAATATTTTGAAACAGCGGGATTGTTCGTAATACGTGCATAATAACAGTTCTGACCATTCGGGGGTTTTAAGATAATGTAGTTTGAGTCGAGTCGAGCTTTTCCCGTGTCGTTCTCTGTGGAACAGAACCCGCGGTTGCCATCGGGCGAGAGAGCAGAGTGCGGGGCGGCAAGGGAAATGCTCAGGTGAAGTTTAACTTCACATGAATTGTTACAAAATTCAAGCGAGGACGTTCCGATACGTTGTGAATCTGAAATCGGGGACAAATGAGGGGATTTCCTAAATGAAATCCAGGCAGCCGAGGGAAGCTTTGAGTAGTCATTTGGATTTTAACACATTTAAGTTGGGATAAAGGTATACGAGAAATACAAAGTTGTAAAGTTATTACTAAGGTCTTCCATTTGTAGACATGTTGAGTAATTTAAAAACTTCACACAGGACTGAACTAGTTAGGAAAGTGATCGAAAATAATAAAAAGAAATTGAATGAACCCTTGGGAAGACGGGCCGGTGGCAGAATACGAGCCTTAACTTTTAAGTAGCCCTCAACTAGAAAAATAAATAGAAAGTTGGCAAGGCCTGAGGGGAGGGTAGAAAAGCCAACCTGCTTTTGCGGTTTTAGGAGAGCCGTGTACTTCCTCCTCAGACTCCTCCTTTACAGGTAGGTTTATGCCCTCTTAACCTTTTAATAAAAAGTGTGCCAAAAGAATACATTTACTGGAAGTTTGTCATTAAAGTAGACTTTTACCACCGATTTGTAGGATATAACCAGTGATCCATACTATATGGACAAGGTGTGGATTTTCCCACTGATCAGGTAGAGAGATTACCCCCTGCTCCCCCACCGCAGACACAACACACACTGTGAAACGGGGAGAATAAGTATCCTTGGCCCGAGTGGTGATACCCGTTTTGTTAAACGCCTTGCTTTAGGAGAGAGTTTCCGTATTATCAATCCCGATGGTGAGGCTTTCAGTGGTAGATGATTCTGAAGAAGCATAAAAAGTTAGAGGTGGCGGTAACCAATCAGCTCACATTTAGGCTAAGTGTATCCTTGAAGATTCTCTTCACCCCACTGGCTGCCATCCCCAGCCCCTTCCCTTAGGGGCGGCCACCACCCTGACATTGTGAACGGTCTTCTGCTTGTTTTGATACGCCCACACCTGGATAGATTCGCATATATGGTGGTTTTATGGTAGTTTCGTGTGTTTACTTCTTTGACCGTCAGACCACATCTCTCTTTCTCTCTCTCTTAAAAAATCTTTACACGTAAGAAGCGAAAGAAAGGAATCGAGAGCACAGAATCCAGTGTTGAAGATATGGAATGCTCAGATACACAGACAGAAGAGGCCACACAAACCCGTAAGTTGAACAGTCTTGCCTGTTAGCTTTCTCCTTATGTAAGCACAGATTGCATTTCCTTCCACTCAATAAGAGGTTCACTTACGGTCGTAACATTTTGGTTGTCTAATAAAATACTATGCAAGAAGAGCTCGTGTTTGTGGAGTGTGGTCACAGCGTCCTCTGTACATACACCGTATGATTTGCTGTCCATCGTGATCATGAAGTTGGGGCGGGAGGTGCTCTCATTTTGCATCTAGGGAGCCCACGACACGGAGCGTTCGGGTGCCGGAGCCAGAACTCTGTCTTCCATTTCCGCACATTGATCTACGGAACGGGGTGAGCGGACTGTCCGGACCGGGTGAGGAGTTCCTGGGCTTACTGCAGCTGCCGAGCCCCACTTGCCTGAGCCGTCCGAGCGCTCCCAGCAAAGTGTGCCAACTCCTCGTTTCTCTGGACGAGTTGGGACGCGAGGAGTTAGAGCCTCGGGTCGTCACCCTTCAAAGCTCTTGAAGCAAAAAGCAAAGTCTACAGTCGTTTCCGAGGTGGCTTGTAGGCTGGTGCCGAAGGCTCCCGCAGTGCGGGGCGGTGCCAGCGTTGGCGTTAGGAAGGTGGCGCCCGCAAAGGGCGCAGCGAGGGCGGGCTGCGGTGTGGTCGGCTTCGAAAACGGCGCACCTGTGGGTGGCTCAGGAAAAGGGGCACCTGGTCCAGGTTTCACAAGAGGGGATTTGGTGGACTCGGTGAAGAAATTCAGTGCTGGAGTGGTACCATTTGTTTCTTTTTCCAGACTTCTATCTCTGCCTTTTGTTGGTCCTGAAACAACGTTTCTGGATTTCTAATAAAGGCTTTTTTTTTTTTTTTTTGGCAAAAGTTGTGTTAAAGCACAAGTGGCCTATTGAGTCCAGCCAGGGATGTGTCCTACCTTTCCTTTGAGAGTGTCACCTGTGTATGTGTGGACGGCAAACACTCGACTTTCAAAGAGAACCCTTTTCGCTCCGATTCTGTTAACATAGTCTTTATTACGTAGTATTTATTGAGCGCACATCCTTAGGTTTATCTGAATTTACCCCAGAGGATACTGGGGGCATCCAGAGAGGGAGGACAGAACCTCACCCTGGAGGCTAGAGGTTTCGAAGAAGTTCCTCTCTCTGTTCTGCAGCCGCTTCCATTTCCTCATTTCCACCCTCCCCACCTCCCGTCTTGTCCGTGTTTTATTAGGAGGTGAGGAGCCCCGAGGAGCCGTGCGTGGAAGCCTGTCTCAGCCAGAGACTAGCAGCAGCCATGACAGTGAGTGGGGGGGAGATTGAGGAGCATTTATAAAGATAGAACAATATTCTTAAACAAAAATCCCTTAAATTGCAAAACGGGCAGTATGAGCTGAGCAAAGGGCCTACGCTGTCACAGTAAGGTTGGTGCCCGTTTAGACCAAAGCGGACTCAGTTGTGCGTGGAGAAGACTCGGGCCCCTCTTGACTGCCTGCGGGTTGTTCGTGACCTGAACGTGGCTTAATGAGATACAGAAGTGATTTTAAATTCGCCTGTACCCGGGAACAATGTTTTTTATACCTAAAATTTTTGATTTAAAGTCCTTAGAAGAGTGTGGACCCCGTTGCAAATTTAAGGAGAACAATCCAGATTTTTTTGTTTTGATTTAAAAAAAAGAGATCATCAGATTCTCCTTTATTCCTATAAACTCTGCATTGCTTAATGCTTAAATGTTCTTTCTCTTCTCATTGCAATTCGTCTTTTCCCCGAAAGTATAGGGCTAGTTAAGGTATTTTACTGTCTAAATATTCACAAATGAGAGAACTATTACCTGAGATGGTAAAATGTTATTGCTTCTGGCAAAAAAAAAAAAAAAAAAAGCCAAGCGTTCATGGAAATATATATTTATATTTCATCATTTTAAAGTAACTTGAAGAAGGAGGCACATTATTATGTTTGGATTTTGTTTTAAAGAAATATATAATACAATTCGGTGACTTCTGTGTTTTAGAGCTTTTAAGATTTTGTGTCATAAATGTGTTTCAAGAATGGTTACCTCAAACAGCAGCTTTAGAAATGTCAGTTTCTTCATTAACAATTTTATTTTCAAACACAATTTATGGTTTACAATATGGTAAGAGATTTCTCTCACTGTGCGATCTTTCAGGATGCTGTGCCTGGCAGAGTGGGAGCAACTTTCCTTTAATATCTATTTAGACCGTTTTAAAAACGTGTATAATTTTCTTGATACACCTAAACTCATTTTGACTAGTTGGGGGTCTATTGTGTAAGAACACATTCTGAAAGCTTTCAAAATGTGTATTGTGTGGGTTTTCTCAAAGAAAGAGAGGGGGTGATGGGGTGGTTTTCAAGAAGAACAGAGGCCTCTAATCCTTTTATTTTTATGCAAGGCATAATTTTTACCAATTGAGAAAATTTGGTTATTTGCTGCAAGTAATTTTTCCCCCCACAAAATGATAAGCCTTAAAAAGCCATGCATATTCTGGCATTTCAAAACCATGCCAGTATTTCAGAATTGTACTAAAAATTAGTTAATGTAGCCATGATATTTATGGCTGGTGTGCTTTGTCCCTCCCGTTCATGAAAGGACAGTACTCCACAGTCTCTTCTCTTGTTAGTAGTATTTGTGAAGTGCCTCGAGTTTTAGTCCATTCTTGACGAAGCCGAGGCAAGCAGGATTTATGTTTACCTCTCGAGTATCTGTGATATAGTTAAAAAAAAAGGGGGGGGATATTTTAAGGCAAAGAAGCCCCCCACTTGTTTCTTACTTCTGCATTAATAAAATCATAGAAGAGTACCCAAACTTGTATTTTTTCATTTTCCACATATTAAATTTTATGCATTAGTCTTACAGCTGGACCTTTTACCAGTGGGAATATATTGTGAAAATGGGTATATTTTTAAAAGAGATGAGGAGAGGAAAAATACCGTTTCTGCCACAATCAGAATTGATTGTTAGGGAAAATACGGAATTGATACATGCAGCAAAGACGCCATGTTGCAGAATCCTGATTATATAACAAATTCCAGGTGGTGGTAGTGTTTGTAGTTGCAGTGGAAAATCTTAAATCTACACTGAAGGGAATCAGCAGCAGTGGTATTTAAGAGTCAGGTGACAAATTAGGATGTTAACGAGAATAATACTCCTTGAACACCGTAGTAACTATTGTTAAGCGTCCTCTGTAACATGACGATAGATTCCAGAATTTATTGAAAAGTAGATGTGCTACGGTACTGATTATTGACCTGGCCTTTGTGAGTCCCATTGTGCCAGCGTCTCCCTGTCACGACAGTCTTCGTTTCTGTGCAAAATTAATCTCAAAATTCTTGAATAAAAAATGAAAAATCCACCGTGGGATAGTTTTTATATACCAGAAAAGTTGAAGAAAAAGCTTACAGGTTTAAGCCAGCCATATAGTCTAAGTATTAACAGTGGCAGGAAAAAAAAAGATATTCACGTAAACTTGAAGTTTGCTCTAATTGAAGTGTATGGCGATTAACTAAAAACTGGCACTTGGAAAAGTAAAAAAACACTGGTCTTTAAACGGATCTTCCACATAAGTAACTGAACAAAAAACTTTAGAAATTGTTTAATAGAAGACGTGTGGTAAATGCCTTGTCCTCGATTCAAAGGGCGTTTTGTACGTTTCAGAAAAGAAGTTATTGATCTGTTGCTGACTGCTTTCATTGATTAATTATGGGCGACCCGCCGCCCCTCAGCCGGTGCCGCTGCTCGTTTCCTGGCAGAGGGAGGCGCGAGCCAGTGGGAAGGCACTTGGTTTGCCGGGCACTAGGCAGCCGGGATCAGGTTTAGACGCATCCTTCCCACTGCTGTGCCCTCCTTGGAGCTGGAGTGGGGGTGCTAGGTGGGAACCGAGTCTCCTCGGTGAGGTGGATTCCCGCAAAGAATTCTGCCTCCGGTGAAGAATCACCGATTTATCCCAGCTCAGGAGTAGATGGGTAGGAACCGTCATGAGGTACTTAGACCGGTGTCAGGCCTGAGGCTTCTATAGAAGGCTGCTCAGTTGGGATCGATTTCATTCCTGGTGGAAAAGCCTTCGGGTTTTGGAATGGCCCAGGCCTCTCCTGCCCGCAGAGTATGTAGGTAGCAGGCTTTGCAGGGCAACACATTTTATCATTTTACTCTTTGCTTTTCGCAATATGCGTTAGTTCATCGTTGCCAAGAAATGAATGCCTGTCTTGTTGCTATAGCTTACATTAGCAGTTACTGTATTTTAAATTGCACAATAAAAATTTGGGGGAGAAATATTTCAGTGCCCTTGTAGATTGGATATGTTTTACCAGTGGGAGAGTTCTAATGTACTGGAAGATGTCGGCGTATCTTTTCGAGTATTACAAAATGGACACGATTTCCTAAGATTTTGAGGCTGTTAACCAGCGCCTTTGTGTATGACTTTCATCTTCACAAATCGTCATAGTCAATTAGATTTTTAAATATGGAAAAGTATATAAAAATGCATGTATTTCTGATCTTTAGGTTTGGCAAGTTAATGATTTGAATTTCTTTGTTTTTTGTCTTCAAGGTTCGAAAGCCAGGAAGAGAGTCCAGAAGTAAACCAAATGCTGTCAGCTGATTTTTCTTTTCTTCCTCTCGTTTGACTCTCTCCTCTTTTTCTATTTTCAACGTTTCATTTTCATGGGAGTGTCTTTTAGGGTAGGGCTAACCATGAAGTACCTATGTCTTTGAAAAATATGAACTTTTTTATTAAGTACTTTGTACAATTTATTAAAGGCCAATTGATAAAATTTAAAATCTTTAGGTTATACTCTTGGAGCTATCCCAGGCTGTGTGTGTTTGAGGTTCTGGAGCAGACAGGAGGAAAACTACCATGCTGTGTACTTTTCAGATCATTGTACGTTGCCCAGAGTGTCTAAGTGTGCTTAGACCAAGTCCTTACCTTGAAGGAAGTAACAGCCTTAAAATAAAAGTCTCTTTTTGCGTGATAACAAATACACCATTTGTCGTGGCCGTAAGATTTGGATCGTATTGATTCTGTTCAGTTCCGCGGGCATTTATTGAGCAGCTGCCATATGAAACAAGAGGGCCAAAGAAGGGAAAGGGTTATGAAAGCAAAGGTGGGGGAGTAAGTAGGCCTGTGAGAGATAAAACACAAACATTTGAAAGTTAGATTCCGTGACAACCAAGTCAGCACGCAAGGTGCACGAGAAGAAAACAGGTGACAAATTGGCAGGTTGGGGGCATGATCAGATGTATCGCCTGGCTTCTTTTAAGGAAATCCTGTGAAACAAACAGACAAACAGACAAAGCAAGCTTACTCATTCACAGGAGACCATCTTTCTTGCAAGTGTCTTTTTTGTGGCAAATAACGTCTGTGCAGTAAACCAAGCGTTGAGAGTTGGGGTGATCAGAAATTTTAAGATTTGGACCTTTTGTAGTTGCCTTGGCAATAAAAGCTTGGGACTTTAACATTTATGAACAATTTCAAAGTTCGCTTTGTTGCAGAACTTGGAATTAGACTGTATTTTCTAAAGAGTGGTACACCTCACCACTTAACGGTGCATCCAGTATTTTTAGATGCTGTATAGACATAACTTTTATTTAAATATTTAAGCATTAAACATTTATTTTACTATGTATTCAGAACGTAAGTATAGCACATTAAACTGGTGATTTCTCTATTGCTTAGGACAAGCCGGCCTAAAGTAGGCATTTTTGTTTTTAAAAAAGTGAGTTGATTTGAAGCAAATACTAAATAAATAATAGTACAGGTGGAACGCAGGCAGATCCAAATTGTCAGACAGCCCTGAGCAGCTCTGAACCAGCACTGAGATTTGAAAACTTTGGCTTCCTGATGTGGGTGTTCAGTTGTGGCGAAAAGCGTTTATGACTATAGTGGTCAGATGTTGAGAAACGCAGAACAGATCTGCAGACTTTCCCTTGCAAGCTAATCTTTTAAATACCTCCTGAAGTTCCCGAGCTGTGTGTCTTTGCAGAATCGAGAACTCGATTTTGGGCAGAGCCTCCTCCTGTTTGCTGTGGGATGTCAGATTTTAGTGCTCATCAGTGTTACGGTCCCAAGTTTATTTGTAACACCTAAATCAAGTCTCAAATTCTGTTTCAAACACATTGACGCTTAAAATAGGATCAAATGTGTGTGGTGTGTTTTTGTGTATATGCCTTAGCCTTTTTTTTTCTTTTCCAGAACACAAAAACATAGCAAAACCTGTTGGTTAAATATTAAGAAAACAAATATTTCTTCACATATTGTTTTTAGCAAGTGCTGGCATTTTCTCGAATGTTACTCTGTTGGCAGGGCTTCAGGAATTAAAAACTAGTAGCCATAGTAGCCAGTTGGACCCATCGGCCGCGTCTCCTTATTCTGCTTTCTTCTTTCCTGCCTTACTTTGGTTTTTCTTATGCTCCCTTTATTCGGAAGAAAAAAAAAAGATTGAGTAACCTTGTTGTTCCAAGTTTTACTTTTTTTTTTCTTCTTGCCTCTCTCAATTCTATCTTTACCCTTTTTATCTTGTCTCATTTTTCTTTCCTTTCCAACACGTGTTTTGGTGGACTTCACCAGCCTTGGTTCCTTCACAACCCCGCGACCGTGTTGCGAGAGGTGTTCCCGGCACCGCGTGGCCCTGCCTTCTCTGCCATTTTCCTAGGTTGTTAGTGAGCCGAGGGTTTGACACCTGTGCCAAGCTCTTGTCCATCACACAGTGGGGGTAGTGTGTGTGCTACGTGTTCTAGAAAGCAACCGATAAATCTTCGATAACCAACTAAGCCCTGAAGTAAAATAGCTTCTAGGTCTTCTTCAGTAGTGATCTCTTTTTTTTTTTTTTTAATTTTTTTTTAATGTTTATTTATTTTTGAGACAGAGACCGAGCATGAACGGGGGGAGGGTCAGAGAGAGAGGGAGACACAGAATCGGAAGCAGGCTCCAGGCTCTGAGCGGTCAGCACAGAGCCCGACGCGGGGCTCGAACTCACGGACCGTGAGATCATGACCCGAGCTGACGTCGGACGCTTAACCGACCGAGCCACCCGGGCGCCCCAGTAGTGATCTCTTAAGACAAATAAAATGCTAATAGGCCAGAGCTATAAAATCCCAACTATTTTTTTGAATTACTAAATTAAATGTGCATATAAAGGCCTGTGTTGAGAAGCAATAAATCAGTGGTAGAAATATAAATAAATTATGTTTTTTATGTGTGTGTGTTTATATGTAGTTGAGCGGTATGTGCTTGATTATCCCTTAAAATTCTGTTTTGTTGGCGCTATTCTTGTGATTATGAGAATTTATTAATGATACCTGGTCACTGTAGAAAATTTAGAACACACGGACAAATATTAAACGACAAACCAGCCGTATGACTCCTACCCACAGGCAACCACTCTGAATGTCTGGACACCTTCTCTTCCAGTCTTTTCTATGCATTTTTATCTTCAATAAGTATTGTGCTTTATATAAAACTCCACGTATTGCTTTTTAAAGCTCGAATTAAATACTTGCCATGCCATTTCAGATACTTCATGAATATAATTTTTATGTTTCTATATTTTTTTTTTTTGTGGATTTATGACACTTTCCTGATCGTTTCCCTAATATTGGACATTTAAGTTGTTTTTAGTATTGAGATATTTAAGTAATATTCTTGATCAAATTGGGCAGAAACCTTTGTCCACATCCCGAATATTTCCTTCGACTTTTGGAAGGGCACCACTGAGTCAAAGACCATGAACATGGAAAGTGACGTCACCGACGCATGTTACCAAGTTGCTTTGCAAAAATCCACCAGCCCGTGCTTTGCCCACCAAATCAGGGCGCACGACTTAGATTTGTCATCCTTCAGTATTACTAATTTTTATCTTTTGATGAGGTGAATTTTTTTAATTGCTGGTGAGCCTGAGAAATTTTGCTTTTGTAAACTGATCACTCCGTTTTCTCCCTGGTGTATTTGTTTGTACTGTTTGTATAGCGACAGTCTTAAACCCTTCGTTATATTTGTTGCTGACTTTTTCCCGTTTGTTTTGTTGGGTGGCATTTTTTATTTTTATGAAATTTAACATTTATGGCTTTACTCTTTTGATCCTTTTCATTGTAATTTCTGTTTTAAAATACTTCCCATCCTGAATCAGAAATATTTATCATGGATTTTTCTAGGCTTTTTGTTTTAATGCTTCTATATTTTTCAACCTAATGGAATTAATTTTGGTGTTCGTATGCCAGGAGCTGAGGATCACAGTGTAATTTCTTTCCAAATAGCTAACCAGTAGCTCCAGCACCTTCGTCAGGTAAACTCTCTTCCCCAGCCTCTCATGCCCTGGTTCGTGATGCCTGTTTTATCATATATTACGTTGTTACACCAGGGTCTGTTTCTGGACTGTTGGATTTCATTGATCTGTCCGTCTGTCCTTAATGCCGGCACCACACTGATTTAATTAATGCAGTTTTACCTCTTGTTATTTGTTGCCCAAACCACATCAACCGAAATCAGAGTGAAGGAAAAAATTCACCACACTACAAATATCAAACTCTTGTTCTTTGACATTATTTTTTAAGTGCTGTTATCATGCCTACATAATTTTTCATAATTATAACGGGTGCATAGCTAAGGTTTTGTGGGTTTTGGTTTCTTTTGAAGTCCCACAGGTGTTGTGTTCCTCATTTGTTAGGCTCCAGTGGTATAAGGAAGCCCAGGCACGCTGAAGAATCGGTCCTGGAAAAGGGTCTTTGGGTGAATATCGCCTCACACACCGTGTCGGTGATTCTGTGCAGGATACCGCTGACCAGGTGGTTTAGGCAACTCTGTTCCTTGGGTGTTATTTTGCAAATAAAATGCATACCATTTCCACTGTACTAATAAGCAGGTGTTACTCATAGAGTGGTGAGTGTTCTTGTGTTACGGCAGTAGGGTTTTGCGATTTGTGAGTCGTATTCCTGAGTTTTTGTAGTTTTGGCTCAAGTTAACCTGTAGAATTTCTGCACTGAGCAAATTATGGTCTTCTTTGCAAGCCACCATAAATGATCTTTGAAAACCTCTTAACCTCTTTTTCACTTAAAGTGCAGCACTCATTAGAAGTCTGAAGTATCAAAAGGATGAATGGAGATAATCTATAGGATAACTTTTGTGCCTGGTCTGCGGAGGCGGGAAGGAGTCCTAAAGGCGAGTCCAGAGTTTGGAGGGGGAAGAGAGGGGTCGGTAGTCTGAACCTGTTCTTGCTTTTCTCTAGGTTGTCTTTTCTGCTTCTGATATCTTTCCGAAGCGAGTGGAAAGTGATCACAGTTATGCAAACAAAAACCTGGTAACAGCGAGGCCACTGTTTGTTTAAAAACTGAAAAAAACTGCCGCATCCAGTGTTCTTTCTGACCTTGACACAAAAATCTTAGTATAGAAATTCATGCTGATCCTTCTTGGTATACTTCTCAGATGGGAGTGATGCCCCTACACGCTTTCCCGAACGTTCTTCCTAAGGGTCCAGTATGTGTTAGTACTTAAATGTCAGAGTAAAGCAGCTGACGCATCTGCCATCTGAACACTGGAAAGTTCCAGGGCGGTACATCACAGGGAAAGTTTCCATTGGGGTTGCCTGGTGAGGAGAGAAAGGAGCAACAGTTCTTGAACTTTTCTAGATAGAGAAATGTGCTTCAAGATCCTTAAGAAGACCTCACCCTCATCCCCGAAGTGGGGGGAAAAAAGCTGTGTTCTTTTGTCTTCATTTATTTCATGAACTCTTCCACAACATTCTGGTGCTAATGCTTGAGTCCATTGGACTGGAGAAGTATTGTGCATATCCTGATGTAGCACTGTAGTTGCAAAGGTATGTGGTCTGGTCCCTGTGCCGTAGCCACCCACCCACCCCAGCCCTTCAGGTTTCTAGCCCGGAAATCCTTGGCGGAGATTTCAAAGCTTACGGCAAAGATCTGTAATTTGCCCTACCCTTTGTAATTTAAGGAAGGATCATTTAGACATTTCTTAAGATGCACGTGTAGTCGCGGTGATTTGCGTTTTCCGTTTTTTCAGATTCCTAACCAGGTTTCAGAAAGAAGTCGTCTGTATATTCCAGGTGCCGTAGCCCCCAATCGGTCTTTGATAGGCCGTGCAAAGTGTTCGGAAAGCAAAGGTGGCTGAAATTACAGGAAAATGGTTTCCAAGGCCCTGCCTGTTCCCGTAGAGGTCAGAGAAACCACAGCCTGCCAAAACACAATTCCAGGTCAAGAATCCAAAACACCTGCTGTTCCCAATGAACTGTACGATGCACGTAGAAAACGTCTGGAAGCGAGGGTCGAGCTAAGTGAACAGTCGTGATAATACCTGGTTGGTCTTTTAGCAGCAGAATTGGGGGGAAATATGAAACTTTTAAAAACGGTGGTTTATTTTTTTTTTTATTTTTTTTTTTATTTTGGTGTTATTGTTGATATCCCTATTTGAATGTAAAGTCCCTAACAAAAGAAGCAGGCTGCCTTTAGACTGCATTTACTGCTCTTGATGACTCCAGTTGTGTGTAAATATTAGAAAACAGCAGGGTCCTACATTCCAAGAATCACTTGAGCAGTGCCACGAAGACAAGTGTCCTTACTGGTATTGTAGTCATACTCCCAAGCTCTCCCGCTGTTTCTAATCTGTGCGCACAGCCGTGAAAAGACTGGACTGACATTTACAGGCACAGCAGGGAGACACTTGACTAGGGAATGTTAAAGACTCCAGTACCTCCGATTCAAAGTGGCCACCACACATGATAAATCTTCACAGGAGAGCCAGTCTGCACTTCAACTGATGTCATAATGAGGGTATCTGTAATGAAGCAAAGAAGTAGAACATTTTTTTCCCCTCAGCTCAACTTTTTAGCGGTCAGATACTTATTGTTGTCTTTTTCAGACCTACGTCTGCGTCTCCTTCTGTGTAGGTGAAGGATCTTTTCCTTTCGAGCCGTGCTTTTTGGGAGGGCCTCTTTCCTTCTCCGTCCCCTGGCCTCCGTGCCTGCTCGGTGTAGACAGGAGCGTTCCCCGGCGCAGTAGCACTTGCCCATCCACTGCGAATAAAAATAAAATTTCCCGGGATCTGCTGTAACGGTGCCGTAAAAGAGGGTCAGTTGCTTTCTGACTCGAGTTTGACAGACTTTGCTCTGTGTTCTGTCCCAGTGAGCTGCCAGATTTGTGTGCCATAATACCAGTAATGCAATTAGGTTTGCTGCACATTGTCTGGTTGACTTCTCAGTTAAGAGTTTCTTTCCCTATGGGAATAAGACTAGACAGACTGTCATTTGCTATTACTAATTCTGCTTAGCATTATCACTGGAGCTTTTTTTGTAATTAGCTATCTTAGTTGGCTCTTAAATTTTAATAGCCAATTGAAGCTACGTTTTAGCCAAGTTCCATATCTAAATTGCATTCAGTCCATTAACAAAGTTGGTTAAAAGGCTATTAAAACAGAAGCCAATGTATGGCAGTTCGCACTCCCGTCTTTGTGGCCCCGGCAACGCCAGCCTCCCCCGAGTTCTCCAAAGGAACTCACTCTCCTTGAGCGAAGTTACACGCAAGCTGGACCGAACTTCCAGCTGACGAGAAATTAACGCTGACAAGATTTTTGTTACGTTAACGTATTCAGAAATGTCACCGCTTACACCCGGTTCCCTTTTCTGAGGGTTCTTCTGGGGTTGGGATTTATTTGGTTGGTCGCGGCAGAGAGGGGGGAAGAAAGGGGCATCTAGAATATTCCAACTTAAAATTGACGGTTTTTGAAAGCGAATAATTGAAGTGATGTTTTTCTCCATTTCAGCTGATCAAAATTATTAGCAAAACCATCTGAGGCACCTTCTGGTAGAATTGTAGTCTTGCTGGGTTTAGTTTGTAAAACATTCTGCCAGGCATTAAAAAAAAAAGAAGAAAAAAATGTAGCCGAGCCAGCGCATAGGCTCCCGGCGCCCAGTGCCTAATTGACAGTCCCCGTTGTTATTATTTTTAAGTTCGGAAGACCATTTCTAACACTAACACCCCCGCCCTTTGCAAATTAGTTTACCACGATTTCAGTTTCTCCATTGATTCTTCCTCCTTCCAGATTGGGGCAGTGGGTCTATTTTCCATGTTCAAAGATACTTAATTTCAGGAATCTGTATAATTTGTGAAGCAGGCTGTCAAAAGAAATTGGACTGGTACGGGGCGTGTTCAGTTGACATTCCATCTCTGAATCCCGAAGATGTGGGGAGAAACCAGCAGGCCGATGAGTCTGTCACCTTGACTCAGCCAAGTGCGGAGGAAACGCTTCCCCGCCCCCACGCCGCCGCCCGTGCGGCCACTGTCCTGTTTTGAAATGAACAGGTAGTTTTTCTGCTTCAAAAGCATGTATTAAAAAAACCAAAACCCCAGATAGTGGCTCCGTTTCCCTATTCAGAAGATGTCGGGAATTGCGGTTTCACCTTAGAACTTTAAAGCAGTGAGTGGGTTGGAATACTTTTCATTTCCCCGCATCTGGCCCTTCTCATTGGCTTTCTCTGACACCCTCAGAACTGCTGTCAACCTTCAGCTCTGATGGTGCTGTCGTCCCTACCGAAGGCCACCTGGCAGACTGATTCTAGTGAAGCCCAGCCGCTCCTTAGACTTGCGTTTCCGTGTGAAATATGTCTGGTAGCCCACGCTCGCTTAAGGCCTTTTGTCCTGATTTGCTTTTTCAGCCTTTGGCTCTGTGGCTGAGGCACCATCAGTGAAAGTGCCCTCATTGACAAAGAGGTGAAAAGCTTCACTTGTCTTAGCAAAGGACCAGAAATGCTGGGAGGCCCTCTCTGGTGATTTTGTTCTCTCCCAGAAACTGATGGAAGAGGGCAAGAGAGGCCATTTTATCCAGCGTTCAATTATAGGAAGTTAGCATACTGTTAAAAATGTACATGGAACTCATTGGCCTTTAATAAAAATGGAACTGGCTTTGAAGATGAGGTCACCAACTCTCCAAGAGGTCAGAGTCTGCTGGCCTCTTCCATAGAAGACTGAAGGCAGGGCCAGCTCTCCCGTGGCTTTTCAGGGAGCCCTCTCGCTATTGATGGGTGAACTCTGTGGGCTTTAAGTGAATGTCTGCAGTGTATGTTAGACCTCACCCGCCCGAACATCATTTTAAGCTAATTGCTAGCAAATACTCACTTTTTGAACAGGTAATGCATGTACGTGGCACATGATACAGAAACCAATAGGGCTAAAGTAAAAAGGTGAAGTCTTAAATTGACGATCATGGGCCTCCAGGGGATCTAGATAGAAAATAATCCCGTTTGGGGCCCCTGGGGCGCTCGGTTGGTTAAGCATCCGACTTCTGCTCAGGTGGTGATCGTCTGTGAGTTCGAGCCCCACATCGGGCTCTGTGCTGACAGCTCGGAGCCTGGAGCCTGTTTGGATTCTGTGTCTCCCTCTCTCTCTGCCCCTCCCCTGTTCACCCTCTGTCTCTCAAAAATGAACATTAAAAATTTTTTTAAAAGAATTCTGTTTTATTTGTTGCATTAAAAGCTGTGAAGCTGTGAAAGAGGGTTGTCTGGGTGGCTCTGCTAAGTGTCTGACTCTTGATTTCGGCTCAGGTCATGATGTCACAGTCGTGAGATCCAGCCCTGCTGTGGTCTCCACAGTGGAGCCTGCTTGAGATTCTCTCTCCCTCTGCTGCTCCCCCACTCGTGCACGTGCACATGTACATCTGCTCTCTCAAATTAAAAAAAAATTAACAATCTATAACAGAAAAATTAAGACCCTTTCTTTCCCCCTAGTGCCAGTTTCCCTTCCCCAGAAATAATAGCTGTTATGGGTTTGGATAGCTTTCCAAAGCCACAGTCTGCATATCTGTGTGTGTTTGGCGGGGAGGGGGCGTCGAGAGGTGAGGTTGGGGAGATGGAAAGTTCTTACATTTTCTGCGTTGCAGTTCATTGGATAAAGGCTCTAGTCAAAGTATGGGGCCAAATGCCAGATTCAAAAAAAAATTTTTTTATTTGTTTTGAGAGCGCCAGCTTGAGGCAGGGAGGGGCAGAGAGAGGGGGAAAGAAAATCCCAAGAATCGTGCTTGTAGCGTCGGCCGTGATGTGGAGTTCAAAACTCACAAACCATGAGATCATGACCTGAGAAATCCGGAGTCAGACAAACATAAGCCACCCAGGTGCTCGCAATGCCAGATTTTAACGTAACTGCTCGTGATGTGAGGGGATCTCTCGTCTCGTTCAGTCTCAGTTTTACATCATTACTTTTGAAGATCTCTGAATGATCCATCAACGGAAGTGACCGACTTTGCTTGTTCACGCTGGAGACCTGTAGCTCTGGCTCGAGCCCGGCATGGTCCTCGGGCACAGGTCTGCACAGCCCCATCTGTACACACGACGGTCTTCCTGGTCCCCTTCTCCCTGACCCTGGGGCTTCCTCTCTGCATCTCCTGTGTGGGGTCACCCCTTTCCTGGTCCAGTGTAATCCTCTTGCTTGCTGGTGGAGTACATCCTCCATTAGTTGCTTGAGAAAGAAGATGTGTGGGAGGTAATTGTTTTGAAATAAATGTCTTTGTTCTACCCTTCCTCTCGCATAGTTTGACTCATACAGAATTACAGCTTGGAAATAATTTTCTTTCGATATGTTGAAGGCATCACTCTGATGACTTCTGGGGTTCCAAGATTGCTGTTGAGCACACTTGTCTGCCCTCTGTTTCTGGAACTTCTGTTATTCAGATGTTGGGACTCACGGGCTGATCTCAGTCCTTTTCCCTTCTCCCGTGCCCCCCCCCACCTACTTTGTCTGTTTTGTCTTTTTTCCCTTCTACTTCCTGGGAGATTTCTTCAGTATTTTCTTCTGTGCTTCTGGTTTTTAAATTTTTCTGCTATCATGTTTTTAATTTCCAGGAGCTCTTTGTTCTCCTCATGTCTTTTATTTGAAGTGTCATCTTGGTCTTAGTTCGTGGATGTGGGATCTTCTGTGTCTGAGGATTTTAATTAAAATATTTGGAAGCTTTCTTGTCCCTACATAGTCTCTCTTTCTCCAAGTTGCATTCCCACTCCTGTTTGTTTGTTTTGGTCTTTGTCTTTCATTTGAGATGTTTTTCCTAAATGTCTGGTGTTTCTTGGTTGGCTGTTCATACATAAGCCACTAAAAGGTGATTGGGAGTTCTGAGTCTGTGTGATGGGGAGAGGTTTGGAGCTTTCATTTTTTGGCTTCCCTGTAGCATGGGCCGTTTTTAAAAGAATCCCATCTCTTAACCTGGGATCTTCAGAAAGCTGAGCCGGAGATAAAGGCTTGCGTGCAGGTGGTTTATTTGTAAATGTCCTGGGGAGAGGAGTGGAAAAGGAGGGAGCACAGTTACAGGGATGCATCGTCAAGTTGGCTGTGAACTAAGGGCAACTGGCACCTAAATCTTGCAGGACCTTCTGAATAACCAGTGAAATGCATCTCACAGCCTTTCCGTGGGTCCTCACTTTCCCACAGTTCTGAGTTGCATATGTGGAATGCCCACTGTTCCTGGCAGACATTCCATGCAAATCCCAGAGGTGGAAATAAGGGGGTCTGTCAGGTTACACTCGGAGCTGGTGGAAGCCTGTGCAGAGTCTGTCACTGCAGCTTGGGCTGGAATGAGTGGGTCTGAAGTGACGCCCAAGAGGTAACCCCACACGCTGCTGTGTCATTATCTTAGTCTTTCCTCTCGGACTGGTCAGTTTCCCTAGAGAAGATGCGTCCTGTCCCTTGCCCAGAGGGTTGAATTGTGAAGAGAGCCCGATTGTCCTGTCTCAGGCTGCTGTAACAAAAACCCAGTAGACTTGAGTGGCCTATGAACAATAGAAATTTACTTCTCATAGTTCTGGAGGCTGGAAGTCCAAGATCAGAGTGCTAGCGCAGTCAGGTTCTGTTGAGGACCCTCTTCTTGGGTTGTAGACTGCTGGCTTCTTGTAGACTCACATAGTGGAGAGCAGGGTGGGGGTGGGGTGGTTAATAAGCTCTCTCCTGACTCCTCCACTAATCCAGTTCATGAGGGCCCACCCTTGACTTCATTTAGCCCTAATTTCCTCCCACAAGCCCCACCTCCTAGCACCATCAAGTTGGGTGTTGTGCGATGCATTTCACTGGGTTAATTAGAAGGTCCTGCAAGATTTGTATACCAGGTAGGGTTCCACATGGATACGGGGGGACACAAATACTCCGTCCTTAACACCTACCTATCTGATGTATTGATTTTTGCCTTGTATGGATTGTGCTGTTGGTGTTAAACCTAAGAACTAGGCCCTAGATTGAAAAGATGGTCTATTTTTCCTAAGAGTTTTATGGTTTCGTGTTTTGTATGTTCATCTGTCATCCATTTTGTTAATTTTGTATAAGGCCTGACTTTTACACTTGATGTTAGCCAAACAGCTAAGCGATTATAAGGCCTGACTTTTAAGTCAAGGTTCAATTTTTTTTTTTTTCTTTTCTTTTTTTTCCCTAGAGACGTCCAGTTGTTCCAGGACAAGTTTGTAAAATGGCTATCTTTTTTCCATTGAATCGCTTTTGCACTTTTGTCAAAGATTAGTTGGACGTATTTATAGGTGCATCCGTTTCTGGATCTTCTCTTCAGTTGATCTGTACGTCCATCCTTTTGCAGAAGCATGCTGTTGATTTCTTGCAGCTGTATATATGTCTTCATATTAGAGTGATTCTTCCCACCTTGGCCTTTAAAAAGTTTTATAATTTTGAGAAAGAGAGCGAGTGGGGGAGGGGCAGAGAGAGAGAGAGAGAGAGAGAGAGAGAGAGAGAATCCCAAGGAGGCTCTGTGCTGTCAGCATATAGCCCAGTGCAGGGCTTGAGCCCACACACTGAGATCGTGACCTGAGCAGAAACCAAGAGTCAGACGCTTAACCAGCTGAGCCACCCAGGCACTCCATGTCCTTCTTTTTGAAGACTGTTTTAGTTATAGAACTTTTGCCTTTCTATGTAAATTCTAGAATAAACTCATTTCTATCCTCAAAAATAACTTGGTGGAATTTTGATAGAAATCACAGTAAAACTACAGATCACCTTGGGAGAATTGCCATCTTTGGCATATCCAGTCTTCTGATCTATGAACATAGTATGTCTCTCCATTTACTTAGGTCTTCTTTGATTTTTTTCGTCAGTATTTTGTAAGCTCCAGAATGCAGATCCTCTACTTATTTTGTTAAGTGTATAACTACTTTTTCTTCTTGAAGCAATTGTAAATGGTGTTGTGTTTTTAATTTTGGTTTCCACATGTTCATGGTTAGTATAAACAAATGCAATTAAATGTATGTGTTGATCTTGAATCTTGGGACATTGATGAACTCCCTGTCAATTTTAACACTCAAGTACTGAGTTCCTGTTATGATAGATGAAATCCTTGTTCTTTTCTCTCTTCCATCCTCTCAATACAACTACATATTTTTACATAAATTGGTATTCAGTGTTTACATTATTTTGACCAGGTAGGTATTGTTTATTTCAATATACTGTGGTATTTCCTTTTCTTGTAAAACTTTGTTTCTCCTGGAATTAAAAGGGACCTCACTGATTTTGTTTTATTATTTTAAGACTTTTCTACATAGTTCTGATTCTTTATAGTTATTCAATCAGATCCATTATAATACCTATCACTAGCTTTTTTCTTTTCTATGCTCAGTCATACCAGAAAATCTATCAATTTTCCTTTTTTAAATTGGAGACTCCCTATTGAATGTCGGTGAGTCCTGGGCTCCCAGAGCTCCCCTCACCATACCACTGGGTCCTCTTTACCACTTTGCTGTATTTTGTCTCCTGTTCTTATTTCTGTAGCTGCTTTTCTTGATTTTTTTCTCTTGCTTCCCACTAATATGTCCTCCAGAAGCTTTCTTAAAAACATACATGGGACGTTATTAACTTTTTAATCCTTGCATTTCTGAAAATGTCATCTTTTTTTTTTTAAGCTTATTTATTTTGAGAGAGAGAGCAATCATGGGAGGGGGCAGAGAGAGAGAATCCCAAGCAGGCACCACAGTGCCAGCATGGAGCCCTACATGAGTCTCAAACCCACAAGCTGTGAGGTCATGACCTGAGCTGAAATCAAGAGTCAGACGCTTAACTGACTGAGCCATCCAGGTGCCCCTGAAAATGTCTACCTTCCCATCTGATAGATAGTTTGGCTAGGTATAGAAACGTAGGTTGAAAATTCTTTACCTTCAGATTTTTGTAGTGTTGCACCAGTCTTCTAGCATTTAATGTTGATGAGGGGAAGTCTCATGCATTCTGATTCCCTTGGCTCTCTGAAACTCTTCGGATCTTCTCTTTATCCTTACCTTGGCGAGGCTTCTTGTCACTTGTACTGGGAACTCAATTATTTGTCAAATACCAAACACTTCCTTAGTCCCAGGCACTGTCCTAAACCCTGGAGATTCTGTAGTGAATAAGATGGACAAGATTTTCACCTTTATGGAGCTTATAATCCAGTGTGTGTGGGGGGGAGGCGGGGGGGGGAAGATAAGAAATAGGAAAATAACCCAATAATTTCAGATAATGACAAATATAATGAAGAATACACAACAGAAAAATGACTTTGGAGGATGTCTGGCCCAGGGAAGAATCTCTGTGAAGAGGCAGTGTTGGAGCTGAGGCCTGGAGGGCAAGGAGGAACCCACGAGGGGAAGAGATTTCCAGGTGGAGGCCTAAACAAGCGTAGAGGTCCTGCGCTCAGCAGGTTTGAGGAGCAGGGAGTGGAGTGTGGCTGGGGAAAGGTGGACAGAGGAAGTGGCGGGGCCGGGTGGGGGGGGGCAGTGAAGTCCTAGAATTCCACAGAAGCCGTATTTCGCATTCAGGGCTGGGGAAGGGAGGTAGGGTTCCATCCTGTTTGCAGTGAGAAGCCCTAGGAAAGTTACAAGTAGAGAAGTAACAGGCTCCACTTTACCCTGTTTAAGACCACCCCAGCTGCTCTGGGAGGACGGGCCAGAGAGGAACAAGCGTGGAAGCAGGTGGCCACTGAAGAGGCTTGGACTTTGACGTGGCTCAGTGGCCCTTTCAGACCAGAGGAGTTTATTTCTCATTCTGGGGAAATGTTCTTGCCTTGTATCTTTGTTTCCTCCTTTCTGATTAGTCTGTTTCTGAACCTCTTAGCAGTTATTTTCTTAGGCCTCTGTTTTATTTTTCTAGTTTTTGTTTTTGTTTTTGTTTTTTTTTTTTTTTTGAGAAGTTTCCTTTGTTTTAGCCTTCAGCATGCTGAGAGATGTTTTTAAATTTTTTAGAGCTGCTGGGCTGTGCTGAGTGGGGAAGGAAAAGTAGGGTCCCCATGAGCACCCTTGCTTCTAGCCTTGCCCCTCTTTCCACCGCCCCCCCCCCTCCCCGGCCAGGAATCCGGGGTCAAGCCCTCTGCTCCCCTAGGTCAGTTACCACCCTCCATCCTCTCTTCAAGTTCACTTACTTAACAATTGCTTATTAGGTACCCGCATATCTTTTCCAATGAAAGGATGAGCAGAACTATTTATGTGTTAATTTGTTTCAGTTTTCCCTGTGGAGGAAAATTTTTCTTAAGGGATGCTCTGAGCTGAAGAGAAGTATGGAGCTGGAAGGAATACACTTCAGATGAATCCAGGTGCACACTGACCTGTTGCCCCCCCACCCCCACCCCCCAGCGAGCAGTTAGAATGTACTGGTTTCGGTGGCAGAAACTGTTGGTGATCTTTTGAGTAATGGAGAAAGTGAAAAACGTCGGAGGCCTGGGATGGGCAGATCTTCAAATGTCAACGTCCTACCGTATTCTGGATTTAGCCGTTCAAATTGATGATGCTAACGCAGTCTTTGTTCTTTTCTTGTTTTAGAGTTTTCTTTGCCTTTTGTCCCTCCTTCCCTCTCTTCCTTCTATATTTACTTTGCTAGCATTTAGGAGGAATAAAAAATACAAAACTTTATTTTAGCAAGGAAGAGGGAGGGTGCTAGAAAAAGCACAGAACTATAGACGCTGTTTTGTCAGAGTTGTAGCTGGCTGACCGAGCTCACCTAGAGGAGCCCCCACTGCCCTGCTGTGTTCTCAGTCCTTCCCTCCACGTGTTACTTGTTTTACGTAAAGACCAAAATCTGCTTATCATGTTTACAGATGACATAATGTACTAGGACTAGCAATCTACACTTTGGATGATACCAAGAGTCAGAAGAGCCTGCCCAGTCGTTTTGATGGCTGGTTAGCCTCCCTCAGCTGCCTGTGAGCATCTTGTGTTGGTCTTTGTAGCCGCAATACTAAGCACCGCGTCTGGCACCTGGTTGATGTGGGCTAGGCATTTGTCGAATGAATGGTTAGCAGACCGGGGAATTGGGGAGTGAAATTAATTTGCCAAGCATTTATATGAAGGGAAAAAATATCACTTAC
The DNA here is from genome assembly GCF_046562875.1 of Panthera onca. NCBI lineage: Eukaryota > Metazoa > Chordata > Mammalia > Carnivora > Felidae > Panthera > Panthera onca. The sequence goes on from NC_138344.1 coordinate 138,617,981, forward strand.
CCAAGAACAGGATGAGGGAGACAAGGCCCAGGAGCAGACCCTGGGGAAGGGCAAGGGGCTTGGGTTGCAGGGCTGGACTAGGTCAGCAGAAGGGGGATGGCCGCGTGGAGGCTGCCGTATGACTCACTATTCTGCACGCGGTAGAGCACATCCTGGTGCCCCCCCCTCTGCCTGGACCTGGACAAATCGAGGGGCTTCCAGGTGAGGGTGGGAGGGATGGACAGTGGTTAAGGGGCCACGTCACACGAAGAAACACTGGAAAAACCGGGACCATTTAGTCTGGAGAAGAAGACAGAAGTGGTCATTGGAGTGTGGTGGAGAAGGTCTGTGTCTGCAAATACTTGAAAATCTGTCCTATGGAAGAAGAGTAAGACTTTGCTGAGTCACCAGAGAAGGAGAACCAGCCCTAAAGAGGCGGAAGTTAAAGGGAGCTGGCCCAAGGCAGAGGTGACTGAGAGCTACGTAGATCCACGTAGAGCCAACAACCCTAGGAGGCTTCCAGTTAAGACTGGTAAACCTACTGTTGTGGGGATTCTTCTTATTAGACCCTCCACCCTGAAATTGTAAATATAAGAACATACTAATATTAACTCACTTTTATTGAGTGTTTACTACGTCCTAGGCGCCGTGCTCTATGTCTATGCATTATCCCATTTAATCTTCGTAATGACCCTGTCACCAGGGTGCTATGATTTTCCTTCCGGGAATCGGATGCTTAGAGAGGTCAAGGGATGCCCAAAGTCACAGTTACGAGGCGTACAATGGGATATGAGCTAAACTTTGTCCAGGTCCAGAGAGCCACGCTGTTTGCTGCTATCTGCTGTGGCCACAATCTCTGTGAGTAACCTGACGCTCAGCCATTGCAACCTGGCCCTGCACCCCTGAGTGTTTGCAGTCCTGCTTCTGTCAGCGTGGGATAGGTCATCCTAGAATCCCAGGGGCTTAAAAAATCACTGCGATTTGTCCTTCCCCAGGTTTTAGGACCCAGGCTGCCCTGGAAAAAAGAAGTGGAAATACTTGGTGACCAACCGAGGCTTTCACGTAGGACAACAGCGAGTTAAAAATGGCAATGAATTATTGGTGTCAGATCATGACCTAAAGGGCATGAATGTTCAGTAACGAGACTTCTCTTGTAGCTTATGGAGGGCGATCTTCTAGTTTTATGGTTACAAATGGGCTGTGAGGACTTTTTCATTCAGCAGCTCCCTGGGTGCAAGCCTTGGGGGCAGAAGCGTAGGCCGTGATAGCAGAAATGTAGAAACTTGTATCTGTACCCACCCTCCCCCTTTCTTCTGCCATTCGGTCCAGAAACACAGGAGGAAACCAGGCATTTTTCATCTACAGCCAACAGCAAGTCTTGTCCTGCTCAGTTTCCGATTTCTGTCTCTCTCCCTCCCCCTTCCTTCCCCACCTCACCTTCTCAGGTATGGCATTGTCCTGTGCTCTTGTTTGGACACCAAGGCACCTCATTCCAGCAATAAACCAACTTGTGAAAGGGCAGAGGTTCGAATCTTGACTCAGTTTCCGCACCCCCCCCACCCCGTCCCTGCCCTTCTCAGAAGAGTGCAGAGAAGGTGGACACTGGCAGGAAGTACTCATGGGGCAGTAACTGAGGTCAGTGAGGGGACATTCCAGGTGGCCCAAGCTGCATTCAATGCATGTGGTCTATGAGGGCGGGGGGACTTTTTCCTCTGTCTTTTCCCCACTGCTCAGCGCGTCCTCCAAAATTGAGGATGTTTCAAAGCTGGGAAGTTCAATTTCAAGTCCTTAGAGTGTTGCCGTACTCCCGTCTCCTGTCACGCACGGGCCTCGTCCGGCAGCTACAGGGATTCAGACTGTGCGGGGATCGGATTGGTCAGGGAAGACAGCTGACCACGATGCACATCTGTGACACAAAATAACACTGGCTGACACCGTTTTGAGTGGAGTCTCAGATTTCTCTTACTCTTTGCAATTTCTGAAAGTTTGCTAAGATTCGGGTTGCTAGGTAAATCACAGTTCAAACGTGAATATCGGATAAATAACAAATAATTCTGTAGTATAAATATGCCCAGATATTGCCTGGGACATGCTTATCCTAAAAAAAAAAAGAAAAATTATTATTTATCTAAAATCCAAATGTAACCGGGTGTCCTGTTCCTGATCGCTAAACCCCTTTCCCCAAAATGCAAGTGCTGCTGATTTTTAAATAATAAGGGACGGCTCAGGAAAGCACATCGCCAACACGCTCCGCGGAAGCAGCGTCTCCAGTGCCCTCACGAACGGTGATTAGGGAATTGGGAAGGCGCACGACAGAATGCAAAAGACAAATGGCTTTCATCTGCTTCCAAGAAGGCATGGTTCCGTGGCTTGGGTTACTGGAAATCCTGATGCCCCTTCATGAGGAGAGAGCTGGGGTAGCGAACGCCCGAAGCGGGATGAAGGTAGATGGGCCAGAGCAAATCTTTGTTGTTTTCTTTTAAAGGATATACATTGTTTTCAATGTTTATTTATTTTTGACAGACAGAGAAAGAGCATGAGCAGGGGAGGGGCAGAGAGAGAGAGATAAGGGGACACAGCATCCGAAGCAGGCTCCAGGCACCGAGCTGTCAGCACAGATCCCGACACGGGGCTCGAACCCACAAACCATAAGATCGAGACCTGAGCCAAAGTCGGACACTTAACTGACTGAGCCACCCGGGCGCCCCAGAACGAATCTCTTATGCAGCCAGAGCGTGACATCAAAACCCAAGGCCGACCCTTCCAGGTGTGCTAACCAGCAGCCTAGCGGGTCTAAAGATGCGGTTTAATTTAGCTCATAGAATTCTCCATTGTGTTCCGTTTCGGGCAGCATCAGAGGAGAATAACGTGAGCGGACGCCTTACGTGTGGATGGTTCCCGTGCTGTGTGCCGCTGTGCTAACAGCAGGCCCCGGATGCTTCATCCCGTCACCCGACGCAGTTTTGAGCCACCAGGTTCCGGGTGAGTAACGAACCCTGCTCCCGTGGGAACACGGTCCGGGAGCCCTGCACTCATTTGCAAAGAGACTGTTCCAGGCTGGGCACCGGCTTTTATCCACTGGCCTCATGTATTCCTTCTGACAACCTGGGACTTGTCCCCATTTTATAGATGAGGACCCTAGGGCTGAGGTCTCGGGCCTTGCTGGGACGGGATACCTTTTCTGTGACCTCACACACACCCTGAGTGCCTACTGTAACACAGTCCCAGACTCACAGATGTAGGCCAAGCCTCTCACTTGAGGTACAGAAACTAAGGCTTGGTGAGATTAGATGAAATACCTCACGTCCCAGGGGTGGAGGCAGGGCCGGCCTGAGGAGGGGCCCCACCTAAGGTCAGCTAGTGCCGTAAATCGGGTCCCTAAGACACGGACCCTGAGATGGAGAGGAATCTTGAGTTAGGATGTTTGCCGAAGCATGCCTGGGCCAGCAGCACGCTGCTCAACATTTCATAACAGTTTCCTGGTGGGGAAGAGTCCTAACTTGTGGTTTGCCAACGTCCATGGTGTAAGTTCTCCCACCGGGGCTGACCTGCCCCGACAGCCGAGTTGGGGAGAGGCTGCTGCAAGCTGGTGGCCGCAGGCTCCAGGCCTGGGGGGCAGTGAGGGTGACCAGCGGGGTTGGGGGGAGCCGGTCAGCTGCGGTAGAGGCATCACAGAGGGAGGCCCTGCCCTGCAGGGCCGTCCCACACTCAGGTGAAGGGCTGAGCCTGCTCCCACATTAGCCTGCTGCTAGGTTCGGGCTGTGCAGGGGGCTCTGAGGGCGAGGCTGGGTGCTCTTCTTCCTCCACAAGCCCATGGCACCGTACGTGCGGCCCTCGCAAGCTCCAAGCCCGGGCAGCAGTCACGTCTGACCCTCTTCTTGCCCTTTGTTGTCAGGAGACACCTGGCTTCTGGTTCACGCCTGTTTCCCCCACGTTTTTAGGCACCTGGAAGGTGCTTGGCAAACACTGGGCGATAGATAGATGGATGAACCTGTGATCCAGTGAACGTTCAGTAAGGGTCTGGCAGCTAAATCTCCCGGTCAGCCCGGGTTGCAGGCTCTTGGCTGTGTTCTGTTCTGTGCTGTCGTCTCCTATGTGAAATGTTTCCCCGCCGGGAACCGTGAGCCCCTCGCACTGGACCTTGAGCCCTCAGCTTCTTCTGTGATCCACGGAACAGCCGGCCTCACTCTCGCTCACCATTAGAAGAGATTGATTGAGTGGCAGAAATAGTGCTTTGGCGTGATCAGTGCATTGGATAAGGAGTTTCCCTTGGGTGAATTGACTTTAGGAAAGAGTTCTGGTTGTACATTTCCCTTTGGAAAAAGATGGGGAAGTCAAGAAATTAAGAAAACAGTTAAAAGTTACTGCAAGATTACGGAATTCGAGTGAATGGAAAGCTCTGGAAGGTATTCGCGTCGTACGTTACGTAGGTGGGCATCACAGAAGCAGCGTTTGTGGAGGACCTCAGGAGGTCAAGGTCATCTCCTCCCCCGTAGCCATAGACACTCTCTTTCCTGAGAGGACGTGTGGGGTACCCTTGATTCTGTGACTGGGGGTTCCTGGGCTGCATACAACTTGGTCTCTGCTGTGCAATTATTCCTTTCGGACCGAGTTGCCCTTATTGCTGGGTTTGTTTTTCCCCAGGCCGTGCAATCACTGTTGCTGGTCTGGTCAACCTTCTACCTGAATAAACGACCAAGAGCCATCCCAGATGACCTCTGGTTTTGTGTATGCGTGTGTGTGTGTGTGTGTGTGTGTGTGTGCGCATGGGCACACGCGTGTGGGGTGTGTGTGTGCGTGTACGTGCACATGCATACGGGGAGGTAGGAGTGCAGAAGCTACCACTTTTGCAGACGTGGGCTTCGTGTCTGCCGTTTCCTCTGTGATGGTCAGAGTCGCTTCCTGTGGCCCGTGACTCTGCATTTCTTCAGCACTTCCGCCGAGAGCCTCACTGCCCTCAGGTGTCTATTCCCATCCATCTCTCTAGAAATCTCGGTTACCCTGGCTTACGTATCCTCTCTACTACTGGCTGGCTTCTAAAGAAGTATAGACTTACGGCGCCGATTCACGGTCATCCCCTGAGGGAGAAAAGAAGGAAGATTCAGTCAGGAAGGTGCTCTAGTTATTGTGCAGAAAAACTAATTAGAAGGAAAGGGCTTGCCACTCCTGGTTCCTGCGGACGCAGTGACTCTTAAAGGAACAGCGTGCAGGTCTTGGGATGAGCTGCTCTGTTGAGCCCCGTGTCTTTGCACCCAGAACTGCCTCTGCTCCAAAAGCCTTTTGTCCTCTTTTCCCCTTAACTGATTCCTGTTACTCCTTTAAGTCTGGTTTTGTTTCCTCCAGGAAGCCTTCCCTGATCCCACCAACCTGGCTTAAAGATCCCTCCTGTTTGAGCTCTATTAAACAGCTATTTTTATTAAAAAAAAAATTTTTTTAATGTTTATTTTTGAGAGAGTGACAGAGCGTGCACACACACGCACGTGCACACGAGTCGGGGAGGGGCAGAGAGAGAGGGAGACACAGAATCTGAAGCAGCTCCAGGCTCCGAGCTGTCGGCACAGAGCCCGATGCGGGGCTCGAACTCATGAACTTCCAGATCATGACCTGAGCCAAAGTCGGACGCTCAACCGACTGAGCCACCCAGGCACCCCTCCAAAAGCCATATTTTAATAAAGATCCCCTAAATTAATATATGTATCCTTTGTTTTTCTTTTTTTTTAAATTTTTTTTCTTTAATGTTGATTCATTTTTGAGAGAGAGAGAGAGAGAGAGAGAGAGCGCGAGCAAGCGGGGGAGGGGCAGAGAGAGAGGGAGACACAGAATCCAAAGCAGGCTCCAGGCCCCGAGCTGTCAGCGCAGAGCCCGACACGGGGCTTGAACTCATGGGCTGCGAGATCATGACCTGAGCCGACGTCGGACGCTTAACCGACTGAGCCACCCAGGTGCCCCTAAACGGCTATTTTTAGAATTAAATACCTATAGATTGTCTTTTTTCTTAAAAGCGTACAGAAATACTGGAACAATAATTGTCTGCTGACTTAATCCTTAATGCCTAGAACATCAGGGACACCCAACAGGTTAATTTCTAGTGGGATAAATGAATTATGAAGTAATTTTAGGGGAATCGTAATCATATTGCTTCCAAAGGCATTTGAACCTTAAATAATACAGAGCCCGTATTTGCAGAGTTTGGGGCACAGAGAGATTGGATACCAAGCAGTGCAGGAGGACGCGATGGCAGATGTGACGTTCACCCATCTTATTTCAAAACCTGATTGAAATAGACAGAAGTCAACAAAATTTAATTCATTCAAATAACATACTATGTATGTATGCTTCCAAACCTAATGGGTGAAATTTATACCTTTTGAATTTTCATAATGAAATTCAAGGACAAAGAGTAAAAAAAACAATGATTGGTCACATTACTTAAGTATGAAAGGAATACAAAAGATTCTAATACAAGTGACGTTTTCATGCTATTTGTACAGAGATTGCTTTATATGTAGTAATGTGGCGGGGGTGGGAGCTTAAAGAATTTTGCTATTTTCCGTGCAGCTGGAGGAAACCAAGGTCTGATGGGTCTCCCCAGCTCTGAGGTTTGCTCCCCCTCGTGCACAGCCCTGGGGGTTAGCTGCTCAGAGTAATGTATGCGCTCCCATATCTTCCCTGTAATTAGGCAATTTTTATGTACGAGGTGGTTTATAACACGCACACCTACATCATTCTGACCTTTCTTCCGTTTACCTGCAGCGTGTGGTATTTTGGGAAGTGAACTTTTCTCGGTGAGTGACGGTGTCACATTGCTCACCAGCTCCCGTGGAAAGCGGGCAGCCAACTGCCCCGGTCGCCCTCAGGAGCAGGAACCACAGACCCCACCAAGTCGCCTCAATCTGTAATCCCCAGCCCAGAAATGCCAGTCCTTCTGTCGGACGCCCTGTGCGTTCCCGGGGTTTTGTTTTCAATAGTTCACAGCATGTAATTCCGAGAGCCTACGTGGGTGTTGTAGGACCGCCGGTCCTCCTTGAGGTGATGGATCTGGGCCGGGGGTTCACACAACAGCCTGGGGGGAGGCGCCCCTGTGCATGGAGACAGGCACATGAAGCTCTGAAGGAGGAGAACCTTGCGACTAGCAGGCTGGTCTGGAAATGCGCGCTTGGTTCCCGTCATCGGTCGTTTTCAGAGTCCTGCTCCCTCGGAAAGGCTTTTGCCAGCATTTTTAACGGAAAACGCTTTGCTACCCTCCCTAGCATTGACTGCCTATGAGGTGTGGCTTTTGATTAGTCATCAGAAGTTTTGAAAGAAACATTCCACATCGTTTGTGTCTTAATGAGTATGTTGTCTATCAAAACAAGTGGAGGCTTCTGTATTCCAGATCTCGGGGTTCGTGGTGGGATTGGGGAAGGGCCCAAATAGAAGACAGAAGACAGGTGCTGCCTGTGGATACTCAAGTCCTTGGCCTCCGGGCCCCAGCTCCCCCCTCCCAGAGTAGCCAGGCCCCTGTCCTGGCAGCCGGCTGGTCAGACGGAGGTTCCTTCCCCCGGCAGGGGTGAAGAGAGCGGCACACGAGGTGCACCTTATCTACAGGAGTGGGTTTCTTGGAACATGCTCAGTGCAGCGACCATCACCAACCCTTGAGGCCAGATTGGGTGTTTGGAGATGGTTCCGGGCAGTCGCGCTGAGGGCTCACAGCGCTGGGAAACCAAAAACAATGTATGGCTATAAAAACAAAGGCATTTTATGACTTACAAACGGGCTCCGGCGGCAGTTCCAAAATAAGAATCCAAATGAGGTTGGAGCAGGGACAGTCCCAATCAAATGAGTGTGTGGCTTCCCCAGGGGACATCATAAAAGGTCCCATGCAGGCACAGAGGGGGAGGTATTGCCAAGCGGTTAGGTAGCCCACAACTACAAAAATGATGGATGTTGAGTCAAGGCCAGGGGCTTGCAGTCAGGCTGCACTCTGCCCTGCCCTCGGCACGGGGTCCTGGAGAGTGTCCTCCTTCCCTGCGACAGGCGCTGTTTGCTGCTCAAACTGGGGTGCCTTAGCCCCCTGTCCACCAGGCCGGCTCCTAGACATTCTTCAAGATTCACCTTGACCGTCTCCTCCTCAATCCCCGCACAGTTACTCCCGTCAATGCCTCATTTCACATTTATGGAAAGGTCTATTATGTAGACTTTCCCGCTGCACGATTACAGTTTGTTTGCTTTTTGCCTCCCTGCACCCCCATCCCCCCACCGTGAACATCTTAAAGACAAGGGTTGCCATATTTGCGTCTGTATTTCCGATGCTTGGCATATAGTGGATGTGCACTACAACCTTTGTGGACGACCTCGCCGCAACTTTGACGAGCCTGTTTCCTCGCTCACCACGTGCCCTTCGAAACCCAAAGGATCTTGCCAAATGTGGGGATGCTGTAATCCTGTGTATGATGGCCACATGCACACATTCATGACACCGTGATTTCTGGACACTGATCATCGTGTCAGCGTATCTCACGGGCTTGTGTTTCTCGAGCACTGATGTGTGGCGGGCACTGTGGGGGGTGCCCTAGATCTGTAGAGCTGGTTCATCTAATGAAATCCACCTCTGGATCTGACGTGCAACTCGGCCCTGCCAGAAATACTCCCATTTAAGTGCGATATGTAACAAGGAGTATTTGAAAGTCAATTACCAAAAGGATACCACTGCAGAATAAAAAAGAACTAACCGTGGAAAATTAGAAAGCTATGCAGAACAGTCTTTAGTCTCAATTAGCCACATTTCCCCGTCTTCCAGCAGCTGAACTTGGAGTATCGTTTGAGCAGAAGCTTGGGCCTGGCGGCCCGCGGCACTCTGTTGCTTCTGATGTCCCCAATTATGCAATAATGGTAATCACTGATCGAGGGCTCGGTTGAGAAATGTCTGTTTCCCCGTGTCTAGAGCTCAGTAATCATGGGGGAGGAGTACGTCTGAGCAGAATTCGTTGATTTCAAATTATTGCTTGAGAAGGCAGCAAGTGCGATCAGGCTTTTCCCGCCAGGATTCTGGCGGCGAAGGGGTGGGGACCGCCACCCTCTGAAGGGTGCCTCGGGGAGAGAGCTCTGACCACCCCCTAAACAGTGCCTGCTCTACGCCTGGCCCTCATCCGCGTCGTCAAAAGTTCAAGGGCCATTTGAGATGGCATTTCTGGCATTAGCCCACTTACCACCGAGAATAACTGGCTTTCATCACAGGGGGCCGGAAGTAGGATGAAGGGATGGGGCAGGCGGGTTTCCCATTTCTCGTACCCAGGAGGGCTTCCGGTCTCCCATCAGATCTGGCCGTTGACAGAGGCTTTCTACGTTCTCTTCAGATGTCTTTAGCACCTCTGAAAACACAAGCACAGCAGTAGGTGGCAAAAATGGGTACAAATTCTTCTCGCATCAAGAGGTGGGGTCGATTTCTGTGCTCCTTGAAGCTGGGTTGGCAGAGTGGGAGGTTGTGGCCAGTAGGATATCAGCAAACTGATGGGGGCAGAAACGTGGCAAGCGCTCGCACGCCGGGGCTTCCTTTCTCTTTCTGCTTTTGGGGGTCACTGCGACAACCACCAAATGCAAACAGGTCCGCGCTGGCCTGCTGGAAGAGGGGGGACACGTGGCCCAGCTACGCCTGTGACCCCAGCTACATCCTGCTAACTACCTGCCGCGTGAGTGAGGTCATTGCCTGCCAGCACGTGCAAGAGTGAGCCCGGCCGCGACCAGAAGAACCTTGTGGCGGAGGTCAGCCCAAACTGCCAGATGATAGAATCACGAATCATTTTTAAAACAAAACAAATATTTATTTTCGAGAGAGCGAGAGAGAGCGAGCGAGCCTGTGTGAGTGGGGGAGGGGCAGAGAGGAGACAGAAGATCCAAAGCAGGCTTGCGCTGACAGCAGAGAGCCTGATGCGGGGCTGGAACTCCTGAACCCGTGAGATCACGACCTTAGCCAGAGTCGGATGCTTAACTAACTGGCTGAGCCAGTCGGGTGCCCCTAAATGATTGTCGTTCTAAGTCACTGATTTTTGTGGGTTTGTTACACAGCGCAAACTAGCTGATACACGCCTAACACTGACGTTGCGAAGGGCACGTGCCGGGCACTGTTGTGAGACACCCCATGCGCGAACCCCTTCCCTCGTGACAAAACCCTGTGAAGGAGATCCTATTGGCACCCCATTTTGCACAGGAGGGGGCTGAGGTTAAGTGGCTCTTGCACGGGGTTACACAGCCAGCCTGTTGCGGAGACGGGAGCCATACCCTGGCGGCCTGGCTCGAGTCTTGGCTCCTAACCGTTGTGCCCCCCAACCATCGTGCCCCCCGGTGCTCCCCTGCGGTCAGAGCACGTGGCAGCCGTGCTCAGAGTCTCCAGGGGCCGCTCCAGCGCCTCGGGAGGGAAGCCACTGCAATCCTTGGCGCGGGTCTTGATTTCGCTCATTCAGCAAAGCTTTTACTGGGGCCTGTGCTCTGCAGACGTCCTTCTGGGTGCTGGGGGTGCAGCAGAGAATAAAGCAGGCCGACACCCCACCCTCGTGGAGGCTACAGTCTGCCGGGGGCAGAACAAGAAGTATGTTGGAGGGAGAGAAATGCCAAGGGCAAGTCAAGCTGCCTGACCGCCCTGTAGTTTCGTGGCGGGAGTTGGGACCTCGCCCCCTCACTGGCTGCGAGTCTAGTGGGGGAGCAGCAGGAGAGGAGGTGGGCCGCACTTCCTGTGGGGTGGGCAGGGGGCCTCGTCAGAGCCTTGAACCCAACCCCTGCCCACCCCGGCCTCACCTCTGGCCTCTGAGCTCTAGTCAGAGGGAGGATTGAGGTTCTCCCGGCCTGTTTCGCTTCTGGACAGCCTGTTTCGCTTCTGGACAGCCTGTTTTACCCAGGCGGGAATTCGGCCTTGACTTTCTGTAGGGCGTTGTGACAAAGCGGCGAGGGTGGGCGGTTTTAGACTTAGGCCCACCCAGTGAGTTGGAGTCTCTGGGTCTCTGGGACTGGGATCTGGCACCAGGAGAGCTCAGGCCGAGCCGGCTGCGGGGTGGAATGAGATGTGCGAGGCAGGCGCTGGAGGGCACAGAGCTTTCGCCTTTGCCCTGTGCTCTCCACTACGGAAGTGCTCCTCTCCGCCTTGGTGAGCCGCAGCCCTTCCCCTGACCCGCTCGAAGGTCACTTCCGAGAAGCCTCTCTGACTTGCAACCTGTGTGTGATTTAACACTAACCCCAGTGTGTCACAACCATCCCTTGGGGCATCCATCACTCCCCCCGCAGCCCCCGGCCCGGGCACACAAGTGTGCCTAGGTGGCTGGAAGGAAGGACGGCCAGGGGCTCAGGCACGGATGCTCAGAGCCTTGCCTGGAGGTCCAGGCAGAGAAGAATGTGGCAAAGGCACTTGTGTCAGTCTGTCCACCGAGCCTGCCCGTGTGGCCGCAGCCCTCCTCGGCCATTCCCCTCTACCCCTGGTGATCGATGCCATCTGACAGCCCTGGGGTTGCAAGGTGTGAGAAGGGATTTGCCTCCTTCTCTGCCAAGTGCACCCCTTACCCTCTCCTTGCCACTGTGCAGCCTTGGGCTCCAAGTCCTTGGAATTTCTTCTGCCTCCCTCTCCTGGCCTGAGCCTTTTGTGGGCGCACAGGGAAATAGGCAAATTGGGGAAAGACTAAGTTCCGGAGTCTCAGCCTGGTCCTTCTGAGCTGTGTGTCCCCAGGCGAGAGCGCTCCCTCTCTGAGCCTCAGCGTCTGCATCTGTAAACCAAGGGCAGTCACGCCTGCCTTGGCAGGTGGTTATGAGGTCGAGTGGGTACCGGATGCATGACAGGTACCCAGTAAATGGGAATTCTCCCTCTCCTGGACCCCGCGCTCCATCCCGCTTTCTCAGAGCCTCCTGGGGGTGCTCAGAGCTGAACATGTAATTACATGAGCTAAACAGGTGGCCTCTCTGTTTTTAAGACCCTTCTCGCGTTTTCTCTCTTAATTCGTGTTACATATGTAGTGAGTGCTGCTCCACTTCCTCCCCACCCCTCTCTCTCTTTGTCCTTCCCCCCGCATCGACACCCATTCCCGTAAGTTTAACGAGCATCGTTGCTTTGAGTTACAGAAGCGCTCACGTATGCACACCGTGTCCGATGCTTCTAGGCATGTAGCTGTCCATGGTGTCTGCACCTCGTTTTTCCCGTCGTTCCCAGATGGGGACGCCTCAGGGATCCCAACATTGTACGTCTTTGGTTACTTTAACATCTCGTTTTTTAAATTTTTTTTGAAAGGTTTTTTAAAATGTTTATTTTCGAGAGACAGTCATTGAATGGCGGAGGGGCAGAGAGAGAGAGAGAGGGAGAGAGCATCCCAAGCAGGCTCCACGCTCAGCATATACCTCGACGCGGGGCTCGATCCCACCAACTGAGATCACAGCCTGAGTGGAAATCAAGAGTCGGACGTTTCACTGACTGAGCCACCCGGGCGCCCCTGGTTACTTTCACATCTTGAAGTTGGCTGGCCCCTTGTGCCTGCTGTTGGCGTTTGTGACACGTTGCCACTGCCTACCCCTCCCCCTCTCCCCCCCCCCCCCAGATGTCACAGCACGGGCACTGGAACTGGTGCAGGGCGACTGTAGCTGATGGGGGGCTGATGGCCGTGCGCTGTTTTAAGAACCGCTCACGGTGAATGCCGTGGAGCGACGTGGTTTGGGGAAAGTGGGCACCATCAACAGCAAGTCCAAAGCTGGTGCGTAATTGCCGGGCCCGGGCAGGAAGGAGAGCTAAGACGACCCTACTCAGTTTGTTTCACTTATGTTTCCCCTGTTACATGAGCCTAAGAGTGGAAGATGATTTTGAAAAAAGAGCTGTGGCTAAGCAAGTCTGAAAGAGCCCTTTGAATGAGCACAAAAATCCTAAGTGAGAAGGGAGCATTTTGCCATTGACGAATTGGCTGCGATTTTCCCTTTCTTAGAAGGATGCAGAAAACAGGTGCTTCTCACAGTGGAGTGAGGCTTGGCTTTGGGGAGATGCAGTCTGGCTATGCCCTCATGGGTGTTCCTGGGCCAGCGGGAGAATTCCTTGGGGGCTCCAGACCCAGAAGGAGGATTGTTGAGTCGTGGGGCATGTAATCTGACCGAGTGGTGTCGCAGCCCGGATCCTTACCGACACGCGACATGACTCGGCTTTCTGATTTTTGCCCGTCTAATACGTGTAACACGCTGTCTCTGTTTGGAATAACATTTCTCTGATGACCAGTGCATTCCAGAATCTCTTCACAAAGGTGTCGGTCCTTTTGGTTTCTTCCTCTGTCGGTTGCCTGTTCTTTCCTTTTGCCCGATTTTCTATGATTAGGTCGGCTCTCTTTCTTATTGATCTCTAGGAGTTTCTTGCACCGTCTAGCTATTAACCCCTTGCAGGCTTAGACATTTCAAATATAGTTTTCCTTTCTGTCCCCAGAGCTCTTTGGAAATGGCAGCACGCCTGGTTCATTATGGGTTCTCACTGTCAGGTGGAAATGACGACATTCAGCTTTCCAAGGGACCATTTGGCCATGACCTGGCCCTTCAGGGCACCTCACTTTCCTCTAAATCAGTTCTCCCAGGACCTGTGTTTTGAGGGGGTGCTCATACCATGCTCACAAGACCCCCTTGCAGGTGCAGAGACTGATGCTACTTTGCAGTTACCTCTGTCTATACCCTTGGGTGTCTCCATTAAGTCAGTAGTATTTTCTGAGCATCTTTGAGTAGAAATTAGGCTCTGGACTTTCAGGCACAAAGAGGGGAGCTTGGGCATGACAGAGGCATGCAGATCCACAGATAATGATGTGAGAGACTCTGCTCACCACCTGCTCCCAGGGCACAGAGCGGGGTGGAAGGACCAGGAAGGCTTCCTGGAGTCGGCAGAATTGGGATGGTGCCTTGAGGATAGGAGGTATTTCTTGCCTTTCTTCCTACCCACACTGTAAAGTCCCGGAAACAGTGACCACGTTGGACGATTCTGCTTCTTCTGAACAGCTGTGACTCTCATGTAGAAAGAGTGCACTGTCAGGGTGCCTGGGTGGCTCAGTCGGTTAAGCGTCCGACTTCGGCTCAGGTCATAATCTTGCAGTTCATGAGTTTGCACCCTGCACTGGGCTCTGTGCTAACAGCTCAGAGCCTGGAGCCCACTTCTGATTCTGTGTCTCCCTCTCTCTCTGCCCCCCTACCCTTTACGCGCACTCTCTCTCTCTCAAAAATAAATAAACACTAAAAAATTAAAAAAAAAAAAAAAAAAAAGAGAGTGCTGTCCTTCAGAGGTGGCCAAGCACAAGGACAGGAGAGATGGAAAGCCACACACAGCCCTGGGAGAGGACACTGACTCCGCAGAGATGGCACTGGGGCTCACCGGGGCTCTCTGGGGATCAGTGATTTTCCTAGGGTCACTCAGAAAATGGCCCTCTGCACCCAACCCCAGACTCTCCCAAGTGCCGAGGCCACCACCCCTGCTGTAACCACTTACGACTGCTTCCTGGGCCAGAGCAAGCCTTCTCTTCAATGGGGGCGACACCTGGTGCCACGGGTCCAGAGCACCAAACCCCTATGTACCCTGCGCGTAAGCATGCACGGGCCACGAGCCCCAAAGCTTGGGACGACCACAAAGACTGAGCCTGCGCTGCAGCCCCGTGGGGCCCCGTTCTCATTCGGCAGGTGAGCGGCAAGAACTCGGGACCCAGCGCATCCTGAGGATGGGCCCAGGAGAAAGAGTTAACCCAATTCCATTTTGGTTTTCCTTTCCACGAAGTCAGACACTCTGGAGGTTAGCGTGCATGCTGTCTCCTCATATAATATCGTAGTAGAGAAACATTCATTCATGTTAAAAAAAAAAAAAAAAAAAGAAGATGACTTCCAAAAGATACACATTGATAGAAAACACATTGCTGGGAGTAAAAAGAAAGTAATGAATAACATTCCACATAATAGTGACTAAAAGCGAAATAGTCTTCAGTTGAGGTTACAAGTTGAGTTCAAATTGAAGGTGCTTTGTAATACTGATAAAATACCATCCTTTCCGGGGGAAACCTATTGTGTTATACTTTTATCAAGTGGCCCAAAGAGGGGGGAATTAAACAGGAGGAAAACGGCTTCGGGAGGACCAGGGATGCGGTGGCCGGGTAGACGGTGACTTCTGCCTGAGTCCGCGTGCTGCTGACTTCAGACAGGAGCCACTGCAGAAACGCGGGGCTTGGGACACCTGGGTGGCTCAGCTGGTTAAGCGTCCGACTTTGGCTCAGGTCATGATCTCACGGCTCGTGAGTTCGAGCCCCGCGTCGGACTCTGTGCTGACAGCTCAGAGCCTGGAGCCTGCTTCCAATTCCCTCTCTCTCTGCCCTTCCCCTGCTCACGCTCTGTCTCTCTCAAAAATAAATATTAAAAAAAAGTTTTTTTTAAATGCAAGGCTGGACCTCGAGGGGCAGTGGCCATTCACAGCCACCTGCTTCATCGCCACTCTCAAACTTCTTTTGGTGGCGGGGGGCGGGGGGGCACCTCTAACCCTATGTCATGGGCTGTTCGGGAACCGTCTGGCTCCCTTCTCTTGGGGTGGGGCTCGCCAAGCTGGGCCGGCAGTGCTGACCCGGGCTGTGCCAGGCTGGGGCACAGGGCCCATCACTAGTTACCTAGGGGTGCCTCATGCAGCACGTGCCCCTTCTGGCCTTGCCTGGCTCCCCTCCCAGGTTGGCCTGGACATCCACACCAGGCAGCCTCGGTGGTGCCCCACTTTGGTGCTGAACTTGAGGACGGCTGTGTGGCAAAGCCTGTTCTATCCTTCCCTCACCCTTGCTCACCTTCCATGCTAGAGGCTCAAAAACCCTGTTACTCCCTTGGCCGGGCTCCCTGGCGCCACCTGCAAGGGAGTAGTCTTACAAACTTCCAGTGTTGGATTCTGAGATGAACAGGAAAGCTTCTGGGAAAGATCTTCCTCTCCGACAAGACGAGAGAGGTGTATAGGAGGTGTTCCTTTCACTAGTCTCCTTGTTTCCTTCTTGCTCTGGATGCTGCAGTGTGAAGATGTAATGCTTGGGGCTATGGCAGCCACCCTGCCACCATGAGGGATAAATCTAAAAGCAAGAGCTAATTCGCTGAGCATGGTGAAACCCACTCTTGGGGGTAAACATGCCTCCTAAGTTGGACTGGTCGCATCCAAGAGCCAGAAGAGGAGGACCTATATTCATGGTGGAAGGAATTTTTTTTTTTTTTTTAAATCCCCTCTCCTTATCCTACTGGGCACAAGTCAGATGACATACAGTCCTGATTCCCGTGGCAGCCCTTTTGTTTGTTCATCCAACCAAGATGTGTTGTGGGTCTGCAAGGTTCATGGCACTGGGGTTACATTACAGACTAGAACAGACTCATCTTTCTGCCTTCACGGAGTTCGCGTGCATCCTTGTAGGGGAGACGGGCCGTGACCCGCCCCCTACTCCCCATCCATCGTCCAAGACTTTTCCCTTCCTGTAAATCCGATGCAGTTGAACATGGAAACATTGGAAGTGTCACATTGAAGACAGAGTAGCCCCAGGGTGGAAGGAGCCTGGGTCCCTGGATCACACTTTGGAAAGGAGACTCCTGTCCATCAGAACCCTGCTTTGGGCTTTACAGGAACGAGCAATAAACCTCTCTTAGACTGGTCACTTTTGAATGTGCCCGTGCTTGCGGCTGGGGTTTCTTTAACTCAAAAGGCCTGCCTGGAGCTGCCCCTACATCAAGCCTTATTCTTTAAGGAAGTAAACTATTTCCTTTGAGATCAAAGCAGTTCAAGGTGGAGCTTTGGTTTAGTGCAACCCTTAGCATCCCAAGTGATTGGATTGCTAGGATCTCCTGTTCAGACCTGTAGGGAGTGGTCCCAGGAAGCTTTCCTGGGAAACAGAGGTCTCCTGCTACCTTCCTTCCACCCGGACCCTAACACTCTGAGGGGCATCTGGAAAGCAAATCGCAAGTCCCTGTGGTCTCAGTGGAGGGCGTGGCAGCAAGAGAGGCGGGAGGCCGGGCTTGGGCTGGGAGTGGCCAGGGAGCGGCTGCCAGAGTGCCTCTCGAATCGGAAGGACCATCCATCCTCTGAAGCCCCAATCAGCCCCGGAGACACAGGACTTCCCTAAAGCTTGGGCGGTTCCTGGCATTGCCTGGCAAACGTCCTTATTCAGACTTTCAGGGTGATGGCATGTAGGTTTCCTTCCTGTTGGAACAGGACCCATTCCTCCCCAGCTTCTCTGGCCACCTGACTCACCTCCATTCCTGCTCCCGCTCTGGCTCATCTTAACCCCTTCAGGGCTGTCCAGGCTAGGGTGGTCAATCCCAGAGGACTTGACCTGGCTCGGGAGGGTCCCTCTTCCAGTTAACCCGGAGTTTGTGGCAGATCGCACTTTTCATAGGTGGTCACTGCCTTATCTGCTGTCCCTGTGCTCTGGAAGGAGCTTTGCCACCTTCCTTCCAGAGGTGAAGCCTAATTCTCTTCCCCTTGAATCTGGGTGGGCTTGTGTCATAGTTTGCTAGAGCCACCATAAAGATCGCCATGAACCGGGTGACTTAAAACAACAGAAATCTCTTTTCTCACTGCTCAAGGTGTTGGGCAGGACTGTGCTCCCTCTCCTGGATCAGCCACCTGCTGGTGGCTGCCGGCAGTTAGTGGTCCTTGTGGCCACCCTGCTCCAGTCTCTGTCTCTGTGTTCACGTGGCCTTGTGCCACTGGGTCTCCTCTGCCCCTTGTCTGATTCTCCCTCTCCTTTATGGACGCCAGTCGTATTGGCCTGAGACCCTAACCTACTCCAGTATGACCTCATTTACCTACTTCTGCAAAGACCCTGTTTCTAAAAAAAAATTTTTCAAATCTTTATTTTTGCGAGAGAGAAAGACAGTGCAAGTGGGTGAGGGGCAGAGAGAGAGGGAGACACAGAATCCGAAGCAGGCTCCAGGCTCTGAGCTGTCAGCACAGAGTCCGACGCGGGGCTCATACTCACGAGCCGTGAGATCATGACCTGAGCCAAAGTCGGACGCTCAACCGACTGAGCCACCCAGGTGCCCCTAAGGACCCTATTTCTAAATAGGGTGACATTCTGAGGTTCTGGGTACACAAGGCTTTTGCGGGGACACTCTTCAAGATGGTACGCTTCGTGACGTGAAAGCGATGCCATGGCCTGCTTGCCTGTCTGCCAGCCTGTTGGCGGGGTCACTCGGGAGGGAGCCCTGTCCTCCCATGGGAGCCGTCCCGCTGCCCAGCAAGCCCGGGCCGGTCCACAGAGACCTCCTGGAGACGCCCTGAGACTATGAAGAGAGAGAAGTGCCCAGGCAGGCCCCAGGGCCTCCAGCCTCCACCGTCCATCTCCAGCCACCATCTGACTGCAACAACAGGAGGGCCTTTGGCCCAACTGGCCATCTGAGCGCTCCCAAATCCGTGGCCCGTAGAAACGGTGACAGACAAGGTCATGGGCGACGTTTTGTCCCCTTCTTCAAGTTTATATGTGGCAGCCCTAACCCCCAGTACCTGGCAACGTGACTGTCTCTGGAGTTAGGGCCTTCAAGGAGGTGGTTACGGTTAACCTAGGGTGGGGCCCTAATCCCACCTGACTGGTGTCCTCGTAAGAAACAGCAGGGATGTAGGTGTATAGAAGAAAGGCTGTCACAGAGAGAAGGTAGCCGCTGGCAAGCCAAGGAGAGGGCTTGGGAGAAACCAGCCTTGCCAACACCTTGATCTTGGACTTCTAGCCCTCCCAAACCGTGTGAGATGAATTTCCATTGTTGAAGCTGCTCGGTCTGTGGTGTTCTGCCCGAGCGGCCTGAGCAAACTGATACAGGGAAGAACGTGATTGTTGTTGTTTTAGGTCACCACTATGTTTGGGGGGGGGGGGGGCATTTGTTACGCAGCGGGAGTGGACTGATACAGTAGAGCAAGAGAAGTGAAGGGGAAACACTCGGGAATCTGGGGTTCTGCTTCTTGGCTCCCTGAGTGGCCTTGGCCAGTTCTTTGATCCTCTCAGGGACTTGGTGTCCCCGTCTGTAAAATGGGCACATCAAATGACTTCTAAGGTGTCTCACAAACCCGTAACGACCTGACTTGCCGGATGAGTTCTGGAAAGGGTTCTTCTACAAAGAACCAGATTTGCAGCTGTGTTCCCGGAGAGTTGGTGGGTTTAGGAGACATTTACTGAGAGTCTTGGTAATCTAAGAATAATAGCTCGTGTTTGAGGAGCTCGTTTCGAGTCAGATCTGCAGTGATCTACGTACGTTTTCCCATTAAATTAAACCCTCAGTAACTCTAAACAGAAGGGGTTCTTTTATGGCTAAGACAGCTGAGTGGAGAAGTGAAGTGACCCGCCTAGGTCACACAGCATGTACGTGAGAGATCAGGTCCTAACCACAGTCTGTCTGACTCCTGGGTTCATGTTCTGTCCTCAAGGTGGGTGAATTTCATCTGTTTCCCCAATTAAGGGGCTCTCTGCCTGCCAGTGGTGTTATCAGCCTTACTCTCACGTCAAAGTGACCGTCCCCACCCCCGACTCTCCCAGAGGGAGGGCAGCCGTGGGAACAGGCGACTGTCCAGCCATCTGTGCAGGGACGGGGTATAAATGCTGTTATTGTTTCTTAAACAAGAACAGATAGGATTTGTATGTCAAGGCCAAGTGAGGGGAGAGATGCCCTTTGAGCTCTTCTGCGGGCCAGACCCAGGACAGGTGGCAGACTCATCATTTGATACGGAATTAGGCCAAGTCGAAGTTCAGGTTGAGAGCCTGCAGTTCAGGTTTCCATTCAGCTGTCGGGAAAATGAGCTCGTCTAATGAATGGCCACCCCCTGGCCACTTGGGTCCCCTTTTCAGTTTTAAAAACAGCTTTTGTGTCTGATGGCTCCGTTTTGATCACGGCGGTACTGTTCAATCGGGCGATTTACGGCGTCCTGGATGCCTACCCAGGGTGTGTCTTGTCTCAGGGGGCTGATATGGGACACAGAAGGCGGCCTCTGTAGTGGAGAGGTGGGAGTGAGCCCCGAGCTTTGTCCCTGTGTGATCTCTGGCAAACCACTTGCTGTCTCCGAGCCTCAGTCTCCTCATCTGTGCACTGGGGGTAAAACGCCAAACCTCGAGCTCGACTAAACGCTGTCATGTGACTGTCCCATATAATAAGTGCTCATTGAATACTAATTCCTTTTCCCCAACTCCTTCCCCTCCGGGGCTGACTTATCCAGTATTCACTTGCTTACTCAACAGGAATTTATTGAGTGCCAACTGTGTGCTTGACTGCAGGGGCGCAAGACCAAAAACTCTCCCCTTCTCGTGGGGGACGCAGGCCATGGACACGTGGGCAGGTGAGGACACGTTGAGGAGGGAAGTGCTCTGAGGAATGAGAGGGGTTAGAGATGCCGTGTTAGAGAGGGCTGGCGCGGGACCTCTTCTTGGGAGTTTGCCGGAAGGTGATGCTCTAACCTGCGGGGCCTCCCACAGCAGGGCCCTTCCCCAGTCCTTCCTGGAATGGCTTCCTTGTTCAACCCGGAGAGCGTCTGGCACTTTCCCTCACCTCTGAGTCAGGAAGGCTCTTTTTTTCCTCGCTACACCTGTTCCAAATTTCAATTACACAAAATATCTTTAACACACAGTTCCGCCAGATTCCTTAGGAGGAGGGGGGAAAATGGTGCTATAAGTATTCATAATGTGTTTGCATTATGGAATAATTAGACATAATTGCTCTGCCTTGTAAATAAGTATAAAACATTTACCAGTCTTGACAGTGGGAGAAACCGCGAAGCTGCCTTCTCCCACGGAAGATGCCCTGGCGGAGACGCGCGGGGACACAGGCCATCTTTTCAACTCACCAGCACTTTGGTTTCTCCCCATCAGC
Source organism: Panthera onca (assembly GCF_046562875.1). NCBI lineage: Eukaryota > Metazoa > Chordata > Mammalia > Carnivora > Felidae > Panthera > Panthera onca. The sequence goes on from NC_138344.1 coordinate 138,638,771, forward strand.
GAGGAAGCTTAGTGGCCTTTTCCTAAGCCTGCCAAAAATGGTGCCTGCTTATTGGTTCATTTGTATATGTTCTGATTCTCTCCCTTACTCCGCACGCGTGAATCAAATGCCCACAAGGTGCCAGAGCCTGGGGACATAGGACAGTCACAACGTGTGCTGCTTGCCGAGGTTACAGGCGTGCATTTCACGGGCTCCTTGTCTGTGCATTTCACAGACACCCCGGGGGCAAAGTATTGAGATTTTATTCTCACGTGATAGAGGAAGCAACTAGGCCTTAAGAGGGTTTAAGAAACTTGCCTGAGTTCACAGCGTTAGTAAAGGACGAAGCACTCGACCTGTCACCACGTCAGTTTAGCAGATGCCACCCCAGGTGCCGCTGTATCCCTCACCTACCTCCCCAACCAAATGGTTGACTGACTTCTGGAAGGATCCATGCCCTCTAGTTATTGTTCCAGTGTATGAGTCGAATTGCGTCCCCCCACAAATCCGAACACCCAGGACCTCAGAATGTGATCTTATTTGGAGAAGGGGTCTTTCCAGAGGTCGCTGGGCTACAATGAGGTCCTCAGGGTGGCCCCTAATCCACTATGAGTGGTGTCCTAATAAAAAGGGGAAGTTTGAGCAGAGAGACCTGCCCGGAGGGAAAACACCGAGGAGACACAGGGAGAAGACAGCTATCCATAAGCCAAGGGATGCTGAGGCTTCCAGAAGCTGGGAGCGAGACCTGGAACGTGTTCTCGCTCCCACCCTCAGAAGCACCCAACCCACCGACACCTGGATCTCCAACCTCTGGCCCCCGGGATGAGGAGACAATGCACTTCCGTTGTTTAAGCCGCCGGCCTGTGCTACTTTGCTAAAACAGCGCTAATGGACCGAAACATCCGGGGGACCTGCCCCGCCCACCAAGGATGGAGATGTCGTCACCATGGTGACTTGACCCAGGGCGGTCTTGCCTAACACACACATACTAGGGCCCCTGGTGGGTGGTTTCTAAGGGTCCAGCGCTAACATCTCTCAACCAGACCTCCGGCACGTGGGCCAACAGGCGCCCAGAGAGGGAGGTGACAGTCCCATGACTGCACAGCACACAATGGTAGAGCCTGAGCGGGAACCAGCCCCGATCTCCCTGGTTGGTGCTGTTTGTCTCTTGTGTCTAGCGGGCCGTGCGTCTGTCCATTGCTTCCTCCTGTGACAGGACAGCCGCACTGGGAGGCCACCATGCCGAGACCAGGGTCACTAACGGTGCAGAGAGACGGCTGGATCAGCCGGTGGGTTTGTGTGTCCCGACAGTTGCGATGGCACAGCCCCGCTCTGAACGACGAACAAAGCCCACCCCCTACTTCTGGGTGGCAGGTGGGTCCTGTGTGGGCTGGCCGTCTGCGGAGGCCAGACGGGGCGTGTTCGTGTCCCGTGGCTTCCGCCGCAAATGACCACAAACTGGTACAACGACAGGGGTTTGTTCTCACAGTCCTGGAGGCCAGAGGTCCTAAACCAGGGTGTCAGGGCCAAGCCCCCTACGAAGGCTCGGGGGAAGGGCCATCCCGTGTCTTCCGGACTCTGGTGGCTCCTGGCACTCTGTGGCTTGAGGCGGTCTCTCTCCACTCTCTGTTTCTGTCTGCGCGTCACGGCCCTCTCTGCTGTGCCCGGCTGGTTCTCAGATCTCTGCCTCGGCCGGCCTTTCATAAGGACGCAGCACTCTTGGGTTTAGGGCCCACCCGAGATCCGGCACGATCGCGTTTTGAGATTTTCAGCTGAATTGTATCTGTGAAGAGCCCTCATTCTAAGGAAAGGCCCACTCATGGGTTCTGGGGGTTAGGACTGAGACGTCACTCTGGGGGACGTGATTCAAGCTACCACACAGGGCTTGGACCATTGCCTCTGAGTCCCATCAGACGTCGAATCGCGCTGCCCGCACGCACCCTCCTGAAACGGACAAAACAGAGCTTGACACGGATCCTTTGGAAGAGCTCATACGGCCCCCGGGAGGAAGACTGTGCTTCTGGCACATCCCCTCCAGACCCCTCCCCCTGACTGACGGACGTGGCCCCGCCTTCTGCACCCCTGCAAGATTCAGAGGCCGCCCTATGTTCTCTCACCCCCGAGGTCCCCATGCTGCCTCAGTCCCTGGCACCACCCTTTTTTTTTTGGTCTCAGGAATGTTTCACGCACCCTTCAACCCAAGGAAATACCCACACAGTTCTGTTTATTAAGTATTAGGTCCAGCCGACCTGATACCTACTCGTGTCCTAACGGCTTCGTAAACATTTGGGAGAAATAACACTTGGAAATTGAAAAAGTATTTATCCTTAAATAATCACAAGCGCCTCCTAGCGGGCCGTGTGCCCCCTTGCGCCCTGCACCACGCGCAGATCCGCGGGGCAGCCCGTGTGCGTCTCCTAATTATTTGCCGAGCACAGACAGCATCTTTTCGTCCGCTTGTGGCCTCTTGGTGTTTCTTCTTGCGTGGAAAGCCCGTTCGGAGCCTTTCCTCTCGGATTGTTTCTGTCTTTTCCTTACTGATCTGTAGATGTTCTTTATATATGTTCTGATTCTCTCCCCTGGCTGTTGGTGCGCGGGGCAAACACCTTCTCAGGATCTGATTCGTGGTCTCGCGTTTTGGTGCGTGGAGATTTCAAATCCGAATGCAGTCTGGCTTCCTGCTTTCCCCCCTCGCCCTTGTGCCACGTCCCCTCGGATGGCACATCCCCCTCCACCCCCACCGCCGACTCTTCCCCACCTCCCCACCTCTCTGGTTCCTCCCTGCTTTTGGCTCCCTCTGCCCCAGGCACTCAGGGGGTTTTCAGTGTCTGGATGCCCCCAGCTCATTTTCATCTATGAGCCCTGCACAATGTGCGCCCCCTTGCACCCCTGCCTTCTTCCTCCCCTCACTCTCCCCTGGGTCTGCCCCTCCTGGGGGCTCGTCTCTGCCCACACCCTCCTAACCCACTCTGACTCCAGGCTTTTGTGTTACAGTCTGCTGCCATCCTCACAATCAGATTTGCGCGTTGACTTCGTTCTTTTCCGAGGCTTGTCTCCTCTGCCAGCTCCAGGACAAGGGACCAACCGCCGCTCTTTCCCCAGTGCCCAGAACAGTGCCCAGCACGCAGCCAGTCGCCCTGTGCGCCTGGAACAACCCTCTCTCCCACGATTGTGGCCAGCTGCTCAGGGACAGCCCTGTGCCCTTGTTGTCCCGCGGGGCTTTACCCCCCCCCCCCCCAAGCCATCGAGTCCCATCCCGCACCCTGGCACACAGCTGAGATCCATAAACTCACTGTTGCCCATGGGAGGACTGGGCAGCCTGGGGCCCCCTGCTTTTCCTGTTTGAGGCTGGGCAGGGGTGGCCACCTCCAGGGGCGGGCTGATGGTAGGGAGGGGAGGTTGAGACCCATCCCCCCCCCCCCCCCAGGAGGAGTCTGGCTGGCTGGGGGTACATTTGAATGAGAACTAGGCATGGGGAGGGGGGAGACGAGGCGAGGGAGCCTTGTCCAATTGGCGGTCTGGGATTTGTCTTCAAATTTTCTCTGATTTCCCCAAACACTTGAAATTAATTAGGTGGTGGACCGGAGCCTTTGCGAGCCTCTCTCTCTCTCTCTCTCTCTCTCTCTCTCCCTCTCCCTCCCTCCCTCCCTCTCTCCTCTCTCTCTCCCTCTCTCCTTCTCTCTCTTCCTCTCTCTCCCTCTCCCTCCTTCTCCCTCTCTTTCCCTCCCTCCCTCTCTCCCTCTCCTTTCTCCCTCTCCTTTCTCCCTCTCCTTCCTTCTCCCTCTTCCTCCCTCTTCCTCTATCTCCCTCCCTCTCCCTCTCTTTCTGTCCCTCTCTCTCCCTCTCCTTTCTCCCTCTCCTTTCTCCCTCTCCTTTCTCCCTCTCCTTTCTCCCTCTTTCTCCCTCTTCCTCTATCTCCCTCCCTCTCCCTCTCTTTCTGTCCCTCTCTCTCCCTCTCCTTTCTCCCTCTCCTTCCCTCTCCCTCTCTCTCCCTCCCTGTCCTTCTCTCTCCCTCTCCCTCTCTTTCCCTCTCTCTCCCTCTCCCTCCCTCTCCCTCTCTTTCCCTCCCTCTCTCCCTCTCCTTCCTCCCTCTCCCTCCTCTCCTTCTCTCTCCTCTCTCTCTCCTTCTCTCTCCTCTCTCCTTCTCTCTCTCTGTCTCCTTCTCTCTCCCTCCTCTCCTCCTCTTTCTCCCTCTCTCCCCCTCCCTTCCTCCCTCTCTCTCCCTCTCCCTCCCTCACCCTCTCTCTCTCTCCTTCTCTCTCTCTGTCTCCTCTCCCTCTCTCCCCCTCTCTCTCCTTCTCTCTCCTTCTCTCTCCCTCTCCCTCTCTCTCTCCTTCTCTCTCTCTCCTCTCCCTCTCTCTCCTTCTCTCTGTCTCCTTCTCTCTCCCCTTCTCCCCCTCTTTCTCCCTCTCTCTCCCTCCATTCCTCCCTCTCTCTCCCTCTCCCTCCCTCACCCTCTCTCTCTCTCTCTCTCTCTCTCTCAGCTGGAACCTCACCCCTGCCAGCATTGCGTTTGACAGGCCTCCTGCAAGGTCCAGGGATTTCTCAGGCTGCCCTGGTTGTCTTGTGAGTCTGCAGGCTCCTGGCGCCCTTCTGCTGAGCTGAGCAGGCGAGAGCCCCCCGCATCAGCCGTCCTGTGCTCACACACCTGCCAAGTACACAGCTGCGGGACGATTCTGGGGGGGCGCCTGTCCTTCTGGGGCCAGAGGGCAGTGCCGAGAGGCCTGGGGAGGGGATGACACCGAGGAGGCAGAGGCGGGCTGCTCCCTGCGGTATTTGCTCCCAGTGCTTTCGGAGAAGTTGGGCTGGATTTGGAGGTGGGGCGTGCGCTCCCCTGGCGTGGGCGTGGGTGGAGTGGCCCCTGGGCTTGCAGCTGGGAGCCCAGTTCTGGCCACCAAGGTCTCCCTCCCTAGTAGCGAACAGTTCAGTTGTCTCTGATCTGCCTGGGGCTTCCTGACACCTCGAAAGATCTAACACCTGGAATCAGCCACGTCTGTTGTAATCGAGACAGGAGCCCCTCCCCCAGGCCAGAGGGCACCGCGAGCAGTGACCACCAGAGGACAAAGTCTGCCTGGAGGAAAGTGACCTCCTTAGTGCTGTTGGCAGCCACAGCTGTGACGTGGTGCCTTTTCTTGTGCCCCAAAGAGGCAGCCAGCAGCTTGTCAGAAACGCTGGGGCGTGCTCATGGGGTGTGTGTGTGTGTGTGTGTGTGTGTGTGTGTGTGAGTGTGTGCGTGCGTGCAGACTCCTGCATCTGGATGTGGGGGCTTAAAGTCCATTTTCGTGAGGGTTTTTGCAAAGCGGTTTAGAGACTTTTTTGAACAGGTCACATGTTGACAATGCTTCGACATTCAGAAGGTGGAAAAGGGTGGCAGTGAAATTTGCCTTCCCCTCCCCGGTTTGGGAACACGCATCCCTTTTCTTAAACACAAGCAAGGTCACCGGCTTCCTGTGTCACAAACCTCTGACGAGTATACAGTCAAGTGAATATGTCCCCTTCTGCCTGGTGGCAGTGTTCTGTACATTCCGCTCTGCGCATTTATTTTAGTTTTTTTAGTTGATTGATTTATTTTTGAGAGAGAGAAAGAGAGAGAGCAAGGGAAGGGCAGAGAGAGGAGGAGACAGAGAATCCAGAGCAGCCTTCGCGCCGTGAGCACAGAGCCCGATGTGGGGCTCGGACCCATGAAACCACGAGATCATGACCTGAGCTGAAATTAAGAGCTGGACTGAGCCACCCAGGCGCCCCCTCTTTGGAATATATTTTGAGATGATTTCATATTGATATGAAAGTGCTTTCTCTCTCTCTCTCTCTCTCTTTTTTTTTTTTCTGATTAAAATATATTCTAGGGACGAGTGCAGCAATGAACTTCATCGGTTCCCTGTCAGAGGGCAGTTAGGCTGTTTCTAACCTTCTGCCGTGACACGGTGGGCATTCGATGGAAGACTGGCCTTATTTTGTTGCCACAGGGTAGGCTGGGGCAGAGCCAGCAAATGATCTGTTGGTCTCCCCCACCTGCCCCGGGCCCCTTGCCGTTAGGTGTGGTCATGTGACCATTCTGTCCCCGGGGCGGTGCCCCTGTGCCAGACTTCCAGCAGGAGCCTTGGAAAGCCCACGTGGGGTTCCCTAATCTCTCTCCCTCTGCCATGTGAAGGGGCGGAATGTTCCAGAAGGCAAGACTACACAAGGATGGAGTCTCTGTTGGCCTGGGCCCCTGAGGGACCCATTGAGCAGAGCCTCCCGCAGACACCCCCTCCCCCCAGCACTGATATTTTGCTTGAGCAAAAAGTAAACTTTGTTGCACTCAGCCAGGAGGCGTTTAGGTGGTTTACTCTGTCTGGCCCATCTCCTTCACAGTGAGAATCAATACACAAATGTTTGTGACACTGAATTTAATAAGTGACTTTTGGGGCACCTGGGTGGCTCAGTCGGTTGAGCGTCTGACTCTTGATTTCAGCTCAGGTTTGTGAGTTCGAGCCCTGCGTCGGGCTCCATGCTGACAGTTCAGAGCCTGCTTGGGATTCTCTCTCTCTGCCCCTTCCTTGTGCGCGTGCACTCTCTCAAAATAAATAAATGATCTTAAAAAAAAATGACCATTAAGTGAATGGTATATTAAGTTCCCTGGAGAGACCATGGAACCAGTGGACCCGTGGGCACAGATGGGAATTCTTAGAGGCACCCTGGGTATCTGCATCTCTCCTGTCCCCCCAGGTGGGATATGGTCCCTAAGTAATCCCTCGCCACCAGATTCCTGGTCCCCAGCCTCAACTGAGAGCATCTAGGCATTCTGTACCCCTGTCTTCTTCTTCTCTCTCCCTTTGATCACCGTGGGGGCTCTGGGGAGCTCTTGCAAAGAAGATCAGTTGCATTAGAGGCAAACATCACAGGAAGGCATAGATAACCGTGAAAACCCAGAAACAGTCTCAACGCCCACAACAGGGAATATAGTCAGTAATTTATGACGTGAGTTGAAACAGCCATTAAAAATGAGGTTAAAAAAAAAAAAAAGGTACACGTCCATGATATTTTTATTAAGAGAAAAACAGAGCAAATCACAAGCCAGTGTCTAACGTGTAATCCCACTTAAAAATACAGATCTGCGCGTAGAGCGTCGTACTATAGGAATGGGCCAACGCTGCCCCTTGGGTACTCTTCAGTGTTGCTGAAATACAGTCTTTGATTACAGCTCCCTCCTCCTCCTGCTGCAGATTCAACCCCCGCCAGGGTGCTGAGGGCTCCCCACCGGGCTCCTCGTTAGGATTTCCTCATCTACCAGGCGGTCACTCCATCACTGCCTCCTCACGCCTGCTGTTTCTCTGTGCTCGTGTCGCGGCTCCTGGTCCCACCATCGCACCAGAGACCTGGGAGTCATCCAGGGTCTCTCTCTCCGTGTTATGAATCCAACCAGTTAACCAATTTCTTTGGTTATTTCTCTCTAACATCCCTTCTCTCTCTCCCTGCTCTCGATCGCTTTCAGCACCTTGTCTTGGGCCTTACTTACTACGTCATACCTGGCAGATTGCAGCAGCCTCCTCCCTGGTGACCTTTCTCCACTCCCATCTGCCCCCGTTGATTGCCACTCTGAAGCCACAGTGGTCTTTCCACCATGAGGACCTGGCCACTCACTCTCAGCTTAAAATCTTCCAATAGCTGCTGACCGCCTTGGACAGTCCACGTTCTCATGTGACATTTGATTACACCAGGGGGCTGTCCCGGCCATACCTGTAGACTCAACAATTCTTGTCTCACCTCTGTGCCCACCCATCCTTCCCCCCAACCACCATCCATCCATCCATCCATCCCCCACCCATCCCCATCCATCCATCTACCCCCTACCCATCCCTCATCCATCCATCTACCCCCCATCCCCCACCCCTCATCCATCCCCCACCCATCCACCCATCCCCATCCATCCATCCCCCACCCGTCTCCCATCCACCCATTCCCCCCATCCCCTCTCCACCATCCATCCATCCATCCATCCATCCATCCATCCCCCACCCATCCCCATCCATCCATCCACCCCCCACCCATCCCCCATCCATCCATCTACCCCCCATCCCCCACCCCTCATCCATCCCCCACCCATCCACCCATCCCCATCCATCCATCCCCCACCCGTCTCCCATCCACCCATTCCCCCCATCCCCTCTCCACCATCCATCCATCCATCCATCCATCCATCCCCCACCCATCCCCATCCATCCATCCACCCCCCGCCCATCCCCCATCCATCCATCCACCCCCCACCCATCCCCCATCCATCCATCTACCCCCCATCCCCCACCCCTCATCCATCCCCCACCCCTCATCCATCCCCCACCCATCCACCCATCCCCATCCATCCATCCCCCACCCGTCTCCCATCCACCCATTCCCCCCATCCCCTCTCCACCATCCATCCATCCATCCATCCCCCACCCATCCCCATCCATCCATCCACCCCCCCCACCCATCCCCCATCCATCCATCTACCCCCCATCCCCCACCCCTCATCCATCCCCCACCCATCCCCATCCATCCATCCCCCACCCGTCTCCCATCCACCCATTCCCCCCATCCCCTCTCCACCATCCATCCATCCATCCACCATCCACCCATCCCCCATCCATCTACCCCCACCCATCCATCCCCCATCCATCCATCCATCCATCCCCCATCCACCCATCCCCCATCCATCCACCCCCCACCCATCCATCCCCCATCCATCCATCCATCCACCCATCCCCATCTCCCCATCCATCCATCCATCCATCCATTCCTCACCCTCCCTATCCATTTTCCCATCCATCCCCCATCCACCCATCCCCCATCCATCCACCCCCCACCCATCCATCCTCCATCCATCCATCCATCCATCCATCCATCCATCCACCCATCCCCATCTCCCCATCCACCCATCCATCCATCCATTCCTCACCTTCCCCATCCATTTCACCATCTATCCACCCATCCATCCATCCCCCACCCATCCCCCATCCACCCTCCAACCTCCTCCCATCTATCCAATTATCCAATAAAATCCAATAGCATGTCTCTTTTTTAATTATTTTTTTAAATTTATTTTTATTATTTGTTTTTTTGAGAAAGAGACGGGGAGAGAGAGACAGAGTGAGCAGAGGAGGGGCAGAGAGAGAGAGAGGGAGACACAGAATCTGAAGCAGGCTCTGGGCTCTGAGCTGTTGGCACAGAGCCCAATGTGGGGCTCAAACCCACAAACCATGAGATCGTGACCTGAGCCTAAGTCGGATGTTTGAGCCACTCAGGTGCCCCCCCACCCCAACCCCAGCATGTGTTTATGTATCCCTGTGACTTGGGTATAAAAACATCACTGTTCATCTGGACAAAAAATTCTGGAGATCCCATATGTGAAATTAAAGACAAGAAAACAATAAGGGATTCTCTCTCCCTTTCTTAATCCTTCCTATTTTTTGTGGCCTCTTGAGTTAATTTTTCATAATGATACCTCTTGCCCTCCCTCTCTCTCTCCCTCCAACAGTTTGCATTTTGCTTGGGGTAAAAAACACAGTCATTTGCACTGGAGACCAATACAAAATCTGCTCTTTGGTGCTCTTGTGAAATGTCTGTGTGATGGCCCCTGCCTGCTAAATTGGACCGTGTCTCAAAGTCCTCATAGACTTATTCATACAAACACACAGAGGTAGAATCATTTCATTCTGGAGTGGGGGTTACCTTGATCTCGGTGATGTTAAAGAGAGAAAGAAAGAGACAGATCGTGAGTGTGGGAGAAGAGGTCCCAAAGAAAGGCCTTATTTTATTTTAAGCTCATTTATTATTTATTTATTTTAATGCTGGAAACCCCCATCGAAGGAGCCCTAATGAGAGCTCACAGCGACGGGAGTGCTCCTAGCATTCCGCCCTTAGCCTCGCGCGTCCTGAGGCTTCCTGGCATGCATATGCCTCATTACGGACACATGCCCTGTCATGTGTTATTCCTCACTTAGTGACAATTTGTCACTGTCACCCTTGACATGTCACTCCTCGGCAGACGGATTTGACTCCGATGCCAAGTCTGACACTCGGATGAGAGGCAGTAGTAATCTGAATTGAAATAACGGGTCGAGAGTGGCTAATTTCACTCTGACATAATTCTAATACCACGTAAAAAGAGAGAAGTACCGTGTTTAAAGGGGAGGGGTTTTTTTTTCAAGCTCCCCCCCCCCCCCCCCCGTCTCTCCTGCTCTGTGTCTGAGTATTCAATTATTCTTTAGGATAATGCTTTTATTTTTGAAGGATTAAGTCTCACGTTTTAATAACATGCATTTTCAATTAAGTGCACGGAGATCCATGGATATAACTATTACTTAAAGTGTAAGTAATGGTTGCATGTAAAAATTAGGAAACATTGTGCTTTAGATAAATTACATTCAAATTAGTTCTTATTATAAATGAGATAGAAAATGGATTTTTTAGCTCTGGCTGGCCAAAGAGCCAACATTTGTATCTACTTCATTTGTTTAAATATATTTCAAGCCAGATTGAAATCCATACGGCCTGACATTAATTGAGTGCTGCTGCATCAATGCACTCAAGTTTTATAAACCACCGAGGAGTGAGGTTTTACTGGCTCGAATTAGAAATATTCCAACCCTCTTACACGGAAATAGTATTGTTTATGTAGTGATTCTTTAAGCCATCATTAAATGGTATAAAACTTAATAAAACGCAATTAAAGAGAACATACGCAGGGTATGGCTGGGTGTTTTAGGAACTGTATTTTTTTTTCCCCGCCTAAAGAAGTGATTCTATTTTGTTTCCCGGGGGAAGGGATTCTTCTGTGCGGTATTTTTAAGTAAACGCTGCTTTCCTTTTGCAAAGCGGAAGAAGCCGCAAGGTTAGTGCGGCTTTTCTCTCCTTCCCACCTCGCCTGCCTTTCTTGGGGACAGGGAGGAGACAAAGGGAGAACAATTTCCATATTTGTCCTGGGAGAGCGGGTGAGAGCAGGCACGCTCGGAGACAATGCCCTGCCCCGCAAGGGAGTCGCTCTGTGCTTGCTTCTGTTTTCAGGAAGCCAGAATCCAATTTGCTAGTTCAGTAAGAATCACAAACAGCCACGTGGGTCAGAATTTTTGAGTTCTGACCCAGGTGTTGTCGCCCACTGGCAGACCTCACGGGAGAGGCTGAGTCATCATCAGAGGGTTGCTTGGTGATCCTGGAACCAGGCAAGGGACTTGCAGAAATCCCATGTCCAAATGTGTGCGCCCGTGCAAAATGCATTTAGTCGTGCTTCAGGTATCTGGTGAGCACCTGTGCAGTGTGGAATGCTAGGGATGCTGAGGAAAGGCCTGAGAACCAGGCAAGGCTGGCCATCCAGAGTGGAACAGATGAGGGAGCTGGATGTCAGGGGAGTGCAAGGCATTATGGGAGCCCAGGCGGAGTGGGAGGGAAGGACAGCATTTCCAGGAAGCCACATGTAGGTGGCAACTTAATGCACAGGTAGGAGACCACAGGTGCGGGAAAACACCTGGGGGTGTTTGGGGAAAGCTGGAACAGGAGGAGGCAAGGCTTGGTGCTCAGCGTCCACAGGGATCGTGGAGGAACTGGATGAGGTTAGAGGGACCAGGCATTCTGGCAAAGCTCCCCCTCATCCACTGACCTCACGGACTGTGGGACGGCTTTGCCAGCGGAGCTGACCCCTGGCAAACCTCTGCTTGACCACACGTCAGTGGGCCTGAGCCACAGTTCTAAAAATGGCAGGCCCTGATATCACCTCTGTATGATTGTCCCTATTTTATGTGGTGTGTTGGGTTCGTTATAAAGAAGCAGTGTCTCTGGGAAAAGTTGGAGACACCTGCACGGAGAAGAACCATTCAAGAGCTGAGGGGCTCTCCCTGGTCTGCTGACTGCCACGTTCCTGGTTGTTCAGTCCTATCTTACCTATTTTTTATGAGTCACTTATTCGTTCATTCAACACATAACAAGTGCCAGTACTGTGCCGGGCACCGGACAAAGTAGTTGATACTCGGTCACTAACTCAGCCTCCCTGGAGCTTATGGCTTAGTGGGGGATGTGTGATAGTGTCATAAGAAGACATACAGTGGACACTCAATCCTAGAGGAATTGACAAGGAATTGAAGCCTCAGGATACACAGGGATCACCAGACAGGGTGGGATGGGGGCTTGGCAGGTGGAAGGGAGAGAACCTACCAGGTTCTGGAGAGGAAAGGGACCCCGACAATCTTGGAGCCAGAAGACAGGCTTTCAGTCTGAGCTCCAATAGGTAGCTGCTTAGATCCTGAGCGAGTCAAGGGGCCTCAGTTTCCTTGTCTGTAGAATGATAGCGATAACAATGGTGGGAGCTGAATGGGATTGGCAGGGGTCCATGATAGGCAGGTGAGTCTGAATCTAACACTAAATCTTCTGTGGATTTAAAGCGTGCCATCCAGCCAAATGGTAGAGCAATATATATTGATGGCCAACACCAACCATTATGGTAAGCCGCTGTGCGTGCTGTGTGCCATTATCCCCATTTCACAGGTGAGGAAGCTGAGGCTCGGGAGGGAAAGCAGCTTGCTTGGGGGCACACTCAACTGGCAAGGAGGGCAGCGAGGATCTCACCGGCAGGTCTCTGGTTCCGTGCACCTCTGCCTTTGCTCGACGTGCCCTCAAAGAGCTGACGGTCTAGCCCAGTGATGCTCACCCAGGAGCCACTCTGCCCCTGGGGACACGTGGCAGTGGATGGGGGACATTTTGGTTGTCATAATGCCCAGGAAGCCCCCCCGCGCAACAGATACACAAGCAGCCCAAAATGTCAGTACAGCCGAGGTGGAGAGACCCCGTTCCAGCAAGAAAGACACCAAACCAATGAGGTCAGGTCTCTACAGTGGACATGCTGTCAATATGGGCTCTTGTGGGAACAGAGTGAAGGGAACTTAGACCCTGGCCTGGGGCTGCGCTGGGGACGCAGAGGGCGCGGGGTGAGGGGAGCTTTCCTTAGGGGGATGAATGCAGTGAGACTTGGGGGCTGGGTGAGAGAGGGTGTGGCTGAGCCAAGGCCAAGGGTGTGGGAGGGGAAGGGACGTGAGGACCACAGCAGCTCGGCATTTGCTGAGATCAAGTTTGAGGAGGCACATGGGGCTACTGAGACTAGACATGCACACTGAGGCCTCTATTACACTGGGAGGAGCCTGAGTTTCATAGCGAGGGCAGTAGGGAGCCATTGAAGGATTGTGAACAGGGCAGGCTGCCATAAGATCTGCATCTAGCTAGAGGTCTTAGGAATCTTGGCAGTGCTCTCCTGAAGAAACAAGGAGGTTCTGGAGAAGAAACCCTCATCCCAGCCCTGCTGGGACGGGCTCATTTCTTTGCAGCTCCACACTGGTGTCCCTGGGGCTCCCTCTTTGGCTTGGCCCCACTGTTGCCATGGAACCACTTTCCAGCCAGCCAGGGAATGGTTTGAAGACGCGGGTCCTATGAGCCTCGCCCTCCAGGGTCACCGTTAGGACGCGAGTGACTTGGAAGGGACAGGTGGCATCTTGAGGATGGAAATTGATTCTGGGCCACCGAGGGGCCTGGTGTCCACTGCTCAGATGGTGGCCACGCTGGCCTTTTCCAGGGAGGGAGGGCAATTACATCATACCAATCTAGCCCTCTTTCCCAGAGCTGGCCTGAGAGTTGCTTCGCCTCTCTGTTTCTTTAAGCCTGGGGTTAATTGGGGACTGCTGTATATTTAATGGAGAGCTTCTGAGACAAAGCTGTGAGGGTTTTCTGTCGTTCAATAGTCCATTAGGCAGGGACTTTAGAGTCAAAATGGTCATATGAATCTCTGGAGAGAGAACTCATTAATGGGACGGTAAGTTCCAATTAGTGGCACGGCCCAAAAGGACCAAGGTGCAAAAAACATGGTCCTCAGCCCCTCTCCCAAAGGGGCTCCATTATCCAGCTGCCTGCTTCCTGCTGCACAAACACGGTCACAAACGACACGAATATTCGCTCTGAAAATCCATCTTTGTCATCTACGTTGTCAACCGGAAGGCAGAAAACCCTTCCAACCATTTAGAGAAAATGGGAAAGGCCACTGGCTCTCACGAGGCAATTTTTTCCATCAGCAAGGAAAGCAAAAGCCAGGTGGGTGTGCCCCAGCAACGGGTGTTTTTTTTGTGTGCGGCGTGTGAAGCCGTGGGATCCCAGCTATGGGATAAGCTGTATCATCTAAGCACTTGATGTGTGGGCTCCTGTTTCTTTTCTGCCCAGATGCCGCAAGAAGAGCCCCCACTGGTACCTCGGGAAGGCTGGCTCCCCTCACCATCTGCACCAGAGACGGCACAGAGGGCACTTGCCTTGGCCGGGGAGGAGGACATTTCTCCTTAGGGAAGTAGAACATGGGCTTTGACCTTTGCAAGACATGATTTTAGCGCAGACAAGTCAATTAGCCATTCTGGGTCTCCATATACCTATCTTCAGAATAGAGACATTGATGCTTATCGTGGCTGGTGTCTTATAGGCACAACACACACACACACACACACACACACACACACACACACACACACACACACTCCCCAAGAGCATGCTGTGGCAAAAGTAACGGAAAGCTGACGTTATTAGTACACTTTCTCATCCATTCCATCGTCCCAATAGCCCATGCTGTGCACAGGGTGAGTTGTTATTCCCATTTCAGAGGTGGAAGGAGTGAGGACCAGTAAAGGCCACGGGTTTACTGAAGTCTTGAGCCTCACATTGCGAGGCCTTATGGTGCCTTTTGCCAGGTTCTGAAGCGCCCCCCGCACTGATTCTGATGTCCCGTGCAGGCTCGGGAGAGAATCCCGCTATGTGGAAAGCAAAACCCAAAGAGACGTGAACGGATCAGCAAAATTGGCTGAGCGAGGCAGGACTAGGGCAGAGGCTTTGGGGCCCGGCCGGCCAGGTGTGGGCCCTGGACCCACCTGGACTGTCACGGGTCCTCCCTGAGCACAGTGGGGGTAGCAGGACCTGCCCCGTTGGGGTGTGTGAGCATCTAAACAAGCTCCTGTTCAGCAAAGGGGACTTAAGAAGCAGCCCAGAAATGGTGGCTGCTCTTCCTTCTCTGTTGGTTTAGAAAGAGTGGGTCAGTGGACCCAAAACTGGGACCCCTTCCTTCGGTTAAGGCCCCTCATCCACACCAGGCCACCCTCTTCAGCCGTCCTCCCTGTTTACGTCCTTCAGGGCATTGATTGCAGCCCGCACTTGCCTTCTTCATTGTTCACGACGTACTCGGGCTTCTCCACTGGGGCCGTGGCATCTGTGAGGGCAGGGCTGTGTGTCTTTGCTTCTCTGCAGTGTCCCCAAGGCTTACAACAGCATACGCCATGGGCGGTGTCCATGATGAGTTGTCCAGTGACCGGATGAATGCACCAGCCACCTTCCCACAAGCTCTCGACCACCCAACGATCTCTGCTTTCTTTCCACGAAACAGCGGCCACACACCGTCAATGCCCGTGTCTGCTGCTGCCCTGAGGACCTCCTCCCATCCCCATGCCAGCCGGGCCCACGATTATGGCTGGACTGCCCAGTTGGAAGCCTTGGGCTGTAGTCGTGGCTTGGCTGAGTGGCATCCTCTGTAAACCTCTTTCTTCCTGTTTTTTGAACAAGTAGCCTCGACTTTCTGATCCCCTATAACCTCCTCCTCGGCCGGACCATCTGTTCCGCTACAGAACACTCGGGTTGAGGTTAAACTGGGCAAGGTGCTAAAATCCGTATTCTCATGCTCAGAGGGCAGAGGTCTCTTGGCTACACGTGTGGCAAATTCTGTGAGAAGACCGGGGGGCTGTGTGCCCACCGAACAAATGCCTGTTTCAGCAGGCATGTGTGCCCCCGTGCGTTCGTGCCACGAGAGCGCCGCTTCTCCTCATGTTGTAACTTGTCCGTCGCTCTGTCACGTGGCCATGCTAATGGACACTGAATATTACCATGACGTTCCGAAATTATGTTTAGTGATGCAGCAGAAAAAGAAAATTAATTTCATTCATTGACAAGCTTGTCAGTTTACTCATATTGACTTTTTGATGGCCGTACCACAAATGGGAAAGTTCATATACTATAAAATACATCATTATTAATACTGTCTCCAGCCATTGTAAATCCTTGGGAGCCAAGAGATAGGGGGCTGTTTCTTCAAATCAGATAAGTGTGAAATAGTATAAGGTCTCGTGTGTTTATAGTTCTATTTTATAGTAAAAACACCGAAGACATCTGGAGTAATCCACCTTCGACCCCGTCTCATTTCCCCCCACCTCCGGTCAGTTGCCAAGTCTTGTCAATTCTACTCCATATTTCTTTTTATTTTTTAAACATCTATTTATTTATTTTGAAAGAGAGAGAGAAAGCGAGGAAGGGGCAGAGAGAGAGAATTCCAAGCAGGCTCCATGCTGTCTGCCTGGAGCCCGACGCGGGGCTCGAACTCATGAACCGTGAAATCATGACCTGAGCTGAAATCAAGAGTCGGACACTTAACCGACTGAGCCACCAGATGCCTCTACTCCTTATTAATTCCTTTCTTTCCATCACTGCTGCCTTTGTCCTGGTTTAAGATGTCATTACTTTATGCTTGGGCTATTGCAACAGCCCCCCATGGGGACTTCTTGCTTCCAGTTTCTCTCCTCCCCCAATCCATCCTTCCCCTGCATTCATAGCAGCGATGGCACCATGCCTTTACTCTAAAACCTTCCGTGGCTCCTTCATGCCTTTGGACTACAGTCCAGTATTCAAGGGCTACCATGGTCTATCTTTACCCACCTCCCCTCCCATCCGTTCGTGAACTTGTGGGTCCCTCCAGAGATCTGCTTCTGCATCTGAATCTTGTGCAGGAATTGGTTAGAATCATGAGCCTGCCCCTTTGCAGGTCCTGATTCTGGAGGGGCCTGGGAGGCTGCACCTTAAGAAGAACCAGTGTGATCCCCACTGGTCTGCTCAAACCCGACCAGTTTTCATCCCTCATCTGTTCCTTTGGCCCTCCCTGTGCCACCACCACTCAGCCTGTCTCCCCATCTCCAAGCTGGGATGTACCCTCCACCGCGAGGCGCCTCTCTGACTAACCCAGCTAAAAAGAATCTCTTCCTTTGCCCGACTCCCACAGCCCTTCAGTGTCTTGTATGAGACTTCATTATTGTCAGGGTGTCCCTCGTTCCATTAACCGAGACATCGAGAGATGCTCCTTCTTTCCTTTCTGTTGCTTCTTCTGGTTTTCATCTCTGGCTGAATGGCCGGAACATTGAGTGTCATTTCTGTTAATAACAATTTACCTTCTTAGAGTACTTTAGAGTGTTTTCAAATAGTTTTCATGGCCTTCACTTAGCCGAGCTGGAGAATCAGCCATGCTACGCCGTGGAGTTAGAACACTGAAAAACCACTGTCCACTGGGTGAAGCAGGTGGGTCATCAGACACTAAGAATAAAATACAGGCATTTGATGGATGACCGTCCCGGAGTCTCATATCCACCATTATGGTCTCAATGTTTAGGACAGTGCCTGGCACATAACAGGTGCTACAATTAAACCACTATTTACTGGAAGCTATGCAGTGTGTCCAAATTAAAGACAAGTGGGTGGGTAAGGAATGTCTTGAGAGGATAATGGGCTGCTCTGTCTCATGAGGCACAAGGGGATAGGGAAGTGTGCGTTCAGGGTCAGTAAGATTTCATAGTCTGTTTAACTACTCTGCGAGACAGGCAGGTGTCACAAGCCCAGTGCATTAAGTCCTCAGAGTGTCTTATGGAGTGACGTGGGTTACCAGGAAAATAGCACCACTAGAATGACCGTCAGGGCCTCTGACTCTTTGGCCAGTGGCTACATCATGAAGCCTTAGCCTCTGTATCTGGGAGGGCTCAGGTGAGCAACTCTGAACTCCAATCCTTTAAGCTCCACCCCTGGCAGCAGTAGATGTTTGGGGATTCCTACAGCATCAGATTGGTTTTCCCGGGTGTCTCTTTTGGCTTGGTGATTCTTGAAGGGAGCCCCGCTCACAAGCAAGAATTCAGGGTTGGCAGTGAGGTCTTGGCTTCAGTGCAGAGCTCCACCATTTCCTGTTGGCTATCCTAAGAGTAATCTGTGAGCGGGTGTCTGGCTCAGGCAAGATTGATTTGGGGTTTCAGGATGTTACCTCACCTCCTCACTTCCTCAGGCTGACCTTGAGTTTCCGGTAGTGGACTTGAATTCTTCCATGGAATTACCTTAGGAATGGCCCCTGCTTGAGGACTTTGTCTGCAGCCACCCCAGTCTTCCTGTGGGAGAGCAGGCCCCCAGGGACAGAAAGGAGTCAGAGCCGACAGAGCAAGTCCCCTCGGGCTTCTGTCCTATAATGGGGAGATTACATGTAGCATCAGCCTGGGACCCGAGGCCCAGGGGAGCCCCGAGATCCTTGCCTTCAATTAAACATCTACCCTTTTTCTCCCCCACCCAGCCCCAGGATCAGAGTCCTAATGGGTTCTACCTCCCACTGCCACACTCACAGAGGATGGTCTGTGGAGCTTCTGTCAATTTTGATCAAAATGGCACCACGAAAGTCTCCAAATGGAGTCCTATAAATTTGAATGGGTTCCAGCAAAATTCAGACCCTGGTTTGCTAATTGTGATGTGAAATTCATAAGAGGAGAAAGTGGTTGTTAATATCCTGTATGCATGGATAAGGAAGACAATTCACAGAAGCCCAAGTGGCCAAGGGAAGAGTTGGACGGGAAAACATCCGTGTCTCTGTCCATGGTACTGACCAATCACCAGCTTTAGGTCGCATTACTTCTGTCTTGTTGCCGGTGACTCCTGACCCAACTTTCCAGGAATTTCTAGTCTAGTGGAAAGGCTGTGAAGCAGGGTGTGAAAACAGGGAGACAACGGGGCAGAGGTTGTTGGAGTAGCCTAGCCATAAAGAATTGTGAGGAAGAGAAAACCTCCTGCCTCTCATATAATTGCCCTTGCCAAGACAGTTCTCTCTCTTTCTCTCTTTCTCTCCCCGCCCCCTCTCTGAATTAAGGGGTACTGTGTTGCCCTGGATCACCCACATGCTATATACATAGTAGATTGGAGTGTTCACCTTGACCCTCAGCCTGATGCGAGGCCCTCATCCTCCAGCCATGCTGATTCGTCCTTCAAGGCCCAGCCTGAATCTCCCCAGGAAGCTCTCCCTGCATCTAGGAAGAGCTGAACATTCTGTCCTATGCTTCCTGAAATTTTTACCTAGATTGCCTGTCACTTTCTATTGTGACAATGTGCCTGGCAGGGGGATGGATGTGATCTATCTCTGTGTCCCAGGCAATGAGCACCGGGCCCTGAATAGACTAAAGGTTCAGAAGTTGTGTGCTGGGTGGATCAGCCCCTCCCCAGTACCGTCCACCTGTCCAGGCCCTGGGGTCATCTTCCCTGCATCTACTCTGCCACCTGCATTGAAGATAAATGCCCGGGTAGACCTACCAGCAGCCACCACACCATGTGACCACCCTGCCCGATTATCTGCCTTGCAGACTCGTCTTGTGAAGTTCTTCGTTGCCTGACCGCCCTGGAAACCCGAGGTGCGTGGAGGGGCTGGGAGTTTTCCCAGGGATCCATGGCTCTGCTGTGGTACAACTGTGACTCACATCTTCTCAATTAAACTAGTGGTTTCTTTTCTTTACTTTCTTATTTTGATGGGGAATTCTACGCCACCCCTGTTGTCTGGACTTTAGAAGATGCCAGTTGTACATTGCTGGCTGGAAAGGACTCACTGCCCATTTTGGCCTCTGCCACGGTCTAGCTTCTTGACACTTTCACACTGAACTTTCCCTCTCTTGGGGCCCCCACCAAAACCTTTACTGCACATTTATCGTGTGCCAGGATCTCACAACAGCCCAGTGAAGCACACATATAGTCTGCATTTTATAGATGAAGATCTAAGCGCAGCTGGGTTAAGTGACTGGCTCCAGGTCAGAGCCAATAAATGTGGCAGAACGGATTCAAACCCGGACTGAGCTGCCTCCTGTGACGCTGCCTTCTCTTTGGCCTGAAATCCCTCATTACTGATGTCTGGGGAACATCTGGTCAGGTATCCAGAGCGACAGATCTGCGGGAAAGGGCCCGCCCTGTGATTTATTTTCTCTGAGGTTCCCAGGATATTTTTTTTTCCCTTCTTTCAAAATCCGGTGCTGCCATATTCCCACCTGAGGTCATTAGCCTCAGCATAGGTTAAAAACAAAGTGTTTCTGTCCATCGGTCTAATTGCACAGAAACCACCAAACCCTCATTACCATCAGCCTAATTATTTTGAAATCCAGCATATTATCCTGTTGAACAATTAGGCAGATGATAAGCGTTTGCCCCACCTGCCCGGCGACAGGAGGTAAACCCGGCATGAGGGAGGTCGACGGGGTGGGGGTGGGGGGAGGGCGCCGTGGGGCTGCTTTGGGAGGAAGTGTGAACCGTCTACACTTGAGTCTTGAGACAGGGGAGCGAGCAGGCGCCCACCCACCTGCTTCTGATCATTTTCCATCCCCAACTTGCAAAACCACTAACAAGAGATTCACCCTAATGAGCAGGGAGGATGGGACTCAACCGGTCGGAGGCGACATCATTACAGAGCTGGTCCTAAATGTCCCCACACGGCTTTCTGGGCATAAATAAGGTGCTTACCTGAGCGTGGTGAAGCAGAGGTTTTCTATGAGTTGTAAACCCGAGCACAAACGTCTCTGCACCATGGCCCCCCTGCCCCTTCACTCTGGTGGGTTCCTTGCCCAGCGCTGGAAGTGACTCGGGACAGTCCTGTGCATGGGGATGGGGGTGGGGAGGACTTTGTCCACGTGGCCGTCTGAAACGCACCACAGAGCTGGGCAATTTAGGGTGGAAGAGAGCATGGTGGTCGGTTCATCCAGACGCCTTGTTTTATAAATAGGGAGGCTCCTCCGTGGGGGTAGAGTCCTTAGCTCAGGGTTGTGGACTGGGCACTCTGACCCGGGGAGGCAGGAAGGGGGACGCATGAGCCATTTAGGAGGATATGCCGTTTACCGAACTCTCGTGGTGACTCCGCCTTGTTCTGAGCGGCTTATGTGGACTTGAGCCACGTAATGCTCCTGTGTGTCACTTACTCTCTCCCTTTTATGGATGAGGAAACTGAGGCACAGAGAGGTAAAGCCACATACTTCAGTTTCTGCATAGCTATTATGTCACGGAGTCAAGATTCGAACCCGTGACTAGTGGCCCCAGTTGTTAGGCAGCTCCCTGGTGCCCTGCCCAACCCCAGAAGAGCACCACGTGGCTACAGATGGAGCCCTGGCCACCATGCGACAGCCCGCGGGACTGTCCCTTGGGTCACTTCTAACACACCAGCAAAAAGAGGCCACGCGCCGAGCCTTCTACCGACAGCTCTCAGTCTGTTGGGGGAATAGCCGTCAGATGTTGAGGATGAGGGATGCTTAGGCAGAGGACGCTCTGGCCCTATGGGCTCCTGGCCCTGCTGTGCTTGATGGCTGGGGGCCCACGAGGTGGTGATGCCTGGTTGGAGACGAGGCTCACAGCTAACTAGGGCTTGCAGGGGTGAGAATGCGGCACTCCTGACCCCCCTGCCCCAGCCCATTCCATCTCACCCAGAGACTTTCTCAGAATTCCCCCTGTCCGCGTGTGACTTGACCCCATGGGACCGTGAGAGGAGGGGACAGAGAAGGGATGAGCCTCTGGGATGGAACGTTTTGCCACCGCATTGGGGAACCAACCCCCGGCCCCGGCCCCCAGGTCCCCGTACTGTGGCTCCTGTGTGTGCAGCTGACAGACAGCAGCCTTTCGAGGGCTGGTTCTTAAAAGACACAGAAAGTGTCCTGCGAAGACGGGGGCCCTCCCACATTCCAGTTGATGTTTTCCATAGGGATTTGTCTGAAGCAGATCGACCAAGAGGAGGCGTCCCAAGATGGGCCTTAACTTTCCTGAGCGAGGCGCGTGACGCAGGGCTCCAAACCACAAGCAAGGGGCAGGCTCTCTCTGAGGCTAATCACCAGCGAATTATAGCGGCCAGCGGCCTCCCAGGCCTCTGCTCCCTTAACCAGGGCTCCGCGGGAGGGAGTCTCTGAGCTGTGCCTCCCTGGCCCTTTGTGAAATCTGGGCCCAGAAGACCACACACAAAGCACCGGGTTCCCACCACCTCCGGCTGCTGGGGGCCCAGAGTCAGGGTGGGCTGGGTTCACGCCCGACTCTGCCTCCTGCCAGCCGTGAGCCTTGGGCCGCCCCTTTCCTTAGAGCCTCTGTTTCTCATCCGAAACACGGAGACGACATCACCTGCCGCATTATCTGTGGCTGCTGTGACAAAGTACCGCGGGCTTGGCGATGTAAACCACAGGAGCCCGTGGTCTTACGGTTCTGCAGGCTGGGAGTGCGAGGTCAAAGCGTCAGCAAGCTGTGCTCCCCCGGAAGGCGCTCAGGAAGGGTGCGTTCACGCCTTTCTCCCAACTTCTGGCGGTTTCTTGGCTTGTGGCAACACATCTCTCCTCTTCCCCTTGAGTTCTCCACGCGTGTCTGTCTGTGAGGGCAGTATTTCCCTTCTCAGCAGGACAGCAGTCCTATCGGCTCAGGGCCCGCCCTCCTCAATGCCCTCATCCTCACTTAACTAATTCCCTCTGCGATGACCCTGTGGTGGGGACACAACTCGACCCACGGCCCCACTTGCCAGGGGTTTGCAGCCTCGTCGAGTATTGGAATTGAAATCATTTCTTTAAAGGGACATTCAAATGTGGACTGTTCACGTGAGTGTCCTTCTCAAGTAAAGCGTTGAGAAGGGCTCCGCTCAGTGTTCAAAACGTAACGAGCGCATCTTGGGTGTGGGATGCTGAGAAGCCATACGTGCCCATGGGGAAGTGGGCGGAGCCTGCCCAGTCTGGTTTCTAGAAGACCAGGAAGGAAGGTGGGCTGAAGAGAAATGGCAGGCTAGACCCAGATCCCTGGGCAGCTTCAGAGCAGGGAGGGGAGCCGTGAGGTGACAGAACTGATCATCGGAGCCAGGGTGGTGTGGCCCAGGGACCAGTCAAGCCAAGGAGATGTCAAAGGATGTCACAGGCTTCTATGCCAGAACGTGCTGCTTGAGGATGGAGAAATCATTCGGTCTGCATATGACCGGGAGAGGCCCAGCTCACCTTGACCTTGAGGGATAACCCAAGCGAAGGGGGGCGGATAGGAGAGCCAGTGCCCCAGGCAAAGAAGTAACGCATGGACCCAACATGCATCGTGTTTTCAACAACAAAACTGGTGTCTCACAGTCTGGAGACCTCAAGTCCAAGATCAAGGTGGTGGCTGGGTTGCTTCCTGCTGGGGCCAGGAGGGAGAGTCTATTCAGATTCCTCTCCTGGCTGCCGGTGTCGCTGGAGACCTTCGACGATCCTTGCCTCATCCCCACACCATCCCGACCTCTGCCTTTATCTTCAAGCCACACTTTCTCGGTGTGCTTCTCTGTGGACAGATCTCCCCCATTGATAAGGACACAGTCACACTGGAGTAGGGGCCTCCTTCCCACGTAATGACCTCATTGTAACTTGATCAGCTGCAAAATTCCCCTCCCGAGTGAGGTCACAGTCACAGGTCCTAGGAGCCTGGGTCTCCAACATATTGTTTTGGGGAGGGGGACACAGTTCCCAACAGAAAGTAAAAAGATATGACCCCTGTGTTGCCCGCGGTCTCAGCTTTTTGGGAGACGTAGAAAATTCTAGTTGGGAAAAGTGGAAAGAAAGTGCGGGAGGGAGGCAGATTTACTGGCTTAGAAGTAGTCTGGGGGCTCCATCCAGGGTGGCCTCCATCGCCTCCCTCAGCAAAGAAAAGCATCCTGGCAAGGAGGTAGATGAAAACAAACATCTGTAAAATGGGGCTTAAACACTGCAGCCACTTAGCGGAGCGGTAATGACAATGAACTGTGTCTGAGTCGCTTTGAACGTGGTCCTGCACTGTGCGAGCACTTTGCGGATGTGTGAACTGCCCCACGCTCTGGAGCACTGAAAAAGTCCTCGATGCCCTGCTTCCATTTTAAGGCATAAATGACACACTTATGCCTGGGACTCGGTCCAGTGGAGACCTGGGCAACTGTATTCCTAACTGAGGAATACAGGGGCTTGGTGTGGAGACAGTGGCCTCCTGGGACATTCATGTGACAAAAACTCTCTTTATTCAGCCAGTTGAGGGTCCACTGCTTGCCAAGCACTGTGCAAGGTCTCTGGGATGAAACTAGAGAATCAAATAGACGTGTTCCTTTCCCCCACGGAGCTTACAGTCTGTTGAGTAATGACAGGCAAGAAACAAGCAAACCAACAAATATGGACAATTAAAAAGTGTTGATGAGGGGCGCCCGGGTGGCTCAGTGGGTTAAGAGTCCGACTTCGGCTCAGGTCATGATCTCGTGGTCCGTGGGTTCGAGCTCCGCGTCGGGCTCTGTGCCGACGGCTCAGAGCCTGGAACCTGCTTCGGATTCTCTGTCTCCCTCTCTTTCTGCCCCTCCCCTGCTCGAGCTCTGTCTCTCTCTCTCTCAAAAATAAATAAACATTAAAAAATTTAAAAAAAAGTGTTGATAAGCATTATGTACTGATAAATGATAGAAGAAAACGGGATGGAAGTCGTAATAAATAGGGTGATGGGGAAGGCCAAACCTGCAGGGGAGGGTGGGGCCAGCCCTGGGAGCGGGAGGTTGGGGAGGGTGGCCAGAGCCCTGGGAAGAGGTGTGGCGGGAGGCTGTCTGTGGGGGACACATGGCATGAGGTGCACCAGGAGAGGTGGGCAAGGGCCGTGTCCTGTCTGGTCTGATGTGTCCTGTGTCTCTGGGGAGGGCATCATGAGGCTTATTCCCGGAGCATTTTTAAGGATGGAAAAAGAGCATAAGTCTTTATCCCAGGGGTCCATTTTCTGGCATTCCGGGTGGCTTTGCTGTCCCGTTTTTCCGATGAGAAAACAGAGACTCCCGGCTTGAAGAAACTGGGTTAAATGGAGCAGAAAGAATTGGAAGTGAGTTAACAGAAGAGAAACTGGCGTTAGCCCCCCAGACTGTCATCTTGCCGGAGCATTTCATTCTGTTTCTCCTTCTAATTTTGACTTTTGTGATACGTGTATGCATTTAAAAATCAAATCATTCTCTCCGGCTCAGAGTGGAAAGCACCAGTCAGTTTGGGCTGCTGTAATAGAATCCCATAGACGGGGTGGTGTATAAACAGAAATGTATTTCTCACAGTTCTGAAGGCTGGGAGACCAAGATCAAGGTGCCAGCGTGGTCGGGTCCCGGTGGGGACACACTTCTGGGTGCAGACCGCGACCTGTCCTCTCCATGGCAGAGAGAGCGAGCGGCTAGCCCCTTGGGCTCTTCCTGGAAGGGCACTAATCCATCACAAGGTTCCACCCTCATGACCTAATCACCCCAGACGCCCCACCTCCTAACACCATCACGTGGGGATTAGATGTCAACATGTGAATTGGGGAAGAGCATATTCCAAGTCCATAACTGGGATGATAGTTCCTAACTATCATCTATCTATCTATCTATCATCTATCTATCTATCATCTATCTATCTATCTATCTATCTATCTATCTATCTATCTATCATCTATCATCTATCTAGGTATCCATCCATCTACCTATCATCTATATGTCTATTATCTATCATCTGTCTCTCTCTCCATTATCTTTCTCTGCGGAACCCTGACTGACACACGAGGCACGTAACTCTGTCAAGCTATTTGATCATTTCAAGCTTTAATTCCTTCCTTGGTGGAATGGCTGTAAGTAGATTTATCTCGTGGCGTTGATTTAAGAATTAAATGAGATCATGCCCATTAAACACTTAGCGCAGGGCCTGGAACGTAAAAAAAAAGTACTAAATAAAAACGTTGTAATAGTTGTGGCCGTGTTGCGTCACATGTAAGGCATCCCTCATTCGTTCGAGGCACTGTTTATGTGCTCTGCTAAGAAAGAAAAAAACATGGCCACTTAATTGTAAGTGGGAGAAACTTCTGGTTTCTGAAGTTTCAACTGGGAGAAACGTTCTGATTCCCAAAGAAGCTAAAACGAAGAAGCCATTAGAATGCGGTGTGCCTCCTTATTCTTACCGGCTGCTCTGCGCGGCTTCTCTCATCGATGCACGTCTGTGGACTGAAGGGAGATGATTCTTGCAGGGGGTTTGTAGATGTCAGTCCTTAGTCCCCTCTCCGTGGCGGATACATAGATGAACCTTCATATGAAGAGTGAGAAGGGCCAGGGCCAGCACTTGGCCTTCTTGGTGGGACTAAGGTCCTTCACCAGGTCCTTCTTGGTGGGACTAAGGTCCTTCACCAGGTCCTTCGTGGTGGGACTAAGGCCCATTTGATAGATGGGGATACAGAGGCTCACAGAGCTTAAGTCACGGAGATCGCCCAAGACCACATAACCCTAAGTATGGGAGCAACCGTTTGCACCCAGGCCCGTCAGAGTTCAGATCATTCCTCGGGCAGCTGGCTGGTCACCTACCTGTGACCTGACTCTGCAAGGTGGTACCCCGAGTCTTCCTCCGCCCGGACCTCCTTCCCTGTCAAGTCTCCCCTGGGCTTGTCCCCGCATTAGGAGGGCCCCTGGCTCAGCCCAGCTAGTTCTGCCACTTACCTTCTGCAGAATCCTGGGCAAACCCTTCATCCTTCATGGGTGGGGTCCTTCGTCCGATGGACCCAACCAGCGTCCTTGGCATTTGAGGTTACCGTGAGGATTTGATAACCCCGAGCTTGTTCTGGCTCTTCCCCAAGACCGTGGGCAAGTGGAAGACCCAGTGGAAGGCGGGGCAGAGAGAGAGGGAGACCCAGAATCCGAAGCAGGCTCCAGGCTCTGAGCTGTCTGCACGGAGCCTGACGTGGGGCTCGAACTCACGGACCGGGAGATGATGACCTGAGCCGCCCGAGCACCCCTTCATTCATGTCTTATGTCAGAATGGACCATGGATTTGAATTATCTCTTTCAATCATTTGTAGCCCATTACTATCAGGATTTGTGTCATGGCTCAGCCGTCCCAGATTTGGCCAGAGGGAGCCCCTTCTGACTGCCTCCTGCATCCTTTTGATGTCATCTGTCTTTCTCCGAGTGCTTTTGTCCTTTTCGGCCCAATGAGATATGCCACGTTCATCTTCTGTTTTCCTGCCCAAGCCCCGGGAGCAGACGGTTTTCCAAGGAACCTTGGCTCCTTTCAGTGGAGCAGGAGTCTGGGGGCCAAGAGCTGAGGATGTGTGTGCCTTCCCAACCCACTTCCGAATACTCCACGAAGAGGGCAGACCGCAATCCTTTCTGGTGTTGACGGTCCTTGATATTGTATAATTTTAATTCTTCATTCATAACAAAATCTCCTGAAGGGGCCATGGAACCCCAAGACCCTCTGAATCCCCTTGACATATTTCTTTGTGTTCAAGACTCGCCAGGGAGCGGGAGCAAATGCCTGTCCTTCTCTGCTCCGAGCTGCCCCGTGATACCCTAGCCATTCTGGAAGGGCGTGGGAAGGGACAGACTTTCCTAAAGAACGTCTGGGCCCGTTGTGAGCCCGTAGCATCCACTGGTCTTGAATATTTTGCTTCCAATGCTCCCTGTTTCTCTCTCTCTCTCTCTTTCTCTCTCTCTCTCTCTCTGTCTCGGGCCCCGGGGATTCTGGACTGTACTGGTCCCTGAGACACAGCAACGAACAGTGCAGACAAAACCCTTGCCCTGGGGCAGCTAGCATTCCAACTGGGGACACAGACAATCCCCAAATAATTAGTAAACAAATATTATGAGTAGAGATGCCTACTGGGGGGGAGAGGGTGTGAGCCGTGATGCAGAAAAATCAGGGGACACAGTAGTGCTGACGATGCAGCTTAATTTATTTTTATTTTCATTATATTTTTATTTGAGAGAGAGAGAGAGAGAGGGAGGGGGAGGGACGGAAGGAGAGAGAGAAAGAGAATCCCAAGCAGGCTTCACGCTCAGCGCAGAGCCCGACGTGGGGCTCAATCCCACGACCCTGGGATCGTGACCTGAGCGGAAATCGCTCAACCGACCAAGCCACCCAGGCACCCCAGCAGCTTAATTTAGAGAAGCGTCCAAGGAGACCTCTCTGAGGAGGAGACCTGGAAGAGGAGAAGGAGCTTCGGCGAAAGTGAGGGAAGAACATTGCAGGCAGAGGGAAGGGCGTGTGGGGATGCCCAGCGGCAGGGGAGACCCCCCTGGGTCGCAGCAAGTGACTGGAAGCCAGGGAGGCCGGCACGGTGGGGGAGGAGAGAGAGAGAGGCACTGCAGAAGGCCAGATCGCACATATCCACTGTGGCTGCGAGGGTTTGGGTTTGGACAGTGCGGAAACCCCAAGAATGGGGATGCACATCTGGTAATCGAAAAGATGAAAACGTAGTAATAAAGTGCTCATTCGCAGGCAGTCGCGAGGAAGATAATGGATGGCGGCCAGGCGGACCATATGCACTTGGCTAACAGAATTAATCATGTTCGGTGTGGCACGGGACAAGAACGACACAGCACAATGAAACATTTAAAGACGAGAGCGGATTTTAATTTTAGGAGTCGTCGAAAACAATACGATAATGATGATAGCCAAGTTGGCCCCGTGAACGCGAAATCCAAATAGGACACAAATTAAAGTCATAAATAATATTTAATTTGCGATACCAATGCACTCACAAAAGTCGTATTGATGAAAAAGTTATTAGAGGAATCAAGTGAACACTCTCGTACGTCTGGAATATTTAGTGGACCGGAGAAACGCTAGCGGAAGAAAACAAACAAAAAAAAAGCCCTAACACGATAACACGATGTCTGAGTTGGTAACTGGCTGGAAGCATTTATGACTTTCAACTTGTGTTTATCGAGCAAACCCCGGGCTGTGTTTCCAGGTCCGTTTAGCTGGATGGGAACAAAGAAGGGAAAACTGATCTTTACGAACTTGTGACTAATGACACGCGGTTCCTTGCAAGTAATTTTGTAAACACCGCAGCCCGGAGATGCTTCGCGCTCTCATCAGTTACTGAGCCCCGAGCCCTGGGGCTTGAGGGACTTTGTGCTCTGCTCTCACCACCGGTTTCTGGTGGGCACCTTACTCCTGTGCACTCAGATCTCACATCCAGGGAGAGCACCTCGGACGCTGGAGGCACAGACCTGAGAGGGGCCGGGGGTCGGGGTGGGTGGGGGGGGGCGGCAAACAAGAGACTGATGGTGCGAGAACGGCTATGAATTTGCCGAATATGAAGTATGATTATGGGGAACGTGAAGGCGGCCTCGCGTTGGCAAAACGCACAGAGAACGAGGAATTCGAAGCGGGGGGAGTGATTACCGCCCTGAATGCAAAACGAACAGAAACCCACAAACTAAAAGTGCCGGGGGAAGGGGTGACAAGCTGGCTGGGCGCGGCCACCTGACGGTGACTTTTATGAAAGACACCCAGAAATGAAACGTGCCGCGCGCTCTGTCTCCACGAATGCGCGGTGGCCTTCCGTGAATCGCGCTGGGACTGACGTCACTCCATGGGGGTGTCCTGGGAGGAGCCTTCCCCAGCCCCAGATCCAAGGACCCCAGATGCTTTGGGGGAAAATGCAGATCCGCCTGGGCTTTGCCAACCCTGGGAGGTGTTGTGACTGAGTCTGCAGGGGTCAGGAATTAAAACCCAGTGATGAGGGGCGCCCCGGGGGGGCTGAGTTGGTGAAGCGTCTGACTTTGGCTCAGGTCGTGATCTCGGCGGTTTGTGGGTTCGGGCCCCGCGTGGGGCTCTGCGCTGACAGCTCGGAGCCTGGACCTGCTCCCTCTCTCTCTGCTCGTCCCCCACTTGCACTCTGTGTCTGTCTCTCTCTCTCAAAAAGAAATAAGCATTAAAAAAAATACACCAGTGATGAGGGGCATCCACTTTGTCTCCGAAGTGAGCGCCTTAGGAAATATGCCCCCCGGGTCGCCCGGCCTGCAGGGGCCAGGGGTTCCCACCAGACTCTGCAGGCGCGGGCCAGCTCCCGGCAGCCGCGTCCCTCCCCCTTGCTTCACTTTTCCCTTGAAAATGGGTGCTGGCCTGGCTTTCTCGGCCAACAGCCCCAACGAGCCCTCCGGTCCTCTCCGCCGTCCCACACCAGAGACCCTTCAGTCACCTCGGCCTCTGCCTCCGTGTGGGCGCCTGGCCCGCAGATGCCGACCCCTGACACGGTCCCCTGGCTGATCTGTCTCCCTCCCCCACCTCCGTCTTCCAAGAGGCGGCCTGGGCGATCTTTCCAAGTTGCAAATAAGGCCCCATCAGCGTCTTCCTTAAAACCATTTTAGCGGCTGCCTAGGGCCGTGTGTTTCAACCTTGGAAGGGAAAAGCCCATGTACCGCTTTGATAAATAATGACAATTGCTACTATTTATTAATCGCGAGGGTTACCCGCCCCTCCTGTTCCGGCCCCTCCCCAGGGGACCGCGTCTCCCTCCAGCCGGGGTGGGGCGCCCCCCTCTGGCGCACGTATACACAACACCGCACCGCTTTGGGGGAGTCACTGCCTCGCACGTGCAGGGCAAAGTCCCGTGCTCCTCCCGTGGCTTCTGAGGTCCTGCGTGGCCAGCTCAGGTTTCCACGTCTGGCCCTTCTAGCCTTTTCTTCTACTTGTCCCGTTCCCGGCCTTTCCGCTGTGGGGTTCCTTCCCCCGCCTCTGCCTGGACACTCAGCATAAGCACCACCTCTTCCGGGAAGCCCTCCTTCACACCCCGGGTTGGATGAGGGGCCCCACCTGAATGCATCAAGCGCTTCCGCCCTCTGTCGCCGCTCTCTCCAGCCAGGGTGTTCCCCGGCTTTCTCTCCCCCGCCCTCCACCACGCTGGGAGTGCTCCATTTACTCACTCGGCAGGTAGCTGTTGAGCCCCTACTGTGTGACAGGCACTGCCCTAGGCACTGCAGACACAGCAGAGGCGAGAACAGACAAGACCACGCGCTTATGGAAATTCCCTCTGTAGAAAGAGGTTGAAATGGGAACTTAGGGCAAGATGCCCGAGATGCAACAGACGATGCATCCCAAAGAGGCCGGGCACGAGGGCCTCGTCTGCGGGGTGAGAGCACGTGTGGCTTGGGCGCGTACCTGCGCGGGCTTGGGATCTGGTGGCCTGGCTTCCAAGTCCGCTCTGGCCCCTGGCCTGCTGTGTGCCCTTGGGCAGGGAACATGGCTTCTCTGAGCTGCACAACACGGTTAAAGATTCAGACTCCGTAGGGTTGCGGGCGGGGGGGGGCGGTGAAATGTGAGTGGCCGCCTGGCACTTGGCTGAGGACACAACTACAATTTGCACACGTGCCAGTGACGCATGAGATGGTCAAGGTCTTTCCTCCATTTCCCAAACCGCGCTTTATTATTCCGCTGAATTGCTAGTAAGGTGAGAACGGAAGGCTCGGGTTTTAAAGAATCCATCGAAAACAAATGTCCGACAACTGGAAGCCACCAAGGTGTCCTTTACTAGGCGAGCGGATAAACGAACTGTGTCTCATCTCGGCAGTAGAAGGCCACTCGGCGATAAAAAAAAGAAACAAGCCATCGAGCCACAGCGACACGGAGAGGCTTTGAGGGCATATTGCTGAGTGAAAGGGACCAGTCCGAAAAGGCTATATATTGGAGGATTCCAACCAGAGGACGTTCTGGAAAAGGCAATTTCTGGAGACAGTAAAAAGATCAGTGGTGGCCAGGGGCCGGGGGAGGGAGGGATGAGTTGGTGGACCACAGCAGATTTTTAGGGCAGTGAAACTTCGCCGTGGGATGCTGTAACGGTGGGTACACGTACATTTGTCCAAACCCATAGGCTGTGCAGCACTAACTGTGGGCCCTGAGGTAAACTATGGACTCCGGTTAATAATAATGGATCACGATTTGTTCATCAATAGGAGAAACGTTGAATGGAAGGGGCAAGGAGATATATGGGAGCCCTCTGTACTTTGCACTCAATTTTTCTGCAAACCTAAAAATGCTCTAGAAAATAGAGTCTATTAATAACATTTAAAAGAGAAAAAAGAGGGGCGCCTGGGTGGCTCCGTCGGTTAAGCGTCCGACTTTGACTCAGGTCGTGATCTCACGGTTCGCGAGCTCGAGTCCCGCATCGGGCTCTCTGCTGTCAGTGCAGAACTCGCTTAGGATCCCCTATCTCTCTCTCTCTCTCTGCCCCTTCCCGGCTCACACACTCTCTCTCTCTCTCAAAATTAAAAGTAAACGTTATAAAAAAAAGAGAGCAAGAAAAAAAAGAGAGATTCCCTCGGAAGAATATAGATCTCATGTAACGAGGCACTGAGGACCCTCCAGTGGGATTTCAGGTTGGAATTCTTAAGCTGTGATGGAAGGGCTCCAGCTGAGACGTGGGGCCGTACATGGCCTTCTCAACAAGTTTGGGACTGGTTTTAACCCCCCGCCAGTCACCTGAAGAAGAGTGTAGAGCTGGCTTGTCCAGCAGAAACAACAGTGAGCCAGCTACATGACTGCGAATCGTTTAGTAGCCACATCAAGTAAAGAGAAATAATCTTTAGTTGTACATTTTACGTAACCCAGTTGTCCAAAACATTATTATCATTTCAGCGTGTAATCGACATAAAAGTATCAAAGAGATATTTTGCATTCTTTTGGGGGGTACTAAGGCTTCGAGATCTGGTGAGTATTTCACACTCGATGTGTGGACCAAGACGGCCAGATTTCAAGTGCTCAGCAGCGTCCTGTGGCCCGGGGCTACCGCGGCGGACGGCACATCACTGATGGCCATGGGACAATCTGGGGGGGGGGGGCCAGCGTGTGGAGTTCTGGGAGGAAAGGGAGGCTTCTCCCTACCCGCTGCTCCTGCCCTTCTCTGTTCCTTTCTGTGGTGAGGGTGTGCCAATTAAAAATCGATTTTTGAGAGCTGCTCCCGTCTGGCAAACTCCTCAGGGGCAAGTGTCTGTGTCCAAGGCTCTGTCTGCAGGAGGCCCAGGCGGGCCCAGCTGATGGAGCCCCTGCAACCTCACCCCACCAAAGCTTTGCTCTCCTTTCCCCACCTTCATTTTGCTTTGTTTGTTTGAGAGGGAGTTAAATGTAAGGGACAATCGCCTATCTCTGCCCCACACGAACCTCCAAACCCCCGGTTAGGAGATCTCCCCCGCTGCCACGCCACCAGAACAAATGGGACTCATTGTTTGCCCCTTCTGAGACCTGGAGGACCCCTGTTACCTGGTGCCTCAGCACCTCCCTCCCCGTGCCTGCTCAGGGCAGGCATCAATAGCCGATCTCAGCTCTCTCCGATGCAGCTTCCCAAGGAAGACATAAATAGTCAATCTCAGCTCTCTCCGATGCAGCTTCCCAAGGAAGACATAAATAGTCTATCTCAGCTCTCTCTCCGATGCAGCTTCCCTGCGAGCCCTTCTCTGCTGCTCTGGGCCAACAATCCTGGTGGACCAGAGACAGCCCCCAGCTAACCCCAGTATGCTATCCCTGCTCTAGGACATGGCCCCATCTGATCTTTCTGACTTCACTTCTCATTGTTTCCTTCTCCTGTGGACTTCATATTCCAGCAGCATCAAAGGATTCTTCATTTTCTCTAGTCCCCAGGGGTGCTACATGCGGTTGGGCAGGTCGTTCACTGTGCAAGGGCGCCCAGTTGAGGGGTAAGTAGAGCAGGACACCCAGCCCAATGTCCGCTCACCAAGCCACGCACCTGAGGCTGAGGACACATGCGCCTGGGTCAAGGGCACCTTTCGTCTAGTTTGCACAAAGGCACATGCGTGCTGATACTGAGGGGCCTGGGAATATCCCGTCTCTAGGCCTCTGCCTGTGTGGCATCTTTTACCCGGGTTGCCCTTTCCTTACCACTTTGTCCCCATTCTTTGACGTCTTGTTCCAATGTCTCCGAACCTTCCAGGGCTAGTGGTAAGCACTTGGAGCCTCCTTGAGTCGGTCACTGGGCTCAGCTCAGTCATTCTTAAATTTTTTTTTTTTTTTTTAACGTTTATTCATTTTTGAGAGACAGAGAGAGACAGAGCATGAGCGGGGAAGGGGCAGAGAGAGGGCGACACAGAATCCGAAGCAGCCCCCAGGCTCCAAGCTGTCAGCCCAGAGCCCGATGCGGGGCTCGAACTCAAGAACCACGAGATCGTGACCTGAGCCGTAGTCGGACGCTCAACCGACTGTCAGCTCAGTCATTCTTTTGTAAGAACTTTGTGGGTCACTTCTTGTCCATGGGGGGCAGTGAACTGGAGCCTGGAATCTGTGTCTGAGTTTTCTCCGTATCCCCGGTGCCAGCCTGGGGCCCGGTCAAGGTGCGCTGGCGTGGCTGAACACGGCATTTCTGATAAGGTGGTAAAACCGACGAGGCCCCAACGGCTGATAGTACCAGCTGGAGCTCTGTGGACGCCTGTCTGTTGCCAGGCACTGGACTATAGCACCACGTGCTATCTCATTTAATGCTTGTAACGATGCTCTGAGCTCGGGGCTCTTATTGCCACCTTGGTCCACGGATGGGGGATGGGGAGGGGGCGAGGGGCTGAGTCCCCAGGAGCCTGAGACCCTGCCCCCGGCCCCCGCTCACCACTTTCTGCCAAGGCGTGCTCACCTCCTGATGGGTCGGGGTTTCCACGGTCACCGCGGAGAGAGGCGGTAGGCCGTGGTCAACGGTAGCGACAGTCGCGACAGCAGGATCCGGGACCGAGGGCCACTCTCTCCCTGCCACACGCTGTTCTAAGCACTTTCTGCAGATCACCCCACCTGTGCCTGTAGCTCTGTGCCAAGCGCGGGGCATGGGTCTCTAAGTAAGTGTTCATCTCTCTCTCCCCCCCGCCTGAGCGGTAAGTTGAGGCTGTCCCAGCTGTAGCAAGTGCTAGAGTCCAGACTCCCCTCGGGAAGCTGGCTCAGAGCGTGGCATCTGACTCTGCCCCCCCCCCCCCACCATGGCCTCTCGGAGGCCCTTCCCACACAGCAGGGAGTCTGGGACGTTCCTACCTCCCAGGACGTAAGCCAAGCCCTGGGGAAGGCAGAGCGGTGCCCATTGGCTTGGCCTGCGGGCCCTGAAGGCGGCCAGCCTGGTGCAAGTTCCAGCTCTCCTCCACTTACCCGCTGAGGGCCTTGGGTGAGTTGCCTGAACTCTGTCTCCGTTTCTTGGCTCTCAAATGGGTACGGTGCCAGTGGCCTCTGTTGCTACAGCTGAGACAGGGTCTGAATAAGTCCATGCACCCGGCCCCTCCGTGCTCAAGCGTCGTCATTAACCTTTCAGGCCGAGGATGGGACTTTGGGAGCCCGGGCATTGCACGGATGGCTCACCGTCTCTGAGCCTCCGTTTCCTCACCTGTCACACGAGCGGGAGACCGTACGTGGAATTCACTTTGTTCACGCCGCAAACCAGTGGAAGCATCTGGGCTGCGACGGCCCATCGCTGGGTGTTAGTCATTCAGCCCTGAACGAGGGCCTGCCCCTGTCCCTAAGGATTCGCTGGGAGTGGAGCCCAGAACCACTTGTCCACGATGGGCTTTAGGGGCCAACAAACCTCACGGTGAGTACGTGTGTTCTTCCGGGCAGAGAGGTTTTCACTGGAGGCTCAGGCAGACCCTCATCTAAAGAGCCGGAAAGGCCCCGGCGGCAGAGAGGGTAGCTGTGCCGAGTGACAGGGGCACCCCGGCCTCGAGGGCCCGGGCCTCTCCTGGTCGCCGGCTGGAACCCAGGGCTGGCGTCATGCTGGCTGAGCTGGCGTGACCGGCACCGTGGTCCTTGTCGGGGACCCTTGGGTCCCAGGTATGAGCACAGAGAAGGCAGGGGTGGGGCTCCGTGCAGAATGAGCGCGGGGCGAGGCCGATGGACCCCATGCTGCCTGCCCGCCTCGCCACAGCCACAGAAAGAGCTTGGTGGGGCGGGGTGGGGGGGGGGGAACACATTCCTAACTAAATAATAAATTGAGGCAGAAGAAACAACACAAGAAAGCACCTGCTTTGTTCGGGACTTTGACAGGCCCACTCTGCCGCCTCTGGGCGCCCTCTGTCTCCCCCAGTCACGGCCTGTGCCTTCCACGTGTTGCCATAGAAGCGCTAAGTCAACTCACCGCCACCAACCGTTGCCGGAAAGTTCTCGGCGCCCCCTCGCAGCTCCCCCTGGCTCTCCTTGGACTTCTGGGAGCCAGGTCCTACTTAGGGGAGGCCCCCATTTTGGGGAAGCGGGTGGGGGGTGTCCTAAAACGGCCAGAGCGCGTGGGCTTTGGTATCAGCCGCCCGGGTTAGACTCCCGCCCCGCTTCCCCTGCCGGCCCGGGCGGGGCATTTAGGCCTGCTGAGCCTCGGTTTCCCCGTCTGGAGAGTGGGAGCAGGGACGGAGGCCGTGCTGCGGAAGCTTGGAGGCGTGATGCACACACCGGCCTCGGTCCGGGGTGACCGTTACTGTCATTGCCGCTGCGCTTGGGCCTGGGGGAGGAGACGGAGGGAGGGTGGTCTCTCTGTCCCAAGGGTACTGTGTAGGAGAGGCTCTGAGCCCAGTGCCGTGAGACGGGGGGTGGGAGGAGAACCAGGAGGGCTGAGCCGCTGGCCCGACCCCCGCCAGCCTCAGTTTGCTCCTCCGTGCAGTGGGCGGCTTGCTTCATTCGAGGGTCTCCTAGGCCTATTTCCTTGGGCCCCTAGGGAGGCACCGGTCTGGGAGCACACCGGGGGTTCGCAGGGGGAGGGTGCTCGAGCCGCAGGGACAGGTCGCTGGGAAAAGAGGGTCCAGCCACGTCCGCCCTCGTCCCGGCTCCTGCAAGGCCCCGGGCACACGGCTCCCTGCCCCTTCCCGGCTGTATCCTCTGTCCTGCCCTGTGCCCCCTGCCCGGCTGCCCTCCGTCCCGGCACCTCTCACCA
Organism: Panthera onca; assembly: GCF_046562875.1. Taxonomy (NCBI): domain Eukaryota; kingdom Metazoa; phylum Chordata; class Mammalia; order Carnivora; family Felidae; genus Panthera; species Panthera onca. Next base: position 138,675,476 of record NC_138344.1, read on the forward strand.
GGCCTCAGCCCCCAAGGCCCCCGTCGGGCTCCACCTCCCCCAGGGGGCCTGTGTCAGCCGGGAAACGGAGCCACAGCAGTCACTCCAGGAGAGCAGCCTCGGCAGAAACAAGTGTTCGGCTTCACACCCATTAGCACGCCTATTATCAGCAAGACGGAAAACAGGTGTCGGCGAGGACGTGGAGAAATGGGAACCCCCCTGCCTTGCCGGGGCAGGGGGGTGGGGGGGGAGGGATGTAAAAGGGTGCGGCCGCCGGGGGGGAAATGTTTTGGCGGTTCCTTCAGAAACTAAACACAGGATCATCATACGCCCCCGCGGTTCTGCTTCTGGGCATGTGCACGAGAGAAGTGACAGCAGGGGCTCGAACCCGTATTCGTCCCCCCACGTTTATAGCAGCACCGTTCACAAAGAATCCAAGTGGAGGGGCACCTGGGTGGCTCCGTCGGTTAAGCGGCCGACTTCGGCCCAGGTCATGATCTCACGGTCCGTGAGTTCGAGCCCCGCGTCGGGCTCTGAGCTGACAGCTCAGAGCCTGGAGCCTGTTTCGGATTCTGTGTCTCCCTCTCTCTCTGCCCCTCCCCTGTTCATGCTCTGTCTCTCTCTGTCTCAAAAATAAATAAATGTTAAAAAAAATTAAAAAAAAAAAGAATCCAAGTGGAGGCAGACCAAGGCTCCATCGACGGGCGAGTAGGTAAACTGAGCCAGGTCCGTCCAGACACCGGAGTGTTGTTCAGGCTTCCCGCAGAAGGATGTTCTGACACCTGCTCCGGCCCGGATGAGGCTGGAGGGCACTTGCTCAGAGAAATAAGCCCCGTCACAGAAGGACGAAAGCTACGTGATCCCACTTGCCCGAGGCTGGGAGAGGAGTCCGAATCATAGAGACTGAAAGTGACTGGTGGCCGCCAGAAGCCGGGGGGAAGGGCTGGGGTGGGGGGAGTCAGCGTTCGAGGGAGAGCGAGTTTCCCTTTTGACGGCTGCACGACAGTGTGAATGGGCTTGGGGCCCCCCCGAACTGTGCACTTGGAAATGGTTAAGAAGGTAAATTTTGTATGTATTTTAGCACAGTTAAAGATACCGAGGTGCTCACTGGCTGAATCGTTCCTGGACCGCTGCAGAGAGCACACGAAGGTGTCCTGGGATCAGGAAGCCGTCCCTGGGCCGACAAGGAAGACGGCGGGAGTCCCAGCACTTCCGTGGCCGAGGGGTGGGCGCTGCGTGGCGGTGCTGGGGTCTCTGCATGGGGGAGGCTGCGGCCGTCCCGGTTTGCACAGAGCTGGGGGCAGGTCCCGGCACCTAGCATTTCAGCGCTGACACTGGGGCTCCTAGCCCAGGGCGTAGGGAAGCCGGTTCGGCCAAGTCCGGGAGGACCCGCAGAGGACCGGGAAGCCAGGAAGCAGAGAGGAGGCTCGGGTCCTCCCCCCTCCGCCCCCACGAGACCCGCAGGGAGCAGCAGGCAGGCCAGACCTGCCTTGTGCAGGGAGAGAAGGTGTGTTGGAGCAGTGACATAAGCCTCCCTGCTGCCCCATCCCCACTGACCCCCCCACCCCCACCCCTGCCAAGCTCCGGGGCTCCCCATCCTGGCCCCCAAACCGCTTGCTGACCGTTTTCTCTCGTCGCATTTTTGGGCACTGACCCCGTCACACCCCCCTTGGACTCTGCCCTTCCCGAGGGCGGGCTGGGACGCTGCCTGATTCATTTCGGTGGCCCGATGGGCAGAGTTTTATCAATTCCCCGCCACACGCCGGGCACGGCGGTGAGGCTTTGCTAAGCGTGGCGTTTAATTGTCGCTGCAACTCCTGCCCCCCTTTCGTGGTTGAGGGTATTGAGCTCAGAGACTGGAGGTGCTTCGCTCAAGGCCACACAGCTCTGGACGAGGCAGGGTTTTAAGGAAGCTGGGGTCCCTCTCTGGCCGCTTCTACCCGGCGAGCGGCTCAGTTTCACTTGTGAGTTACGCGCCCAGCGGGAAAGGGGGGTGCGGGGCAGGGGGTGCAGGCCTCCGGCCCGTCTTTCTGGGGGAGCCTTCCCCTCCGGAGTCGGCCGGAGCGACTAGGTGCTTTTTCTGTCTCGTTGAGCTCGGATGCGTTCTCACCTCCCCGTCCTGTGGCAGGCCCGCGGTGAGGATTAATCTCAGGGAAGGTGAGACGACGCAAGACAAGCTGCTCGGAGTTCTGCGGAAAAATAAAATGTGGGATTGAATGATGCTGGAGATACATCATTTGTATCTGACGCGCAGAAGGTTTTTTTTTTCTCTCCGTGCAAGCAACGCGCGGGAGATCTACGAGCCTGATCCCGGGCAGGGTGCTGGGCTCCCCGGGGGTGGGGGAGCGCACGACACTGGGGCGGGGGGGGTGCGCCAGGGAGGAGAAGACGGCCTTGAGTACAAGCGTGCCGGATGCCCTGGTGTAAAAGGTGACAATTTGCCTACACAGTGGGGTGGCGGTGCGAACACATCAGGGTATTTGGGGACCTGAAATCGGAAAGGAGGTGTTGGAAAACGCAGGCAGCCGGGAGCTCCTCTGGCCGCCTCGGAGCTCCAGAAGTGATGTTTTGTAATTTTGCCTTATGATCTGTGAGGGTTTATCATGGCGCTAATCGGCCTAATGATGACGGGAACTCAGTCATTCCCACTTAGATGCCAGGTTTTAAGTAATCATAGGCGCTCAGCAGGCCCCTCGGCTGTGCGCTGGGAGGGCCCGGGGTGATCGCCCCTCTGCCTGCTTCTGGTAAATGAGCTCGGCTCCCACCGGGCTGGGGAAACAGCTCCCCCCTGGTCTCCCCGGGATCCTCCCTCTGCCCCCTGGTCCCAAACCCGCAGAAAGGACCGCTTCCGTGCCCTCTCGCCGGGCGCGGGCCCTGGTCATCCGCGGAGGCGATGGCGGTCCCGGGTCGCCGGGCGGCCGGTGTGGTTCCTCCGAGTTGCCGCTCTCAACGCGAAAATTTAAAACCCCGTGTTGACGATAATGCCCTTGTTCCCATGGACACCAGAGAACCGCGCCACCAAGATTGATGGCGAACCATCGAGACTGGTCCTAAAAGATGGTCCCTCTTGTGGATTACGGTCTGTCACGCGGCATCCATTAGCGCCGAGCGCTGGGTCCTCGTCATGTTAGCATCATCGGGACCAGCGCAAGATGGCATTTTCACCGCACATCAACGGATCATTTTGCCACTGCTCAAGGCATCGTAAATTGGACTTATAGTTCAGCTGCTGGCATAAATAAGTCCCTTTGATAGTTAGTGGAAGACGTTATGACACTCCAGGGTACAGGAGGGGACATTGGCACTATCATTTTTTTTCTCCAGCCCTGGCACCCTGGTGCCTGTGATCTTTCTGAAGATTCAGGGCACGTGCTCCCTTCATTACGGCTTGGGCACCAGGGACTTGTTTTTTTTGCAAGATTAATGAGCGCCACGGAAATTCTCCAGCGCATCTCGATAATTAAGTCTTTGTTTATCAAAAAACAAGTTATATTAGGAGCAGAAAATTCGCAGTAATTATTCATAATTCTAACAATTCAAGTATAGCTACCTCATTTGCCTGGGTAATTCTGCTTTTTAATTTCTTGCATACATTTGCATATTAATTTTGCCCGTCGGCTGCAGCAGGCTTGACAGTTTTCTACTATGTGATGGTTTTCACAGGGGTGCGACTCAGTTGGGTGGCATTTCGACTGGGTGCAATGATAAATTATGAATTTTCTAATTTGCTGCATAATGAAGTAACCCCTTCCAACCCAATTAAGAAGAATCACCAGGATCTGGTGGTTGTGGTTTTTTTCGTTTGTTTGTTTGTTTGTTTGGTAAATATATATTTTCCAGGTATTTGGGTCTCATTTTCCTAGCGGTTCACAAACGAGGAATAGGTATTTCTGCTCTTGAAAGGAAAACCCCTCCAGTGCTGGCATTTGCAGCCTCTCCGGGTGATGGGGACTTTGTGTGCGTCCAAGGGGACTCAGGACGCGGGCTTCTCAGAATGGCGCTCAGGACTTTGGCGGGCGAGTCCTCGGTGTGCCCGGCCGTCGGGGGCACCGGTCTGCCGGACGGGTCTCTGGCCTGCTCGGGTGGCCGCGATGTGCGTGGCGGCTGGAGGTGGCTGGGGACCCGAGGGCTGGCACACAGCACGTGTCCACAGGGAGAGACGACTGACATGTGTCCTAGCTGCTGGGGTTGCTCCTACCCACGGGCCACGGGCCAGAACTCAAAAAGCCTCCTCCTTTAAAAATCAACCAAACCCAAATCACGACACTAACGAAGCCTGTCCAGGCGGTGCCTCTCCCCCAGGCAAGGTCTCAGGAGGGCCCGACGCCGGGGATCGGACAGTCGCGGCGGTCAGGGCCACGGCGTCTTGCTTTCCGCGCCACGACTGCCGAGCCGGGCAGAGCATCCGGGCGGCAGGCCGTGTGCCTTCCTGCCTTTCCAGATGGTTCTGGCGTTAACGCAGAGAGTATCTTCTAGCCGTGCAAAAAAAAAAAAAAAAAAAAAAATGAAAAGCTCTGTACAATCTTGTTGTGACTCCGATGTAAAACAACCCCCGCGAGTGGGAGGGTTTGCGCACAGCGTGGCTTTGCTGGCGGCCCCTTAGCAGGGGGCCCGTGGGGCTGGAGCGTGGGGAGGGGACACCCTTGACCTTCTGCCCGGCAGGAGTATCTCCTCGGCTCCCCTCCTCCCACCCCTCCTCCCACAGCAGGTCCGGGAAGCGCGGCTCACAGGAGCTCAGGCACCGCTCGTGATGGGGAGCCCTCTGCCCCCCGCCAAGCATAGTATCGCACCTCAGATGCGGGCCCGATCCTGGGGCAACGGGGATGACCCCACATTGGAGGATGCAGCTCTGTTCCATCGTCTCCCGTTCCACTTGTGTCTTAGACCAGGTGTAGACCCACGGCGCCTCTGGATTCGCAGGAACCACAAAGGGCAGCTCGTCCGGCTTCTGTTGGGTTTCTTTGTAGGGTGTGCCCGGGAAGCGATGTCAGACTTCTCTTGCATACCTCCAGTGACGGGGGACTCATTGCTCCCCGGTACAACCTACTCTGTCCAGAGATAGTTCTGTTTGTTGGAAGTCACTTTTAAACACGCCTTCTTGTCATTTCTTCCCACTGGGCCCTGCCTTCCCCCCGACTTTCCTCATTCAACGTTACGCTTGTTTCTTGTTTTCTGCGAGCTTTATAGAATTTATCTTCTTAGCCAGACCCATGTGGCCGTAGGGTTCACACACTGGCTTACGCTTTTCCGAATCACGTGCCTGATGCAGGGCTGTCTACGCAGTCGGTGCTAAAACAACCGTTGCTGGCTGTTACTTAAGCACGGACACAAATTCGTTGTGCAAAAGTCAATCCAGAGAGTTCAAGAGGACAGTGAGAACAGGCAGAGTTAGGATACACCTCGCAGAAAACGGGTTAGCCCCGAATCGAACAGCCTCATTCCTCTTTTTTCTTTTTGTTAACGTTTATTTATTTATTTGGAGAGAGGGAAGGAAAGCCCAAGCGGCGGAGGGACAGAGAGAGAGGAAGAGAGAGAGAGAGAGAGAGAGAGAGAGAGAGAATCCCAAGCAGGCTCTGTGCTGTCAGTGCAGAGCCTGATGTGGGGCTCGAACTCCCAAACTGTGAGATCACGACCTGAGTCAAAATCAAGAGTTGGACGCTTAACCGACTGAGCCACCCGGGTGCCCCAAACAGCCCCATTGTTTTTTGGTTTTTTTGGCAACATTTATTTATTTTTCAGACAGAGAGAGACAGAGCATGAATGCGGGAGGGTCAGAGAGAGGGAGACACAGAATCCAAAACAGGCTCCAGGCTCCGAGCTGTCAGCCCAGAGCCCGACACGGGGCTCGAACTCACGGACTGTGAAATCATGACCTGAGCCGAAGTCGGCCGCTTAACCAACTGAGCCACCCGGGCGCCCCTAAGCCCCATTCTTAAAGTCTCCAGAAAGGGAACATGAATCATGTAACTCTTTTTTTTTTTTTTTTTTTTTTTAGTGTTTATTTATTTTGAGAGAGAGAGAGAGAGGGAACAAGTGGGGAAAAGGCATAGAGAGAGGGGGACAGAGGGTCCAAAGGGCTCTGCTCTGACAGCAGGCTCAAACCCACAAACCATGAGATTATGACCTGAGCTGAAGTTGGGCGCTTAACCGATTGAGCCACGCAGGCACCCCAGGTACCTCTTTTGTGCTGTCCTTTCTTGCTTTCTGGAGGGTTCCAGTACTTACCTTTTTAGCCAACCTATGAGCTCCTTAAGACCTAAACACTGTCCTCAGTACATATTTATTGGCAAATTCACGTGTCCAGAAGGCCACTAGGTACACAATCCTCATCTATTTTTTTTAATCTGTGAGGTGATCTTGTAATGCTTACTCAGTCAGTATTAACGGAGTTTTAACCATGTGCAGGCTCCTGGCCTTTGTGGGTGGGAACAGGCCTGGTCTCTGACCTCAGGTTTTGCTCAAAATAGAGGCTAGGTTGAGATGAGTCATTTTCCATCCTGAGTGCCCTGGAGCCCTGGGGTTCCGTGGAAGGGTCTCGGGGACAGAATTTCAATGGCCACATCATGAAAGGATTACACAGACAAGAACACGGTTTCCAAGCCTTCACCATATTTCAGGGACCGCTATAAACACTTTACATATATTAAGTTACTGACAAGGCAGAGACTATTTCTAGCCCACGTTGCGGAGGAGGAAGTGGAGGAAGGGCTTCCAAGTTAAATACAGGACGTCCGGGTGAATCTGAATCTCAGATAAATAACACCGTTTTTAGTATAAGTATGTCCCAGATATCGCATGGGGTATACTTAAACTCTTAAAAAAAATTTTTTTTTTAATGTTTATTTATTTTTGAGAGAGACAGAGACAGAATGCAAGTGGGTTAGGGGCAGAGAGAGAGGGAGGCACCGAATCCGAAGCAGGCTCCAGGCTCCGAGCTGTCAGCACAGAGCCTGACGTGGGGCTCGAACTCACGAGCTGTGAGATCATGACCTGAGCCAAAGTCGGACGCTCAACCGGCTGAGCCACCCGGGAGTCCCTACTTATACTCTTTTTTAAATTGTTTATCTGAAGTTGAAGTACAGCTTGACCTCCTGTATATTTATTTGCTAACTATGGTCACGGTACAGTGAGGCCCAGAGAGGTTTGGTCACTTATTCCAAATTCCACAGCTAGTAAGTGGTTTTGAGTCTGCACTTTAAAATTGTATATATTTTATTTTAGAGAAAGAGAGTGTGAGCAGGGGAAAGGGACACAGAGGGAGAGAGACTCTTAAGCAGGCTCCATGCTCAGAGCAGACCCCCACCCGGGGCTAGATCCCACGACCTTGGGATCATGACCTGAGCCAAAATCAAGAGTCGGTGGTGGGGGGGGGGCGGGAGGGTGCCTGGGGGGCACAGTCAATTGAGCATCCGAGTTCGTGAGTTGGAGCCCCGCATCAGGCTCTGCACTGATGGCACAGAGCCTGCTTGGGATCCTGTCTCTCCTTCCCTCTGCCCCTCTCCCACTTGCGTGCTCATGCGCGCTCTCTCTCAAAACAAAACAATGCGCTTAAGAAAGATTACAAAAAAAAAAATAGAGTTGGACGCTCAAATGCCTGAGTCCCCCAGGCGCCACGAGTCTGCACTTTTAATCCACTCTGCTGTGTTGTGTCTCTAAATCCACTATGAACAGGGTATAAAAGAATGTAACCCAATGCCTAAGCGCACAGTGGGCTCCGTAAATGCCAGTCTCCCTCCTTCTTTCCCACCTGCTTTACCCTAGCACGTGCTGTTAACATGACTTGTTTCTCCAGCTTCCGTCTTTCACCCCTGTACTAACGTCACCATGTTTTGCCATAGTCAAGTGCCACCCGCACTTTTATTTATTTGCTGTTATTCTTTAATTTTACACGTGACCATGTTGGCTTAAAAAGGAACTTTGACATCACGATTGTAGGTGAAAAATCAGGACCTCGTACCATAAGTTGAAGTTAATTGTAACACGTACAATGAAAACACAACGTCACATACTTTTCTCCGCCATAGGGGTTAAGCCCCGAGTCTGCTCTTTGTTAAATTTGGAGATTTGCGAATGTCAGAAAGGTGTGAAAGTCATGCCAGCACTTAATAGAGACTTTCTGCTGGATGCAGTTAAAAAGGATAAAAGATAATCAGCATGAGTTAATGTTGTTATGCTGTGTCTGTAAACCACCTAAAGTCATCTCTCACTACCCCGGGAAGATCTGTCCCCCACTTTGGGTGAAATATTCAATGAACGACTGTGACTACAGGAAAAGTGTGTTTGGGCCACTTTCTTGTGCAGAATGCCAGTGACGCAAGGAAGCTGGGGTAATGGCACCTAGAGGGTGGCCATCGCCTTTCAGATCTGTCCCAACAGAGTGGCAAACTCTGCCAGGACGTGGGTGAGATGATAACATCGAATGAATGACTATTTCACTTTTTGGCAGCTATGGTGGCTTCCAACTCTGAGATTCTATGACCGGTGGTGTGGTGTTCCCACCCATACCCCTAGCTTGGTTGGGGGACCTACAGCTGTCCTCAACTGCCAATTTTAGTACTTAAGAGGAAGGATGGCAATGTGGGCTGAGAATGGCAATTTCACATAAATTTCATCCCTTGGCCCCTCTACCCTAGCTCTCCAATGATAGACAGTATTTTATCAGTGGCCCTCAAGCCTCATCTGGTGTATTTTCTTGCATTTATGTATTTATTCATTCAGTGAGTATACAACGATGACTTGTGTACATTTTGTTGGATGCTAGAAATCTAGAGATGATTAAGACAAGAATCATGCCTTGGAAGACTACAGGTGACCATTTTACTGGTTACTTCCCACTTGTTACCTTCCTCAGTCCCCCGCAAGCTGGTGCTGTTTGCATCATTGAGATGCTTATGAGGGAGACAGCTGTGGAGGAGTGACAGGAGCTTAGTCCTTGGAACTGAGCCTCACAGTCATTTCTATGGGCCTGCATATTGTGGAGTTACAGCAACAGCTTCTAGAATTTGAAGGACCCAGCCTCCTAATGTAAGACCTGCTTTAGGCTTGGACATTGGAGGTCTGGGCTGAAACATTCATGAAACTAATCGACACAGAGGGCATCGTGGAAAAACTTCCATGCATTTAAGCTCTGAAACAAAAATTAAAAAGCACATGAAGAAATTCAATGCAACAAAGAGACAGTCAGTATACCTGTCACATGGAAGAACTCAAACCCAAGGAAATAGAAATCATGACGATAGCTAACATGTATTGAAAGCTGAGTATATGCTAGGCTCTGTTCCAGATGATTTGCATGTATCAACTCGTGTAGGCTACATAAAAACTCTAGTAAGTATCTATTAGAATTATCATAATTTTTAAGCAGAGGGAAATAGAGGTATAGTCAGGTTAACCTGAAATTATGTAACTAGTATATGACAGAGCTGGAATTAACCCACATGGTCCGGCTCTGAATCCATCATGCTTAACTGCTATGTTACCTAAGCTTCTGGTGATAAATCTGCAAGAATTAAAAATAAGTATGTTTCTGGGGCTCCTGGGTGGCTCAGTTGGTTAAGCGTCTGACCTCAGCTCAGGTCATGATCTCGCAGTTTGTGAGTTTGAGCCCTGTGTCGGGCTCTGCACTGACAGCTCGGAGCCTGGAGCCTGCTTCGGATTCTGTGTCTCCCTCTCTCTCTGTGTCCCTCCCCTGCTCATGCTCTGTCTCTCTCTGTCTCTAAAAAATAAATAAACATTAAAAAAATAAGTATGTTTCTAATTCTCAACTAAATTAAGGTCAGAATATCATCCTTAAGGTAAGGAACAGCTTGTCAGAGGCAAGAAATAATCTCTAGGAAATATTGGAAATAAAAGAGTTATATTTTTAAAAAGTCGAATGGAGAAAATAAGAGATTAGAGACAGCTGGAGAGAGAATTAGCAAATTGGAAGCCACAAGTGAACCACAAGCCCCTCCCCAGCCCCTTGAATGTGGCATAGAGAGATACAAACAGACAACATGAAGGAAGTGTGGAGCCGTGGAGAGAGTAGACTGGAAGGTTGGAGGCAGCGTACAAAAACAAACAGACAAATAAACACACCCATGTAGACATGGCATAGTGGAATTGCAGAATGGGAAAGGAAAAGGGAAAGAAGCAAAGAGAAAAAAACTGGTTCCATCAGTTGGGACAGTTACATGTGTTTTATGTACCAGTGCTGTGCTGAGAGATTATCATTTTAAATTAAAATTTATTATTTTGGGGTAACATAGCAGGTAATATCCAAGTCTATGCCAATGTAGGATTAAACGATACAGGAAATATATTAAAAAACATGAAAATTCCTGTTTAGTTTCTCTTGTTCCCCCCCGTCAGCTCATACGAGCTGAGAGACAACCCCTGCCAATAATGTCCCCTTTATACCTGTCTGTATTCATTTACACACCTGCATCTACATTGTTCTTTACATGAATTGTAACCCATTATACACAATACATTCCCAATGCTCACAACTAATAGTATGTTTGAAGAGTCTTCCTATAACAAGACATATATGTCTGTTTTATTCTTTACAACGACCACATAATATTTCATAGCATAAATCTCACTCTGTTACTTTCATTATTTCTATATTAAGGAGTATTTAGGTGGGCCCTAGATTTCCTATTATGGGTAATACTAATATGCACATCCTTATCAATGCTCCTAGGGACACATTCTAATATCTCTGCAGGATATTGGTCAAGAAAGAACACTTTGGGATCAAAATATTTTTTACGTTACTAAATTTTTTTAATGTTTATTTATTTTTGAGAGAGACAGACAGACAGAGTGTGAGCAGGGGAGGAGCAGAGAGAGGGAGACACAGAATCCGAAGCAGGCTCCAGGCTCTGAGCTGTCAGCACAGAGCCCGACGTGGGGCTTGAACCCACCGACCGTGAGATCGTGACCTGAGTTGAAGTCAGATGCTCAACTGACTGAGCCAAATATTTTTAAATATTTAAAAGGGCGCCCCAAAATATTTTTAAGTTTACAATTCAGTTGGATACGACTCAATTTTCTTCCCCCCCCAAAAGCTGCACTTGGGATATTCACTGACCCTTTCTCAGTGTGCTAATTCTTCCCTCGTCAACGATGGAGTTCATTTGCCTTTGCAGCGTTCATCCTTACCACTCTCTGGGAGAGCAAATGTATTAGGCTACGGGATCAGGAGAAAGGCGGACTCTAACAGGCAATGAAACAAATGAAAACCCGCATGAAGCAGAGGAGACAAGGAAGGGTCACAAACATTCACTCGTTCCTCCACTCCTGCTGTGGGACTTGCATAGCATAGCCCACACTGCCTCCTGCCTTCAGGAGCTCTAGAAGGGGAGTCAGGTAATCGGGAGGCGACCCCAGAGGGCTGTGTGGCTTGAATGGGGAGGTCCCGGGTGCTGTGGGTGCTCAAGGCATGACACCCGCCTGGGCTTGACGAGTGCTATAGACGAGTGCTATCTTCCAGGAGGGAAGGAGTACCAAGCAAGCGGAGGCCCCGCCTCCCAGATGCCGGGGCAGAGGTGGGGGGAGGGTTAGTCAAGAACGGTGTGTAGGGTGGCATGCTGGGCGGCGGGGAAGGGGAGTGACCCCGGAGAGTGGATTCAGTGCACAGGGCTGGAGGAGAGAACACCACAGGTTGACTATGGCTACAGCGAAACGGATGTTGGAGTCTGGCAAGTGCCGCTGGCCACCAGGGACCCGCCAGAGGTCTGTGCCCGGGAGCTGAGTGGTTTGTCTTCTCCCCACTGGCCCCACTGGAGGAGCACGTCTGGCTGCTCCGTGGAGGGTGAATTAGGAACCGGTAAGGGAGGTGATCTGGAAACGAGGCGGCAGGTGGCCTAGGCAGGAGATGACCGGAGGCCGAGGACAGGGGCCATCAGCGGGACACAGAGCGGGGATGCAGGGGAGAGAGGTGTCCCAGGGAGAGTCAGATGGCCCTGATGGCACCTGGCTTTCTGGTCGGGTCCCCGAGTGGACGTTGGTACTACAGTGAGGGAGCACTGGGATAGGAGCAGGTGGGCGGCATTCCCTTTGTGATAAACGTTTTATGTTTTATCATATGTAATATAAAATATTAAAATTATAGACTGCGTATAGTTTATTACATGTGCAATAATCTTTGTATTACATTATGGCTTATAATTAAAAATCTTGTGGGGAAACTACATAAACGAGGTGTAAAAACCCACAGAAAAACTGTATGCATTCTCCTGAAAATAATAATAAATACCTCTATAGACCTAACGGCAGATTTTACATTTATTAGGCCATTTATCCTCATTGTAAATCCGTGAGGCGAGTATTTTTGTTCCTACTTTCTGATGAGGAAACTGAGGCACAGAGGTTCCATAACTTGCTCAAGGTCACCCAGCTTGTAAATATCAGATCTGGAATTTGAATGTAAGGAAGCTGGATCTGAGCTTTTTTGTTTTTTCTTTAAAAAAAAAAATCTACCTGACTTATTACTTGTTGCTTCGAGAGTATAAAGAAATAATGAACATTCAGGTTAGCAAAGTAAGTGCTTTGGTTTGGGGGGAAAGGGGATTTGATGGGAAGCGTCTACACAGGGGCTCAGGCTGTATTGGTGTTCTGTGTCTTAAACTATAAGGTTGGCACATAGGTGATGATCTTTTGACTACCTGTCTCTGTGCGCATGTTAAATATTTCAGAGCAAATGCTCATGTCCCATATGAAATCTTTCTACACTTGGAACCCCTTTCAAAGTGTTTGGCTAAAATTAAGTAAATCTGAGACTCAGAAGAAGCACACTTATTAAAAATCCAAAGTTAAATACATCTTGATGTTGGCTTTGTGATTTTCTGGATTAATCTTAGTTGGAAATCTACAGTCTCTCACTGAAGAGGCAAACTGGAAACAAAGGACCTTGTGTCAAATAGAAATTGCAAAGAATAGAAACTAGCTAACGGTGGTTTGGACGAATAAGATTTTTTCCCCCTCATTTAAGTAAAAATTTATTTTAAAAATATTTGTTTATTTTTGAGAGGGAGAGGGAGAGACCAAGGAAGGGAGGGGAAGAGAGAGGGAGACAGAATCCCAAGCAGGTTCCGCCCTGTCAGCACAGAGCCCAACGCAGGGCTCAGTCTCATGAACCGTGAGATCATGACCTGAGCCAAAATCAAGAGTTGGATGCTTAACCAACTCAGCCACCAATGTGCCCTCATTTGATTAAAACTTTTAGAAGGAGGCATGGTTAGCATGCGTTTAGCATTTTAAAGATGTCAGAATCAAGATGTTTACAATGTCTTTTTTTTTTTTTTTGGCTTTTCCTCATGGTGCCAAAGTGGCTGATGAATCTCCAGCTATTAGGTTTATGTCACCAGGACCAGGTTTAAAGGACATACCTCCCAGCTTAGTCAGTGCTCTTTAAAATTTTTTCCAGAAACATCACTCAAGACTTTCCAGCTACGTGTCATGGGCCATATCATTGCAAGGGAAAATAGGAAATGTGCTTTTTTTTTTTTTTTAATAAGTTGGCAAATTGCCACCTGCCAAAGCATGGGGGTTTTGTTAGTGAGAAGGAAAGAAAAAATAGATTGTGAATATTTATTAGCAGTCTCTGCCACAAACCTTTATGACCCTTTTTTCTCTTTTTTTTTCAGGGACACAGAGTAGAATGGCAAATTGAACCCCACTTTTGTTTCTTGCTAACTGTTCTTATAAAATGCCCTTTTCACTCCCAAGTCCAAGGCTGCCCATCTTAGAAGGTCCAGAAAAAGAAGAAAGAAAGAGAGAAAGAAAAAAGGAAGAAAGAAAGAAAGAAAGAAAGAAAGAAAGAAAGAAAGAAAGAAAGAAAGAAAAGAAAGAAGGAAAGAAAGAAAGAAAGGACACCTAGAAAATTCTTAATGACAGACTATTCCCTAAATCACAGCAGAAGAAAATAACGGAACTGGGAAGATCTTGTGTCTTTCCCGATCTGCTATAGCTTTGAGTTGGTAAAAGTCACTTTTCACCCTTAAAATACTAGAAGGCTTTCTATCAAGCCATTTTAAGTAAACTCATTCATGAGAGAGTTTATTTCTATTCTGTATTGTCTTTTCTTTTTGTAAATACCACAGAACTTGAGTGTTTGCTCTTTCGTTTGTTAGTTTGTTTATTTATTCTAGGGTTCCATTCAACAGCCAGACAGCTGGGTTATGGAAATGCCAATTATGAATTCCCCGCAGATCTGAGCACTGAATTTTCCACAAAACTGGTTTGATTTTTTTTTTTTTTGAAATCAAGGCAGGCTAACTAAATTTTAAGCCAACTTTAGACAAAGAACTCAATAATATTATTTTTGCCATGAGGTGGTTATGGAAATCAGGAGGGAATTTTTGTGCCCGTAAGAAATCACAGTTTTGAATGAACAGTTGTAAGGAGTAATCGTTTGTCCGTTTGCTTTGGTGATAGAACCACTTTCTGCTAAGCCTTGGAAAGCACTTTACAGTTTACAAAGGACATTCGTATGCGTCCCGTCACGCCCGGATGTCATTCAGAAGTCATTAGAGGGAGGGTTTCCATGGAGGCTACTGATGTGGCAGCCACATGGCGACAAGTCCTGAAATGTATTTTGTGCCTTTCCCGATGGCTCCCCTGCCCCCACCCGAGGCCTAATAATTGGATGAAATGACCGGTCATGCAGAGAGTGGGAGGTCCCTTGATACGGGAGGCTGACGTTTTCTTTACAGGATGTTCCCAGCAAGGAATTATTGGAAACCATTTATTTCTCCATTCAGGAAATATATTTTTTTTTAAGTTTATTTATTTGGAGGGAAAGAGAGAGTGGGACAGGGGCAGAGAGAGAGGGAGGGAGAGAATCCCAAGCAGGCTCCGCACTGTCAACACAGAGCCCGAGGCAGGGCTTGAACTCACAGACTGGGGAGATCTTGACCTGGGCCAAAGTTGGACGCTCAACGGACTGAGCCACCCAGGCGCCCCTCCCTCTCCATTTAGGAAATATTTACAGCACACTCCCTAGGTGCTTAAACTCACTGCTTAGTACCTTACATGTGTCCCTTCATCTGGCCACTCAACAACCCATGCTTGTTTGGTTCATTCGACTGGTCAGCCCTATGAGGAAGGGACCACCATTATCTAAGTTCTCCAGTTGGGGAGACTGAGGGCCAAAGAGACAAAAGGTGGCAGGTGACAGGGGCTCACCCCTACTCTCTGCTGCCCCCCTAAATCGTGAGGAGTGATGTGTCAGTGAAAGCCAAGCTTGGGGGGGGGGTGTGTCACATACCTCCTTCTGCTTCAGTTGAGAGTCACATGTCCTGCCTGGGCCCGGAGTCCACGGGGACAGAATGAGGCGAGCTCCTCCCTGTGCCCCAGCCCCCTTCACCCGGGACTGGGCACCGAGCTTCACCCTAAAGAGACACCAAAAGTACTCTGCTTTTGTTGACGGTAAAACTAAGTGACGTGTCCCACGCGTCAGGCAGTTGACGTGCCGGTGACGATATCCGGAAGCACGGACGGTTGGGGACGAAGATCCGGAAAAGGTCTCGAGTGTTGTATGGTGAACACAAAGGAGAAAAGCCACGTGTGTGTAACGGAGAGGGTCATGTTTATGCGGGCGGCTGGCTCCAATTTCGTTTTGACCTCAGATACTCTAAGTAACGGGAAAGTTAGGGATGAAGTTGCCGGGAATTGGGTAGAGCGAAAAAATCGTGATGATGTTTTATGACTGTTGACTTTGTTCAGCTAAAAAAGCAGAGTGTGTACTTACAAATCATAATACCTTCCGTGGACGGCAAGATGCTTAAAGTGATTACGCTAATTCTAAAGTCATCTAAGGACAGTACAGAGCTATTTAATGACAAAAAAAAAAAAAAATCAGAAAATGGGGAAAAATAAACTTGAATGGCTAACCAATACTAATAAATCAAAACAAATTAATCCCTTGCTTTAATTCGGTAATATTTTAACTATCAGATGTGAAAAGCCACAGATGTTGAGTTTCATTAATATGGAATTAGTCATGCAATTGCATATTTTTAAAAATCGTTATTTTGTGTCCTCCAAATTAAAAATTTTAAAGAAATTAGTTTTGAGACGCAGAGCACATTACGTGCATGGTTTTCTTGGTCTGATTATAAACAGGTCTATTTTCTTCTTATTAAGAGATTTCTGTGTTCTTCTTTTGTTTGAAGGAGATTAACCAGATTGATTTTTTGTTTTGTTCTTGACTGAGGTTGGCAATCGGGTGTGATGTGGGAGCTGGGGGGCATGAGGTCAGCACCCACGTTTTAGGTGAGCCCTGTCCAAGATGAGATTCTGTGGGCTGAGACCCTCATTTCGCGCTATGGGAGTGTTCTCTGCCCAGATCTAGAATCATCAGTCAGAGCCAGGAAAGGGAGCCTTGAAAACAGAAGTCCCTTTTGTCTTGCACTATTATTTTATAAACCAAGAAGGAAGCTTGGAGAAATCATACGATCTGCCCAAGCCACCCAAATGTTAATGGAAGAGACTAGAAGCAAACCCTTCCTTCCATGTGTCCTTATTACGCTGAAGGCAAGACCTACATTCTTAAGATGGCTGTAAGGCCCCCGTCAGACTTCCAGCCTCCATTCATACTGCTTCCCCTGATCTTGTACTCCAGCCATTGACCCTGTTTTAAATCTTTGATGATATCATGCCCCCCTTCTACCACAGGGCCTTTGCACAAACGATGGCATCCCTTATTTTTCCACTTAGCTCCATCTGAGGCCTTCAGATCTTGGCTTCACTGGTGCCTCCCCCAGCCTTGGGACGAGGTCAGACCCTCCTATCTTTCTCCTTACTGGTATTTCGCATCTTTTCTCCCAAAGGCTTATCGCTTCACTCACTTGCATGGGCCAAAGCAAGTCATATCGCCAAGCCTGGTCCCAAGGAGGGTGGGAAGTCTGAAGGCAGTTGAGTGGCTCTAAGTCATGTTCTTAAGGGTAAATGGGACAAATAACACAATTTTCCACAGGGCCTGGCTCAGGGTGCAGTCAGTAAATTGGTGTCAGTGCAAAAACACACGTAAAGGAGAGTAAAAAAAAAAAAAAAAAAAAAAGAGGATGGGGGAAGAAAGGGGGCAAGGCCATCTTTATTCATAATGGGGCCACTGTCCCGTGTGGAGAGGAATGTGCAAATAAACGTGATGTGATGTGGCCATTGCCCTGATGGAATGAGGCCAGGAGCACAGTTAGAATACAGACTCTGGTGTCTGAGAAGCCAGTGTTACCATGAACGTTTGCTGATCGGCTGTGCACCCGTGAGCAGGTGCCGTGATTTCCCTGAGCCTCAGTGATGTTCCTGTTCGGTGGGGGCTTTGCTTTCTAAGGGCACAAGAGGGTTAAGTGGGATAGTGAACACGGCCAACAGTATAGAATGTGACTTCAGTAGGAGCGCGCTAAATGGCTTCCACCATCACGAGGGTGCCAGGGATAAAATGTCTTGGGGTGGGGGGGGTCTTTGTGGGTGTTGCCCAGATGGCCTTTACCCCCGTCCCCCAGCTACCAACAGCTCTCAGCCGCCCCCCTCATCTGGAGAACTGCCCTTGGCCTACAGACGCCCACTTGACCTGGGGGCAGCAGAGAGCCGACGAATGGCCGATTCAGGGGTAACAAAGGCACGTCCTTTGCTACAAGGTGCAGACAACTCTTGAGTGTATTTATGTTCCAGAAACCCCACCCCATCTGTGGGGCAGGTCAGGGCCAGCCTTGACCTGAGGCTGAATCCTTGTTGTTTCCTTCCCTTCCCTGCCCCACCCACCCTCCCTCCACTGGCGATCTTTCCTGAAGAGCTCTCTGTCCCTCTGAAGCGTGTGACCTGGGGCGGTAAGAGAGACTGTCTTAGGCTGCCAGCGTGGGGCCCTTTTGTGATGACTTTCGTGATGATGGTGGTTGGGGGGAGGTGCAGCCCAGGACAGGCATTCCGAGAAGAGGAAAGAGCATGTGCACAGATACCACACCCCCTAGATTGTAAAATGAACATTTCCCCCCATCTTTATGGCTTCTGGAACGGGCGCGTGTCTTAGGGTGAAAACCTGTCAGCGCAGACGTGGTTGAGCGTTGGCGGTAATCGTAGGCGAGGGGCTATGTTGGGAGCGACGTGGCTCCAGGAAAGACTCCCCTGGCCGTGCACGGGGGGAGCTGCACGGGACCCCAGAAGCAGTCCTGCATGATTCTCTGGGACACCTTCGGGGAGCTGAGCCCATGGCCCCCGCCTCTCAAGGGCCATGTGGACGAAGCCCTGTGAACAGAGCTGATGTCTTGCAAGGCCTGGGGGGCCTTCCCAGATGCTCTCTGGCACATCGGGGCTTTCCCTCGGCACATCTCCTCTTTTGACAAAACCTGTCGCTCCTTATCCCCCAAATGCTTTAAACAGAAGGCATTGGGGGTGCCTGGGTGGCTCAGTCGGTTAAGCGTCCACCGTTTGGTGTTGGCTCAGGTCGAGATCTCACGGTTTTGTGGGTTTGAGTCCCACGTCAGGCTCTGTGCTGATAGTGTAGAGCCTGCTTGGAATTCTCTTTCCCTCCCCCTCTCTCTGCCCCTCCCCTCTCACGCTGTCTCTGTCTCTCTCAAAAATAAATAAATAGGGGCGCCTGGGTGGCTCAGTCGGTTAAGCGTCTGACTTCAGCTCAGGTCACGATCTCGCGGTCCGTGAGTTCGAGCCCCGCGTCGGGCTCTGTGCTGACGGCTCAGAGCCTGGAGCCTGCTTCGGATTCTGTGTCTCCCTCTCTCTCTGCCCCTCCCCCATTCATGCTCTGTCTCTCTCTGTCTCAAAAATAAATAAACGTTAAAAAAAAATTAAAAATAAATAAATAAATAAATAAACCAAAAAAGATTAAACAGGAGGCATGTTCCTGCAAAGATATAACAGACCCGCACTTTAAATTTTTTTTTTAAGTTTATTTATTTATTTTGAGAGAGCGAGAGAGAGAGAGAGGGAGAGAGAGCGGGGAAGGGACAGAGAGAGAGAGGAAGAGAGAATCCCCAGCAGGATCCGTGCTATCAGCACAGAGCCCAACACGGGGCTTGAACTCATGAACTGTGAGATCGTGACCTGAGCCGACACCAAGAGTCGGATGCTTAACCGACCGAGCCACCCAGGCGCCCCAACAGACCCACGCTTTGAACACACCTCACCATCAGAGTGGCCCTTCTCGGACGGCTTCCAGCAACGGCCAGCTGGACCGTGGCGGAAGTGAACGTTGGGCCGCTTTTGCTGCGTGGTCACCGTGGGACCCGATTCCTTCCCTGCCTCCCACTGGGCGTGGCCCACCATCGGGAGGGGGAGGTGTGTAACTTAGGGGGTGAATGAGTGAAGTTAGGCCCACGTGCCCCTGACCCTGCGGAAGTCAAGGCCCCCATGCCCAGCCCGGCCCTTCATGGTGCTTTCTCCCTCTTGCACGCTGTATGCACTGACCGTGCAAGTCTCTTGTTTCCCAGGCACCCGTCGTCTATGTCCGGGGGCCTCCTCTCTCTCTTCCCGCCGTGGCTTGGTTCACACGCAAGGAATAAGCCTGTGCCACACATCTGTCAGCCTAAAATTCATGGAGCTATTTGGAAGCAAAACCAAGAAAAACAAAACTGATTAGGGAAAGATCTGCTTTCAGAAAAACCTATTTCTGTCACAGAGGGATGGATAAATAAAATAATGTTTCAATAATTTATGCAGCCTGTGCGCGAAAAAACATGGCAAATGTAAAATGAGGGCAACACATAAAGAACAACCGAAGTTGATAGCTGCTTTAATCAGTTCGGTTGATAATTCTAAAATAAATTGGAAAAATCAGTCTTGCTCTCAGCTTTTGAATGATGATGGGAGATGGGATGGTTCTTTCTTCTGGAAAACGCATGCTCTTTTTGGGTCCCCCAAGGACGTGGCCCTCAGCCCCCCCCCCGGAGGGGGGTCTCCTCCTCCCCCCGCCGCCAGCTGTCCGTCATTCTGTCTTGACCCCTCCACGCACCCCCGGCATGTTCACCTCCCAGACCGGCCTCGGCGCCCTGGTCTCTTCTAGAACAACTCAGGGATTCCTCTGTGGATGAGGTGGACCGGCTCTTGGGAGAGCAGATTTGTAAGTCTCTATTTTTCAGATGGCCCCCACCTCTCAAGCTGCTGCTCACACGGTCCTCGAGGCAACAGTGGGAAAGACGTAGAACCGTATTTCAGTTCTGTTGAGCAAACACGGGAATGCAGCAAGTCAGCTCTCCGGGTGCTGACTTTAGGGAAACAGGAAGATAATGGAGGTGGTGGTTGTGGATGGGGGTCCCCTCAAGAAGACAGGACCTCACAAGGGACCTCTTTCCCCAAACCAGACTCTGAAGGTCCCCTGATGTCTTAATCCAGAGCCCTCCCCTTCTGGCTTTCTGCTCAGCCCCCAGCTCTTCACATCTAGGGGTACTGGCTGTGCAAGGACGCCTTCCACTCGGGCTGGAGAGTCCACGGAAAGGTAGCACGGGGGGTGCTCTGCTGAGCTCCCGTTGGTAAGAGACAGCCTGGGCGTCCATCCGTAAAACTGCAAGCTACTTCCATTTGCCCTGATGGGCCGACCTCAGAGGTGCAGTGGAGACGTAGCTTGCGTGGAACTCTCTGGATTTCTGGGATCAAAAGAGAGACGGTTGACGCTCTCGTGAGGCTGCCAGAAATGGGCAAAGGGAAATCCAAGGTGCGGCCAGAGTCATAGAATCTAAAGTGGATAGCCACCTCCAGCTCCCTGAGTTGCCATGGCCGTGGAGAAGGCAGAAACCAATATGGCGTCCAGAAGCTCAGAGTACGTGTGGACCCTACCCTTCGTAGGTTGGCCCTCACCGGTCGATTGCCTTGTCGGTTCCTAGTGCCTTCATTCTGCCACTTCTCCTTGCCATCACCGTAACAGCCTGCATCCCATGACAGCAGAGGCGGAAGGAAGGCCCGAAGGCAGGACGTTTGCCTTTAGTGAAGCTCGTCTTTGGCTGTGCTGGCCATATGATATCCCTCATGAGCACGGATGAGTCTCCAGGCAGATGAAAGTACACCTGCCATCTTGGCCTCGTGGCTGACACCTGGGTTCCCGCGTGACCACCCCAAGTCCGGCATCAGTAGATCAGACAAATACCAGAGATGTCCAGGGTCTTGTGCCCCGTCGTATCTTCAGAGCCTGGATGAGCACCTGCCGTGGGGGTACCTAGCACTGTTGAATGGGAGAAAGAAAGCACACGCCAACTCGGGAAAAGTATGGGGGGAACAGTCTAAGACAAGAGGCCACACAGGTTTCACTGTGGGGCCATGGTTAACAGGATGTGAGCGACCATGACTGGAGAATAAATGTAAGAGACATGGAGGGCACGTTCCGACTTTAATCTCTCTCTCCTCCTTCGAAGCTGATGCTCACTCAGATTCTAATTAACGAGCTCTCCTTTTAAGCACCTCTCCATAACCCGCCAGTCCACACCTCTCCCATTCCAGTGCAGAAATGCTCCCTACGATGTTCTAAACAAGTGGTTCATCAGCCTTCTGTCGTACCTACAACGATGGGGAGCTCATTACCATACAGAGAAGCCTTAACGCTGGATACCCCTCTGTTACAACGCACAGAAATCTGTTCTGGCCATTTCTATTTGTTGGACAGGAGTCTGAGGTCCAAAACCCTCCAGGGGCTTCATGTGCATACCCCCCGCCTCCACCCAATTCTCAGTTGCTCTTTGATAATAGTGTCCTGCCCCTGAGACTTTGCTTCTCTCAAGAAATGGTCTCGGCTCTTTCCATAGGTTCCTGGGCGACATGATCGTGGGACTCTTCATCTCCTGGCTCTTTCTGGTTTGCCCCGAAGCACGATATCCCACCAAGGGCAGCCTCAAAGCAGGGCGGGGTTGTCTCGCCTTTCTCTGGCACTTTGCACGGCATTCTCACGCCCCAGGTGGTGGTAGGAGGGATCCGCTGAGCCGAATGTGTTTCCTCTCTTGGGAAGGACCTTTGTCTGTGTGTCCGTCGGGTTCCCCTGGAGGGTCTGCCTGAACTTCTCTTCCCATCCACCAGGGCGGATCTGAGCCACCTGAAGTCAATCCTATTTTACTTCTGTTTGGCATTTCCTGGCCCAAGTGGGTGCTTAGGAAATGTTCGGGGAGCGAATAAATGCATTTAGCTGCCACACCTCGGCACACTCAAGACTGGCCCAAGAGCGAGTGCTTGAAAAAATCCCCCGGCCCCGGTAGCTCCGTGTTTCTGCTCTACCAAGGTCTGATGACGACGATCGCTTATCTCTCTCTCCTTCCGTCTGTCTGTCTCCAGCTCTCCGTTGGAGTTCAGCTCTCTTTCCCTCTCCGAGCCCTCCCTCCCCGGCCCCTTTGTCGACACTTGATCATTTACATCAAGTTGACATTCGCAGAGTTTACTCAGGGGTCTGTAATTGTATTCTTTCCCTGGTTCTGCATTACCAACCATGAAAATGGAATCTTATCATCCCTGACCAATTTTTAATGTACAAAATGATTTGGCTGAGGTTCAAAGGGAGGCACAATTGAAATCAGGTGAATGATACATGTAGTTTTTTCAGTTCCTCCGTGCTTAGATTTGATTTTTTTTTTTTCCGGCATAGCATAGAAGAAAGAAGAAGTAGATTATTTTTGCAAGTTATATAAGTGCATCTGGGTGCTGTGTAGGTGTGAATCTCTATGCATCCCCAAAGCACAAATATGTATATGCGTGCATGTTTCCTTATATTACCATACTCACATGTCACATGTGTGCACCTATTTAGACATAAGCAAACAGATATAATTATATTGTTTGCAATTTTATTGATGGCAATCAAATTTGCAATGATCCTTAAAATGTATTCAAAACACCCAAAGGGCTGGAACAGCCCTGCAGTGAGTGCCCAGGATTAATGCCTAGAATATTCAAATGAAGCCCCGACACCCCTTTGTTAATTCAGAAAGGAACCCCTAGGGAGAAGGCGGGACTCTCTGGCCACAATCCTCCCAAGCCTTGGATACACTAATATGTAATACCCTGATGTCCTTTTGTAAACGTCATCCTAAAGGGAATAGGGAAGAAGCCGGAATGTTTTAGCCAAAACGTATAGGTGATTTGGTGAGTGATTTGTTGAGAAGATTCTAGGACTGGTGCCTTTTTACCCACCTGCCTAGGTGTGCCGGAGGAGAGAAGCCCATGCACCTGGCTTTGAAGGGCAAAGGCATTATCCACCCCCACCACCCCCACCACCCCCACTGTCCCCTGCCAAGTTCTTGGCCAGGGACTCTCGCGTATGGCACAAAGGGGTCCCTGTCTGACAAGGGCTGGACCCAGGGCTACGTGGGGGTCATGCCGTATCTCATTAAGTATTGGGCTTGCTCCCCTTTTTTCCAAAGAGGAAATAGGGGGGCTCAGAAAGCTTCAGTAAGATCCCCAAGATCATACCACCTGGTTCAATGGGGGATGTCAGAGGCAAGTTCAATGTGGGGGCCCGCAAGGGGCGTAACCAGTTTCTCTCAGGAGACCCCTGACAAGATGTAAGCTACGGGGGCAAAGTTCCAGCGGGCGTTAGGATTGTTGTGAACTCAACGATTGAAAGGAATCAACGATCAGACTGATGTCACCACGCAGGGAGGTTTTCTGGGTTATACCCAAGGCTCCGTCTCAGTCTCTGTCTTGCTGATCGTACTCCTTGGCAACTCAGATGAAGGGCCTACATGGTTTCTTATGACATCTGCAACTGCTACAAAGTGGGAAAGAAATGTTCCTGCCTCGGCTGCCCATTCTGGAGATGATCCTGATGCCTCGTCGTGGGTCCACATTCATCAGGACAGATCATACACTAACCCAAAGTGCCTGGTTCCCGGAGACACCCACCCGCAATCCCAAATATCACAGCAGTACCATTTTAAGCACACGATTTTCACCCAGAAGAGGAGCTACGGCTAATAACAGCTATCACTTCTGAGTGTCTTTTGTGGGCCAGGCATTTTATACACGAGCAGCCACCTTTAATTCTCCTGCTATTCTGCTTAAAGGGAGCAAATCACCTACTAACTCAAAGTCGAGGTTGCTCTGGAACAGCCAGACCAGGATTTGAGCCCAGACGTGAGCCTTCATGAGCCCAGCAGCGGTGCTTTCTCCAGGCTCGGGGCTGGGTTTGGGCGGAGCTGGGAGGGGGCTGAGAGGCTGGGTCACAGAGGTCTGTAGCCGTTTTGAAGGTGCCCACCCCGGGGCTGGCTGGGAGACCTCCGCTATTGCCTCTGCAGGACCCCACATCAAGATCTGCAGCGTCCATGACTCTCGCTCGCTCTTGTGACTGTCTGCGCGTCTGCCCAGCTCTTCCTGCCTCCCTTAGGTGGGGGACAGTCCGGAGGTCAAGTCCCCATGCCCGAGGAGGCACTTCAGGGCCCGTGTGTGTCTGTGGACGGCACAGAACTCGGCCAGCTGCCCCTGTGACATTCCCCTCACAGCTTTTCTCAGTTCTGGCCTCATTGCTTCCCAGGCCTTGAAACTGTGGGACAGATGTGGTCATGGATGGGCCGTTGTGGGACTTGCTGGGCTAACAGGCCTTCTGTTTATGAAAAGGGAATCTTCCAGGTGCCTGAAGGGATGTCAGGGACTTGAAAGTCTCCTCCGATGAAAGGAAAGAGACACCAGCTTCTCAGGGGGCTTTGCTGTCCCCACCCGTCCCGCATTTGCTGGTGGCCGTGCTGGCTGAAGACGAGGCATCCTCTGTGAGGGCTGTGTCTGTGTTTCTAGACGTGTTACACACGTAGACATATGTGCACACACGTGTGCTCACAGGTGTGGCTCTGCACCCAGAAGTCGCGGGGCGATGTGGCTTTTCATTGTCGTGTAGTGAAACCAGCTCTTCTGTGGGCTCTAGAAAGGCGTTCCGTTGGTTCTTTCTGAAATCGCTTCTGGTAGATCTCTCCAACTAGAAGGAAGAAAACTACGTGTTCTTACTTGCACCAGTGTAAGAATTCAAAGAGAGGATTTGTGCCCATAGAAGATAACGCTAAGTCAGGCTTCTAATGTGCAGCTAAGATTATACAAGTCTTCTGCTCAAAAACCTTTAATATCGAAAGTACCGGGGCACCTGGGTGGCTCAGTTGGTTCAGCGTCCAACTTCGGCTCAGGTCATGATTTCACAGTTTGTGGGTTTGAGACCCGCATCGGGCTCTCTGCTGTCAGCACAGAGCCTGCTTCAGATCCCCTGTCCCCCTCTCTCTCTGCCCCTCACCCTCTCGTTCTCTCTCTCTCTCTCTCTCTTTCAAAAATAAATAAACGTTAAAAAAATGAAAAAAAGAGAAAGTACCAATGCCTTCGTGTATGTAGGTATTTGTTTTGGCGTTCAGGACCCTCTGTGATATAAACCTTGACCCTGTCTCAAGGCTTGCACCTCCTGATCTCCTACTGCACCCCATATTCTGGACAAACGGGGTTCCTGTCTCCCTCCTTCATCTGGATCCTACACTTTTCAAACTTTGTCTGCATTCTCAGGCTATCTCCTCTGCTGGCAATGCATTGCTTACGTTCATTGATTTTCAATTCTGCCCATCCTTCAAAGACTATCTCAAACCCCCCTCTTCCTGGATCATTCACTGATCTTTTTGATCAAATGTGAGTTGTTTTTACTTTGATGTCCCAAAGTGCCTCTTCTCTGTCTCCTACTTGGCACGTATTATGTTCTTTTTTAGAGATTCCCATTGGCTTTGGAATCAGACGGGACTGCCTCTAATTCTGCCCCCGTTACTTATTAGTCATATGAGGGGCAGGCTGCCTAGCTTTTCAAGACCCCGATTTCCTAAACCATTAACATGGAAGAACAAAACCCGCATTTCAAGGTTTTGACCAAATGATCGCATGAAATCATATACACAAAGTGTGTAGCCAAGTGCCTAGAGCAGAACGAGTGCTCAATACAGATGATTTACCTTCCTGTAAATATAAAACTTCCTGTTTACATTTTTTTAAGGGCATGGGGCAGCCACAACAGATAAACTTTCTTTGAAAAAATTATTTAAAAAAAATTTTTTTTAATGTTTATTTTTGAGACAGAGAGGCAGAGCATGAGCGGGGGAGGGACACAGAGAGAGAGGGAGACACAGAATCCGAAGCAGGCTCCAGGATCCGAGCTGTCAGCACAGAGCCCGACACGGGGCTTGAACCCACGAACTGTGAGATCATGACATGAGCCGAAGTTGGATGCCCAATCGACTGAACCACCAGGTGCCCCCCCAAAATTATTTTTAATGTTTATTTTTTCTTGAGAGAGAGAAAGGCACAGAGTGCGGGTGGAGAAGGGGCAGAGAGAGAGGGAGACACAGAATCCAAGGCAGGCTCCAGGCTCTGAGCTGTCAGCACAGAGCCCGGCGTGGGGCTCGAACTCATGAACTGCAAGATCATGACCTGGGCTGAAGTTGTACGCTTACCTGACTGAGCCACCCAGGCACCCCAGAGATAAACATTTATTGTTGCATACTTTCTACGGGTCAGGAGGCCAGGCACAGGTTAGCTGAGCTGGGTCCTCTGCTCAGGATCTCACAGGCTACAATCAGGTGTTAGCTGGGCTGCAGTCTCATATGGAGGCTCAACTGGGGAAGGACCAGCTTCCCTGCTTGCCCAAGCTGTTGGCAGAATTCATCTCCTTGCACCTGTAGGACTGAGGGCCGTGGTTTCTTTCTCTCAGTTGGAGACATACCCAGTTCCAGGCGGCTGCCCTCAGCTTCTGGAAACTTCCCTCAGTCCCTTCCCACGTACACTTCCTCAACACGGCTGCTGGCTTTCTCAAGCCAGCAACGATCATCTGTAGGAGTCTGCTAGAGTCTTAACTAATTTGATGTAACCACAGGAATTCTGTCTCATCATTTTGCCACACTCTATTGGGAGGAAGAAAGTTACAGGTTTCCATGGTCAAGTGCTGGAATTTTCCAAGCGGGTTAATCCCAGAAGGTGGGGATCACTGGGGTCAGCTCCAGGTAGATTATGATTTCAACCTCAGAAAATTTGCAAGACAAAATATATAGGCTATATCATTTCTAGCATCTACAGAGACATTTAATGCATAAATGTATTAAATTAATTACATATAAATGTATTAAATTAATTAATTAAATTAATACACTACATGCTGGGTACATCCAGGTACTGGAGGTGTGAAGAAAAGCATTCATGTGCCGGTTTGCTCTTGAGAGCATTCTTCTGCTACTGTCTGTCCTGCTCCACGTGGTAGGAGGTTACATTTCCAGGGATTTCCAGATAGATTTGGCCAATGGGGGGCAGCGGGATAAGACTGGAAGGAGATAGGATAGCAGAACCCAGGGTATTTTTACCCTCCTTTCTCTAGTGTCAGTGGCTTTTCCACCAAGCATGAGCTGTGATTCCAGAACACTGCTGAACACTCCGTGCGGGTGTCATTGGTCAGTGAATCCAGGGTCTGTCCTCTTGTAGATTTTGCATGACAAAGCGTTTTGCTTGCACATTCCACTCCTTCTATCTGGCAGCTGGAAAGAGAAGAGGGAACTTCAGTGGGTAGATGTTGAAGAGGGCAGGTCATAGCCTCCCGAATGACCGTGATAACAGTAACGTGCCATCCTGGGAATGAGTGCGTGAATGAACAATTTCTTCATTTAGCAAATGTTTCCTGAGTGCCCCTTTTGTGCCAGACGCTGCTCTAGACTTTTGGAAGGTATTCAACTGACAAAGTATCTTCAAATCCCTTCCCGCATGGAGCTGACATTCCAGGGAGAGGGACAGATATGAATAGTGAAAATAACAATTTAGTAAATTATAAACCCAGTTAGAAGGTGATAAGTACTATGTAGAAAAATTAGAGCAGGGAAAGAGGGGGGTAGGGGAGGGCCAGGGGGTGGACGATAAAAGCCCATTGCTGTTAATTCTGTTTCCTCCACTACCTCTCAGTTCCTGAACTGGGGTTCAGTGCCCACCGAACCTCCACTCTCTGTTGAAGTTGGCATTATGACGTCCGTTTTCCAGATGAGAAAACTGAGATTCAGACAGAGCCACAGACTTGTCCCACCTGGACCAGCTGGCTGTAGAGTTGGGGTTTGAACCTACGTTTCTCTGTAAAGGTTTGCACCTCGCTGTCTGCCTGCCCATCAGGGATGCGAAACTGAGCTTGGGGGACGAGAGCCCTGGCTGCGAAGTCAATAGGTCTGGGCGTTGGCAAGCTGTGTGACCTCGGGATAATCACCTCACCTCTCTGGACCTCAGAGGTCTCATGCATAAAATGATGGCGTGGCAGAGAGCGCTGTGTGTTCCCCACACCACGTTTTCTTTTCTTCTTGGGTACCCCGCTTACAATCTCCAGCCCCCCTTGCCCTTGGGGTGGGGGTGGGGCTGTGGGGTTGATCTCTGGCTTGTGCTGCGTGGGTAGAAGCGGCATAAGCCTCCTGTGCAACACGTCAGCCACGCTCTCTCTGTGCTGGAGGAGGGCAGGGACTCAGGGGAGGGACGTAGGGGATGGGACACCGTCTGACAGGAGGGGCCTGTGTTTCTGAATGACTGTGCAGAGCAGAGCCACCCCACTGCGATGGTGACAAATACGCCTTGGATGCGCTGTGGGTGGGGCGAATTGTCCCTGGGGAGCACAGGTGGGGTGGGCCAGATCCCAGGTCTCACAGCGGTGCTCCTGGTGCCCACTCTCGGGCCCGGCCTGGGCTGGAGGGGGAGGTGGCCGGCAGGATCTGAGTGCCCGGTCTCCTGCTTACAAGATACTTCCTGAGATTTTGCTTGGGAGAAGAGGGTCCGTGGTCAAGGCAAGACTGAGAAAGCCGATGAGTTTTGTCGCCTCGGGCTCTCAGTGGCTGAGTGGTCCTGGGATCTGGGCCACATCCCTGCTGAGGCCCGTCCTGCCGTGCGGGGTGCCTCCTGTGTTTGGGTGGGCTCCACAGGGCAGAGTCAAGGGGAACAGACAGTGAGAGGATTCCACCTTTGGGCCAGACCACGGTTCAGTCCCTGCCTCCAAAGAGCTCACGTGTTAGGGGCGAAAAGCAAGGAGAGGTATCTCTTGGGAAAATTCCTTTGGTATGTCGTGCAGAAAGCGTGAGGCTGTAAGGCGGGAGGCCGAGCCTGGCCCCCGACTCATTGGCTGGCCTCTCTGGTCTCCAGTTTCCTCCTGTATAAGATCAGACAGACCTGGACGCCCTGCGACCATCTCTTCTGGCTCCTTAATCCTCTCTGACGCCCCGCTCGTCAAAGCAGCTGCTTCCGGGCTGGCGTCTGAAGTAATTGTGGACGCCTGTGAGCTCAGGGGGACAAGGGCAGGTGGGCAAGGTCAAAGGGCAAACCAGTCTGTGGCCACGGAGGCCCCTTTGGCCCCAGGCTGCCCCTGCAGAAGGCACTTCTCCACCCCACGGACTCCCGACATCAGCGTGCCTTATTCGGAATCTTGTCTGGAGCTGGTGGGGCGACGGGACGGGTGAAGGATCCACGTTGGAGCGCCTTCGCGGTGGGATTCCGGGCCCACTGCGCCCCCGGGGAGTGGAATAGCGTGATGGCGAAGGCTGTGGCTTCGCTGCCCTTAGCCGGACCTGGGTTTGAATTCCGGCTTCGATCCCAGCTTCACCACTCACCGGCTGTGTGACAGGAGAAAAGTTGCTTCACCTCTCTGAACCCCTGTTTCCCTATCCGTAAAATAGAGATCAAATTTGAGGTTAAAAAAAAAAGGGTAGTTGTAAATATTTGATGGAGACGATATGATGATCACGATAATAAAAATGAAGGTGATAAGGACAGTGGGTAAAACTTAGTGGGCACCTGTCATATGCCGGGCTTTGGGTGTTCTATTTCTTGGCTTTATCTCACTTCGTCTTTACCGCAGCCCTCTGAAGTATGTGCTGTGTATGTAATGGGCTTGGCTCATAGGGGAGGTTCGACAAGTGGTTCATCCGTTCGTTCACTCGCTCGCTCGTTCATCCGTGCACTCGGTCACGGTCCCCAGTGTTTTCGAGTGCCTACTCAGACGCTGCGCTAGCTCCGTGGCTTTCCAGAACGTGCAGTCACGCAAGAGGCGCGGTCGTGCACCGACGGACGGCACAACTAATGCGTGAATTACAACTGGGAAGTCTCGAGAAGATGGAGGGCTGGGATCTGATTTCCGCCCAGGGGAATCCAGGCGGGCTTCTGGGAGGAGGTGGCAAGATCCGGTCCAGGAAGGATGGATAGCGCATGGTTTAGAGGCACTGGAAGGGGTGCTCCAAGGCGAGGGAGAAGGGGAGACAGAGCCATGGTGGGTGACCGCCCGTGGCCCTTCTGGCCCTGAAGTGGCTCGTGCAGTGGGCGGGGCGAGCGCGGGTGATGGGTAAGGCTGAACGTGGGTGGGGGAGCTGGGCCCCCTGAGCAGGTCCCGACGCTGGGGCCACACGTGGTGTTTGACACCTTCAAGTGTCTTGCAGATGATGAGAGAAGAATATGTCCGCGTGTTTAGAAGGGGGGAAATGTCTGCGAAGGTTCAATTAACTTCATTTTTTTTAACTTTTAAAGATTTTTTTTAAGTTTATTTATCTTGGCAGAGAGAGAGAGCGCACAAGCAGACGGGGGACAGAGAGAAAGGGAGAGAGAGAATCCCAAGCAGGCTCCAGGCTATCAGCGCAGAGCCCGACGTGGGGCTCGAGCCCACAAACCGAGAGATGGTGACCTGAGACGAAACCATGAGGCGGATGCTCAACCGCCCTTTGCTTTTATTTATTTACTTAACCCTCTTCTCTTCTCATCCTTGATGACGATGTGCAACCCTCAGAAGGGAAGCGGGGAGCAGGGGAGCAGCCCAGCCGAGCCTCTTCTCCTGCAGGCCGTTTCCAGGTCGGGAGGCGGCAGGTTCGGCTGCCCCAGAGGGAGGAGGGTGACCGGGGAGCACGGCTACTCCTCGGCCTGTCCTGCGAAACTCTCGACACGACCCCTTACAACAGCTGAGCAACAGTGGGCCCGAGTTAGTCACCCCTGAAGGCTCGAGTCTTTTGAACAAGAGGCCTCTTTCAGATCTCTTTTGGACGGGAGAGGGTGAACCTAGTTGACTTTTAAAACCTGAGTGTATTTATTTTTTGGATTTGGGCTTGATCTTGCTGTCCGTCGACAGGCTCTCTAACACCCCGAGAAGCGCAGAGAAGGGATTTGGCGACGTTTTAAAAACGGACGGCTTTATTCCCTCACATGAAAGCCCGGGGACGGGGTCTGCTCGCTTTTGAATGCTTCCCATTAGCACCCGCCGATGACATCCAGCCCTGGAACCGTGTTTAATTGAAAATGGCAAATAAACATTGCCCAGCCAGAGCTCCCGTGCCCGGCAGCTATTGGACTCATTAAAAGGAAAAATGACCAGCTTCCCGACCGTCCACACGGGCCTTTCCGTATGTAATGTGGGCTGTTAGTTTGGACTGGCATTAATTTTTTATCAGTCCTTAGTAATTAACATTGTATTTCTGCTGATAAACCCCATCAATATGGTGATTTGATTAGCAAAACATAAAACTACTCATTAAACTCCAATTATGTGGCTCAGGTATAATTTGATTTTGATTGGTTGAAAAAACGCTGGTGTGTTTCCTTGTGGGCTCCCCCCCCCACCCCCACCCCTACTCCTCTTTAAAAATACTCCGTGAAGGGCTCGGTTTACAGTGCTGGTGGCCGAGGCCAGGCGCAGTGAGCAAAGACTATTTCCTATCATGTTTACTAAGGACTCAGTGGCATTTAGGTACCCAAAGGCTGACATTTATGGAATCTAATAGTCAGAGTCGGCGAGATGACCCAGCCCTCCCGTTCCTGGTGGGAGGTCTCCTGGAGGGGGCGGTCATCGTCCAGGAAATCAGGAGTCCACGTGGCAAATAAAGAGCGCGGGTTTTTTTCTGCGCTGCAGGAATGAAGTGGGTTTTTGAGGACTGCCGAGCAGGGGGGCGCGGGGCCAGCGACCTCAAAGCCTGGTTTTGCGGTGCTCTCTCTGGGGAGGGGCGGACGCGCCCCTCTCCGCGCTTTGCGCAAAGAACCCGACCCGGTAGAAACTAGCAGAGGCGACCCGCGAAGACTCCGGCGTCCTGGGTATCAGTGGAATCGGCCGCCACGGAAGGGTTTGGTGGGACAGGTCGAAATGCAGTTTGAATGTTCAAGGTGGGATGTCCGCGTTCAACTAGAGTGAGTTTGGGGGGCGGGGGCGGGGTGCTGCCCTAAGGAACTGATTCGTCCCACAGGGATTCGTGGGATGTTTGTTATGGGCCGGACAGCGGTGTTGCGCTGGGGCTCCGGGGGCTCCAGGGGCAGGTGGAGACCGTGCTGGCATGGAACTTGCATTCTCCTGGAGCAGAGGTCCCCGAAGAAACCCTCGAAGGCTTTCCATCACGCTCAGAATACAATCCAAGACCCTTACTTACCATGGGCTGGGAGGCCCCCACCCCACCCCCTCTTACTCACCAGACCCTGCTGGCACTTACTGTTCTTTGAACTCACCCGCCTCAGGGCCTTTGCACTGGCTATGACCGCTGCCTGGAATGATCTTCTCCAGGTTACTTGCCTGGCTTGCTTCCTCGGCTCACCCCCATCTCTGCCGTAAAGTCACCCCTGGGAGACACTTTCTCTGACTGATCTAAATACTCTAGCGGCTTCCGTCAGCCCCGATCTCGTGACGTCCTTGCCCTGCACTGTTTCTTCACAGCACTTAGCCCTGTTGGACAGTCTATCGTTTATGTTTGTTGATCTGTGTTCACCAGCGGAAAGAAAGCTCTTTGAGGGCAGTGACGTTGTCAGGCTTCTCGTCATATCCACGGCATCGGAATGGTGCCTGACGCTCCCTGAGGGCTCAGCATGGGTTAGCCAGTCGGTGACGCGCAAGCTGATTCCAGGCAAGCAGATTCACCAGGACCACGTGGAGGTGACTGTGGATGGAGACAGCCCTCGGGGAGGAAAGTCTCTTTGAACACTGGCTTTGGGCCAAGATGTCGGCGATGGGGGGAGTCATCCATGCAAAGATCTGGGGAGAGAACATCCGGGCTGTGGCAATGGCAAATGCGGAGACTTCGAGGTGGGATCCCGCATGATGTTGCAAGGAACAGAAAGACCATCGTAGCTGGACCGTGACAAGCCACAGGAGGGTGGCAAAAGGACGGTTGGCAAGGGGCCAGGCCGCGAGCCTCGTAGGGTTTCACTCCTCCAACCTGGGTACCTGGCCAAGGTCGGGGCAACTCTGACTGAGGCAGGCTGGAGGGCGTGGGCTCAGCCCCACCGGCAGGGGGCGCTCTGGGGCGGCCGGTGTCCAGTTTGCCTTCTCCCGGCCCTGGGCGCTTGCTGGTCTGTCCAAGCCTGACATCCCTGGCTGCCCCCAGCACCTCCGAACCCCCTCTGCCAGTGACTCATGCTTCCCGGCCCTCCTTCTGGTGTCCTGATGGCCCTTTTCTTGGAAAGGTACCCATGGAAGTTCATTATTCCCAGCATCTCGGAGCCTCTTCTGGGTGTTCACCTCACACATTATGGTGCCCCTTCCCAAACACAATCGGCTACGCCCTCTAGTCTTTGAATGTTTGCGTGAGTCCTTCTTTCCGGCCCAAATCTCCTCCTCTCCTGTCTAGCCTGGAAAGTGTCGAAAATGACCAGCGACTCAGTGGATGGACTGTTAGACACCACTGGGGCAGGGGAGCCTCTGCTCGTTGCCGTGAGGGGGCGGGGAGGGCCACCGGGTGTGCCAACGAGGGATACCTTCTCTGCGACGAATTGAAGAATAATCGAGAAAGCCAACTCAAAGCCGTCCCCTCGTCCTGTATTTCTGAGCACTGCCGAAGATAAAGCACTTCCCACTGCGATGGACTTTCTGTTTCTTTCTGGAGAATCATATCCCAACTCTAGACTTTCCGGGCCTGCAGACCTTAGGCCCCCACCTTCCTCTTTCTACAAGTAGGGAGCCTCAGCCTGGTGGGGCGAACCGAGGTGTCTCGTCTACACAGACAATGACTGGTTTAGGGATATGCCTGGACACTTAGGGCTCTTCACAGGCCTCTTCTGCTGAGTCTAATGGGAAGCCATTCCTTCCTCTCCATGGAACATGATCTTTAATGTGGTTGGGACCGCGAGCAGCCGTCTTCCCGGGAAGCAAGGGTAGAACCCTGACGTGAGGAGAGAGGCCGAGAAGAGAGCAGAGCAAGCAGGAAAGACCTGGGGACGGCGTTTGCGATCCAATCAGGTCTGGGTACTCCCATTATGTGAGTCACCCAATTTCTCTTTCCTTAAGCTCATGTGAGTTGGGATTCTGTCACTTGCAACCAAAGCGGGTGTGAGGAATACAAGAGGAGGAAATGTTCTATTTTAGGCTTCTTGCAACGGTCTGTCACCTAGAAATATAAATGCAGCCCAATCTCGTTAGCAGATGTGGCGGTGGACCTTTAAAGCCTCGCCACAGAGATGTGTTCTCCTGTGGGGGGCGGGGAGGGGGAGCATGCCGGCACCCATGTGGTTGTCCCAGCAAGTCCCACCCGGGACGGTGTCCGCATTGGAAAGGTGTCCCCTCCGGGGTCCAGCCGGGGCGGAGCCATCCGGATGAGCTGTCTTTGAAAAAAACAAAAAACAAGCAAAACGCAGAGAATATAGGGAAACCGAACCTTTCTCTGTAAACAGAGTTGACAAAACAACATTTTTACAACTTCAGTTTCGAATTGGAAGATGGAGTTGGCGAAGTTCTCTGTCCACACCCCCCCACCCCCCCGGCCAGATGGCCACTCTGGTAGGGCTTAGTCCTGCTCTCTGACTTCCAGCCACCGCCTCCCTCTGACAGGTGCGGCCGGGCCCCGTGGTCCCCGCCCTCAGGGAACCCACAGACAGCTCAGTGAGCCTCGCTCCTGCAAGACTTGGAGACCCAAGTCAGCTTCTAGAATACACCTGCACGTGCCATGGGTCAAGAATGTCGAGCAGCCGACTCTGTCAGGAGGGTGAGACCCTCCCTTGAGGAGGCTTGAACAAAACCTACGGGGGCGGTCCCTTCAGGTGCCCTGCTGGCCTCATTGGCCTGGACAAGCCACATTTCCTCATCCACAGACCCGTCATTTCTCATCCCTCCGTCCTCCGCGCATCCGTATCCTCGGAGCCGTGGTGACGGTTGGAGTCAACCACGTCAGGGCCCCTGCTTTCTGAGAGGTACGTTTTGGGTGGGCTCAGAGACTCCCGTGTCCAATTGGGACTCTTGCTTAACTTGAAGGAGGCCGGAAATACAAGATCTCCAGTATACCGTGCTCGCAAGTGTGTGAAGAAACGACATGCTATCGGGACCCATCTCTGGCTTACGAATGAGGAATGAAAATAAGAAATCAGAGGGGATTTGGAAGTCGTCTGAGATGCCATTTTCACCTGTCAGGTTGACGATATTGCGGAGTGTTGGTGAGTTTGTGGGGTCATAGTCCTGCACTTACGTTGGTGGGGATACAGTTTGCTGCAAACTTTTCAAAGGATAATGGCGTTAGATCTATCCAGATTTTGAATGGACGTGTTCACGGACCCAGCTCTTCTTTTCTTAGAAATTCTCCCTGAAGGTGTAATCTTAGAAGGGCACCAAGAAATGGATACAAAGTCACTCTTCGGGGGGCATTATCTGTAAGAACAACGTTTTTTAAACAACCTAAATGACCATCCTTAGGGGACTGGTTACATTAATTGTGGTATATCCATTCAATGCCATTCTGTCCAGAAGATCAAAGAATAAGATAGATGCAGATGATATCCTGGAAAGAGCTCTCGAACGATGATTATTTTGTTAGTAATTGAAAAAGAAAAAAAAAACAAAGACAAAAACCAGGTGGGAAACAGCCTAACTGTCTGTGAGAATTGGCGGAAGAATGGATGAACTAACCGACCGTGGTTTGGCCGTTCGATGGATGCAACAGAAATGAAGGTCCCCAATTTATCTGCATCAGCATGGAAGGGCTATTGTAAGTATGTTGGCTGAGAAAAAGCAAACTCTAAGGAGGTACATGCAGCATGACTCTGTTTGTGCAATATTAAACACACGTACACGAAACCACAGCGTATTTTTTATGGACCTGAAACTACGCAGTGAAATTACAAAAATGTGTGTGAGATTCATACACACCAAACACCAGGGTAGTGGCCACTGCTGTGGGGCGGACAAGATGGGACTTAGGGCTGTTGCCTGTACCTCTGATGGTCTCTTTTTCTGCTCCCTCCCTCCTTCCCTTGCTCCTTCCTTCCTCCCTCCCTCCCTCCCTCCCCCTTTCCTTCCTTTCTTCTTTCATTCTTTTCTTCCTTCCCTCCCTCTTTCCCTCCTTCCTTCCCTCCCTCCTTCCTCCCTCCTCCTCTGCCTCCCTTTTTCCTTTCCTCCCCTCCTTCTTTCCTTCCTTCCTCCCTCCCTCCCTCCCTCTTTCCTTTCTTCCTCCTTCCCTCCCTCCCCCTTTTCCTTCCTTCCTTCCTTCCTTCTTTCATTCTTTTCTTCCTTCCCTCCCTCTTTCCCTCCTTCCTCCCTCCTCCTCTGCCCCCCTTCTTCCTTTCCTCCCCTCCTTGCTTCCTTCCTCCCTCCCTCCCCCTTTCCTTCCTTCCTCCTTCCCTCCCTTCCTTCCTTCTTTCATTCTTTTCTTCCTTCCCTCCCTCTTTCCCTCCTTCCTTCCCTCCCTCCCTCCTCCCTCCTCCTCTGTCTCCCTTTTTCCTTTCCTCCCTTCCTTCCTTCTTTCCTTCTTCCCTCCCTTCTTTCCTTCCTTCCTTCCTTCCTTCCTCCCTTCCTTCCTTTCCTCCTTCCTTCCCTCCCTCCCTCCCTTCCTTCCTTCTTTCATTCTTTTCTTCCTTCTCTCCCTCTTTCCCTCCTTCCTCCCTCCTCCTCTGCCCCCCTTCTTCCTTTCCTCCCTTCCTTCCTTCCTTCCTTCCTTCCTTCCTTCCTCCCTCCCCCTTTCATTCCTTTCTTCCTTCCTCCCTCCCTTCCTTCCTTTCTTCTTTCATTCTTTTCTTCCTTCCCTCCCTCTTTCCCTCCTTCCTTCCCTCCCTCCTTCCTCCCTCCTCCTCTGCCTCCCTTTTTCCTTTCCTCCCCTCCTTCCTTCCTTCCTTCCTTCCTTCCTTCCTCCCCCTTTCCTTCCTTCCCTTCCTTCCTCCATCCCTTCCTTCCTTCCTCCCTTCTTTCCTCCCTCCCTTCCTTCCTTCCTCCCTTCTTTCCTCCCTCCCTTCCTTCCTTCCTCCCTTCTTTCCTCCCTTCCTTCCTTCTTTCCTTC
Source organism: Panthera onca (assembly GCF_046562875.1). Classification (NCBI taxonomy): domain Eukaryota; kingdom Metazoa; phylum Chordata; class Mammalia; order Carnivora; family Felidae; genus Panthera; species Panthera onca. The sequence continues at coordinate 138,712,594 of NC_138344.1, forward strand.
CTCCCTCCCTTCTTTCCTTCATTCCTTCCTTCCTCCCTCCCTTCTTTCTTTCCTTCCTTCCTTCCTTCCTTCCTTCCTTCCTTCCTCCTTCCCTCCCTCCTTTGCTCCCTTGCTTCCTCCCTCCCTCCCTCTCTCCCTCCCTTCCTTTCTCCCTTCCTTCCTTCCTCCCTCCCTCCCCTTCCTTCCTTCCTTCATTCATTCTTTTCTTCCTTCCCTCCCTCTTTCCCTCCTTCCTCCCTCCTCCTCTGCCTCCCTTTTTCCTTTCCTCCTCTCCTTCCTTCCTCCCTCCCTCCCCCTTCCTTCCTTCCTTCCTTCCTTCCTTCCTTCCTTCTTTCCTTCCTTCCTTCCTTCTTCCCTTCTTCCCCTTCCTTCCTTCCTTCCTTCCTTCCTTCCTTCCTTCCCTTCATTCTTTTCTTCTCTCTTTTTTGGACTTGAAGCAAATGAAATAAGGCAAACATATCTTAAATCTGGATGGTACATACGTGGATGTCTGTTATATTATTTTCTGTATGTTTAAAAAATTTTGCAGAAAGCCAAATATATTATGTTTCCCTTTTGAGTACGCATATGTTAGTATAGATGCTGGTCAGTGTAGAAAATTTTGTTTTCCTGGTGAGATACACACGGAAGTGTTGGCACAGGATAGCTTTGGAAGAGGATGAAGAGTCAGGTTGAGGGAGGGACGGAGGGAGAGGTCTTGCACCTCACTTAATTCCCTTCTGTACTGTTTGAAAATCTTCAAATATACCCACCCACCCATCCATGGCTCTGTCTACTTCTAACGAGGGTGATCTAGATATTAGGGTCATAAGCCATTTTTGTTCTATTCTTTAACTCTCTAATCAAAAACCCAGCCAATGTTATTTGACCGTAACAGTCATTTCGCGTTGCAGTTTTGATAGAAATTTACAATTCTTTTCTGACAACTCGGCCCTCTGACTTTTGGCCAACCTCGGTCCCGCCCACAGAGGAGGTGTTGTTTGGGCGTGAGTTTGCTGTGAGCTTCAGGACGGGCAGGACCCCTGGAGGTGGTCAACGAGCAGTCCCTGGTTCCGGGGGGGGGGGGCGGTGGGGGGGTGCGGATAAGAGGGGGCTGCCTCTGCTCCGTGGAAACAGCCTCTCTCCTGCCTGGCCTGTCCGGAGAGCCGGGAAGCAGGATGGGGCCCCCTTCCTGGGGCGTCCAGGGGACAGCTCGGGGACTGTCTGTCTGTCGGGGTGGCGGGGCATCTTGACTGCAGCTCACACGGAATCGGCAGCACCCCATTGGACTGTGTGTGTTCATGCGTCCCTTGTACAGGGGAGCCCATGTGGAAAGACAGCGAGCAGATAGCTACAGCTGTTGTCACTTATGCGCCGGAGAACAATTCTAGGAATTAATGGCTTCTAATCCCGCAAATAAGGTAGACACAGGCGCCGTGATAGATTCCAAGCCGCCAGGCTCCAGTCACTGCTCTTATTTCATAAATATGCTTATAAGGAGACTCTCTACTCAAAGGGCGGGGGGAAGGGCCCCCGTCGTCCTCCCCCCCCACCCAGCAGCATCCCCTTCCCCCTTCCTCCCACCACAGCTAAGGCCCTGTGGCCTCATGCACCTTCCCAGGCCAGGGAGTAGATGAGGTCAATAAAATCTTTAAAATAGCTCCTTATGAGACCATGTCAATAGATAGAGAAACTTATGAGGAGTCCGGAAACCAACTGCTTTGGATAGCTTAAAAAAAAAAAAAGAAAAAGAAGAAATACCAAGGATGGGATACTTAACTGGAACAATCTTTCATTTTAATCATAGCCTTTATGTACTACAGTAAGAGGTAGCAAAGTCTATTAAATATAATGGGCTGATCCTTCCAGGGCTATGGAAGCAAATGAGTCATTCTGGGGGGTAACTGAGGCTTTTAACTCCTCGCTCAGCTCTTTGGGAGTGGAATTTACAAACGGGTTAGGGCAGTTGGTCTGGCTTTTCGTTCAGGTGTCTGGGGCTCAGCCTGGTGGAAGGGGGCTCCTGGGGGAGATGAGCCCCGAGTCAGACCGTGGGGGTGGGGCTGGGGATGATATTCGCAAGGGAGAGAGGTCAAGGTCACGGCTGGGAGTACGGATTCTCATGGCCAGCCCTGGCTGAGCTGGAAAGACAAGGCGAGTGGGAATGGCAGAAGCAGCCCTCGGCTGGGGGACAGGGGGCAGGGCTGGGGGGCAGGGGGCAGGCTGGGGGACAGGGGGCAGGGCTGGGGGGCAGGGGGCAGGGCTGGGGGACAGGGGGCAGGGCTGGGGGGCAGGGGGCAGGGCTGGGGGGCAGGGGGCAGGGCTGGGGGACAAAGGGTAGGTCTGGGGGACAGGGGGCAGGGCAGAGGGGCTGAGAAGAACCAGGACGACGCATGGTACAAAGGGTGGGAATGGTCCCACCCGGGTTGTGTTGGGGCAGCGAGGTGACCCCAGGACGGCCCAGAGCTGTAGCATTTGAGAAAGCAGCAGCTAGGCTCTGGGTCACGGTCACCCTTTCTTCCCCCAGGACACCTTCCCCCTCAAGACACCTCCCTGAAGACTTGGAAGCACTGCTGGGGATTTATCCAGTGACTGCTCTGCCCCGAGGAGGACATTTGTCCCCTTCGAGTGGAGTGTTCCCCCTGCTTAAGGGAGCCACCCGAAGTCTGGACCCCAGAGATCGTCTTCTACCTCTATTCTAAGACCGGGATCAGCGTTCCCTGGACCCCCACCCCCAGGACCACATTCCCTGTGAGGGAATCCCTGGGAGCCCCTCTCCCAGCCTCACAGCTCACTGCCACGGCGGCCCCCAGGCCCAGGGCGCCCCGGGAGAAGCTGATCTCTGTCCTCCCTTCTGCCTCTGGGTCCCAGCGGCCGAGGCCTCACTTCCGCGGAGCCGTGGCCGTGGCCGGGCCGGGCCCCGCCACCATTTCTTTCCCCTGATCCTTTACCACGGTCCTCCGAGCTCTCTCATCCCTGGTGGGGTCCTGATGAATAGCCAGGAGGGTAGGTTGGTGGTGAAGGGGGTCCTGGCGGGATGAGAAGCTGCACTCACATGGGGTCAGCGAGGAGAGTCCGATAAAGGGACGGTTTACGGGGCACCTGGCTGGCTCGGCCGGTTAAGCGTCGTCCGACTCTTGACTTCAGCTCTGGTCACAATCTCACGGTTTATGAGTTCGAGTCCCGCTTTGGGCTCTGCACGGACAGTACGGAGCCTGCTTGGGATTCTCTCTTTCTCCCTCTCCCTCTCTCTGCCCCTCCTCTGCTCGCTCACTCTCTCTCAAAACAAATAAATAAACTTTAAAACAAAGGGGGGGATGGTCTACAAAACAAAGGGAAGCATGGGCTGGAAATGCACGCTGGGGGCGGCAGCTGGGAGCCCCTCTCCCTCAGCGGCCTGAAGGGGCAAGGAGGGGTGAGGCCAGAACTGGAGGAGAGGGCTGGTCCTCCAGGCTGTCGGCAGGTCGGAGAGTCACTGCTGACTGCGGCCTCTGGGTGCTTATTGTCCAAGCCCCACCCGGTGCCCGCGGGCAGGGGTGGTCACAGGGATGGGCCTCCAAGGCCCAGAGCAGGGGAAGGTGACCACCCGGGTTCCACACCCACAAGGCAACCGGGGCCCAAAGAAGCTCTCCGAGGGCAGGATCGTGACCCCACACCAGGTCTTGGTGGCTCCAAAGCCCACTGGGCTTTATGGGTGGCGAGATAAGCTATGATGTGCCCTCGGCCACCCGTCTAGCCAGCGATGGAGCTAGGATTTGAACCCAGTGTCCACGTGCTTGGCCGCTGGCTACTCTTCCTCAAGGGCTAGCTGCGGAGTGGCCTCGGACCTGCTCTCCCCTGCCCCTGCCCGCCGCTGCCCTTCTCCTCCCTCTGCTCATCTCGTGGCTCCCTCCCCACTCCAACGCCCTGAATCTTTCAAAGGCTTCTTTGCCTCTTCGGTAAGACGTGATGGTTGGAGAACCGGAGAACAACTTTAGAGGCCTTAAGGATCAAAAGATAATGGGTCCTCACCGCCCCCCCCCCCCAGATGCAATTAAAAACAACAAAAAATTACATAAAATAAGGGTAAGGCATGTCAGAAAGTCCTGATGTATCCTCAGGGGTTTCCTTTGATCATGTTGGAGGCAAACATCGAGTATAACATTCTTCCTAAACAATTTTTCCTCATTTTGGGGGCATTCCTGTTTAGCTGGTGCCCCAGTGCCCACTTCTTCTTTCACCTGGGGAGCCCCATTCTGGAAGGAGGCATACAAGAGCCCATCCCCCTGAGAAATCACAGTGCGGCACAGTCCTGCGGTCCTGGGGAAATCTTCCCATCTCCCTCTGTCCTGCCTCAGCCGCAGGCAAGAGGTCCCTATGTGGGTGGATGTCGGATGGGTCAGAAATTTTGGAGCAAATACCCAGAAACAGAAGAAAGGTTTGTTTATTTGTTTGTTTGTTTTCTCTGTCCTCCGAACTTCTAGAAAACTTTTGGGGCCCCTGTGAAATCTCTAACATTCTGTGGCACCCACACAGCAGTTGTTAGGGATTTGAAGTCATTGAGTGTGAGAGGCTCGGGAGTGAAGTCTTGAGAGGATGCCTGAAGCCTTCTGTCAACTCCAGGTCGGTCCATCGTGGATGGAAATCAAGGGCGGAAGTCGCTCTCCTCCAGCCTAAGTCATCTGGGTGAGGAGCCAGGCCTGGAGGGGCTGCCCCACGTATGACACACGGGATGTGCATGCCGCCGAGGGGTCCCACGGAGAGTGGGTGAGCTTCGTTGTTGCAGGGCTCCGAGCTGGCTGCTGTACCTGAGGGTGTGGGGCCACCCCTGCGCCCTCGCCTCTGCCCAAGCAGAGCAGACCCCTCTCCCACCGCGGGCTTTCTGCCTTCCTGCGCACAGAGGGTCATGAGGGCTCCCCGGACGCGGGTGAAGGGAAGGGGCGGGGCGTGATCTGCTTCTACCCTCGGGCATCTCTGATGGTGATGGCCACTCATGCGATGCCCAGAAGAGCTGCTAAGGAATTGTGGGGACAGAGCCTCTGCTGAGGAATCGTGGGGACAGAGCATCTGCTAAGGAATTGTGGGGACAGAGCATCTGCTAAGGAATGGTGGGAAAAGAGCCTCTGCTGAGGAATCGTGGGAAAAGAGCCTCTGCTAAGGAATTGTGGGGACAGAGCCTCTGCTAAGGAATTGTGGGGACAGAGCATCTGCTAAGGAATTGTGGGGACAGAGCCTCTGCTAAGGAATCGTGGGAACAGATCCTGCTTTGAGAGGATCCAGGAACGGCAGGTCCCACGTGGAAGAACATCCCGGTCTGGAGACCGAGTCCTGAGGCCTGCAACGGCTTTCTGGGAGGACGGAGGTTTGGGGAGGCGCCTTTCTGCTCTGCCCTGTGGTGGCACCGACATGTCTGAGACCTTCAACGTGGCTGGCCCTGGGCCTGACCCCGGCTGGACCAGCACACAAAGAACCAAGACCACGAGAGGACAGATTCAAATCCGCAAGGCCGATTTCCCTTCATTAAAGGAGTGTCCCAGGGCACCAGGTGGCTCAGTCTGTTAAGCGTCCGACTTCGGCTCAGGTCACGATCTCGCGCTCCGTGAGTTCCAGCCCCGCGTCGGGCTCTGTGCTGACGGCTCGGAGCCTGGAGCCTGCTTCGGGTTCTGTGTCTCCCTCGCTCTCTGCTCCTCCCCCGCTCGTGCTCTGTCTGTCTCTGTCTGTCTTTCAAAAATACAGAAACAAACACACAAAAGGAATGTCTCAGGCGAAAAGGGATTCCTTCGTGTGCGTGCACGTGTGCGTGTGTAGGTAAGGAGGGGTGCGCGCCGAGGGGATGAATGTCCTAGTATCTGGTTCATCGTTCTCGTCCTCACGTAACGTTTACAGGAAGGAATAGACTTCATCGTGAGAGCGGTGTCAGATTTACAAATAGACCTGGATGTTCAGAGCGCCCACACACCCTCTCTGCTTCTCCCAGCTTCTCCTGTTACCTTTCCCCAAGAAACAGAGCCAGCTGTTCCTGGAGGAGAACCAGGAACGGGGCTTTTGATGCAAGCAGACCACGCATTTCCGACTTCTAATCGAGATCGAGTAGAGAGCCCAGCACCCGAGGACCTCCTCATCCGTCTCCTTCACACCCTCGACAGGTGCACGGGCACTGGAGAACCCCCCACCACCCAGGTGTGGGTGCTGGGCACTGGGCTTGAGCCGGGGACCCGCCTCCGTCCCCGCCCTCGCCCTCGCCCGGCTCACGTCGAGCCAAGGCTGTGCCCTCGTGGGAGCACAGAAATGCCCCAGACTCGGAGACCCGATCCAGGGGACAGAACAGCAGCAGAAAGCTGCCGGGGGAAGGGAAGGCAGCGTCGGAGATGAGATTCAAGAGGGGTCAAGGAGGCAGGGTCTGCAGGGCTTTGTGACCTCTGGGATGGGTGGGACGTGGGAGGGGGGCATCCAAACATGGGACCTTGGACAACTGGGGGAGGGCGCCGTGCACCAAGGCAGAGGGCAGGCAGCACAGGTGAGCAGGCTTGCAGGGAAGGGCCTGCATTCAGCTCCGGGACATGTGTCTGAGGTGTCTGGTAGGCCTGTGAGTCCCAGAGGCACTTGGCACTTGGATTTGAGGTCAACAGAGGGTCTCTCTGTTCAGGTTCCGATTTAAAAGGCATTATTGGGTTGATGGCTGGTGGAAACGGCTAAGCCCCCAGGAGGCCTGTGTTGAATAGAATGAGGCTGAATTCTGAGGGGCAGCAACATACAAGGGACTGGGGGATGACGGGGGGAGTCAACGGTGAGCTTTGCGTCTGCCGTGGCAGGGGCCGTAGTTCCAGTGCTAAGGCAGCAGAGTGGGGACCCCGGGTTCTGACCCAACCAAGAAAGACCACAGCCCATCAGCCTCAGCTGTGAGCAGCAGCAGCCAGCAAAATGCCCAGGGAGGAAATCAGATGGAACGTCCTTGGGGATGCACGTGCCAAGGACAAGCCTGAGCCTCTCTTAATGTTCCCAGATGTGATTTGGAGGAGAGGAGGCGTAAGAGAAGGGCAGGAATCAGAAGGAGTGAACAGTTGGTCAAGGGAGGCCAATTATACCTAGAAGGACTGATGGATTCATAATTGTGCAGTGCCCTCCCTGTGCTTCTGAACCAGGTGGCTCAGAATTAGATAGATGATAGATAATAGATAGATAGATAGATAGATGATAAAGTGCTGATCAACAGATGTGAATGTGAGTACTTCCATAACACTTCTCCATTTACTGATAGCTTGACTGCTTCACCCGCTGGCACATAAGCTTTATTAAAACAGAGATCTCGAATGTTGCTATATCAAGAGCGTCTACCTCAGTGCCAGGGTGGGGTGCACGGTAATGATTATGGAGTGAGTAAGGATGATGACAGAGAACGAATCCAGGCTCTGCTTGGCAGATTTCTCTCCTTCCTTGGGAAATCCCATCCCACACGAAGCATCCCATGTCTTTCGCAAAACGGTTCTACACGTGACAGAATTCACCTTCCTGTTGAGCCTTCCCTGGACCTGTTTTGACTTTTATCTGGTTTGGTCAATTGCGGCCATGGTGGAAACTTCTAGTCTTCCTTCTGGAGTACCTTCGGCTCTCAGATTCATCCCTTAAATCCTTCCCCAGCATGGCTCACTCATCAGAGTTAAGACAAAGCTCCCAAAGATGAAATCCCCAAAGGACAAGCGAGAGAGAGAGAGAGAGAGAGAGAGAGAGAGAGAGACTGTTGGGGCCGCAGGAAGAAGAATGCAGTGAAGACAGGGTCTTTGGGTCTTTGCTCCTTTACAGCAGGCGGGAGGCTTTGGAACACGTCAGGTCTCAATATACACTGTCGGGCTCAGCCAGGCTCCCGTTTTCACCATGGCACGCTCCCTCCTTCAAAGCAGAGGGGACGTCTTTTCCAAGTTGTCACCTTCCTTCTCCACGGCCGGGCAGGAAGCAGCCCCTTGGGAACTGTGTCGGAGGAGGCTGTGCCCTGTGGGGGCTACCGCTGGGCAGGTGGAAGCCGTCCTTTCCCCGCTGCTGGTTCACAGAACACGGCTGGGGCCTTCCCTGGTCTTCGTGTCGGCCGTGGCTCCTGACGGTTGAATCTGGCATTTGGCGGAGCTCACGATGGCTGTGGCGTGCCGACAGGCCCATCTGGGACCGGCGGTGACATAGGGCCCAGGGACGTTTCACGTGGGGGGCTGCTTTCTCCTCTGCACGCCGACCGTGGCCCTGCCTGCCCTCCTACGTCCACCCCCGAGACAATGCGGGTGGACCCCAGCGGCTCGAAATCTGCGTTGGCTTTTCACCGAATTGACGATAGAAGGAATTTATGAACTGCCCCGCCCCCAACTGCTGCTGTTTAAAATAACCACCAAGCATTGGACATACCCTGCGTTGGAAGCTGAGCTTCTCTGCCTACACGGGAACAGCACCCATAAGCAGGCACCAGAGGTGGGGGGGGGGCCGTGAGGGTGGGGGCAAACTGCCCTTTCTTGGTCAGACACCTCTTTTATTTTCTGCCTTTCATTTTCTGGCTGGTTGTTCACAGCTCCCTCAGCAAGATACGGACGTATTCACGGAAACCTCAAACTACCCAGGAAAGGAAGGCGAGTGGTCAGGACGTGGTGGGGACGAGGTGTCGCCCTGGGGGGTTGCCACGTCTGTGCCAATGGCACGCGGCAGGTTCGACGGACAGACTGCGAATGGATGGATGGAAGTTAGTTGGGTCCAAGCCACGACCTCAATACCCTCCACCCTCCGCTGACCGTTTTCAGTTTTGAACGCGGGCTTCCGGTTTGTCGTGTTGAATTTGGCATCCGGTTTTCCTCTTAACGTTATTAAGTCATAAAATTTGTTCTCAACCTTGCATTCCAGAAATCTTTACATAGACCTTGGTAACACAATAACCATTGTTATTAGTGACAGAACAATAATCTACGGGGAGGGAGTGACGTAGTCACGCAAATATTTCTGGATTTGGCAGGATTTAGAATCTTCTCAACTCTTAGCAAATTTTAAAAAGAGCAACCTCAGGGGACCTGGGTGGCTCAGTCGATTAAGCCTCCGACTCTTGATTTTGGCTCAGGTCATGATCTCAGGGTTCGTGGGTTCAAGCTTAAAAGTCTCTCTCTCCCTCGCTCTCAGTCCCTCCCCTGCTCTCTCTAATAAAATAACATAACATAAAATAAAATAAAACAAAATAAAATAAAGTGAAATAAAATAAAATGAACAACCTAACGTGTGCAACTTTCTATCTCAGTAGAACTTACCATTTTGAACTTTTCACTTTCTCAGGCGCGGAAGTAAGCTTTGATACGTATCGCCAAAGTTCCTTCCAAAAGGGAATTTGAACCGACCTTGACCTTGGCACCCACCTTCACTACCTCCTACCAACATCGGGTGTCTTTAAATGTTCTATTACTACAGGGGGTCCTGAGTGGCTCCATCGGTTAAGTGTCTGACTCTTGATTTCAGCTCAGATCGTGATCTCACGGTTCATGGGATCAAGCCCCACATGGGGTCTCTGCACTGGTAACACGGAGCCTGCTTGGGGTTGTCTCTCTCTACTCCTCCCCTGCTCATTCTGTCTGTCTGTCTGTCTCTCTCTGTCTCTCACAATGAATAAACATTTAAAAATGTTCTATTATTATATTGTTTCAAATATAGCTAAATATACCAAAAATTGCTGAAGAGTGTACTTAAAATAGGTGAATTATGTGGTATGTAAATTATATCTCAATAAAACCAAGGCCAGATATATATTTAAAAAATTTAAATCCAGGGTAATTTACATATGGTGTAATACTGATGTCAAGAATAGAATTTAGTGATTCATCACTTACTTATAACCCCCAGTGCTCATCCCAACAAGTGTCCTCCTTAATGCCCATCCCTCATTTAGTCCCTCCCCCCCGCCCCCCACCGGGCCAGTAGCCCTCAGTTTCTTCTCTGTATTTAAGAGTCTCTTATGGTTTGTCTCCCTCTCTGTTTTAATATTATTTTTGCTTCCCTTCTCTTATGTGTGTCTGTTTTGTATCTTAAATACCAGATATGAGTGAAATCATATGATATTTGTCTTTCTCTGACTTATTTTGCTTAGCATAATACCCTCCAGTTCCATCCACATAGTTGCAAATGGCAAGATTTCATTCTTTTTGATTGCTGAGTAACACTCCCTTGTATATATAGACCACATCTTCTTTATCCATTCATCCATCGATGGACATTTGGGCTCTTGCCATACTTGGGCTATTGTTGTTCGTGCTGCTATAAACATGGGGGTGCGTGTGTCCCTTCGAAACAGCACCCCTGTATCCCGTGGATAGATGCCTAGTAGTGCCATTGCTGGGTCGCAGGGTAGTTCTATTTTTAGCTTTTTGAGGAACTTCCATACTGTTTTCCAGAGTGGCTGCACCAGCTTGCATTCCCACCAACAGTGCAGAAGAGATCCTCTTTGTCCGCATCCTCGCCAACATCTGTTGTTGCCTGAGTTGTTCGTGTTTGTTCTGGGCTGCACTGGGAAGGGGTGCTCTGGGGATGCCTCTGTGAGCAGCTGCATTTGAGTGGACACCTCAGTGAACCTGAGGGAGAAAAAAATGGGCCAATATCTGGAGAAAGTGCTCTATTGACAGAGTGGCATGTGCAAAGGCCCTGAGGCGGGAGTGTGCTCAAAAGGGAAGAGATCTCAGAGACGCCCCGTGATTTGCGGAAGGAGGCTGAATAACGACTCCCAGAAAGAGGCCGTGTCCTCCTCCCTGAACTTGGGAATGTTACTTAATACAGCAAAAGGGACTTTGCGGACGTGATTCAGTTAAAGCTCTCTAGATGGGCAAATGGTCCTGGAATATTAGTGGTGCCCTAAATGCTATCATAATGGCCTTGCAGAGGCAGCCAGAGGGAAATCTGACGCACAGAGGAGGGGGTGTGAGGACAGCATAAGTGGTTGGAGTGAAACCACAGCCGAAGAAATGCAGGTGGCCTCTAGAAGCCAGGCAAGGAGGCAGATTGTCCCCACGGAGCCTCCAGAAGGAGCCAGCCCTTGACGTTAGCCCAGGAAAACAAATTTGGGTCTTCTGGTCTCTAGAACGCCAAGAGAATAGACTTGTGTTATTTGACACCACCACGACTGTGGGCATTTGTTACGGTAGCCACAGGACACGGACACAGTCGCCCTAGACCGAGGGACCTTCCGAGTTTTTAACAGACTATTGAAAGTCCCCGCCTCTGTGTCTCAGCTCTGGTGATTTCCCTGGGGAGGAATCCACTCCCCTGTTCAGCTGGGAGGCCCTGGGACGACCTCCAGGTTGTTCCATGTTGAAATTCTTCTCCGCTGTTTAGAATGCAGCTGCTTCAGTGACTGTCCTTGCTGCTCTGGGTGCCCCCAGCCCCTGTTATGGGTTCCTCTTGGCTCAGCAACACAAGGGTTAACGCCTGGGGGAGGACAGAGGGTCGGAGTTGGTGGGGGCAGCTGCGGGAATACTGGCACATCCTCCTCGCTGGTCTGTGTCCTGCTCTGCCAGTTGCTAAATATTTTGGAGTATTGGGTATCGCCCTGGGTTCAGGCGTCTTTTGCGACGGTCCCTCTCTGCGTTTCCCAGCAGGCGCAGAACAGACCCTGTCTGTCGTCGGCAGGCCCCCCAACCCCCCCAGAGCCGGACTGCCCCGGGCCCCAAGCTGCTCACTTCCTGCACCCAAAGCCAAGGACACGTTGTCGTTGTCTGTCCACTTTGGGCGGCCGACCCTTGGGATGGTCCCATGAGTCAATCAAATGCCGTTCGATTCAGTTCCCTTGAAAACAGGACCAGGATGAAACAAGTGTTTGCCAAGTGGAAGAAGGTTATGAAGCAGGAAGTAATGAAAAGTGTTGTGATCTGTTAATTTTCAGGTGAATGTTGCAAACGGATGGTTTTTTTCAAAGTCTATAGAAAGGCCCTCATCAGCGGCGTTCCCTGCAAATCGCAGGCATACAAAACAAGAAAAAGCTTTTTAAAAAGCAAACAAAACCCTGCTCTTTTTGTTTTGGGGTATTGCTTCCGGAAGGGTGGATGGGGTCTCGGTGAATGCGCCGTTCGCCTGCAGAGCGGGGCTCTGGCTGGTCTTGGCAACAGCATCTTCCGTTCCTCCTTCTGGAAGTTTCCCACTCCCTCCTGGGCCCCGATCATTCGGGGGAACTGTCAGGGCCAAGCACCCGGCATCCGCCACTGTGCCTGGCACACACTGGGGGCTCCTCATGGGCTTGATGAATGAATGAAGGAGTTCCCACCATGAACGCACCCAAAGTGTTTGCTGAGCATCTGCCTTGTTCTAGGCTCTGTGCGGTCTCTGGGAATCCAGAGACGTCTGACTCCCTCACTGTATAGTGAAGTTCAGGGAAGCATCTGGGCTATGCTCGACTTGGGGAACAAAATCTTCCATTTATTCCAGATGTGGTCCGCACGCCCCCAGCATCCCAAACCGACTGCCTCCCGGGGACTAGGGAGTGCAAAGGATGATAGGCAGTGCCTTGGACACAGGTTGGTCCCCGGCAGGTGTAGTGATGTGGATGGACAAACACACAGAGACCACGAAGGTGGTTGTGGCGGATCGTGTCCTTGTTCTTGTGATAAGATTCAATTTCCTGTTGGTGCCACACATGGCCACGTGGCCCCTTCGGCCAGCGACATGGAGAATGGGGGCATCTTGTGCCTCGGCTGGGGAGGAATGGGAAGACGGGGGGCTCTTTCGCATCGGCCACAATTCCGCCCCCCACCCCCCAGCCCCCATCGCAGCTAGGGGCTCTCGCTTCAGCACGGGCTGCAACGAATCTCTGTTGTGCCAGCACAGTTTAGCTCCGCTGACCGCGAGAGAAGTCTTTACGCTGGAGACAGCATAAAGGCAGGTTTCACCAGGGATCGGGATGGGACAAGCAAAGTGACAGAGGGGAGACAATGGGCACACCTGTCTCAGGGTATCAACTTTTTTCTTTTTTTCTTTTCAAGTTTATTTATTTGGTATTTGAGAGAGAGGGACAAAGAGAGAGTGAGCAGGGAAGGGCAGAGAGAGAGAGAGAGAGGGAGCGAGAGAATCCTAAGCAGGCTCCAGGCTCCCAGCTGTCAGTGCAGAGCCTGACGCGGGGCTCGAACCCACGGACCGCGAGATCATGACCTGAGCCGAAGTCGGCCGCTTTACCGACGGAGCCCCCCGGGCGCCCCAGCTCTTTTTCTGATAGTAGAGAAACAGCACAAAGATTGATTTCCCTCGCTCAGGCTGAAAAATCAGTCCCGGGCTGGCAGGGGAACTGTGTGATGCAGGGACCAGAGATCCTTCTGTTTTGTTGTTCTACCCTCTCCTGGCTCACTCCGGTGTCTGCGTGGGGGCCAGCAGGAAAGGGCAGGAGACACGCTCCCTTTTTCCCTCGAGGCAGGGACTAGAGTTTGCGCGTATCGTTTCCAACCCTGTTTGTTCTGGACTTAAGTCACATGGCCCCTCCCAGCTGCAGGGAAAGCTGGCAAGTGTGGCCTTCGTGATGGAAGCCGTGTGCCCGCCCGTGAAGGTGGGGAGAGTGACACTGAGGGACGGATCTGCTACAGTGTTTCCCTGCTAACTTATAGGATCCGTGATGTGGTCAGGCCGTGCTACAACTTGACTGCTGTGATCCCCTCCGTGAATAATTCTTTTCAATCCACAGGTATTTAGGGGCGATGGATGTGTGTTAGCCAAAGGCCAAGTGCCCTGTTTCAAGAGGGCGTAGATTCTCTCTTCTTCTTGCCTTCTTCCCGAGTGGACCCTACATATTTGTATCTACAGCCCATCCCGTTGCTCAACTCAGTGTTCCTTAACACGACTATCTGTTTTTTCCTCAAGTGCCAAAGGGGTTTTTCTAAGTGGACAAATGGACCCCGTCCCGTCCAAGTTCAAATTCTGTCTTCCCTTTGTCCCGCCAGCAGCCCCCCCTCCCCGCCCCCTGTAACCCGTGTCCCCCTTGGGCCTGCTCAGAGCCCCAGGGGCCGACCTGCATGGATTTCTTCGTGAACTTCATCAAGGGCTGCCCTGTGCTCCGATCCCCGTTGGGTCTGGTCAGTGGGAGCCCTGGAGGAGACCGGGGGAAGGGAGGGCTTCATGTCTCTGGCTGCCTCCCAGGTGTGATGGGCTTGCCACGCCCTCCCCCGGTCACAGCTACCGGTGGCCGCTCTGGCGTTCTCTCCCCCTCGGGTTCTGGGACCCCACCCTCCATCGCCCCCTTCAGGAATTTACTCCTGTGTTGGAGCCCCCAAATCCCGCTGTCATCCTGTCCCGTTGGCTTCTCGGCCCACACTTTTCTAAGGAGCCTGTCGATCAAACTCTTTTCGAGTTAATCGCTTTAGGTATCTGCATGGCAGGCATTTCCTGCCACGACCGGCATGGCTACCAAACCCTTCCAGGGGCTCAGGACAGAGTGTTAGTTCCTTTCCAGAGTCTCCATTGCCGGGGGGTGGGGCACGGTGGTCTCACCCCTGGCTCTCCCTTCAGCTTCACCCCTTGCCATCCGGCTCCCACAACGAACCTCCTTCCCCTCCTCACCTTCCCTCCCTCTCCTCCTTCCTCCTCAGAAGCTTCCTGAGTCGAATTGAAAATGGCCACCGTACGGGGAGGCGGGGGAAGAACCCAATGAAAGAGGCAATCGTTCTAGATCGGTGGGTGGCAGGTGTTAAGAGTCCAGGGAACTCGGAGAGGTTTGTCTTGGGTCCTGGGTCCTGGGGGGCGTGGTGGGTTTGTACCACAGACGAGCACATCTCTGCACCTGCCCACAAATCTTAAAATCTTCCTTAGAGGCCTTACCTGGGTTCACATAGCCTGAACGCCAGCTTTCCATCTCAAGGCTGTGTCCTTGGAGCAGCTTCTGGGTGCAGGGAGGCAAGGAGGACACACGTTCTAAGGACCGGGGAGGGGTGAGGAGTCCCCGATTGCCCAGGTCCAGCTCACCAGTCAACCGACGGTCGTATCCTCTCAATGACCTCTCTTGACATTCGCTCACCCGGCAAATGTTTAGGGACTCCCACCGTGTGCCTGTCGTTATTCTGGGACTGGAGATCGCACAGTGGCCAAGCCAGGCAAGGTCTCTGGTTCTGGCGTCCCGGCCCCCAGCCCCGACCGCTTGCGTTTCTTGTTTCCAGGTGCCGCGCTGCCTTGCCTCCCCTCCCCCCCCCGTTCTGTCCCCACCATTGACTGGATACACCCCAGTCTCCATCGAAAACCCCTCTCTTCGTCCACGGAGCCACCCAACTGTCCTGGTGGTAGGGCCCTGGTCTCTCCCCGGAGGGCCCCTAGGAGGCTTTGCTCTCTCTTGTGCACCGAGTGGCTTACAGGTTCCTTTGACCCCAGAGTGACTCCTGTGGGCAGGAGGCACTTCCGGCCTGTCTCAGAGACCCCGATGCCTGCAGGGCCTCGTGTCTAGCGAGTGCTCGGTGGAGATTCGTGCAATCAAGGCACGAAATGCGAACACTGTCAATGTATGTAAGGCTCTGGGTGGCATTTGCTGACCCTTACCGTGGCTGCCTGAGCGACGCAGGGCAAGCCTTTGATCCTTGTGTTCAGGAGGGAGCACAGAGTTCAAGGCAAGGCCCCTGAACTGGGGTTACTGCCCGCCTTTCACCTTCTTGGTGAAAGGCAGATCGGAGCCATGAATTCAGGCCCCTAAGAACAAATGCTGTGTGTTTTTACATATCAGCTCCCAGCAGAGGCTTCCTGATTTAAATGCAATACACATCAAGACGGGTTTGTAATTTATGGGAATCCAAAAAAATGTGTATTTTTTTTTTTTTTTGAAAGATTTCAAGAGTAATGCTGCGATACCTGATTCAAACAGTCTAGGAGGGGAGTGTGTGTTGGCTTACCCGGGCCACCGCAGCAAAGTGCCACCCACGGCCTGGCTTAAACAATAGAAATGTATCGTCCACAGGTTTGAAGACTGCAAGTTGTGGATGGACGTTATGTGCACGGACTCCCTCTGAAGGCTCCGCGGAAGGTTCCAGGCCTCCCTCCCAGCTTCTGGTAGGTTCTTGGCTTGTGACGGTTTGACTCTGACCTTCACGTGTTCTCCCTGTGTGCATGCCAGGGTCCCAGTTTTCCCTTTAATAAGGACGCCAGTCGCCGTGGATGAGGACCCACCCTGCTCCAGTCTGACTCATCCTAACTTGACTCATCACGTCTGTCACAACCCTCTTTCTAACTCCGGTCGCCTTCTGAGATGTGGCGGGTTAGGACCTCAGCACAGAATTTGTAGGACCCCGGCACAGAATGGGACACAATTTCGTCCGTCACGTGCCATCAGAAGCATGATAAAAGGAGTTTCCTGGGCTCCCGACCTGCCCTGCCAACCCCAGTGTGAAACAATTGCTAGTAAGGCCTTGGAGGCTGGGATTCCAGACTTTTCTATGCTTACCCAAACTTTGATTATATACCCACACATACCCATAATTTATGAGAAACAAAATGAAGGAAAAAGAGCGGCTCCTGGGTGGCTCAGTCGGTTGAGCGTCCGACTTCGGCTCAGGTCATGATCTCACGGTTCGCGGGTTCAAGCCCCGCGTTGGGCTCTGTGCTGACAGCTCAGAGCCTGGATCCTGCTTCCGATTCTGTGTCCCATTCTCTCTCTGCCCCTCTCTCGCTCACGCTCTATCTCTCTCTCTCAAGAACAAATAAAACATTAAAAAATTTTTTAAAAAAAAATCAAGGAAAAAGATCAACCTGAAAACTGGAAAAAAAAGAGAGAGAGAGAGAGAGAGAGAGACAGAGAGAAACCTTTAAAACATAGAGCCTCGATGTCCATGTTCTTGCTCTCATTCTGTTTCTTTGTTGATTTGCTTTCCTTTTGTGGCTGGTGAGACCAGGGCGAGCTGTGTCCGAAGCGCGGGCCGGACAGTGGGGGCCGCTGTATGGAGAGTTCTAGACCCTCTGGCCTCTCTCACACAGGCCCCTCCAATGCTCATGAGAATATGCTAATTGCCATGGATGCAGAGAGGGGAGGACAGCCAGCCCCAAGCCTCTCGGAATTTGCAGAGCCTGGAGACCTGAGGCCGGGCCAGCCTGGGCAGTCCCCGCTGCCCCGAGGCGGCCCTCGGGAGGGGGGTACCGGGGGAGGTTCCATGTGCTGAGCAGGGCCTGCCAGGGAGATCACGCCCCTCTTCTTCTGCACAGACAAGCCAGAGCCGGGCTCCGACAGGATAGCAAAGTGAAAATTAATGCCCGCCGCTTGTATACCGCCTAGACGTTACTTTGGAGAGGAAGACAACAGGGCAGAGCGAGGCCGTACATATGTTAAATTCACATCAGTAATAAAGATTAAGTAGAAGTTAATAGCATCCCAGTCATGCTTGTGGAGGTAATCTCCTTTCTGAAAATTCAAAATTAGATTTGGAGGATCGAAGCAAACAGGGGGTGAGACTTTGGCGTAATATTTTAATCAAATTGTCATGAATGAGTGGATACAATTAAGAATTCTGTCAGTCACAGCGCCCGGGCCCTTTTGTTAGTCAGCAGTGGGAGGGGTGCGCGGGGCCATGGAGGGGAGAGATTAAACTTGACCTTTTCCCAGGCTCTTGGTCTTTGACCCTCTGGCTGGGCTTTGCCTGGCAGATGCCTGTTTTGTAAAAAAAAAAGAAAAGAAAAAGGTGTGGGTGCGTGCACATGCGTATGCGCAAGGTGTTCCTACGCCTAAGTGTGCAGTGTGTGTGCGCGTGTGTGCGTGTGTGTGAGTGCCAGGCAGGAAGAATACAGGAATTCGGGACCAACAAAGGCTTTGTGCCGTCGCACCAGTGACAAAACCTGGCCCTAAGTGTGCCTTTTGATCGCCTTCCCCTCCTCTCTGCAGCCAGGCCCCGACATCTTGTGTGTGAAAACCCCCGTGCACGGAAGGTGTCCCCACGAGGGCTGCGGGACAGCTCAGTACAGGCTGGCCCTTCCACACCCGGAGAGGAGGCGGTCTGCGGAGGGTCATGTAATTGACGTCGACGAGTGAGCGGACGACTACGCGGATTGGCTAACGGGGACTTGAATGTCCGTGTGCACGATGAGTGGAACTCCTGCGCGGAGTTGCAACATTTCTGCAGGCTCTTCTCTCAGGGGTTTGCCGCTTTGCATCCTGCTTTGGGCAGCCCGTTTATAGTGGTGGAGAAGCACTGGCCGGGGTGAAATGTACTCTTCTCTCTACCTCCCCCCACGCCCTCCCCTCCCCCCCACAATATGGATTTATTTTTAATTTTGACTGGCAGCGGCTGATGGGGTAGGGAAAGACTCTGGCAAAAACGTCTTTCCTTTCTTCCTTCCGCAACAGTCGCCTGCCATGCAGATGTATCTTATTTATCAGTGATTATAAATCAATAAGGAAAATAAGCCTTAAAAGCAAGATAAGCCAGGCTCCCCAGGCCTCTGGAGTTACAGACTTCAACATGCATGAATGCAGTGCGTCCGATGCAGAATTTATTATTTTAAGCAGGTTCAACTCGATTTGAGGTTTAACATTTTATTTTTATTTTTAATTTCCTCCAGAGCTGCGGCCACCCGTCTCCTCTGCAAACCCCCTTGTTCGGGAAATAGACAACCGCTCTCCACGTAGGGTGACAATATGTAATCAGCGTCCCTGTGGTTTATTTTACCTTTTGTTGTAGAAGAGAATAAAGTCGTAGTAACTTAGGCTACTCCCTCCACTTGGGTGAGCATTTTGAGGCCGAAGGACCTAATTATTTTTTAACACTGCCTTTACTGTATTTGCCTGGGGAATTATTTCAAATCAACTGACAGACCTATTGTGCTTGTGACATCATAGCAACTGGCTTTGTACGCCGAAAACAAGCCTTCTGTTAATTCAGCAATAACACACCCCGCCCGCAAAAATTGTATTAGCAACGTCTAACCCGAGTGTTGAACACATTCGGAAATAAACACGATTGCACTACAGGGGTTGAAAGGGAATATGCATCAAAATGCCTGGCATTTAATTTTTTTCCCCCTTTCTTCGGGAATTTAGCCAGTGAAATATAGAAGCCAGTGTCCCAGGCCTGCGCTCGCTCGCGCTCTGGCAATATGCTCTCGATCAATCAGATTTGCATAACTAAACTGTCTGCGAGCCCGCTCGGCTGCCCAGGTGCAAGGCCATTTGCATATAGAACAGTGAGGAGGTCCCAGGAGTCACTTCAGACCGGAGCGACTGCTGAGCCCGCAGTCCACACAGCCCAGGAAATGAAATTGGAATGACAAAAAAAAAAAAAAAAAAACCGGGAGTGCACGCCTGGAAGGGTGAAATATGCAGGCGCGTTGCAAAGGTTATGTAGAGATTACAAGGCGGCGGCTCCAGATGCAAAAAGACCGGCCGGCCGGAGTCACGGAGGAGGCGGCTGGACCACAGGGGTGGGCCATGGTGGGGGTGAGGCCGTGGGCGTTCCCTGCCCCCCCCCCCGCCCCGCCCCGCGGCTGTCCCCTTGAACTTGTGGAGCTAAGGGGGGACCTCCCGGGCCTCGCCCTCCTTAGGTGGGAAGACTTCCCAGCCCGGAGCCCACTTGCAAGGCAGGCTTTGCAAAGGGATATAGCACCCAGCAGGGGCTGTCCTGCCTCTTGGGCACCTTGGATTAACCGCTTTACAAGCGCCAGGTCCTGGCTGGGTGCTGTGGATCATTCTCCCCGAGCCTCAGACCAACCCTGTGAGCCGAGCTCTCATTATCCCTGTTTTCCAGAATGGCCGGCAGGGCAGGCTGGGGCCAGCATCGCGGTTTTCTAAGAGTCTGCCGAGGACTTTCTCTGCTGGGCGGGGGGGGGGGGGGGGGGGGGGGGGGGGGGCGGCGTTCTGCGGACCTTCTCTGTAGGGAGCCAGAGAGTAAGCCTCAGGCTTTGCGGCAAGGTCTCTCTCTTTAGGACTGACTTCCATGGGCTCAGGCACTCCGGCCTCCTGGGGTCTCGTCCTCCACAGGAAAGTGTTAAAAATTACATTTGGCAACTATGTGGGTATAAAGATGAATCCATCCCAGGCCGGATTCATTACTCTGATATTCATATTTTTCTTCTGTCGGTAAAGTAAAATTAAAACATTCTTGTGGCCCCTGGAAGAGACGTGGGCCCCAGGCAGCGTGCCTGATGGGCTTTGCAGAGACCACACGGTCTCTGCTGAAGGCAGTCATTTCTGCCGGAACGCAAGAGCAGGCCTGGGCCGTGCGGAAATGAATGGGCGTGTCGTGTCCAATCATACCTTATTGATGGACGCTGTAATAGATATTGCCTATTATTTTCAGGTGCCACAACATCATCTTCTTTTGGTTTCTCTTTCACCCACGTGAAAGTTGTTCTTAGCTCGGAGGCCCCATGAAAACAGGGCGCCGACCCCTGCCCTCAGCCACGTCGGTTTCCTGGGTATAACCCCACGAAGTTGGACTAAGTTACAGGAAGAAAGTCTCTAGGCCCATCTTCTGAGAAGTGACTGTTCTGCTGTTCCTGTATCAGCGAGAGGTGCCTCATTTTGAGAGAGCCAGCCCCGTGCCCGTCCAGCGCCCAGGATGGGGCTGATCACACTCTCTTACCTTCCGGGAGGCTGAAAACAATGACACCCCATCTTCCCTGATCTCTTTCTTCTGCCTCAGGTAGAAAATTGTAACGGATAGTTGTGTCTTTGTCATTTTCATTAAACGAACATGAAGAGACCGGTGCTTTAGGTAAAGGAAAGGACACTCTTTTGTGGCTTCTCCCCTGGCAGTTGTGTGTGTGTGTGTGTGTGTGTGTGTGTGTATGTGTGTGTAGGGGGGGGGATCAGGTCAATGTCCCTCTTGGGTTGAATGCCACTTGTCAAGTTGGCCTCCTACGTGGTTCCTATGGCAACAGCTTTTTGTGCAGGGGGAGGGTCACGCACCTGTAATCTCGGTGAAAAGGGACCGCAGGAGGGTGTTCATCAGTTAGTGCTTTTGTCTCTCTTGATGGATTTGAGTTTAACCTTGAAACCTGGTGAATAAAGGGCAAGGAACATTTGACACAGACATGGCGTGGGCCACATCCTGGGACCAGGGAGCCCTTGGCTCACAGGGGTGGGGGGTGAGCAGCCCGGACTGCCAATATCCTGGGCGTCCCCAGCGAAAGCCAGCGGTTGGACCTCACGCCTGGCTCCCTGAGGACTGCTTGGCTCAGGCTGGGCTTGAAGGGACCAAGGAGCCCCATCTGTAAATGGAGATGGGGAAGCTACTTCGGCCGCTGGCTCCTGGCTCCGACCTACCTGGCTACCGCAGGCACTTGCTCCCCTTGTCCCGTTTACTTTGGGGACCTCCGACTTCCATGGTGATCTGAAGGCACCTAGTGAGTCAGATACTGCCTGTGTTCCGGCCTTGTGCAGAGAGAGGCGTTAAACAAATACTCAGTAACTATATAATGATCAGTCACGGTCAATGCTAGTCAAGTACAGCCCAGACTTAGCAAGTGCTAGCCTGTGGCCAGACAAGATGCAAGTTGCTGGGAACTCCATTAAAGCACAGCGAAGGGGCAGTGGTCGTGCAGTGATAATTTTAATGGCCTTGGAGAAAAGGAGAGCCATGAACCTGGCTCCAGGAAGACCCCGCCCCTCAGGGAAGTCCAGTAGAGCTGTTTTCTCTGAGCCTTATTTCCTGAACCCTCGAAGGGGATACTTTTTAAAATTTATTTTTATTTCGAGAAAGCTATAGAGAACAAGCAGGGGAGGGGCAGAAATCCCAAGTAGGCTCCACACAGTCAAACGCAGAACCCGACGCAGGGCTTGAACTCATGAACCATGAGATCCTGACCTGAGCTGAAATCAAGAGCTGGATGCTCAACTGACTGAGCCACCCGGGCGCCCCCCTAAAAGGGGATATTAAAGCTCACTTCTAGGTGGGTGTCTTAGTCTCTCTTGTCTCACGGACCACGGACTATGTCCATCCCTTGCAAACTCCCGCTTCCTGAGGCTCCTGGGAGAGAATGGGGATGGGGAGGACAGGGGTGAAGTGAGAGAGGAGGTGCAGAGGGAGTCCCTCCCCCACCCCCAGACCCTCCTCAGAACCGTCACTGGTCACGGGAGAGACAGAAGCACCTGGACCTCAGCCTCCGGAAGCCTAAGCTTAGGGTGGACACACTGTCCCCTCCAGCTCTTTCTAGAGGCGAAAACAAGTCACAAGGCCAGCCCAGGGTCAAGTGGTCCAGAGACAGACGTCACCCCTTGGTAGGAGGAGGTGCAAAGTCACTTGCAAAGTGGAGTATTCAGAGGAAGGAGGATAACTGTGGCTAATTTTGCAAAGAAGACTCCTTCCCTGCCTCACGTCTGTTCCTTCCCTGCTTTCCACGGCTTTTACCCTGGGCCCCTTGTGGTAGACGCTAGAGGGGCAGAAATACACGAGACTCGCCCTGTGAAGTTTGCATTCTAGCAAGCTGAGACAAAGATGGTCCAACTAATCCCTTAAATTATGGCCACGCACTATTACTTAAAAATAAGTGTTACTTAAAAAATAAGGTCTCGGTGGGGCACCTGGGTGGCTCAGTCGGTGAAGTGCTGGCTCAGTCAGTTGAGTGTCTGACTTCGGCTCAGGTCATGATCTCACGGTTCGTGAGTTCGAGCCCCACATCGGGTCCTGTGCTGACAGCTCAGAGCCTGGAGCCTGCTTCGGATTCTGCGTCTCCCTCTGTCTGTCCCTCCACTGCTTGCACTCTGTCTCTTGCACTGTCTCAAAAATAAATAAACATTAAAAAAAAAAGGTCTTGGGGCGCCTGTGTGGCTCAGTTGGTTAAACGTCCAACCCTTGATTTCAGCTCAGATCATGATTTTACCTTTCGTGGGATGGAGCCCCGCATTGGGCTCTGCCCTGACAGTGTGGAGCCTGCTTGGGATTCTCTCTCTCCCTCTCTCTCTGCCCCTCTCCTGCTTGCATGCCCCCCCCCAAATAAATAAATAAACATAAACAAATAAAATAAAAAACGAAAATTAAGTTCTCCGTCGCTGAGAACGCTTTGGCAGTTCTTAAGTGAAACAGAGTCACTTCTCCGTGTCTCCCCAGAGCTGAAAACAAGCGCTCAAGCAAACACTTGGACACAGAGGTTCACGCCATCGCTCACCATGGCCAAACGGTGGAAACCACCCAAATGTCCTACGCTGATCGGTGGATACACAGAAAGGGGTATGTGCACGCGCTGCAATGTTTTGCAGCCAGAAAAAGGGATGACCTTGACGTGTGCTCCAACAGGGGCGAACAGTGCTGTGCTACTGGAAACCACCAACAGATCAAAGGACCACACGTTGTAGGATTCCGTGCACCGGAAACGTCCGCAGAGGCGGATCCAGAGAAACAGAAGGGCCCAAGCTGGCGGCTAGGGGCTGGGGGAGGAGCAAGGAGGGGGGCGTGGCTGCGGATGGTGGCTGCTGGGGCTGGGGGCGGGGCTGGAAGTGGGGTGGGGGCGAGGCTGCGGAGCGTGGCCGCGGAGGGCTAGGGGCGGGGCTAGGAATGGGGCGTGGCTGCGGGTGGTGGCTGCTTGGGGCTGGGGTGGGGCGGGGCTGCGGATGGTCCTCCTTGGGGCGGGGCTGGGAGTGGGGCGTGGCTGCGGATGGTGGCTGCTGCGGGCTGGGGGCTGGGGGCCGCGCTGGGGGTGGGGCGTGGCTGCTAATGGATAGGGGGTTATTTCTGGAAATGTTCTGGAATCAGATAGTGGTGATGGTTGCACAACAATGTGAATGTGCTCACAACAGCCACTGAATTGTATACTTTGAAAGAGTTGAACTGGAGGACTTTATGTTATGGGAATTTTATCTCAGGGGCACACTCAGAGAGCCGGGAAAGCTTGTCAATGGTGACCTGATCCATCTGGGGATTTGGATGGCTCCCAAGAGCGTGACGTTGGGGTTGGGACGTTGAAACAGGCTGTGGCCCTTGGAAAGTGGGGCTCCGAGGACCACTGTCCTCCTGGGCACCCAGCTGGGAGCCCACCCTCAGCAGATGCCGGCTCCATAACCGTTCGCCAAGCCTGGAATGTGTCCTGTTGTCTCGGAAGGGCCACCTCCAGCCACCATGTTGCTGCGTGACTGGCTCCCTGACCCTTGGGTCACTGTCGGTTTGGGGGAGATCATCTGCAGAATAGGCCTCTTCCCCGGTAAAGCTTGCCGTGAGCACAGCAACACCAGCGACAGACCCGGAGCCCAGCGCTGGGTGCTGGCGGCTGGCCTTGGTCTCTGCACAGTTTTCTGTGAGCCACCCCTTGTCTTTCCGATGAAGGACAAGGAGACACTGTCACTGCATTGGGTGGGACTTCCTCCAGCCCCCAACCAAAGTCAGCAGCTCCCTTATGCCAAGGTCTTCTGTCTCCCCGCAGCTGGGGTCCAGGCTGTCTGCCGTGGCGGGCATCTGTTGACCTCCTTGGTCTCCCCATGGTATGGCCCAACCTACGTTCCTTCAGAATCATGCCATCAAGGCGGAAGGAGTCGTCTGCTCTGCCCCGCACCTGCCTCCCACGCCAGCTCAGTTCTGGGCCTGCTGCTCCCTATCTGCAACTCTTGCCAAATCTGAGAGGCTGGAGGTAAGGCCAAGTTCTTCACAGGCCTTGCCTCCCAGACAGTACACTGGCCTCAAGGTTCTCTGCTGCGTGCCCCAATGGGCCGGCGGGGCACACCCTGTGTGAGGGGGAAGACGGGACACCGCTGCTGGTCTCCACATCACCTCTCTGGCACCGACCCTTCTCTCTGCCTGAGATTTCTTCTGGAGGCTGATTAGCGTCTCCGCTGATGGCCACGTACCCTGGGCTGATGGGAAAGGGCTTGATGGACCCCAGCCTGTGCAGGGTCCATCCAAGACACTGGTTTGCATATTAATACATGTCCATACTGAGATGCATGGTCACTGCTGCGATCCCCCCCCCCCCCCGCCGCTCCCCCCTGCCCAGGGCCAGCTCCCACTGGGCTGTGTCCTGAGACAAGTGGAGACAGAAACTGTTTCTACCATAGCTCCTGCAGCATGGGATGCATTTCCCCAGAAGCCAGCTCTTCCTGCCTGCAAGAGGGACAAATTTTTCTCTCCTTACCTGGCTCCCCTGCCACCTTTCTCCTCCCAGCAGCCCGGAGACCCTTGCCCTTTTAGAGTTCTCTCACCAGGGGCACCTGGGTGGCTCAGTTGACTAAGCATCCGACTCTTGATATTGGCTCAGGTCACGATCTCGCAGTTTGCAAGATCAAGCTCTGTGTCTGGATGGAGCCTGCTTGGGATTCTCCCTCTCCCCCTCTCTCTGTCCCTCCTCTGCTCATGCTCTCTCTCTCGTTCAAAGTAAACAAACATTTGAAGAGTTCTCTCTCGAGAAAAGTCCCTTGGAAAGGATTTATTCCGGGGTGCACTGTCAAGGTTGAGACACTGAGCAGTGAGATCAAATGTGCCTATGGCAGATGGCCTGTGGCCAGCAGCCCTGGTGGCCTCCCAGAGGGACTTGGCATGGGTGCACAGGGCTCTGGGGAAAGACCCGCCCTCAGACCGAGTGCTTCCGACACTCTAGCCTTTGCATCTCCTTGCCGTGTTCCTTAACCTTGAGTCTAACATAGAGGCCTCTGTGCGGTTACAGCAACAGCAATTTTAATGATCCCGCAGAGAAATGAGAAGCTGTAAGGAATTACAGTCTTACTCTCTGAAAATGTTTGAAAGTTGTGCATCATTACTGCGACAGAGACTCTGACTCTCTAAGTGGCAATATTGTGCTCGACCATCCAGGTGAGAAGACAACATAAGACGACGTCTCGTGGACCTCTCCACTCTTCGGGACCGTGTGCACCTGCGGAACGTGCAGATCCAGATGTGGACAGCATCGCCTTATGTCGCCGGGTCATCGTAGCACAGATGTGAAATGGGAGTCAGGGTCCCTTCTTGGGGTCAGGTAAACCGAGGCCAAGAGGGCCTCGCGTTCTGGCTGCAGGAAGTGAGGCAGATTCGAAGGCGGGGAGATCTGAGCTTCGTGTGGGGGCTCTACCTCCGAGATGTGCCTCCCAAAGGTTGCCTCCGGGAGGCCTTGAAGTTGGTTTTCAGCAAATTCCTTCTGCTCTTTAGAGGCCGTTGCCTCTTCTGTGATGGTTTCGCTCTCAACCTCTGCTTTCCTGGAACTACCGTCCCATACTTCGAGGAGGACGGGTAAGAAAGAAATTAGTATTTGATCCTCCCTGCAAGGCACCTCACACCCATTATTTCATTGGTTCCTCACTAGGACCTCCTGAGGCTGGTGTGGTTCCCGTGTGGAGTGGGGGACGGGGGTCGGAGGAGTAAAGCAAGCAGCCTGAGGTCACACGGCCTGTCAGTGGCAGAGCCAGGGTTCACGTGCAGGGCGGTCTGGCTTCAAGCCACCTCCCTCTACCCATAGCCCTGTGTGCTCGATGTGGTTTATGTCTGTCCGTTTTGCAGCTACAGAAAACAGACCCAGAAAGGACATGATGTACTCAAGCCTCTGCAGTGGAACGAGTGGAAGTCACGTCTACCGGTACAAAATGCGCTACTCTTTCTCCTACGATGTCATCGAACCCGTATCTGCCGTTGGCTTCGATGAGGTGGGTGTGTGTTGACAGGGGGGCCAAGCAGGATAGAGAAGATTACCTTTTAGACGATGCCGCAAACATGCCCAGGTGTGCTTGGTCTAAGCCTTTATCATGGTGGGTGTTAGCACTCTTCGAAATGGGTTCAAATTACTTGAGCCAACTTCCCCAAATGCAACTGCGACTCAAAGCACGGCTCATTTAGAAGGGGCTACGGGGAGGGGGCTGGTGCTTTGGCGCTGGAGGAAAATGACGGGGAAGAGCTTCTGGGTTGTTCATTGTCCCAGCCTTGATGGTTAGGCTGAGATTATGGCTCGGGGGATAAGAGTCCATTTATCTGGTTCGTTCCCACAATCTAATTGGAAAAGTGGAATTACCACTTAAGACTGATGGTAACAGAACGTCTTTAAGCTATGAAGCTAAAATGAACTGTGAAGTTACATCCAGGAGCGTATCGCTTTGACTGCGGAAGAGGTTTTATTTGAAATTAGAAAATGAAAATTACCGATCAATGCAGTAAGGATAGCACGAACGAATGGTGTTTTTCAATTGCGCTACAGGAAGATGTAACTCAGAATCAAGATGTCCTATCTACCTTCTTTCCAATTCCAGCTCCTTCCACATAATGGCGGCACATATAAATACAAAAGGCATTGGTGAGCCGTGGAGATGCCACTCAGAGTATCTGCCCTCAGATAAACCCAGCAGCAGTGACGTGGGCTTCGGGGAAATTGTACCAAAAGTGGGGACCGCTACAAACTTGTCTTCCCAAGAGAGGCAAACACTTCAAGTCAACGCCTTGGCCCCTGGCCCTTCTGTAAACCTCCAAGGCTGTGAGTTCTGCTTTTTTTTAATTGGAAAAGTCACGTCATGATTTTAATTAACAAGCGTAGGCCACTAAGAAAGATCTGTCCTCACAAATGCTAAAGCGAATAGTTGTCGCGATGAAAGAAATTGTTCCAAACACAACACTGGAGCGGTGGAGGGTTTATATGATACAGTTTAAATTAGTATTGTTGGTGGTGTCAGAGACTCGTGGCTTTTATTTCTTGAGCGATGCATATGGGCAACATGAGTTTCAAACATGAGATATCTATTCATTCGAGAACTATGTTCTGAATGCCTACTTATGTACCATATGCTGTGGGTACAGTGAACAAAACAGACAAAAATTCCTGCTTTCACGGAGCTTTTATTTTGGAGGAGGAGGCACAGATAAGTAGATTTCTACCGAAGGTAGTGAGTGCTGCAGGTGAGGTGGGGGAAGGGGCACAGGGTGACCGGGGGCAGTGGTCAGGAACAGTTTGTACTTCACACAGGATTATCAAAGCAGGTGAGGCGCTGAGCATTTGAAGCGGTAAGGGAGTGACATCTGTGGATATCTGGGGAAGAGCGGCTAAGACAGCAGGTGCAAAGGGCCGGCGGTGAGCACGTGCTAGTTATATCTGGAGAACAGGGAGGAGGTCACGCGGGCTTCTGTGTTTTTCAGAAACCCACCCTAAGGTAGCGTTGCAGGGAAGACTGAGGCTCTGGTGAAGTTGAGGGGTTTGACCAAGAGGCTCTGCACTTAACCACAGCAAGCACCTGCGTCCGCCATCCCAGGGATCCCTTTGTTGCTGTGGAATCCACTGGTTCAATGGGAGGCTGTGTGCGTCTTCCTCGGGAGAGGTTTGAAAATGCATGGTTGAAGGCTGTTCTACTTCCTGAAAACCTTTCCATGTGTCTGCATCTCCGGCCCTGCACCGCGGTTCAAGCTGCCTTATGTCTCTCCTGGATTGCTTGAAGAACCTTCCATTTGTTCTCCTTGCTTCCACCCCAGTCCCCCATGTAATGGCCAGGATGGTCCTCCAGAGATACAAATCTGATTGGAGCGTCATCCCCGAGCTTAAAACCCTTCAGTGGCTTCCCTGCTGGGTCTGTCTCCCGACCCCATTTCCAGTCTCAGCGTTTCCACCCTTACAACCTGTGGCCCAGCCACACTGGCTCCTTCTGTTCCTCAGACACACCATGCACCTTGCTGGGTCAGGTTCTTCTTCACGTGCGCCTTTGTCCCTGTCTGGAGCACTGTCCCTCATCTTCTACGTGGTTAATCCCCTCTCTAGATTCCTCGAAGCTCTGTTCGAATGTTACTTACTGCCTTCCTTGATCTCCGTCACTGCTCCCTCAAGGCCTGATGAGGTCCCCGATTCCATGTCACTCCCTGATTTGTCTGCATTGTTCCTTCATGACACTTGTGACATTTATTTTTTTTTTTTGATTATTTGCTCACTGTTATAATTCAGCATCAAGAACAGGATCTAGATGCCTGACAAGAATAAATAAATACATGCCCCATTGATAGACTCTTGGGTCCATGAAGGCAAGGATCCCTTGTTTTGCTTACCGTAATCCCCTTTGTATCTAGCTCAATCCCTGACATCTAGAATATATACCACAACAGCTTCCTAAAGGAATACAGGCAGTTTGCAAAGCATTAGCCCTTGATGTCTTCCTCTGATCTTGCCTGGGAGGAGCTCCTTACAGATGCATTAATATATGAGTCCCACCTACAGTTTTCATTCTGTTTGACTTGTGAGCTGGTCCAGCGGTGTCCCCAACCTGGAGGATCCTGCTGTGTCTCTTTGCTTGCCTTGTCTCTATGGAATCTCAGAAGCAATTTTTTGGCTCATTTCTAAAAATTCTGTGAGTCTATTCAGTATGCAGAACCCAGGTTTTATGATTTTTGCTTTCCTTTCCTCCCTCTGCCCAATTTCCTCAAGAACATATTTTCTCCTTTAGTGTCAAATGTATTTTTATACAGTGCTCTAAATTCATTGTGAAATAGTATGGGAAATGAATAAATAAAAACTTGGGTTTCCAGCCATGCTAAGAATTGGGTAGGCTAGAGGTGAATCTAAGTCACCCTCCAGCCTACTCCACCGTGGCTCATGGTCCTGACCTAGGGACCCTCTCTGGATGCCCATTCTATTGTCTTCCCAGTTACCCTGTCTCGTCTTTTTTCTTAGTCTCTTTCTGGTTTGGGGAACTATCATTAATCCAGCCAGGTCATAGCTTGTTGCAATGCCATGGTTTTGCTAAACATTTTTCCCTAAGTCTTGAGTCCAGCTCATTCTGACCTATGTCCTCCCTACTTCCAACATCTGCTGGGATCTTGCAAAGAATCAGCTGGCCTTGAAAGCTGTGTCTCAGCTTCCCTGATCTCTGTATTAGGATTTCATAATCTGGGTTGACTGTGTTTGGATGGTTGTCTGCGTTCTCCCGAAGCTCCCCAAATCTCTTAAACTCAGGGAATATTCTTTCTTTTTACTTAAGGTGCATATCTTGTAAAGAGGGTGCAGTCGGTTCTTAATGTTGTTTAGTCCAGTTTGAAAATCTCTGCCTTTTAGTTGGAGTACTTAGTCCATTTATATTTAATGGAATTATTATTGTGGTTGGGTTTAAGTGTACTATTTTACTATCAATTTTCATTGGTCCCATCTGTTTTCTATTTTTAGCTTTTTTTTATCTTTTGTGGGTTTTTTTGGTTCGAGTACTTTTTAGTAGTTGATTTTCCCTTCTTACATTAACTCTTCAGCTATACCTCTTTATGTTATTTCAAAAATAATTGCTCCGGGATTGCAATATGTCTCTTTAAGTTATTATAATCTCTCACGAATTGATATTTTATCACTCTACATATACTGTTAAAACCTTATAATAGTAAACTTCTGTTCACTCTTTTGTACTTTGTGTTATTGTTGTCATCCAGTGTACGTCCTCCTATGTTATAAATTACATAATATAGTGTTATTAAGTTTGCACGAAACAATTATCTTTTAAGACAATTAAGAAATAAGAAAACTGTCTTGAATTATTCACATATTTGTCATTGCTAGGGCTCTTCTATCCTTTGGGTAGATTCAAGCTTCCATCTAGTATTATTTTTCTTTAACATGAAGAATTTATATTAACATTTCTTATAGTCTTAGTTCTTCTTAGTTCTGCTAGTGATAAATTTTCTCAGATTTTGTTCATGTGAATTTATTTCTATTTTGTCTTCATTTTGAAGGATATCTTTTCTAGATATAGAATTCCAAATAGGTAAATTTGGCCCCTCCTCCAGCATTTTAAAGATGCTGCTTCATCGTATTCTTGTCTGCATTATTTCTGATGAAGACAGTTGTGGCTCTTACCGTCGTTCTTCTCCATGTAATGGGTTTTCTCTCTGGCTGCTTTTAAGATTTTTTCTTTAAAAAAAATTTTTTTAGGGGTGCCTGGGTAGCTCAGCCGGTTAAGTGGCTGACTTCAGCTCCAGTCATGATCTCCCAGTCTATGGGTGGAGCCCCGTGCCAGGCTCTGTGATGACAGCTCAGAGCTTGAAGCCTGCTTCAGATTCTGTGTCTCCCTCTCTCTCTGCCCCTCCCTTGCTCATGCTCTTTCTCTCTCTCAAAAATAAATAAACATTAAAAAAAATGTTTTTTAAACAAGAGAGGGAGACACAGAATCCAAAGCAGGCTCCAGGCTTTGAACTGTCAGCACAGAGCCCGATGCCAGGCTCGAACTCACGACCTATGAGATCATGACCTAAGCCGAAGTTGGATGCTTAACCGACTGAACCACCCAAGTGCCCCTAAGATGATTTCTTCATTTTTTTCTTGCCTCAGCAATTTGACTATGATATGCCTGGGAGTGTGTTTATTTTTATTTTTTGTTGTTGTTTTGGTTTATTCTGCTTGGACTGTGTTGAACTTCTTGGCATATGGGTTGATATTTTTTTAATCAAATTTAGACAATTTGAGCCTTTATGTGTTTTCAAGTTTTTTCTACTCCAATCTCTCGTCCTTTTGGGAACTCTAACTATGTTTATGTTAGATCAGGTTTATTGTGTCATGGGTCAATTAAGCTCTTTTCATTTATTCCCACCCCCTTTTTCTCTGTGTATCTGTTTGAATAGTTTATAGTGCTCTTTTTTTTCAATTTTTTTTCTTGCATTGTCTAATTTGCTGATAAAGCCATCCAACATTTTCAATTCACCTATTTTATATTTCAGTTCAAGAATTTCTATTTACTTCATTAAAAACTGGTTTCTGTTTTTCTACTGAAATTTCCCATCTATTTCCTTATCTCTCATTTAAATTCATAAATATATTTATGTTTTTTATTAATTTCTGCTAATCCCCACATCTGTCATATCTGTATCTGTGTCAACTGACTTTTTTTCTCTTGGTTATTTGTCATATTTTCTTACTTCTTCTCATGTTTAGTAATTTTGATTATATGCTGGGTATTGTGGATGCTACACTGATGAGGGTCTGGATTTTGTTGTCTTCCTTTAAAATTATTGGGTTTCGTTTTGGCTGTCAGTGAAATTACGGGTGGGTCAGTTTGATTCCCTTGGAGGCTTGTTTTTTAAACTTTGTTATTGTCGGTCTCATGTAGACTTTGCTTATGGGCTAGTTTAGCCCTATTTCTAAGGTGCGACCTTTCTGGAGATTTAGCTGCATGCCTGGAGGATTTTATCAAGGTCTCCCTACGTTGGCTGTTGAGAATATCAATATTCACCAGTGCTATTATATCTTTAGCATCTCTATTCAGCCTAGAGCTTTCCAGTAGTCGTTGCTTGCCAGCCCATGGTGGAGTTTTTTCCTGCACATGCACAGCTTAGTGTATGACCAAACGCTTAAAAGGACCCCGATGCAGATTCTTGAGTTTCCTTTTCTGTGCAGCTCCCTCCTCTCTGGGACCCTGTACCACAACTGCCAGTGCCCCGGTGGCCCCAAACTTTGATAACTGCTTCCTCAATTCAGCAATGGTACCATGTTGTTTTGAAGAAAGTGCCGTCTTCCTGCAGTGTAGATCAGAAAGTGCCTTCCGGTGGAAAGCCAGAGAAATCATAGCCCTTACCTCATATCATTTGCTATTCTCAGGGATTATGATTGGATGCTGACTCTTGCTTCTATATATTCCACGTCGTCTCTAAATATACACACTGTATATTCTGTCTGTTTATCTATCTGTCATCTATTGATCCATCTATCATCGATCTATCTATCATCTCTCTCATCTCTTTATCACCTAGTTTTATAGTTGTTTTCAACAATAAGGATCATGTGTTAGCAGTTATTCCCCTGTGGTCAGAAGTGGAATTTTTATCACCTCCTTTCTTAACTGTGACTAGAGGTGGTAAACCACTCTAAAGCCCATTTTTCTTCTTTCGGAAGTGAGTGGTGATTATTCACTCTTGCAAATAGATTGGCCAGTCCCCCTTTTGCGGGTCATACTGAGGCAGAGGATAGGGGTATGGGATGAGATGAGATAAATTCTTAGGGAAGTCTACAGTAGGTACTAACTTTCATGATAGAAGTTGCCAGCAGGAATGGGTTGTCAGGGCTGGCACAGGGTTGGATGTTTTCCTTCCAGGTGGAGAGACAACCATTAGAGTCCGGCTCTTGGTTTCTTGCCTCACTCCAAGCCTTCTCAAGTGGATTGAATGTTTTATCTGACGGATGCGTGTGGGAGTAGAAATGGCAGTGTTCAGCTCAGTCCCACTCTTCTGCTCTTCTTTTGGGGATTTGGCTGCCTGGTTTATTCCT
This sequence comes from Panthera onca, assembly GCF_046562875.1. Lineage (NCBI taxonomy): Eukaryota > Metazoa > Chordata > Mammalia > Carnivora > Felidae > Panthera > Panthera onca. Next base: position 138,745,603 of record NC_138344.1, read on the forward strand.
CCTTGGCTTAGTTGATACGATAACATGCAGGAAGACGGTAGGAGCTCAATGCATGTCAGAATTAGAAGTTATTAGTATGACTTAGTATTTTTACTTTGTTTTATTTTCACTTCCAATTGATTCTCTGTTCCAAGGGGCCTCTAGAAAACAAAACTTGAGCAATCACCTTAGGCCTACCTTTCCTTGTTAGTGTCTGTAATGAGGAGGGTGGTCTCCCTTGTAAGGGAATTCAAGTGGGGGAAAGGTTGACACTGATGGAATCCCTTGACCCACCTCAAAATCCCTGAGATTAAATCTGGCCCATTCTTACGTGGCTTCTGTTTGGAGACACTCAGGGTCATTGGGATTGTTCATTCCACATGGTTCAGAGACGTCAAAATAACAGCACGACTGCTACCAACTGACGGCATGGATGCCCGTTGAGCAAGCTGGGGAGCAAAGAGGGTTTGAAACGTGCTGGGAGGTGAGGGAAGCCAGGTTTAGGGGGCAAATCCGGCCTCTGAAACTGAGGGTGGATGGGGGGGTGGGGGAGAGGGGAAAGTGGGTGATGGGCATTGAGGAGGGCGCTTGGGATGAGCACCGGGTGTTGTATGGAAACCAATTGGACACTAAATTATATTAAAAAAAAGAAATGTCACTCTGTAGATCAATGACAGGGTGCTGGGATTGGAACGATCTCAGAGCTCGTTCCTCTACACGGAGAGTTCTTACCCCTTCACATGGAGAGTTCTACCCCTTCATTTACTTCTCCTGCATTTGTAGAGTTATGGCAAAGAACCAAAAGGCAGTGTGGTGTGACTCGAAGACCAGAGACTCTGGAGATCGACTGTATGGAATGGTGCCTCGTTTCATCACTTCCAGACTGTACGGCCTTGGGAAAATCTTTTGACCTCTCTGTGCCTCAGTTTATTCATCTATAAAATAATAGCAACCTCCTCATAAGGTTCGTGCAAAATTAAATGAGCTCAATGACATGAGACGAAATGAGATAGTATGCTATGCTTTAAATATTATTAGTTATGCTAGGTAACATTTATTAAATATTTCTTCTGTGCCAGATTCAATTCTACGAGCTTTGCTCGTGAGGACTCATTAACCTTCACACATAGACTCCTATGAGATAGGTCACTATTATTATCTCCATTTTAGAGATAAGGAACCAGTTTCCTAGCTGGTGCTGGGGCCGGGACTCCAGGTCTGTCTGTCTGAAGCCCTTTCTTTGTTCTCTGGCCCCTCCTGCCAAACCCCAGCAGGTGTGTCCTCAGAGAAAAGGTCAAGAACGAGTATCTAGGCTAAATCTTCATTCAGCAGAAATGAGAAAACAGAGGCCCCACTTGGGAGAAGTGGCTTTGTTTTGTGTTCTGCTCTGTGATGGTCAGGAGACAGAGGAGGGGCTCAGGAAAAAACAAGTTTCTTATACTCACAGTCCCCGGACACGGGAGGCGTGGTGTGGGGGACCACGTTGTAAAACACCAGGGCGGTCAGGAGATGCAAAACAGGAGAGGGGGTGCACTTGGACCACCGCCTTTTATTGGGGCTTCTGCAGCTGTGGGGGTGATCTCTAGCTGCCAAGTACCTGGTCCTGGGATGATTAAGGCAGAAGACTATTGCCTCCAGGGGCATGCAGACCTCAGAGACGAGGTCTGGCTCTGGACTAGTTTGCATATCAAAGGGACGCTCTAGGCTGAGTTCTTTGCTACCTCTAAGAATTGGCAAACCCAGGGAGGAGCAGTCTCTTGCCAGCCAGAAAGCCTTCTTAAGATGTCAAAACATCATGATATACAATCAACCAGTCGATCAACAAACCAAACACACAGTACAAGCTACGTTGGGACCACCTGACACTGGCATTGGAGATAGTTTTGGGACCAGGATTCCAAGTCTCCTAGCCTAGTACTCCTTAGGAAACACTCTCCACCCCCCCCCCCACCCCCCGCCTTGTTGACAGTTAGGCGAGAGGGGGTTTCCAGCAGCCTTTCCAGCAGGCAGCAGAAGGCCAAGGGAGACGGATCCCCGCCGGTGTGACTGACTTCACCTTGCCTCAGACACTTGTTTGCACAGCGTCTGCCTTACGTGTATGTAGCTTTCACTCACATCCTCTCATCTTGATTCTTCAACAAGCTTAGGAAATAGGTACAGTAAGTCCGCTTGCAATTGTTTCCATTTGAAGATGCAGAAGGAAAAGCCATTCAACTCCAAGCCAGGTGTGGTGTTGAGAGCTTTCAAGGAACTGGAGCCATCTCAGCCCTCACAACGACTCAAGACCTTGCTACTGACTTTTTCCTCACGAAACAGATGAGCAACTGGTTTCAGAGGGTTGGAGCCATTCCCCTGAGGTCACACCCGCTGGCCAGTGACAGAGCTGGGACTGGAGCCTCGGTTATCTCCAGAGCTTCTCCAGTGTTGATCACCCCCCAACCCCAGCTGCCCTCTGGGCACAGAGTGCCTCCCTCCGTGAACATCGCTGATCGTTGTCAGGGCGGGAACCCTGACCCAGATCTTCTGCGTGGAAAGCCTGTTTCCCTCTGTTTAGACGCCGCGGGCTTTCCACCAACAAGCTGGGATAGAACCACTCGTGGTTCTATTATTTAATGTATTTGGGGGGAAAAGAAGTCTCAGGAAAAATGTTTGGATCACATTTCACATAACAGACGTTTTTAAAGTAGAACCAAGGTCTCATGAGACACTGAAATCTGAGGGAGGATTCCAACCTTCAGCCCCGGAAGCAAAAAAGAACGAGCTTCAAGTACGTTGGCCCTTTCTGCTTGTCTCCTGGTCCACCTCTTTCCAGAGGCCTCCGAGGTCTGTATGGCGTTTCAAGCATCATGGCTAGCTTCCCACGCCCACTTACTGTGTCTCATGCAAATGTGTGGGGATTTTTGCCTTGTTCACATGCCAGCAGTGCCTTTGATGTGTGGACTTCGGTCCCTGGAAAGATTAGTCGTCCAGGACTTTTCCAGAACCCAAAAGTCACCATCACTCCCTACTTCCCCTATGGCCGCTCTTCCCTTCCCGTTCCTTACCCAGACCAAGGGACACCTCTTTTCCCTTTGCACACATACACGTGAACACTGAGGAAGGAGGATATTCAGGATGAGGATCTCGGTCTGAGATCTCTGCGTTCGGCCTTCGTTCCCCTCTCCCTGCCCCGCCGATTTGCAAGGCCACAGAGCCCTACGTTCTCCACTCCTTCCAATCAGACGCATGGAGACTCCAAAACACTGTCGTCAGACCCTAAAGCAGGGTGACAGGGGCCTGAGACTGTGGCTGCAAATCTGCTTTAAAATCGCGAAGCATTATGCAAGTGGGAGAGGTCGGTACTGGAGTCATTGCTTGTTATTAGTAAATAAAATGGTTAGCAACAGGATCATGGCTGTCCTACCGAACGATCACCGGGGTCCGTCTCCGTGTCCGTCTTCCCCTTGGGCTAGAAGCCCCATCCTGGACTCCGCCATGTCAAAAGCAAAGGAGAACTGAGCCCACGGCCGCCCCACCGATCCTCAGAATAGATGCCCTCGCGAATTTCAGATGTGCGGTTCGGGTCTTACCCCCGGGGGTACACATGCTCTCGCTTCCTTTTCCCCGAACCAGTGCCAGTTTAATCTCTGCGTGGAAGGGTGATGGTGAGTTTTACGTGTCCACTTGGCGAAGCCGGTTATTCAAGCAAGGAGGGATTCAGGTGTTGCTGTGGAGATATGCTGTAGACTCCAGTGCCCGCGCCCGTGGACTTCAAGTAAAGGAGGTGACCCCCGGGCATGTGCGCGGGCCTCCTTCAAGCAGCCAGAAGGCCTTCGGATCAAACATCCAGGTTTCCAGAAGAAGAAAAAGAAGGAATTCTGCCTCCAGACTGAGGCGCAAGCTCCTGCCTGAGTTTCCAGACTGCTGGCCTGCCCTTCACATTCCCAACTCCAGCCCCCAACGTCGTCCACCGCGGACGACTCTCCAGCCTGCCTTGTGGAACTGGGACTAACGGGTGCCCACAGTCGCATGCGCCACTTCCTTAAAATACACCTCTCCGTACAAACATTAGCTTGGTTCTGTGTCTCTGGAGAAGTCTGCCTGATTCCCAAGGTCATGGAGGACATTGCACCCTGAATCTGCTCTCTTCGGTTCATCTAGTTTGTCCTCCAGATGCTAATCCTGGGGCTTCCGTCCCCACCAAGTGAAGAGAGGGAACTTTCTGGAGTTTCTGCCTCTCCCCGTGTGGGCAGCCGGTCTCGGGGCTCCACCCCGACACGGACCTCTCCCACTTCCCTCCTCCACCAACTCACTAGGGAGAACCACCTTCCCACCACCCCCCCCCACCTTGGGTGCGCCTGGGCAATAGGATTTGGCCACCTGAGCGATCCTGGTGAATTCCATCACCGCTCTGAACGCCGGGGAAGACGCATCCGGGTTCCCAGGCCATTCCCACCCAGCCCCTCCCCAGCACCAATATTTGTCTTGCGAATTTGCAGGCGGCCTCGCGCGCGCGCCTGCACCCTTGAGGAAGCACACGGATAGTCTGAGCCTTGGGTTTGTTTGTTTTCCATTTCCTGGGATCTGGGAGGAAGTGTTATACACACAGCGATAGGTATTTCACCTCCAAAGGATCCCAGGCATGGAGTCTGAAGAGTCACATCTCATTCAACAATCCTTTCCCCAAGTTCAGCGATCAGACAGATAGACATATGGAAGGCGCTAAAGTTAGGTACCGCAGATACGAGAAAGATGTTCGCGCCGCACCCGCGTTCTTCAGCCCTCGGCGCGCAGAACACCATCCTGTTAAAAGCGGTCTATTTTTGTGGCACTCTTTTGCTTATATTGAGATATAAAATTATTAGTCTGAGGTTGGCTCCCATCATCAGAGCCTCAGATTCTTGGAGAGTGGCCCACAGTCTGTTCCAGTCACTCCCTGCCAGGGACAGAGCCCGCACAGGAGCAAAAATAGGTCTTCCTGCCGAAACCTGCTGAGCTACCGGGAAAGCGATGTGCGAGAAGAATTGAAGACCCTGGCCTTAAGAAAGTTTCGGTGTTCTCCGCAGGCAGACTCGCCCTTGGTAGGTGGCTGATAATATGAAATTATAGAGTTTCAGCGGATATCAGGGACGGAGCTAAAAGGGACTTGGCAGTCAGCGGCCCTGTTACAGGAGAGTTTTGCATATAAATTACATATGCATATGACATTTTAGCTCCAACTTTACATGTGTTTTGGAGGCTGGATTCAGCCTTGTCCCCGCCTGTCTGTTTGCTTTCCCCTTTGCTGCATCAATATTAATCCTGCTGTTTTTAGTTAGTTTTGGAGGAAAGCACGGGTTTTCTTCTTCTTTATTCGAAACGGCAAGTGGGACACGGTGGGTTTTTTCGTGCGCTATCAGCGCCCTTTATATTTTCATTATTTTTTAATTTTTTTCGCGAGCCCCTGGCATCCTCCAGTGCGGAAAAATGTGTCCGGTCTTTCTCTCTGGTTAAATGTTTCCAGGGTGATTCCTGTCTGCCCCCCCCCCTCCCCCCATGCCCTCCTTTTCAGCGGGTAGATTTTTTTTTTTTTTCGATTAACTTCTATTGTCCATTATTTGTCCCTTCTTGGAAATCTGAGAGCCCTCCCGTGGGGAAAAGTGTGACTTCAGGACACGGAGTTTCAGCCTTCACCTTCCATAAGGATGAGGGTGGGCTCCGGGGAGAGTGACCAGCTTGACCACCCCAGAGAGTCAGAGGCTGAACTGAGACCAGAGCCGGTCATTGAAATTCTTCTCCACGATGGTCGTATAGACCCCGCGGGGACGGGAGGGTCTGGAAATTAGAGCTTGTGGGTCAGATCTGAGGTGCTCCCTGCTTTGTTGTTGTTGTTGTTCAGTGAAGCCTAGGCCCGCGGTGGGGCTTGAACTCAGCACCCTGAGATCAAGAGTCACGTGCGCTACCGACTGAGCCAGCCCGGCGGCCTCGCCTCCTGCATTTTGTTCAGCCTGAAAGCGAAGCATGGTGTTTGCGTCTTTAAATGGTAGAAAAGAGATCGAAAGGGACGTGACATTCTACGGAATTGGAACCTCCGTGCCCATACAAGCTGTGGTGTGGGTGCACAGCCGCATCCATTCGTTGGCATATTACCTGTGGCTGCTTCTGTGCTGCAAGGGCCGAGGACGGTGGTTGTCGCTGAGACGGGAGGGCCGGCAGAGCCTAAAATACTTTGCAGAAAAAGTGTGCTGGCCTCCGCGCGGGCACGCACGCCTTCATTCTCCAGACAGATTGACGTAGTTAGCATTTTCTTCTAATTCAGTCAAACCTTTCCGCTCATTGCTGGATTTGGTCTTCACCGTTTATATTAAGGGAAGAGACCGTCACAGCCAGATTCAGATTAAGTCTTTTGCTGGGCATTTCAGATACAAAGTAATGCATGGGAAGTGGGTTGCGGACTGATCTTCGGAGTCCCCGTTTTGAATTCTACCAGGGAGTCCCCGTTTTGAATTCTACCAGTGGTATCTCAAAATGGCATTAATAATTGTCCATCAGCTGGAACAAGAGGAGAGTGGATGTTTGAGTCTCCACTTTGTAGACTGGCCCATTCTGGTATTCGTAGCAGTCACTAAGCTGCTTCTTTTTTTTTTTTTTTTCTTTTTTTTTTTTTTAATGTTTACTTACTTTTTTTGAGAGAGACAGAGACAGAATGCGAGTGGGTTAGGGACAGAGAGAGAAGGAGACACAGAATCCGAAACAGGCTCCAGGCCCGAGCTGTCAGCACAGAGCCCGATGCGGGGCTCGAACTCACGGACCGCGAGATCATGACCTGAGCCGAAGTCAGACGCTCAACCGACTGAGCCACTCAGGTGCCCAGGCACCCCCCCCCCCTTTTCTTTTTAAGTTTATGTATTTATTTTGAGAGAGAGAAAGAGAGCAGGAGGGTAGAGAGAGAGAATCCCAAGCAGGCTCTGCACTGTCAGCACAGAGCCCGACGCGGGGCTCGAACTCACAACCTGAGCCGAAGCCAGGAGCTGGACGCTCACCCGACTGAGCCACCCAGGCGCCCCGAGTCACTACGCTTCTTAGAAGGGATGTTGACAAAGCATTTCTAGGCTGGTGTGAACACATGATAAAGAGAGCCCTAAACTCTTTCCTAGGAGGAAATACTAAGGGAAAGGGACCTGCGATCTCTTGGAAGGAGGGGTAATGGGAGGCAGGCATGAGAATTAGCGCCAACGACCTGAAATGCTGTGGAGCAGAACCGGGATTCAGCTTGCATTTCAGGTTACGAGCACCAAAGCTGGGAGCTGCGTACGGGCATGTTTCGGCGTATTAGAACCAAGATTCCATCAGCTGAAAGCAGTGAACCATGAAATGGGCAACAGGCCCGGGAAGTGCCCTTTCCTGGAGATGGCTGACAGTCCCTGACGCAGCCTGTCCTAGAAAAGGTTCCAACATTTGTTGTTCGGCCCCCCGAGCGCCTAGCGCGTCTCACCCAAAGTTGAATGGATTTGAGTTCCTCCCCCATCCCGCTCAAGTTGCATTCGAACCGGGGTCGCCAAGCCTGGGTTCAAGGGTAAGGGGCTAATTCCGGCATCCGAATTTCTGCTTGAAATGGTTTGTAGAAACGCAGTTCAGTCAATTTATTAATTTAGTGTACAGGGGTTTGGGAAGATGTGGCCAGCCGCACCACTAACACAGAGTGAGATGCAGGGCAGCTCACGTGTTGTTCCAGAACGATTTTTCAGGGGCGCCTGGGTGGCTCAGGAGGGGAAGCATCTGAGTCTTCATGGCAGCTCAGGTCATGAGCCCACAGTCAAGAGATCGAGGCCCGAGTTGGGCTCTGGGCTGGGCATGGAGCCTGCTTAAGATTCTCTCTCTCTCTGACCGTCCTCCACTCACGGGCACACACTTGCTACTCTGTCTCAAAAACAAATAAACATTAAAGAAATTTTCTGAAAACATTCCAAAGCACCAGCCAGGCCCTTAGCTCTCCAATGTGGGAGACTTTTTTTTTTTTTTATTTAGTTTTTTTTGTTTTTTTTTTTTTTTTTTTTTTTTTTTTTTTTTTTTTTTAGCACACCATCGTGTTTTCCGTAGAGATAATATAATAAGAAAAAGGAGACTCATTGGTCTTGTTATGGCATTAAAAAGAGCCAGCAGTTGGCCAGACAGACTGATTCTCTGTGATTTGCATGTTATCGAGAAGCCTCTGGCTTGCTGAAATTCTTCATAAAAACTCCAATGGCGATACATTTCAGATGTCCCAGTTTTCACTAATAAAGAGCTTGCGGAAATGTTCTCTGAGTAGATCCCTCATTCACACGACAAATATTTACTGAGAGGCTGTTGCAAGCAAGGCGCTGGCAAAAGCTATGATTCTTTATATCTTTTCAGGATTTGGGCTGTTTTCGGCGTTGAGGATTTCTTGCTCTGACAAATATTTGTGGGGTATCAGCTCTGTGTAAGACACCAGGCCGGGCGGAGTATGATGGGAGACGTGGTACGGGGTCATGGCTAAGAATACTTAGTCTTCCAAAGAAGACTCTGGAGCCAGACTCTCTGGATTTTAGCCTCACCTTCTCTGAGCCTTTGTGGGAATGTTCCATAACCTCCCTGGGCCTCAGTTTATTTACCTCTAACATGGGGACTAGAGGGCGCTTGGGTGGCTCAGTGGGTTGAGCATCCTGCTTCAACTCAGGGGATGCTCTCATGGTTTGTGGGTTCGAGCCCTGCGTCGGGCTCTGTGCTGACAGCTCAGAGCCTGGAGCCTCCTTTGGATTCCGTGTCTCCCTCTCTCTCTGCCCCTCCCCCACTTGTGCCTTGTCTCTCTCTGTCTCCCTCTCTCTCTCTCTCAAATATAAACACTAAAAAAAAAATTAAGATCAGCATGAATTTTTAAGTTCACACTAATAGTGATCTTTAAATATACACATGTACATACAATGGTCCTTATTTTTAATTTTGATTTAAAAAATTTCTTGGGGCACCTGGGTGGCTCAGTCGGTTGAGCGTCCTGCTTCGGCTCAGGTCGTGATCTCACGGTTTGTGGGTTCCAGCCCCGCGTCGGGCTCTGGGCTGACGGCTCGGAGCCTGGAGCCTGCTTCCGATTCTGTGTCTCCCTCTCTCTCTGCCCCTCCCCCACTCACACTCTGTCTCTCTGTCTTTAAAACATAAAGAAAACATTACAAAAAAATGCCTTTAAAATGGGGGCTGGAACTACCCCCCAACAAAGCACAGTCGTGAGGATTACGGGAGTCAGTGTGTGTGAAGCTTGTAGACTAGAGTCTGGTGCATGGCACAACCCGATAGTGTTACTTTGCTGAGCTATTCAAGAGGCTGTGTTATCCCTGTATCCTTCAGTTGTATGGCAGTTTATACATTGCCCCCGGAAGCATCCTTCTGATGCTCACAATTGTAAGATTTGGGGCACGTAGGGCAGTCTTTCCATACTCTTTTTACACTTGAAGAAATGAAGTGCAGAGTGGGAAAGCGGCTTGCCCGTGGGCCCCCAGAACCAAAGACCTCAACCCTCTCAGTACGATACCTTTCCCGCTCGTCTTTTAGAATCGGGGCCATAGGACGGGTCGGTCCCTCCCGGGTGGGCGCCGGCTGTGAGCCAAGGGACCTGCTGTCTTCAACGGCACAGTGAAGTCAACACGCTCGGCTCTCCGAAGCAGTGTTCCCTGTAGGAGTCAGGAGGCTGGGGGCTGGGGGTGTCTTTCACAGACCTGTTTCTAGAACCGTTCTCCTGTTTATCTGGGGACCTTGGAGCCAAGTAGGAGACACCAAGAGAAACAGAGCTGATGCAGAGCAGAGCGGATGTGGCCACACTCACTGCTCTCTACCTCCAGGTCGGGCCTCTGGCAACATCTCTTGTGCGAGAATGATTTTTATTTTCAACGTTTTTTATTTTTTATTTTTGGGACAGAGAGAGACAGAGCATGAACGGGGGAGGGGCAGAGAGAGAGGGAGACACAGAATCCGAAACAGGCTCCAGGCTCCGAGCCATCAGCCCAGAGCCTGACGCGGGGCTCGAACTCACGGACCGCGAGATCGTGACCTGGCTGAAGTCGGACGCTTAACCGACTGCGCCACCCAGGCGCCCCGAGAATGATTTTTAAAGGTACAGCTCGGGGCTTTGCGGCAGCGACCTTGGAGCATTCACCGGACCCACCGGGAGGTCATGAGGACGGCTGAGGATCCTCTGAACAAATCAAGAAAATTGGATAGAGATTTCCAGAGTGTTTTCTGGGGAATCCTTTAACCCAACTACGTGGGATGTTTAATTTTCTGTGTCAGTCTGGCTGGGCTACGGGACCCGGTTGTTTGAGCAAACACCCGTTTAGATGTTGCTGTGAAGGCACTTTTAAATGAGATGAACACTTAAATCTGTAGACTTTGAGTAAAGCCGATTATTCTCTGGAATGTGGGTGGGCCTCACCTAATCAGTTGAAGGCTTTAAGAGCGAAGCCTGAGGTTTCCTGAAGAAGAAGCAATTCTGTCTCCCGACTGCAGCATAGAAACCCCACCCACGTTTCCTGCCTGTCGGCCTGGCCTGCCAGCATCTAACATCAACTCTTACCTGAATTTCTAGTCGGCAGAGTTTGGACTTGCCAGCTTCCCTGCACACAGGAGCCGAATTCTTAAAATAAATCTTTCTCTCTCTCTATTCCTTTCTCTCATATATATTGTATTTTAGTTGGGGAGACAGACAGTCCAAAGCACCATAAAGAAAATCAAGCCTAGGGACGCCTGGGTGGCCCAGTGGATTAAGCGTCCTACTCTTGGTTTCGGCTCAGGTCGTGATCTCGTGGTTCGTGAGTTTGAGCCCCCAGTCGGGCTCTATGCTGACAGTGTGGACCCTGCTTGGGATTCTCTCTCTGTGTTCCTCTCTTCTCTTTCTCTCTCTTTCTCTCAAAATAAATGAGAAAAAAAAAAAAAAAAAAAGCCCAGTGATACGAAAGCAATGGCTGGTGGCTGGAGCCACCTTAAGGAGATTGGTCAGGGAAGGTGTCTTGAGGAAATGACGTGTGGCCGAGAACGAAAATAGGATCCAGTTGGGTGAAGGCCAAAGGGAAGAGCATTGCAGAAGGAAGAAGAGCGAGTGCAAAGGTCCTGTGGTGGGCACGGGCTTGGAGCGTTGGAAGAACAGAAGGCGGTCGGGGGGCAATTGAGCTCCCAGAGGTGAACCGATGGGTCGCACAGGACCTTTTAGAAGGTATTCTTGCGGCGGAATAATGAAAGCAACCTTGATAGCTCCTTCATGCCAGGTGGGATTCTAGCCGCTCTCCATATGTCACGTCTCCTCCCTACTGAGACCCTGCAAGCAGACGTCGTTATCCTCATTGTACTGACAAGGACAGGGAGGCGGAGAGATGGGGGATTACCTTCTCAGGGTGAGTCACGGCAAACCCGTGGCGGGTCCCGGATAGAAACGCGATCCGGTGCCCTTCAGACCCCACGCCTTATTGAGATGTCCCCGGTCGCCAAGAGGAGTTCACTGGACTCAGGGCCAGCGTCCTGGTGCTTCGTGAACGTGCGTGGGTTCCCAGGCCCTGGAGGGTCATGCCTCCTGTTGACCCTGAGCTGAGTGGCGTTTCAGGACCCTGAGAGGGGAGCACATTCTCATCAGGACCTGCCAGCCGCTGGACAGCCACCGGAGACATCAGGTTGCCCTTCATGCCATGAGCCAGAACGAGGACCGAGCAGCGATCTTCCCTTTCCCCGGGTCGAATTTGAACTTGCATGGGGAGGAGGTACCTTTTTGCCGAAGAGAACGGGGAGGGGCAGGCCTGCGAGGCAAGCATGGAGGGAAGGGCAGAGAAAGAAAGGAGAAAGGAGCACAGCCTAGTAGGCAGGCTGTGGTCTCAGCCTTCAAAACCCCATTGCTTCTCTGATTGATACTTTTCAATTATTCCTTCCCATTTCACTGACATTTGAAATGCTATTTTTTTTTTTCGGAGCGATAACTTCACATGCGTAGGCTCCCACAGTCCTGGTAACCCTGTTTAGCTGTAGTGGTAAATTGCTTCCTTGTACAACATAATGGCATTGACAGCCTTTTGCTAGGGAAATGAGTTCTCCAGTGGGACATGCCAATGATAAGACGTCCGGTTTTGAAATTGTATTTCTCTGTATCAGAATTAAATCTGGACTTTATATTTCTGGGCTGCTATGCTCAGGAGCTGGCCCCTATACAGTAACCCCGAGACTGACAAGCAGGGCTTACACAGGGACTGTTTCGCTTAAATTGGATCTGAGCTTTTATGCGCTCTCCTATTATTAGCTATTAAAATCTCTCAGACGGCACCCACCTCAACACCCCTTATTTCTTCTTCTTCTTCCTCTTCCTCTTCAGCGTGGTCTCTTTTTCCCCCCTTTTTAAAATAGCGATCGGGTTTTCCAAATCTGAAACCCAGACAACTGACTTGCAGAGTGGAGGAGAAGAAGATTTCTCGTCTCGGAGGCCATAATTCCCATCCCGAGGCTGAAAGGTGTAAAATTAACGCAAACTTAGTAAAATGCAGTATTGATTTTCTGTGATTCATAGGGGGATCTGCTTTTCATTACAATAGGGGGTCAGAGCTGAGCATATAATACGGGGAGGCTGAAAGGCTTTTGTGTGAATGACTCTTTGCGGATGGAAAAGGGGGGGTGGTCGTCAGATGCTGTCTATAAACCCAACTCATGCTTTCCCTTCCTTGGCACTTACAGGCCTGTCTGCCCCCCCCCCCCCCAAGTCTTCGAGCCCCCGCCCCGCCGCCCCCCTCCCCAGGACAGGAATAATTCAAGGTGCCCCCTGCCCCCCCAAGCTTTTTCATCTGCATGGGTTTTTCACCATGTTCTAGTTTTTGCCTGGTTAATGCTCTTACTAACACGCCATCACCCCGCTGAATAAAGGCAGTGGCCTGGAGGGCATTGGCACACGCAATGTCATTTGAGCATTAATTTCCCTCTTAAAATAATAATTAAAAAAAAAAATCAGCCGCACCCAGGTACGGATTTTTTTTCCTCTGCTTGTGTTCTGTGAAGATCCAAGAGCTCTCTCTTGGTCCCTTGACCCCCCCCCCCACCCCCCCCCCCCCAGTTTGAGGTTCTCCGGCTTCCCGGCTGCCTCTTCTTCCCGGACGACTTCATTATTGGCACTGGAACGAGGTGGGGCGGTCCCAGAGTCTAAAATATCCTCCACGAATTCGGTTTAATATTGTGGACGTCCTATCATCCAGCAGGAGGCGTGGGGTGCTTCTCATGGGAATGACGGTCAAGGTTGCAGGTGCAGTGGCTCAGGGCTGACCTTGAACTGGCTCCCTGCTGAGAGGTGGGCGCAGCGCAGCTTTGGGGAGCCCCCCACGGCCCCCTGCGGGGCCGCAGGCTGCTTCAGAAGCGGACTCCGGCCCGTTTGGAGGCCGGCGCCTCTCCTTCCGCGGGGTCGTGGCAGAGATGCCGGCAAGTCGACCAGAACGTAATTTTGTAGCTCGTGTGTTTCCTAAATGTCATTAATAGTCAGGAACGCTGAATACAGAAGGGCAAGTTAAATCCTGTCATTGAAACAGCAAACAGCTTTAGTCAAATGTATTGGCAAAGGATTAAAAATGCATCAAGGATGTAGTTGTCTTCTCTATGGGAAGCCCTTATTAATAGTCTGAAGAGTGGAAAGCTTTGCCCTTACACAATCAGCACCGTAGTCGTTTCTTTAAAAATATGTTTTAATGTGTGAAATTGCAGGATGCCAACGTTGCCATTAAAACCCCTCTCCAGTTCCAATAATTTCTCCACTTACATTCCTTTTCCTCCCTCCCCCCCATTTTTTTTTTTTTTTTTTTAATTCGACTTCTTCCAAAGCATACTTCCAAGCGGTCGGAGCAGACACGCAGGGCTACTGGGCAGCAAACGCTCACAGCTCCTGCTTCTAGTTCTGCCGGCTGTGGCCACCGAGGGGGGCGGTCCTGCTGCCCCCCCGGGGGGAACCCTGCTCACCGGGCGACCGAGGGCAAGAATGCCTTTCCTTCCGGGGAATTCAGGCTCCAACGTCTGTGGCAGAAAGAGCACGATCTGGTCCCGTCTCTGTCTTGTCATTGCTTGGGCGCCCACTGCACACTGGGAGGTGTGTATGTGACGGTGCCGCTCATGTTTCGCAACTCTGGGGTCCATGTGGTCACAGAGGCACGCCCAAGGTCAAGAGTGAACGTGGATCAGAGCCAGGCTTGGGTCTATCGGATGTCTCAGCTGCTTCCCCGTCCCCTCCCTCCCCTCCCCTCCCCTCCCTTGTTTCCTGTTGCGGCTCAATCTAGTTATTCAGTAGACATTTTTCTGAGCACCTATTGTGTGCTGGCGTCCAACATGAATGAGACGCAGCGTCTGCCCTCAGGCACCCAACTTCTTTCCCCAGCACACGACCCCAGGAAACCTGGGGCTGGCTGTGGGTCTCCACTCCCGTCCTCTTCCAGACCTGTGTGCTCCAACACCATGACCCGTGGCGAAATGAGAAGTGTGTGAAAAAAAAAAAAAAATCACCCCTCACTCCTGTCTTTCTTGAATTTCTACCAATCCCCAGGGCAACGGGTGACAGCCACAACAGCTTAGTGATCCTCCTCCTGGCTCCTTCTGCCTTGTGTTTTTGATTCAGCGCTCATGTGCCATATTGTTAACACTCGCGCTCACGGACGACTATTGTCGCACGCGCACACACACTCACGGAAAAAAAAAAAAAAAATCAATGCAATTTGAATTTTTCCTCCCCAGCCCAGTCTTTGGTAAAATTGTTGTGGAGAGCTATTGATCTCTTATTGCGATGTGATTTTTCAACAGCATTAAGGTAAACACAGTCTTATTGTGTTCATTTTACTGGATAACACTTATCGAGACAAAAGGAGATACATAGCTGCTGGGGCTACTGGGCTTACCTCTAGGAAAGATACAGTGAATCACCTCCAATAAAAACAAAGCCAAACAAAAAGCTCTCCATGCTGAACGGATCGGGAAATTGCTGTCTTGTCACTAATTTTGATTGAATTGAGTCGACAGTCTCTGAACTGGTTCACTGATACAACAATAGAAAACATTTAACTGTTTCTTACGCTTTTACGCATAGGAAGTGGGTGTTCAGAAAGTCAGTAGGATGCGTGTGTTCGAGGCTCAGACCCATCGCAGATGACAGATTGCCCGGGACTTGGATCCTGGGACTTGAGGAGCTCAGATGCTCTCCGGGAGAGCGCCCGCGGCCGCTGCTGACTTGACTCTCGCCCAGGGGTAGGGGACTGGGGCCCAGAGTCGGCGATGTTAATGACCACGCGAGCTGACATTTATTGAGGGCTTTCTACGCATCATTATATGTATCATTTCATTAAATCCTCACGGCATCACCATGAGGGCACTGCCTTAACGACCCCCATGTCTCACAGGGGGCAGAACTCAGCCGTTGCCAGAGCTGGTTAAGAACCAGTCTTGGGTCAGGAGGCAGGAAACTTCTCTTCTGCCTGTGGCTTCACTGATGGACTTGCCTCCAGTTCCCAGCTGCTACTTGCCAACATCGAAATTAGTCAGGCTTCTCCAGAGAAACAGAAGCAATGGGATGAATCGATATACGTACTGGGTAGGCTAGCTGGCCACAGACCCAGGGAAAGAATGAACATTGCAGCTTGAGGCTGGAGGCCATCTGCTGTGAGAATTCCTTCTTGCTCAGGGGAGCTCAGCCTTCTCGCCTAAAACCTTCAACTGATTAGATGAGGCCCACCCACATGGTGAAGGATAATTCTGCTTTAGTCACAGTCTGCTGTTTTAAATATTAATCCCAACTAAAAAAAAAAAAAATACCTTCACAGCAACATCTAGACTAGTATTGGACCAAATCTCTGGGTACCGTGGCCAGGCCATAAAATTAACATGCAAAATTACCCATCACACAACTTGTCACCTATACGCATCTCCTGAAAGCACACATAATCTCCAAACAAAGACAATAACAAGGTCATGCTTACACCTAGCACAATACACCATCCCATGCACAACCGAAAACGCATTAACCCTTTCCCCAGCACGGGATGCGAGTCCTTGGGTGGCTTTTACTTCTTTCTCTTTGGCATCTTGTCATTTGAATACTTGCAAAGTTAGCAATACTCTACTAGATGTTCGGGCAAGTTGCTAATGTTTCTGAACGTTGGTCTCCTCCTTCCTGAAGCGGGGAAAGTCGCCCCAACCCCACCGCCCCCGGGTGGGGGGGGGTGACGGTTCAGTGGCCTGGGGCTTGTAAGACGCCCCACGCCCAGTGAATGCAAGCCGTTTCCCCCTTTCCTCTTGGAATCGCGTTTCCACCTCCAGCACGTGGTGGCAGGCTTTGAGTAAGTATCTCGGGCTTTGTGGGCCAGCACGGCTTCTGTTCCCCCCGTTCCAGCCTGTCCTTGCAGGGCGAAGGCAGCCATCGCGCATGGCTGGGCAAATGGGCGTGGCCAGGAGCCAATAAAACTTTATTGCGGTTGCCCAGAAGTGAACCTCGCGCCGTTTTCATGAATCATAAAATTCTGTTCTTTTCGACTGTTTTCCGAGCATTCAAAAACGGGCAACCACCCGCGGATCACGGGCCCTACGGGGGGCGTAGCGCGCCACGCCCCCTACTGGACTCCGAACCGGGTATGCTTTGCTCCGCCCAGTGCTCCCAGCACATTTCCTACCCATCCACTTATTAATTTATTAACAATTTCACCGGCCCAACCCACACAAAGGCAAACTTTGTTCTTCCCGGTTCCCCGGGGAGCCTTCATTTGGGGGTGTGGCCTGGGGAGAGACCAGCGAAGCCACGCGGTGTGGTCTATTAAAGCACAGCTGTTCCTCAATTAGGACTCAGAAGATCGTCCTGCTGTTTTACGGCGGCGCGATGTGCCTTGTGTTGTCAGCAGGCGCCACGAGGCGGGATCGCGGCTCTTAAGTCTCTCCCTCCGCCTCCCGCGGACGCCCGTCCCGGGGCGGGGGGGGCCGGGTTCCCACCCCCCTGCTACCTCCGCTGTCCTCGGCCCTGCCCCGTCCAGCCCCAACCACGACCGGGGGGTACCGCTGCCCCCCTGAGGTCCAGACCCTGGTCCGCACCCCAGAGGGTGGCGGGAAACCGAGGTCACTGTGGGTGCTCTGCAGATGCAGCCTGAATAGCATGGTGTCCTTGCTTTGACCCAAAGGAGGCTTCCGCTGGGACCGCTGACGTTGCGAACAGCCTCCCATCGTGCTCCCCGCAAAGGGAAAGTTGGCTGTGGATTCCGAAAGTCTAAGCTTTAAGTACCATTTACATCGCTCCCATTTCCTACAACCAATTAAAGGGCCCATCAGAGAGAGTACTGAATGTTCTCAGTCTCCCACGCAAGCCCAGCTTATTTTTACTTCTGTAATATTTAGGATATTATTTTCCAAGGGGCGCCTGGGTGGCTTAGTCAGGTGAGCGTCTGACTTCGGCTCAGGTCATGATCTCACAGCTCTGTGAGTTCGAGCCCCACCTCCGGCTCTGTGCTGACAGCTCAGAGTCTGGAGCCTGCTTCAGATTCTGTGTCTCCCTCCCTCTCTGACCTTGCCCACTCTCACTCTGTCTCTGTCTCTCAAAAGTGAATAAACATTAAAAAAAAATTAAAAAAAAGAATATTATTTTCCAAGATCATATGTGAGTTGGCCCCACCTACCCATCAACAGTGGCCCACGCCAGGACGCCCCAGAGCCTTTGCACTGTCTTTCTTGGCCTCCTTTGGTCTTCCCTTAACGGTCATCTCTTCCCAGAGACCTCTGCAGGTCATGTTGTCGAAAGGCATTCTCCCTCTTATCACATCATCCTGTTTATTTGTACTATTTCCAAGTCTTTTTTTTTTTTTAAATGTTTTTATCTATTTTTGAGACAGAGAGCGACAGAGCATGAGCAGGGGAGGGGCAGAGAGAGAGGGAGACACAGAATCCAAAGCAGGCTCCAGGCTCTGAGCTGTCAGCACAGAGCCTGACGCAGGGCTCGAACTCACGGACTGTGAGATCATGACCTGAGCCGAAGTCGGACACCCAACCGACTGAGCCACCCAGGCGCCCCTGTGCAGTTTGCAACTCTTTGGTCTGCTTCTCCTCCCCATCCTGTCACCCTCCGCTGTCATGTAAACTGCATAAAAGCTTGGCCCAAAGTAGGAGCTCAATAAATCCTTGTTGACCAGATGACTGAAATGTGTGGCAAGAGAAAGAACATCCCAGACTGGGGACTGCTCTGGAAGAGGAATCAGAGCCCTGGGATTCAAGATCAGCTTCAACACGTGGTCGCTGGGGTCTGGGGCCAATCACTTGGCCTTTGGGCAGTGGTCTCTACAGCCGAGGAACAGGGGCAGTGCTAGAACCTTCCCCTTTAGGAGCGCTGGGACCGTGAAATGTCGCAAAGGTTATAAGCTTCACACCATGCGACACATCTTAGTCACCGGGGACGCTGCAACTCCTGGAAGGCAAGGACAGAGGGAGGCCAAGTTTTGTCACCGCACCATCTGGCAGAATCCCCGTTCACTTTCCATAGTCATCGGTGGGCCCGTCAAAGCCAACACTGAGGAACTGAGAATAAAAGAATCGTTTCCTGCAAGAGAGATTGTCTGGCGTCCCCAGTGTTGTGGACTGACTTGTGTCCCCACAGAATTCGTAGGTCGGGGCGCCAACCCCCAGTATCTCAGAACACGACTGTCTTTGGAGGTAGGGCCCTTAATGGGTGACGTAGGTTAAGTGAGGTCCCAGTCTAGCCTGGCTGGTGTCCTTACAGAGAAGATTGGGACACAGGCACAGAGGGAAATCATGGCAGGACCCAGGGAGAAGGGGGCCGTCTGTGAACCAAGGAGAGAGGCCTCAGGGGAGACCCATCCTGGCTACCCCTTCATCTCTGAGCTCCAGATCTCTGATCTAGAACTCTAGAGAATATATTCTGTTGTGTGAACGCTCACGCCTGTGGTGCTTTGTGACGGCGGTCCCTGGACAGCCCCTCTGTCGCCATAACACGACTCCTGGCTGTGGAAAACCGACCTCGTTCAAGGCACCGCGAGAAGCGTGTTCTAGCAAAGATCTCCTGGCTTGTCCCAGCGACCTGGCAAGGCGGTTCTCATCGCCCCCTGGCGTAGGATGGGGAAACTGAGACAGAGAGGGGGTAAAGTGACCTGCCCACGGGTGCACAGCCAGGGCGAGACCACACTAGAGCAGTGTGGTGGTTAAGTGTAGAAGTTCTGGGGAAGAACTCGGGGTTGGAATCCGGCTCTGTCCTTTGCGCGTGTGGGGTCTTGGCATGGCCGCTCGGCCAGTTTTAGGTTCTTTGTCTTTTTTTTTTTTAACCTTTATTCATTTTTGAGAGAGAGAGAGCATGAGTGGGGAAGGGGCAGAGAGAAGGAGGTACAGAATCCAAAGCAGGCTCCAGCCTCTGAACTGTCAGCACAGAGCCCGACGCGGGGATGGAACTCATGAGCCGCGAGATCATGACCCGAGCCGAAGCCGGACGCTTAACCGACTGAGCCACCCGGACTCCCCAGGTTCTCTGTCTTTAAATGGGGTGAATAACAGTGGTGCCTGGTGCATAGAGCGGCTGAGGGGCTTTGAGGACAGAATGTGCCCGAAGGGCTTTCTTAGCCCAGCAAGCGGCTCAAGATGAACTCTCAGCTCCTGGGCACTGTTCACAATTCTCGCACCAGGTTGCCCTGACTTGAGACCTGCCCTCTTCCTCTGCCCCGAACCCCGGCCCTGGGGATGGGGCCTCTGGGCTGGAACGAGCCGCGGGTCCCGCAGCCTGGGGCACGGCCCGCCGCAGGGGAGCTGGCCTCCGCGGCAAATCTGGTGGTTTGTGCCCCTCTCTGAGCCCTTGGGACCGCTAGCGAGCCTTCCAAGGACCTTCTCCGGTGCCTCAGCTGTCCTAGAACAAACGAGAAGCCTGCTGTGGCAGCCAGTAGCCTCCTTTATTAAAGAGCACAAATGTCAAAAAGGTGTGAAAGCAAGACTCCGTGTGAATAACGTAGCTCAGGAGATCGAAAACGACTCTTAGGCAATGTGAACCCTCTTTTGTTTTGGCTGTGATGAAACTACTGAGCTCCCTGAGAGTGGGGAAGAAGTTAAAGCAGCAAATAACCCTGCTTCGTAAGCACAGCTGCCAAAGGCCCAAGGGTCCTGAAGGGTTTTCGAACCCGCTCGCGCCCTCGACGACCACATACGGGATCCTGTGCGGTGGACGGCAGGCAGTCCACCCTCCCTGCACCCGTGGCATCCAGCGTGACGCCTGGCACAGGCAGATGTGGGGTAACGAAGCAGTGAGTGAGCGAAGGGAAGAATGAATCGCGCACGCGCGTCACAGAGGGGTTAGATGCGAAGGAAGCTCGCAGCTCTGCCGTGGCTCCCCCAACTCTTAGTCACGTTATTCCTGGAAATTTCTTCCTGTCAAAATCACGTCAGGAAAATACAGCAGCGAGTGCAATCTCCATAGCTTCTGAGGTGGGAACTTAGGCATCACAGCGGTTGGTCAAATATGTGTATCCAGAGAGTTCCAGGTGGGTCTCACTCAGGGTGGACCGACCTGGGTAGCGTCTTGGCCTGGGGGTGGGGGGGAGCTGTTGAAGTAGAAAAGGTGTGCAGGCAGAGCACGCCTGGGCCTGGTCCTCCGCAGCTGCCTGCTGGTCCCGAAACCTTCATCAAGTCATGGGGCCTCAGTTTCTGCATCTGTCAAATGGGGACAGTGGCAAATGGGGCTGTGTGTGGTTGGAGCCGTGGCTGCTTCGCGGAGAACCCAACGTGCATCAGGCTCCTCTTGCTCCCTTTGCAGATTACGAGCTACGTACAGGTCAGTTTCCTCGCTCGGACACTCCAGGGACCGCTATCAGCCCATCTCTCAGCCCCAAATCTTTGTTTTCTGCCGTCGTTGGTGGCAGTTATCAACAAGCGTTTGCTCAACACCGTGCCTGGTGCACCAGACCGCCCTGGTCAATACTACGGGATGGGCGCAGATGACGGGGCTCTTGGAGGACGGTGGCAGCGCAGTGGCATCCCTCCCAGCCGGGGTCTGACTTGGCTGTGAATCCTCGTCAGCATCACCCATCTCCTGCTTCGTTTCTGTTTCTGCCTTTGGATGGTTGTGACACAGCGGTAAACCCCGGCTCTGGGCCGCCGAGCATCTGATTTCTCCCAGCGTCGGCCTAAAGGGAACACGAATGCTCTGTCATCTGTCTATCTATCTATCTATCTATCTATCATCTATCAATCTATAATTTATCTATTATCTATCCATCCATCTATCTATAATCTATCTATAATCTATTATCTATCTCTCTGTATCTCTATTATCTACCTATCTAATCATCTATCTATAGTCTATCTATATATAATCTGTTATCTATGTATCTATCTATCATCTATTATCTATTTATAATCTATCTATCTATCTATCTATCATATATCTATCATATATCATCTATCTATCTATCTATCTATAATCAATCAATCAATCAGTCTATCATCTATTATCTATCTATAATCTATCTATCTATCTGTCTATCTATAATCTATTATCTATCTATAATCTATTATCTATCTATCTATAATCTATCTATCCATCATCTATCTATATATAATCTATCTATTTATCTATCTATCATCTATCTATCATCTATCTATCTACAATCTATTGTCTGTCTATAATCTATCTATCTATCTATCTATCTATCTATAATCAATCCATCCATCCATCCATCCATCTATTATCTATCTATAATCAATCAATAAATCTGTCTATGATCTATTATCTATCTATCTATCTATCTATAATCAATCCATCTATCTATCATCTATCTATTATCTATCTATCTATCTATCTATCTATCTATCTATCATCTATTGTCTATCTATAATCTATTGGTTCTTCTGCTGGGTGATCCAGACCAGTTTCCGTAACGGGAGGGGCAGAGAGAGAGAGGGAGAGACAATCCCAAGAGGGCTCCTCACTGCCAGAGCAGAGCCTGACGCAGGGCTCAAACTCATGAACTGCGAGATCATGGCCTGAGCCGAAACCAAGAGTTGGACGCTCAACTGACTGAGTCACCCGGGTGCCCCTAGGATTTTGTTTTAAAGCAGTTTGGCCAAACAAAGGCTGGCAACTGTATGTTGATTCTTTGTCTGTCTGTCTGTCTGTCTATCTATCTATCTATCCATCATCTATCTATCTCCCAATTATCTATCATCTATCTACCTATCTATCGTCTATTATTTATCATCTATATGTCTATCAATCATCTATTATCTACCTATTATCTATCTATCTATCCATCATTTATCTACCAATCATCTATCATCTACCTACCTATCATCTATTATCTATCATCTATATGTCTATCAGTCATCTATTATGTATCTATCCATTATCTATCTATCTATCTATCTATCTATCTATCATTTATCTATCTACCAATCATCTATCTATTTATCTATCATCTATCTATCTATCTATCTATCTATCTATCATCTCTTTTCCTATCTGTCTTTCATTTTAAAAGGTACTGCTCTGGGATTCTGCAGACCTGGGCCCCCCTGCTCTGTGGATCACCTCGAGGAAGTTCTGTGAATTAGAAACCCCCGGTGCCTTCCAGGGGCTACTGGTCAGCCACACCTCAGGCACCCCAGGAGGCCTTGTCCTGCTCTGCCCCTTTCTAGCTGGGTGACAGCATACAACTGGCTGCCCCTCTCAGCCTCCTGTGCTCCTCTGCCAACGGACTCACAGAGACTGACTCGGAAGGGCCGTTCTGAGGCCCGGGAGCCAGAGAGTCAGAAAGGCCGGGTGGGGCCTGGACTCAAAGGGTGTCAACCATCGGGGCTTGGTTCCACTCATTCATTCATCTGCTGGCTTCACAAAACCCACGGACCGTTTACTGTGCACCAGCACCTGCACAGCAAGCTGGGGGTGCGATAGCAGACGTGAACAGTCCAGCCTTCGGCTTTTCAGTCTAGTAGGGACCCCGCTAAATACATGGCCCATCTGTTCCCTGTGTGGGGTGAAGACAGAGGCTTCTGGGTGGGGCTTGCAGGGGTTGCTGGAACACAGGGAGCTGGAGAGGGAGAGCATCATCTCACCCAGCCTGGGGGTTGGGCGCTGGAGGGGTGTGGCCCAGCCGGCAGGGGGGACCTTCTGGCTCCCGATGGGAGATGCTCAGTGGGCCAGGGGACAGGTTCCTGGGGAGCCGAGGGATTTAAACACCAAAGAAGGTGTGAATGTGAGATTTCTTGGAACAACAGATGGAACAGGGGCTTTTTCAGAGCAGAGCCGATCTGGAGATCATGCCTCTCCGAGGGCCTCAGTAACAGGCTCCCAAATTCAGAGGGCCTCTCTCTGTTTACGGAGCTCCTTCTCAGGTTTGATTCCATGTGATCTGCATGGCGGGTCCACAAGGTGGATGCCATTATCTCCACCACAGAGGAGGACCTGGGGCTTGGACAGACGAGAGGTCTTGCTCAAGGCCAGCTGGCTGGTCAGCTGTGACGCGACCCCAGACTTCAGATCTGCTTCACCAGCCCTCCGACAGCAGATTCTTCCTCCCAGACCCTCTGGACTCAACAGCCGCCCATCCTGTCTTCTCTCTCTGACATCAGCTGGCTTAAGACGGATCGATCAACTCCTTCAGCCGGTGACCTAGCGTCCTGTGCCTCTGAAGGAGACCCTGACTTCTGTCTGGGGGCTCCCCCTTGTCTGTGGCCATTATGAAGTGACCAGTGGTCCTGGTGCCCCCCACCCCAGCGTATTGGAGGGGGCACCTTCCAAAGAACGATTTTAGAAAGTGCCTTGGGGGGAAAACGGGCCATGTTGACTCCCACAGCGTTTGAAAGGCCGGCATCTGGGGGAAATTCATTATTTATATTCTGCCGGGAGAGTCTGTGGCGATTATGTTTTTCTCAAGGAAAAACATTTGACAAAAAGCCCGGCAAATCAGAAAGAAGAAACCTCACTTTGGAAAAAAAAAAAAAAAGAAAGGAAATAACATTTAGCCTCTGATGTCGGACGCTGATTAATTTTCCAAGTTAAATCTTTTTGAGCTCGGGAAATAGACGACCCTCCCAGCCATCCTGTGGAGACTTCCAGTGAAATGAATGTTGCCCTGCGTTCGTTTTGTTGTTGGGGATACAGGGTCTTTTTTTTTTTTTTTTTTTTTAAGGATATAAATTCCAACCATGTTTTGTGTGAAGGGTCTCAGTGCATACTGACATTGTGAGTGTCAGCCCCAGATCACTTTAATCAGAGAGTGGATATGCATGATAAAACGGATAAGGGACTTTAATCAAAAAATCCGCTGGCCTGGAAACGTGACGCACTGTGCCAAACACACTTCATCCTACTTCTCTTGTGCCATTGCCAAGATTCTATTTCATGAATATGCATCGGGCATGATATTACATTAAAATGTGACATTGGTGTGTGCCGTGGAAGATTTAGAACCCCCCCCCCCACATATATATGTGTTTATCTGTATACACACGCACACACGTGTGCATATACACACACGCAGAAATGTGTATGCACTTGTCTGTTCTGCAAAGTTTTTGTCGACGGGACATTCACGTCCCAATGTGATATCCACCCCCCATCCCCCCCAGCAAAGCTGCTCTGGGAACTGAATATTGGATTTATAACTGGATCATCCCTGTACGAGACTAATGGCGACAGTAGGCAGGGGTCTTATTTATACCCTACCCAGGGGTACTCTGTTCGGTTTCGAGGGAGGGTTACATCTTTCCATTGAAAGCGCCCCTTGGTGAGACAGGGCCCAGGCGGGCGCTGTTGTGGTTTGTTTCTATCTTCAGGGAATTGATTCCGGCCCCAGGAGCGAGGATGCTGTGGGCTTCACCCTGCCGCGGTGGCACCACACGCCTCTTGGGCACGGGGGCAGGAGCCCGGGCGGAAACTGCCCGTGGCCGCCTTCCTGAGGGCTCACGTCTGTGCACGTGGGAGTCCCGGGGGCTCTGGCTCATCGGCCCCCTTCAGCCCCCGACTGCCCTCTTCCGCCGGCTGGGTGCTTCCCCCACCTAGACGGAGGCTGCACATTCAGAGGATTTATCGGAAATAATATCGCGCCGCGCAAAAGCAAGCCCCTTGCAAAGCGAAGGTGCACTGTGCAGATTAAACATGAACGTATTGTCAGATCTTGTTCGATCCCTTGCGGAGCCTCTCCCGTGGAAAGATTCCGGGTCGCGTTTGGCAGGCAGAGTCGTCTAAAGGAGTCAGGGGCGGAAAGGCTCCGTGATGCCATGTGCATGGAAACGGGCTGGTGTTCTCACTCCCCGCAGGGCTGGGTGTCCCTCGGCCTCTGGGGGCGGGGGTGGGGGGCATGGGTGACAAATAGCCAGAGTGAACACCTGCCCGTACATTTTGGCTCCGTGGGCGGCGGCCTGCGCGGTGGGATGTTCCCGGGCGTTAGGGCCCCCGGAGTCACGAGCCTACTGTTCCTGCCTGCTTCAAATCTCTTTCACGGCCACGGTTGTGCAGTTTGTGTGGTGGGTTGACTGTTGTCCCCAAACTCATGTTCGTCTGAAACCTAGCAAGTGACCTTATCTGAAAGTAGAATCTTTGAGGCTGTGATTCATTAAGTACCTGGAAATGAGATTACTGTGGATCTAGGGAGAGCCGTCGGCCCAATGACCGGTGCCTGTAGAAGGACAGGAGAGGACACAGAGAGAGGAGGCCGTGTGGAGACAGGACAGAGAGAAGAGTGATGTGGCCGCAAGCCTGGGACCGCCCGGGGCCCCCAGAAGCCAGAAGAGCCCAGGGAACATTCTCCTCTAGGGCCTTCAGAGGGAGTGTGGCCCAGCTGATAACCTCGAGTTTTGGACTTCTGGCCTCCTGCTCCGTGTGGGGAGGAATTTCTTTTGTTTTCAGCCACCGGCTTTGTGGAACTTGGTTATGGAGGCGCCAGGAGACGAACGCGGGTCCTACAGCCAAGGGCCGCCGAAGACGCCCTCCCATCCCAGAGGAAAGCCTAGAGGCAATCCCCACGGCCTGCTCGGCGGCCGCGGGGCCCAAACCGTGAAGATCTCACCCGCGACCTGGAAGGGCCAAGGGCTGCACGAACTCGCAGCAGGAAGACACAGGTTCCCAGACAAGTGGAGGCCACTCTGTATGGCTGTGGTAAGAATTGGGTCCCCAGAGCCAGGCTGAGGGGGGGGGACCCGCGTGCCCAGAGAGGAGGACGTGGTGGTTTGGCAGCTCCGTTCCCGTCACCCGACTGCGAGGGGACACCTGCCGCCCAAAGCCTAGAGACTGCGAACGTGGGGCCCGAGCCAGTGCACAACGTAGCCCGTGGGAGCCCTCAGAGAGCTGGAGAGGCGTGAGCTCCGCACACGAAGCCTTTGCCGGAGGAGCGCGCAGGGCCCGAAAACCTGGGGCGCCTGGGTGGCTGTCGGTTAAGCGTCTGACTTCAGCTCAGGTGGCGAGTTCGAGCCCCGCGTCGGGCTCTGCGCTGATGGCTCAGAGCCTGGAAGCTGCTTCGGATTCTGTGTCTCCCTCTCTCTCTCGGCCCCTCCCCAGCCCACGCTTTGTGTGTCTCTCTCTCAAAAATAAACAAACATTAAAAAAGAATTTTTTTTTTAAAAAAGGGTGTGGGGTCCTGAGAGTCACAGAAGCGGAAGGGCCCTTCATGATGACCAGACAGGGGTTCACGCTGACGGCACAGGGTGGGGGCATTTATGGCCGGATAACCCTTAGTGAGTCCTTCATCCCTGAACCTCACATTTATCATTTTATCGCCAGGGCTGATGGGGAGATGCAATTAAACAAGATAAATCACATGAACGGTCTACCAACTACGAAGCTTTACATACAATTGGTATTATTTTCCTTTAGAGGAAATTTCCCCTTCCTTCCTTCCTTCCTTCCTTCCTCCCTCTTTCTTTTTCGGGACACCCAGCTCTGCTGGCGTGGGGGGTCCCAGCAGCGTGCTCCCTTTCTGGGCAAAGGCATACATAGCATCTGGCTGAAGAAAGGCATCGTTTGAGGCTAGACGTCTTGGGAAAACTTCTTTGACAATTAATAGACATGTATTGATTTCAGAGCACTTTGCCCACCGCCAACACGTCCAAATTGCTTCTCTGTAAAAACTAAAATCAGCAGTCTTGGACCTTCTTTGGTCACTGATGGCTTCTGGTGACATCAGAATGACTGACAGACCAGTGGGGCCTGCGTCCAGGGTCCCTCAAGAGCACCGCCTGTGGGTCACCTTAGAGGAAGTCGCAAATTGCAGTTTGGGACCTGCTGGGCCAAGAAGCAGGGTTCTTTGTGGTTGGGCCTGAAGTCTGTCGAGATTCTCTCCTATTCGGGCCCCCGAGTTGCTGTTTCTGATGAGCTTTGAGAACATCGGGGAATCAAGCAAGAGAAATATTGTGGTGTTTCAAAAGCTGAGCCGCTGCTCCCAAAGGCTGTGAGAGGCCGATGGGCGAGGGATGGCGTCTGGACCATCAGCCCAGATGACAGCCAGCTTGGAGGGACAGCTGGGTGCCAGGATCCAGCCCCGGACCAGTGAGGTGACGACTGTGTGTCACAGGGGGTGAGACCATGCCCTGCCACACCCCACCCAGGGCCTCAGTTTTCCCATCTACAAGAAGGGCCTCATCCCGGATCGTAGAAAATTTATGAGCAAAGGGACTATTTATAAGGAAAATGCACCTTGAACAACTATGGAGCAGTGGCAAAGGCTTTTGTGTGTCTATATAACTAAGTTGCGTATCCGCTCACTGTAAAAACGGTGGTATTTTCGGGGAAGATCCTACAATCTTAAGTAAGTAGTTTTCTTGGAAAAATTCCACGTGCTGCAATTTTAGCTCAAAAGGCAAGCCTGGGGGCGCCTGGGCGGCTCCGTCGGTTAAACGTCCGACTTTGGCTCAGGTCATGATCTCTCGGTTCTCGAGTTCGAGCCCCGCGTCGGGCTCTGTGCTGACAGCTGGGAGCCTGGAGCCCGCTTCGGATTCTGTGTCTCCTTCTCTCGCTGCCCCTCCCGACTTGTCCTCTATCTCTCTCTCTCTCTCAAAAAGAAATAAACATTAAAAAAATATAAAAAAAAGCAAATGCGATTATCGGGTGGGGTGGTGATAGCTGGCAAATCCTGATGGCACTGTGGCCACCTGTGGTCCCCGGCAGGTAAAATGACCCTTGTACTCAGGGGGTGATAATCTGGCTCTTAAAGTTTATGAACTGTGCTGAGCGTCATTTAGCCAGGAAGGAGCCCAAGCAAGGTGGGGCTGTTCTTGTCATTTGCAGCCATCATTGTTACTCAGATCCAAATCTCCAAACTCTGTAACCCAGGGGTAGGGGCGGCGAGAAGAACATTCCGCGTGCATTTCTGACAAGCTTGGTGATAATGAATCCTTTTGCATTGGCTTATGTCATGTTGATGGCTCACATTGGGTTATATCATGTCATGTTTCATTATTCTAGGATTCGTAAGACATAGTAGAATCCTGGCAGGAATTTGGGAATTAGGAAAAAAAAAAAACCCACAACCCCACACCTACGGTATATTTTTCTTATCTGTTCCCCGCTGCGGTTTCAGTTAGAAAGCCCCCCCCCCGTGACTTTGTGTTATTAATTAGGATGGCTGGTTATCTGCTCGAAGCAGATATTTCTAAGATACAGACGCAGTATGTGAACGGGAGTATCTGGGGACTCACGCTACTCGAAGAAATAGAACCATACTTGAAAGTTACATTAGGTGGTGCGGACCAATGCGTCTAAAAATAACTCAGCAGTCTGATTTCTTTCCCCCCTTCCTGTACAGTGGTTACATGTATTGTCTTTGGCTTTTCCGTGTTTCGGGGTCCTCCAGGTATACACGTAATTTTGACTTTCTTCTTTCTTCGCTGGTGCTGCCGGCTCGTTCTCTTAAAAATCTATCTTATTGTGGGAAGAGCACTTCACGTGAGATCCGCCCTCTTCATAGATAGTTAAGTGCACGGTACAGGATTGCCGTGTACAGGTCCGGAGAAGGTGACTGGGCTCTAGAACTTACTCATCTGCGCTGCAACCTTAGCCCTGTTCAGTACCTGTCCTGTTCCCCCGCCCCCGTGTCCCCGGCCCCTGGCGACCACCGTTCCATTCTTGGCTTCTACGACTTGCACTAATTTAGATAGCTCACGTAAGTGGAGTCAGGCAGGAGTGGCCCTGGGACGGGTGTCTTTCACTCAGCGTCATAACATCCTCGAGGTTCATCCATGGTGTTGCTTATTACAGGATTTCCTTCTTTTTCAACAGCTGAATAATATTCTGCTGGGCGCACATGGCCCTTTGTCTCCGTACCTTCATCCACCGCAGACACTTAGGCGGCTTCCACGTCTTGGCTGTTGTGCCCAGCGCTGCGATGGACGTGGGAGTGTGGGTATCTCTTAGAGACAAGACGTAAAATACTCTTTTGGATACAAACCCACAAGTGAGACAGCTGACAGATATGGTAGTTCCATTTTTAATATTTTGGGGAACCCGCCAGGCTTTGTCCCATAGCAGCTGCCACCATTTCTTTTTAAGAACTTTTTAAAAATATTTATTTTTGAGAGAGAGAGAGAGAGAGACAAAGCACGTGTGGGGGAAGGGTGGCAGAGGGAGAGGGAGACACAGAATCCGAAGCAGGCTCCAGGCTCTGAGCTGTCAGCACAGAGCCCCATGCGGGACTTGAACTCACAAACCGTGAGATCATGACCCGCGCCGAAGTTGGAAGCTTAACCGACTGAGCCACTGGGGCTCCCTATCCCTTTCTTTTTTTTAAAGAAAAAAAAAAAACCAATATAGAGATCTTTGCCTCTGCAGGGCTTAGCAGAGGGTTTGGGTTGGATAGTACGAAGAAATAAAGAAAATGACCCTATTGTAATGGATCCACTTATAGGAAGAGCCAGCCCGCTAGTGTGAACACGGTGGTGATGCTGGTCTGGGTGGGCTTCAGGAAGAAGACATAGTCACTCCTCTGTGTGCTGTATCACGAGGTCAGGTGCACCCTAATTTCTGCACCCCCCCCCGCGGCCCAACTCTCTGGAGGCATCAGGGGGTTATGGCTGCTGCTCCCTGTCAGGCTGCTTGACGTTATGCAGCTGGAACACGTACACCCGTGCGCCCAGGTTTCTGGGTGGGGTGCCCCCCTTTGCACACCGCTGGAAAGCCGGGCCCTGCCCGTGCTCACACTTTGCCCTCTTTCCGCATTCCTCCTGGCGAGGGGGTCTGGGGGAGGAAGAGGGTACACGGGGCTGTCACCAAGGAGGCTATCTGGTGGGCTATCTGTCCGATAAAGCCGTGGGACCCTGCACGCGAGGTGAGCTGCCCTCGCTCCCCGCTCCCCCTCCCAAGTCTGGGATGGCAGGGTCCTCAGAGGCCTGCCTGTCCCACCCACCCGGGTTCAGGTAAGGAAGGCTGGAACGGGGTGGAAAGAGACAGACCCAGCTTGGGTCTGAGCCAGAGGGAAAGCCAAGTGCGTGCAAGCTGACCAGTACGACAGAGCAAGCCTAGCCACCGGTGAAATTTGGACCAGGGGTGTCCTGTGCTTTGACTCATCAAAAAAGATTTCTCTTCCTTTGAGACCTGGGGGTGATCTGCAGAGGGGACGAGCGAAGGAAGTAGCATTAAAACAGCAGAAGTTCGGGGGGTCTGGGTGGCTCAGTTGGCTGAGCGTCCGACTTTGGCTCAGGTCATGATCTCACGGTTCGTGAGTTCGAGCCCCGCGTCGGGCTCTGTGCTGACAGCTCGGAGCCTGGCGCCTGCTTTGGATTCTGTGGCTCCCTCTCTCTCTCTGCCCCTCCCCTGCTCGCTCTCTGTCTCTCTCTCAAAAATAAGCATTAAAAAAATTAAAACAAACAAAACAGCAGAAATTTTCTCTCTAACGTTGTTGGTATGGTTACCAGATGTAGCAAATCAGACTACGGATGGAGTGCCGGGTTAGATCTGAGTGTGAGACATACTTACCGGGGGCATATTTATACTAAAAAATTATTTGTTGCTTATCTGAGATTCCAATCTAGCTGGGTGCTATGGACTGAAATGTGCCCCACCTGCACCATTCATATGCGGAAGCCAGACCCCCAAATGGGAGGTATTTGGACACAGAGCCTTTAAGAGATAATTAGGTTTAGATGAGGTCTCGGGAGCAGGACATCGGTGATGGGATTAGTGGCCCCCTCTCCCCACCCTGTGATGACACCAAGAGAAGGTGGCCAGGAAGAGTGCCCTCCCTGGAAGATGACCCTGCCAGCATTCTGATGGTGGACTTCTAGCCTCTAAAACGGAGAAAGAAGAGTCTGTTGTTTAAGCCATCCGATGAGGGCATTTTGCTACGGCAGTGCAAGCTGCGACCTAGACACTGGGCATCCTGTATTTTACCTGGCAACACTAGCTGTTGGCTTATTTCCCCCCTGTTTATAGCTGGCATTGCCAACACCATGTGAGCTGCCCGGGAGCGGTTATGGCTGGGCACGTTGGCTGCGGGCAGGGGCTGGGGTGTGAGGAGGCAAGGAATGGAGAAGTTGGAAGGTACTAAGAAATTTCCTACTCAAGTGTTACTAATTCTTGGGAAATTGCAGAGCAACGTGGCCCAGGCTGCTTCTGCTGCCTCCCAACAGGGAGAAAAACACATTTGCGGCGACCTCAGTTGGTGTCGTCCAACATGGCGCCAGATCACGGATCAAGAGTCTTCCTAAATCTACAAAGCGTGTGGAGTTTGGCCGCCATTGACCTCGCGGTCCAAGGTCCTGCGTCAGCTCATGCAAAAGTGAAATGGAGATGAAGAGTCAATGAGGGGAGCCAGAAACATCCACCGTTAGACCTAGGAAGATGCTTCTTTCTGCCTCTGCCTTGAGTGCTTTGCTTTAGTCTTTTTTTTTCCTCAACACAGAAAGGCTCTTGGCATCTTGTCAACAGAGAGAGTCCTTGTGGAGAGGACCTCGTTCCTCGCTGGCGGTTTGTGGGTTATTTGGCAAGTTGCGTCTTCCCTCCCGAGCCTCGGTAGCCCCTTCTGTCAAACGGGGTTGCTGGGGATAACCCTTGCATCGCATGGATGAAGTAGATAATGGAGGCACGGCCTGGCCTGGTGCTCTGTAGATCTTTAGTAACTGCCAGATGTTATTTGTTCTCAAATAATTTGTGTCCCGGTCATAAACACCCCAGCCAGTGTGTGTTGCAGCATGAGACGGTTAGGAGAACTTACGAATAAAGATATTTCCCTCTTAAGTGGAAGGCTATTTCATGGCGAATAAATATTGTATTGATGGCATTAATAATAAAAAATACGAATGTGATGATAAAGCAGTATAATGGATGTGGGGATCCAAGTAGGTTCAGGGAATCGGTTTGATTTGTGGGGTGTTTATGCCTTGGCAGCCACAATAAATAATAGTTATATTAATTGGCTCCCTGATCAGAGTTATGAAAGTCGTGTTTTGTAAGAATTATATAAAATACACTGGAATAATTGTTCCAATAAGAGAGGCTCCCGCCCTGCGGATTAACGCCCACAGACGTTCCTGCCCCGCAGTTGCTGGGTGGCCTGAGGTTTCTCGATGCAGATTCCAAGAAGTGGGTCCTGCGGCCCAGGTTCTGAAAATGACCCTCTACCCAGGTCCCTCTATCCGACCGTTTGCCTCAGCAGCATCGACCCAAGGCAAGTGCAGATGGACCCCTCGAGTTACCTCGGACCCCTGGGAGCCTGGAGAGAGAAGTTGGACATTCTGTTCTTCTGGAGAAATCGAGGCTCAGACTTGAGGCGTGACCTGCCCAAGGTCACAGGGAGGCTAATGTGAATCTCCAAAGCGGTCCCATGATTGTTAAACTTTGACTTTCAAAATCACTCACTAGTGATTTCTTTCCGTCCCCCCGGCCACGGGAGACCCTGGACCTGTCCCCTCTCAGTCACGTGTGAAGCACAGAACCAGAGCCGTGCAGTGGCTATTTTGGTTGGCTCTCCAATTTCTCTTCCACCCCAGATAATTAGTCGGAGCCATCTGTATTAGGGTGCTCACCGCTAGCCGCAGAAACGGAGAACCCGAAAATCTCAGCGGCTTAACACAACACAGCCTCAACAATGAGACTGGTAGGTGAGCTTTGAATCAGGTGACTCAGGAGCGCAGGTTTCTGCATCCTGTGGTGCTGTCATCTGTTAGGGGCTTCACGGGGTCCTCTGTCCAGCAGCCGATGACAGTGCGTGGACATTGTACGGATGGGCCTGGAAGGGGCATTGCTTTTCTCACCTTCTTTTGGAAGAAGCCAGTCAAATGGCCCGATCTGAACCTGTAGGAGAGGCTGGGAAATTCAGCCTTCCTGGATGTCCAGGAGGACAAAATGAATTTGAAGGTATCCACCTGCTTCCTCCTACAACGCCTTGCCAGGAGGTGGCTGAAGAATGGGTATGTAACCTACTGTGTGCATCTGTAACTCAGTCCTGGCCAAAGATTCTGGGGGAGATGACAGCTGGGTCTTTTAGGAAAGATTCTCTTGCACCTAAGGAGACGGGCTCATTTCTTCCCATTGGAGAAAGCCCCAGAACGGCTGCATCCTGGCTCCTGCCTGCCCGAGGAGGAGGCCCGCCCTGAAAAAGAGCCAAGCAGAGGGAATCCTGAAATAGCAAAGCAGAACGCCAACATACGGTGCCCGGACCCTGCCCTGCCTGTGGACCCCTATGGCGGGGGAGGTAATCTGTCCTCTTGCTTGTCGAAGCTGGTTTGAATTTGGCCTTGCTGTTGCTTGTGGCTGAGATCATCCCAACCGAGAGCAGCTACGGTGAAAATCCGTTTGTGGCGGTGTCCAAAAGCGAGCAAAGGACATCACTGCTATTTAATGCACGGGATCATTACGGACGGCCCGTGCCGGACACGCAGGTTGGGCTCAAATGCCCAGAGGCAACTTGGAGAAGGGGCTGAGCATGGGCTCCAGATTCAGGAAGAGCTGGATTCAAACTCCTGGCTTGATTGCTTATCTGCTCTGGGACCCCGGGCAAGTTACGAGCCCCTCGTTTTCCATAGACTCCCAGTGTCTACTCTGCCAGGTTGTTGAAATTCTGTATGTCAAGTGCTGGCCCATAGATGACACTTAATGGTGGGAAGCGACTTTTTAGCTTAATTGACTTGCTCGGGGAAGAAAGCACCCTTTTCTTCCATGTGTCAAGTTTTTGGGCCCCAATTAACCAGCCGATCTCCTTCCCTCACCTGCACAGGCAGCCTTGCAGATGTGGTTTTGTATCTAAGACCCGACTTTCACGTAGCAGCTGGGTCGGACCCTCCATTATTCATACTCTGCCGTAAATGGGCTCATTACGCATTACTGTGCGACTCCGCGGATCTTGGAATGGAACCAAAGACCACTTCTCCGGCGGTTATTTCCTTCCTCGAGATGCTTACGCTTTTTGGAGGTAATGCCAAGACAGCCAGTGAGGCCCTCAGATCCTTTTTTCGGAAGGAGACAGGATATAAATTATTAGTCGGTAAATAAATAAATAACTATTTGATTCTGTCAATTTAGGAGGCAAAAAAAAAAAAAAAAAAATCAGTCAACCCAGAGTTTGCTGTCGTGTAGACCACTTGACTGACTGTATTGTGAACGTTTTGGGGGAGAGGGGAGGGGGGGGGGGAGGAACATTAGCTTGGTGCACCTCTCTGACAAGGCGTTTTGGAAACGCAACTTCGAAAACAGGGAGAAGAAAGTTAGTTCAAGTTGATTGCCTCATTTCCACTTGTGCAATTAGCCAAGGAGCACGTGGAAAGCACCATGGGGGCACAGAGTGGGTGGCAATGGAATATTTGGACCTCTCTGTCTTTCCCTTATAAAAAATTAAAATCCAGCATCGTTTTGATGTGATTTTTTTTGCCTCAACACAACTTATTGTTTTTCTACAATTTTAGTTCTAATGTTAAAAATGAAAGGCCATCACGTTCAAAGACACGCTCCGCTCCCTTTTATGAAGAGAGGGCTCTTTCATTAACAGAATGATTTTGTGTCTTCTCATGGATTTAAAAAAATGAATAATGACCTCATTCTCCCCCCTCCCTTTAACATTAAAGTATAATTACACGTACGTAGAATTCATCCTTTTTGGTGTATGGTTCCGTGAGTTTTGACAGATATAGCCTGTGGTGTCAACACCATCCAGAGATGTGGGGGTCAGTAAGAAATCTTCCTCTGTCCCTTGGTTGCCAACCCTCCCCACCCCTAGCCCCCGGTAACCTCCGATCTGTTACTTAGCCCTTTTGTTTTACCTTTGCAACAATGTGTAAATGGAATCACACAGAATTTTGCCTTTCCAGCCTGGCTTATTTCACTTGGCGTAATGACTTTGGGGTTCTCTGATATCCCTTGTATGTATGAGGAGTCAGTTTGCTCCATTTTATTGATGGATAGTGTTCCAGTGTACTAGTTTATTTATTCATTCCCCAGTTGAGAGACATTTGGATTGTTTCCAAGTTTTGGCGCTTCTGAGTAAAGCTGCTATAAACATTCTCCTACAGGCTTTTTACGTGAACATAGGTTTTCGTTTTGTTCAGATAAATACTTGGAAATCAGATCACCGGGGTGTGATGTCAAGGGGTTTGCCACCATCTTGCTGCCTCACCAGCAACGTCTGAGGGATCCATGTGCCCCACATCTTTGTGGGCACTTGGTACCCTTTCCCCCTTAAATCTTGACCTTTCAGACAGGTGCACAGTGGCAGCTCATTGTGGGTTCAGTTTGCGTTTTCCTAGTGACTAATGATGTTGAGCATCTTCCCCCCCCCCTTGCATTTATTTGTCATCTTTATGTTTTCTTTCTTTCTTTTATTTTGTGAAATGCCTGTTCAAATCTTCTGCCCATTTTTGTTTTTCAAGTTGGGTTGTTGATTTTCTTCATATTGAATTGTGAGAGTTTCCCATCTACGCTGAATACAAGCCTTTTACCAGATACGTGCTTTGCAAATATTTTCTCCAGGTCTGTGTCTTGTCTTTTCATTCTCTTAACAGTGTCTTTTGAAGGAAAGAGGGCATAGTTTTGATGAAATCCACTTTCTCAATTTTTTTTGGATCACACTTTTGGGTGTCAAATCTGTGACGCCTCTGCCTGACCCAAAGTTGCTAAGGGCTTCTTCTACATTTTCTTCTAAGAGTGTTATTGCTTTAAGTTTTAGAGTTAGATCTATGGTCTATTTTGAGTTACATTTTTAAGTTTATTTATTTATTTTGAGAGAGAGAGAGTGCATGCTTGAGCGAGGGAGGATCAGAGAGAGAGGGAGAGAGAGAGATTCTCAAGCACCAACCGTGAGATCATGACTTGAGCTGAAATCAAGAGTTGGACACTTAATTCACTGAGCCACCCAGGCTCCTCTTGAGTTAATTTTGTGTAGGGGACAAGGGCCGCAGATTCTTTATGCCCTCTTACCTGGTCACTGCAGAGAGCCCAGAGCCTGTTGGCGAGCCCCATCCCAGACTGGCACATCCCCACTGTCACAGCTCTAGTTTACCTCTAAGTTCACGTCTTGTGTTTGTGGTGTCAGTTCCTCCAAAGCAATGGCATGATCAGAATCATAAATGTCAAGGGGATAGGGTGCCCTGGTGTCTCAGTCAGTTAAGTGTCCAACTTCAGCTCAGGTCATGATCTCGTGGTTTGTGAGTTTGAGCCCCGTGTCAAGCTCTGTGCTGACAGCTCAGAGCCTGGAGCCTGCTTCAGATTCTGTGTCTCCCTCTTTCTGCCCCTCCCCTGCCTGTGCTGTCTCTCTCTCTCTCTCTCTCTCTCTCTCTCTCTCTCTCTCTCAAAAATAAATAAAAACCTTAAAAAAAGTTTTAAAGCTCAACTCAAAGGCTGCTTCTTCCCTTATGGTTCTGGTCCAAATGGATCCCTCTCTTCTCATTTCTATACCTCTCTGTGCTCCCAGTCAGGAATTTACATGGGTTCTGCTCTATGAGCTTGTTAGAGCTTGAGCACGTCCGTTCCCCTGTCCAGACCACTCTTACTCTGGGTCCTTGCATGATGGGCTCTTTACTGTCTAGTCTCAGCTGGCACGTCATGTCCTCGGAGAGGCTGCCCTCCCTGCAGTCACTCTCCCACACATCTCTTTGCTTTATTGACTCTGTGGCGCCCATCACTTTCTGAAGGACCTTCCATATTTTTCCATGGGTGTATTTGTTAGCACCACTGGTTGTGAACTCCCCGAAGGCCTGGACCTCCCTGGATAGGTTCCCGCTACATCTCTGGTGCCCAGAGAAAATGGAGATGTCAGTGGGCTCGCGCAAACACTGACTGAATGGGAGGTCAAAGCTTTCGTGCCTGTCTGCTGCCCTCCTCTTTTAATTCTTTAAAGAACTGATTCACGTCTTAGCGAACAAAAAGGACCAGAGTCATGGAGTAAGATCCCGAGAACGTGAGTGCCCATGTCTGTGTCCGTCCTCCAGACCTGCCGCTTCCTGGTCTCTGCATTTAAAAAAAAAAAAAAAAAAAATTAAGGTTTATTTATTTCTGAGACAGAGAGAAACAGAGCATGAGTGGGGGAGGGGCAGAGAGAGAGGGAGACACAGAATCTGAAGCAGGCTCCAGGCTCTGAGCTGTCAGCACAGAGCCCAACGCGGGGCTCGAACTCGTGAACTGCGAGATCACGACCTGAACCGAAGTTGGACGCTCAACCGACTGAGCCACCCAGGAGCCCCGAAATTAGAACATTTTTTTTACCTGAAAAACAAGCTCCCCCGCAACCCCCCCCCCCCACACACCCCCACGAACAATCACATACTCTCAACCTTTGGAAGCCACCACTCTGCTTTCTGTCTCTAGAAACATGCCTGTTCTGGACGTTTGGTATAAATGCAATCCTACCACACGTGGTCTTTTGCGACTGGCTGCTTTCACCCAGCATCACGTTTTCAGGGTTCAGCCGCACTATAACGTGGGTCAGTGCTTCCCTTGTGTGGTTCGGGTAACCACGTCTCGTGTGCCCACGCATCAGCTGCTGGCCACTGGGGTTGTTCCCAGTAGTGGCTCGTACGAATAACGCTGCCGTGGACACTCCTGCACAGGGCACCTCGTGGACACGTGGTTTCATGCCTTTGGGCTCACGGCGAGGAGAGGCTCCCCATCTTGACTTTTGTCTTCTCCTTTCCTTTATCATTTATTCGCCGATCTAGAATAGTAATGCTCACCGTTACGACAGTGATCATGATAATAAGATTGATGAATTATTTCTGATTATGCGCCAGACGCTGTTCAAAGCACTTTATGTGTATTGATCTGTTCATCGGAACAACTGGGTGGGGATAGCAGGGCTGGTGTCCCCATTTTACAGATGAGGAAACTGAGGCTGCTAGGGGAGTTCCCAGTGCCAGGAAGTATCTGACTCTGGCTCAGCTCTAGAACCCACCTTCCCCTGAGCTCATGCCTCTCGTTCTATCTGGCCTCCAGATCTTGACCTATTCGGTCCCGGCCCCTGTGGACAGCCATGCCTTCTGTCCCAGCTTCGTGTGACATCTCCCTGCACTACAAGTGAGCTCCTGGGGGCAGGGACCGGGTCTGTTTGATTCCTGCCTTCTTGCTACATTTTTCACACTGCCTGGCACATGGTAGAGATGTGAAGAATACTCATTTAACTGAAAATAATTCAGTTAAATGCATACCCCATTCTTTCTCCAGCACTGGCCGTGTATTTGCTGACTCAGGAGAGACAGGTATAAATGACAGGGGTGAGCTATTTCCAGGTGGGGGTAGTGGGGTCCTGGGCACGGATTCTGCAGGTTGCTCAGGATGGAAATTGTTTCCTCTTTTTTTTTTTTTTTCCTCCCCTGTGGTTTGCAACAACTCTGAGTTCGGCTGGATTTACTTCCAACAAACCCCGAATACCAGTC
The DNA here is from genome assembly GCF_046562875.1 of Panthera onca. NCBI lineage: Eukaryota > Metazoa > Chordata > Mammalia > Carnivora > Felidae > Panthera > Panthera onca. The sequence continues at coordinate 138,784,351 of NC_138344.1, forward strand.
ACACGCAAACATACAACATCTGGTTTCACATACAAATGAATGCGTGGACGAATGAGGTAAAAGCCTCTGCCGGTCCGGCACGCGGTAATGAATGCGCTCAGCGAGAACCCGCGGAAAAAGAAGCATTCAGATCCTTTGTCGGTGACGTCGGCAAATTCTAGCTCTATCCACAAGTTCGATTACCGCCCCCGCCCCGAATCTGTCCAGAAGGTACTACTGTCAGGCAAGGACTTACATCGTGCCGGGCTCTGTCGCCCCAGAGTTTGCAAGATCCTCTTAGTGAAATAATCATCCTGCGGATCCTCTAAAGCCCATCTTTATCACCTTTCTATTTCGGATGCTGGCTTCCTACAGCAGGGGCTGAACGGCTCACGGGATCTGGCACGTGCTTCGTTCTCTCTGGTCCCCGATCGCGGTCCACGCGGGTGCCTCCAGCCTCATAACCTTTCTCGGCATCGTCCCTACTCATCCTTCCCATTTTGACTGAGGAATCGCTTCCTCCAGGAAGCCTTCCCTGACTCCTGCATCTGGAGTCCCCCTGTGCTCGCCGGGCTTCCTGTAGCCTCTGTCCTACCACTAACACTGATTTTTTGGGTACATCTTCTCCATCAAACCGTGTGCTTCTTAGACCCAGAGACTGCCTCGCACAACGGCACGGAGCAGGTGTCCAAAAAGGGGCATTCGATGAATGACCGGATGGCGAAACCCCATGAGGTAAGTATGATACACCCCCCCCCCCCGACCGGGGGGAGAGAAGAAAGTGGGGCTCAGAAAGGAGAGGGAATTTGGAGTTGCTTTGCACAGGCCGTCTCCTGCGAGGCCTTAGATCAAGAATCAGGAGGCTTTCCTCCGCTATTCCCTTGGGCCACTGGGCTGACCCCCCAGAGCCACGGGTCTCTCCCAGGAGGCTCATTTCAGATGCTGCCAAGAGGGGGTCTTCCCAAAGCATCTCCGATGCCTTTAAGCTTCTGCAGGCAGGCAGAGCGTGTGCCAAAGTGAAACGCGCATTAAAAGAATTTTGTGGGTTGAGCACATCACGGGAACAACTACTTACAAATACTGTCAAACGGGGCATGTATTTAAAAGGTTAGACAAAATATCTCCTTGCTTTTTTCCCTTCAGTTCTCTTTTTATAGTCCACTGCAAAACAACAATGGATAAAAGGGTGCAGAGAATGCATGTGTATTTTCTTTTTCTTTTTTTCTTTTTTCTTTTTTTTTTTTTTTTACCTTTCCCTAAGGAGCTTCTGTGCTACCCACACTAATTGTAGGTTTTTCTGAAAATGCAGCATGAATCATTTATAAATAAAGAGACTTTAAAATCCCTAAAAGACTCCCCGAGGTATTCAGTATTTCAGCATAAAATAACTGTTAAATGGAGTTATTCTGAATTAGCTTTTACTGGAAAGTGGTGAAAATAAAGTTTTCTTTTCACTGTGACTGTTGCAGTAATTCCTTTACACCGCCACCTGGGGTAATTGACAACCGATTTCCATAATTCAGGTTTTAGCAAAGCCAGCCCCCGAAAGGGCTGGTGCTGGAGAAGTCGGGCTGTTCGAGAAAGACACGCCACCCTAGCCAAGAGGGCAGCCAGCCCGGGGTCCCCGACGGGAACCCGAGGTGACTGTCAAAGCTTCAACCCAAACGCGGTCACTGACGTGCGGGGGTGGGAGGGATCCGTGGCTTTGGAGCCAGAACAACCAGAATTCTAACCCCAGCTGTGTGAGCTTGGGGGAGTTGCCCAACCTCTCTGACGCTCAGGGATGATAATCATCCCCACTCTGTGAAGTCATTATGAGAATCTGAAACAATATTTATAAATACCCAGAGCAAAACAGGAAGTCAAAAAACAGAGCTGTAATTAGTTAATAGTAACAGGGATGCTGCCACTTCTAAGAGCTCTTTATTTATTATTCATTTTTGAGAAAGACAGAGAGAGCGCGAGCAGGGGTGGGGCAGAGAGAGAGAGGGAGAATCCCCAGCAGGGTCCACGCTGTCAGTGCGGAGCCCGACGCGGGGCTTGAACTCATGAAACCAGGAGATCATGACCTGAGCCGAAATCGAGTCAGACGCGTAAGCGGCTGAGCCACCCAGCCGCCCTTGTGCTGCCCTTCATGCGGGGGCCGTGCTCGTCCTGGTCCTTCTCACGCCCTCACTCCTCCGGGCTTCCAACCTCCCGTTCCGCCATCTGTCGGTTGACTGGTTCATTCGGTCTGCGAATACTTCCAGAGGGCTCGATACGTGCCCCATGGGAGGAACGGGGGTCCGAAGGCGTCTGAGACGGTAGGGTTCAGTCTAACGGGGGCAGGAGGGAAGAGGGTGATCATGTGCAAGACAGTGACACAGGCGTGAAAATGACAATCTTCACTGGCGACAGTGAAGGCGGAAAGGAGGCAGTGGCCGGTCCCACCCTGGGGGGAGGTGAAGGGTTGGGCACTCAACCCAACTTTGGGAGGTGCGGGTTTTCCAGGTGGGCGGGAGGTGGGGGTGGTGGGGGCGGCCATCCTTCCAGGGGAAGTGAAGGTAAGTTTTATGGAAGGACTGCACGAGCTCCAGGTGGCGGGCAGTGAGGAAGCCAAGACTTGGAGGGGGAGGAGGACCAGCATGGCGGCTGGTGTGTCCCAGGCACAGCCAGTTGGGCCGGGGAGAGGCACCCGGGAAGAAGGAGGGCTGAGATGGGACAGGTCCAGATGGCTGGGAGTACAGCCAGAGGTCACTTTTGATTCCGGGTGTAAAATTATGCACAGGAGGTTCCCCTCCTACTTTCTAGTTGATTGACAAATTGTCCTGTCACTCAAAGGCTTTTTCAACTTATCATAAGGAGTAAAAGAAAATTATCTGCTCGGTGCATATGGGAAAGAGAGCGCGTTCATTAACCTCTTGACTGCTGAGCTCGGAAATTTGGGAAGTTTCGAGGAATCCACGAAGAGAAAGCCCAGGGAGCAGGTAGGTGTGCATTACATCTCACTCTCTTTATTTACACACACACACGCATCCACACGCCGCACACACATCTGGTCTCTCCAATCCATTTCCGAAACCCACAGACCCAAACACACGCATCCGCACGCCCACACTCACAAGGGTGTGTGCATCACAAGCGTGGAGTGGTTGCATAAGTTTGCGCCTGTGATGAATGTGTGCACATAGACACAGATGCTTGCGTACCAGTGTTTTACAATGGGAACCGGCTGCCAGCTGTTGGAACTAGGGACCCGTCGAAAAACATTGCGCTTTTTGGAGAGCTTTTTAAAGCACCCATCTATTTTCCAAAGCCTCTGGAAGGGAGCTCAGACTTCCCTCAGACGAGATGTTGGTCAGGGAGGAAAACGCAAGGTGGCGAACGTCCCCCGTGACAGACAGACAGACAGATGTCCTCCTGTGTCACCTTCATTATAGTGGTTTTCTTACCCATTTATTAGTCGGGGTTCTCCAGAGAAGCAGAGCCAAGGAGATATGTATATCTCTCTCTCCAGAAATAAATGTATTATCCAGTATTGGCTCGCGCAATGATGGGACGGAGTCCCGTCATCTGCCATCTGCAGGCTGGAGACCCAGGAAAGCCGGCGGTGGGTAGTTTGAAGCCCCGAGAGCAGGGAGCCAGTGGCATAGACTCCGGTCCAGGTCTGGAGACTTGAGAATGAAGCGCTGAGGTCAGGAAATGAATGTTTCGGGCAGAGAGCAAATACAACCTTCTTCCACGTTTTTGTTCTCTTCAGGCTCTCACTGGATTGGATGCTGCCCGCCCACACTGGGGAGGGCCATTTATGTTCCCCTGTCCCCCAGTTCAAATGCCAACCTTTTCTGGAAAGGCCCTCGCAGACTCCCAGGAATAGCATTTAACCGGTTATCTGGGCAACCGATGGCCCCATCAAGTTGAAGGATGGCATTAACCACCACAACTATGAAATCACATCACTAACCCTTGGGTTTTGACCACTCACCGGGTGTCGGGCACTGGGCTTGGGCCTTCACACGCGTCCTCTTGAAGCTTTGCTGTGATTCCATGAAATACGTGTGGTTCCACTTCACGGATGGGAAACTGAGGCTCAGAAAGGCAACTCTACAACTTGGCCAAGTTCACAGAAGGAGAATGTAGCTGGGGTCCAACACAGGCCTTTTCTCTCCTAAAATCTGTCTACAATGCCTTCCCCCCCTCCTCCCCCACCGTGTACAACTCTTGTTTGCTTTGCTAAGTACTCACACGTGTATAATTGCATTTCGTCCTCAAGTAGGTAATGGCAAGGTGGGCCTTATGCATTCTTTCATTCAGATAGCTACTGAGCCAGGCACCGCATTGCATTTTGGGGGAAACGGCCAGTGAATCGAGCAGACCAGGTACTGGCCTCCTTCTAAGACGAGGGGACAGAGCGTGACCAAGTTCATACAAGATACTGCAGGTGCTAATGCGTGGAAAGAAGGAGAATAAAGACCAGGAAGAGGGAAGAGAGTGTCAGGGGCATGTTTCTTTTAGACGGGGTGGTCCGAGAGAGCCTCGCTGGCACGAGATAGCACAGCAGAAACCCAGCAGAAGAGAAGAGCAGAGGAGAAAGGGAACGTTCCGGGGGTGAAGTGACCTAGCCATGATCGCAGGGCCCCTGGGCGGTGGGGTTGGGCTCACACTAAAGTCTTGCCTCTCTGTAGGGAACGCTGTCTTCCCCAAGACGGGCCATGTGCCCTCCGTCCCTGATGACAGACCCCCCCAGGTTTCTCTTGGGGTCACAAATCCTCCCCTTCTCTCCCCAGCTAATCTCGCTCACCTCTGGCCGCAAAAAGTAAGGAAGTTCAGGCCGCCCAGTGGGCCCTACCCCTGACGCTGACATTCCCAGAGCCCAGTTTCTGCTCTGCTATTTGAAACGTGTCTTTCTGCCAGTGGCTGAGAAGCCTGAAGTCTTTGAAACACTGAGTGTTCTAGAAAATCCAAATAATTCCCTGTAAATCAAAGTACTTGGCATGCTGGCTGCAAAGCCTGAAGCTGTTTTTTTTTTTTTTTTTCCTAAGGTAATCTCTAGAAAGTAGTTTGTACTCATGTTTCCACAGTGATTAAATATGCAAAGTAATTTCCACGATTTTCACCGCGTCCTGAACCAAATCAGATTCTGTTCTGCTCCTCTTTGTACAAAGCCACTTATTGGATCAGATTCCAAAACAAATCCCCCGAATTTGGTGGATCATCATTTTAAAAGGGGGCTTGTTAAGGTAATCATTAAATTAAACCAGCCCTTTAAGAATATTTAGATCTGGTCTGCCGAGCGGAACGGTCTAATGGTTTTTAAATTAGAAGCTGCGGAATGCTGGTGAATTTTCTTTTGTGGGTCAAGTGGGTATTAACAAATGCTAAGACTGTTCTCCCTTTTGTCATCACCTTGAAATCTGCAAAGAAAAGCAAAGAGTGGGAAGGACCCAAGGAGAGAGGCCGGGTGGGGACTGAACCTCCGCTCGGAGCCTGCGTTGCTGGGTGGCAGGACCAGACAGCACAACGGGAGACACTTGCTCCTGGTCTTTCGAGAGACCCAAGCGTGAATCCGGCGGGAAGGGCGGGAGCCCCTGGCAGTGCCCTGACTCCTGCGGGCCTAAGCCACTGGTGGGGTCAGATTTTCCAGCCACCGAGCCTGGGCGGGTCCCTGTGGCCGGGAGCTTCTCCGGGGAGGTTGGCATCGAGTCCCGCAGAAAGCCAGAGGCAGGAGCCCTTTGTCAGCATGTGCGTAAAAAAGCTGGAGACCCGCGACAGTCTTGCAGAGCATTTCGTCTCCTCCTACGGCCCCTTCGACTTCCTGGCAGCCACTTGGATCGCAAGCTAAGGTGGCCCAGGCATGGGTCCCCGCAGGAAGGACTGAGCTCGGTGTGTCTGTGACTAATTGCAGTGCTCCTCGAGCTGGGTTTTAGGGTCACCTGGAGAGACTTTCACGCGCCAGGCCCGTGCGCACCCGCGAAAGAGCCAGATTGAATGCATCTGGGGTGGGGCCCAGCACTGGCTTTTTTTTTTTTTTTTTTTTTTTTTTTAACTTTCCAGGTAATTATAATACGCAGCCAGGGTTGAAAAGTACTAGATTTAGAAAAAAAGCCTCTCTCACAGAGAGTTTTAAAAAGGGTAAGGGTCCTGTGTGGATGGGGCCTTCGGTTAAACCAGAGGGTTGGCAAACCAAGGCCCGTGGGCCGAATACGCCCCGTGCTTGCCATATGATCGCGAGCTCAGAATAGTTTCTACATTTTTAAATGGTTGGAAAGGGATTCAAAAGAAAAATAATATTTCACGATACGTGAACGTTATATGAAATTCAAATTTCAGCGCCCATAAATAAGGTCTTATCGGCACACTGCCATCTTCATTTCCGCACACGTTGTGGCTGCCGTGTGCTACAATGGCAGAGGTGGGTAGTTGCAACACGGACCACATGGCTTCTGGCCATATTTACTACCTGGTCCTTACAGAAAAAGCCGGACCCTTAACTTAAATCGTAGGACAAAAGAGTCTTCGCAAACAAGCTTCTCTTCGCGATAGGATGCGGAATGGGAACCGCTTAAAACCACAAAGCTCAAAGAAGCAAAGATTTTTTAAGAAAAGGTGAAATTCAGCCTTACCGTGAGTGTAGGGGGAAGAACGCTTTCATACACAGCCCAGGAGAGGGTTGGTACATTCTTTCCGGAAGGTCTTTTCTTATCAAGGACCTTAGCGATGTTCATATGCTTTATCCAGTCCATTCTCTTTCTAGAAACGGATCCAATAGAAACTCTCACTTAAACGTGCCGTGTTATCCACCAGGATTTTATTGAAAAGTTATAATACAAAACACGACAACAACCCCCCCCCCCCCAATCTAAGGGTGAAACAGTACGTGGTGTTTTAATAAATTGTGTTACCTCCATATGCGGCTATAAAAATGATATGCTTGAGGAATAATGACACAGGAAAATGTCTGTGGTCTGTAGAGTGAAAAATAAACCATAAAGCGAAACTTATCATGAGCAGAAAAATTTCAGCTCATCACAAAACAATATGTATGTAGAGAGAATATTGGAAAGATAGATCCAAAATGATAATAATGTCTAATTTTGGATGATTGCATGATGGGTCATTTAAATTTTCTTCTTTCCTTCTGCTTTTCTCTATTTTTAAAAAATTTCTACGTTGAACATGAGTTCATATGGTAGCTCTAGCTATCTATCCATTTATTTTTCTAAATGTTTGTTTTATTTATTTTGAGAGAGAGACAAAGCAAGAGCAGGAGAGGGGCAGAGAGAGAGAGAGAGAGAGAGAGAGAGGGAGAGAGAGAATCCCAAGCAGGCTCTGTGTTCGGGGTGGAGCCTGTTGTGGGGCTCAAACCCATGAACCATGAGATCATGCCCAGAGCCGGAGTCAAGAGTCAGATGCTCAATCCATTGAGCCACCCAGGTGTCCCATTGTGGTAACATTATTTAGAGGGAGCCCCCTAGGGATAGTACGGTACAGGACAGCCTTAGCTTGGGAGGTGAGAGACCTGAATTTACATTCTAGAAGCCCCTCCTCCTCCCCACCTGCTGAATGAGCTTGAGGATGCCACACAAGAGCTCGGACGCTCTCTTGCTGAGGCAACAACGCCTGTTGTGACAAGCAAAGACTTTCCAAGCCATAGCGCCTGCATCAGAGTCTCATTCCCATCACTTACGTGCTCAGTAATTTGAACCATTTCCAGGGTCATTCGGATGCTCTGAAAGGCAGGGATGGGAAACCTTCCTTTAGAGGTTTTTTGGGGGCGCCTGGGTGGCTCAGTAGGTTAAGCGGCCGACTTCGGCTCAGGTTGTGATCTCCCGGTTCATGAGTTTGAGTCCCGTGTCGGGCTCTGTGCTGACGGCTCGCAGCCCGGAGCCTGCTTCGGATTCTGTGTCTCCCCCTCTCTCTGCCCCTCCCCTGCTCTCAGTCTGCCTCTCCCCCAAATAAATAAACATTTAAAAAAATAAAAAAAATCAGAGGGTTTTTTTTCAACGACCGACCAAGTGGGTGTCTGCAAAGCACCCGATGCGGTGCCTGGGGCAGGTGAGCGCCCCAGAACCTTTGGTTCCCTTTCTCCTCCTCTCCCTGGCACCTTCAAGTCCCTTCTACTTGAAACTTCATCAACAGCTTGGGTGTTTGTAACCACGCCCGTTTGCAGGAAGGTGAGCGAGTGTGACCGCATTCGTGCGTGCTCAGAGAACATCCGCCCTGAAAGCCAGCTTCTGCACCTGCCCAGATTCTGCTCAGCTCTGGCTCCCACGCTCCCCACATGGCCAGCGGCTGTCAATTCCTGATGATGTTCTCCAGGGCACGGGGTGCTCCGTCCTTCCGTGGGGTCTTCTACGGGGGTCCTCGAGTAGCAGGCGCTAAATGCGCCTCGTCCTCACATCGGTCACGGGAAACATCCCAGGAGCGACAGCCAGGGCCAGGTCCACACCTTAGAGCACGCCCCACTCTGGGCACGGATGGCGGAGGGGCCCCGGCAGTTCCTGGCCTATTTGGTTGGCGTGTGATGAATCACACAACGCGCGCACCTCGTAAAGCCACGCTGCTGTCGGGAGGCAGAAGAAGGGCCCGCGCCCCCACGGACGTCCACGTCCTCACCCCCCGAACCTGCGGATACGTCACCTTAAGAGGCGAAGGGGGGGATTAAAGTTTTGCTGGTCGGTTGGCCTTTCAAATAGGGAGATGATCCTGAACTGTCTGGTGGGCTCGGTGTCATCATAAACGTCCTTCACCGTGGACAGGGAGGCAGAAGAACAAGGTCAGAGGGAGATCTGACAACGGAGTTATGGATACACGCCATGCCGCTGGCTCTGAGGATGAAGGGGCCACACGCGGCGGGGGGTGCGAGTGCCTCCCAGAAGCCGCACAAGGCAAGAAGACAGAATCTTCTCCAGAGCCTCCAGAAGGAGAACAAGCCTGCTGCTCGAGCAACATCCGGGGTCAGAACTACTAACTACACAACACCTAAGAACGCAAGATGATACAGTTGCGTAGTTTTAAGCCACTAAGATTCCGGTCCGTCGTTTGTTTACAGCGGCACTAACAAACTTGAAAAGCAAGTATCCGACATAAATAACCTCACTGAATTGACACGACCCTGCCAAGTAGGTAGTATTACCCGCATTTTACAAAAATAGAAACAGGTTCAGAGAGGGTAAGTCTCATGCCTCACAGCTAATAAGTGGCCTGAGCTAAGGTCGGTGTCTACAGCTCTCTTCTGCTAGGACCCATGTTCTGTACTCTCTGCAAGAACTAGACCTCAGTGTAGACATTTCTGAATCAATACCTGTGAGGTGTGCAGTCCAGACTCTTAGGCTCGGGCCGGGACTCAAATGGCTACTCAAGCTCTGACTGGTGATTGGACTCTCGCATAATGTCTCATGGCAGATGGATATCCAGCCTCTGCTTGAATGCCTCCTCTGACGGGGAACTCACCATCATCCACTCGTCCCGCTCTTGGACAGCTCTGCCTACTGAAGAGATCTTTCTGACTCAGCATGTTGAGCATGATTTAATGACTCATAACCTCTACTTTTTTTTTTTTTTTTTTTTATGGCCTACTCTTTCTACTGGAGACCCTCACAATATTTGCCCGCATTTGGTGAGTCAGGCTGGGTTCAAGACCCGGAGTCTCTCAAGATGGTGGCAAGCCCCCCGAGGGCTGACCTGAGACGGAAGCAGACCGCTCCCAGAGGCTGTCATTGCACAGAATCGGCTTGCAGACCAGTTTCATCCGCAGCCCTCCTCCCGAACTGGAGAAGGGGCTCATCTGGGGGCTTTTGCGGGAGGTTTGGGCACTCCCGTCTCTGATCATGTATTTCCTTATTGATACTCCAAATAAATGTGGATGTGAGGCTTCATTAATTCAAAATTCAGGCATTGTGGGTTTGGGATCACATGGAAAGGGATTGCATTGGGCTTCACCTGTCTGTCCTTCTGCAGCGTAAATGTGTGTGCAGGTGGCGTGAACAGATCGCCTGAGACAGCGGCTGAGACTGCCCGTTGCACCGAATGGCGTTTGTAAGTAGTACATGGATCCTTCACTCCTGGATGCAGGATCCTTCTGGAAATCTACTCGTTGACACTTCGTTTATTTTTAAATTTTATTGTATTATTTTTTTAATGTTTATTTATTTTTGAAAGAGAGAGAGAGACAGACAGAATGTGAGCACAGGAGGGGCAGAGAGAAAGGGAGGCACAGAATCCGAAGCAGGCTCCAGGCTCCGAGCTGTCAGCACAGAGCCCGACACGGGGCTCGAACCCACGAACTGTGAGATCATGACCTGAACTGAAGTCAGACGCTTAACTGACTGAGCCACCCAGGCGCCTTCCCTTCACTGACACTTCAGTAGTTGTGTAGAAGTACTCTGATGACAGTTATAGTTGTTATTACTTCTGGATGTTTCCTAAGCGACAGAAATCATGCTAACATAAGAGTTTCGCATGCATCTCTCTTTTTCTTCTTATAGGCGGGGCAACTGAAGTATCAGAGAGGTAAGGAGACTTGGGTAAGGTCACACAGCCCTGTAGTGGCGAACCTGCAGCTCCCGAATCCCATCAGGAGAAGCTCCATTGGGACGTGTAGAGAGGCGGAGATCTGGAGTCAGACAGACCTGAGCCTATGTCCCCCATCACCATCCATTCTCGGGGTCATCTTGGACAACTCACTTCACCCCTCCTAGCTTTAGGCTGCATCTATAAAACAGGAACGATTTGTGTTATTTCAGAGGATCACAGGGGTCGACAAATTATTGTTCTTCTGTAACGTTTACTATAATTTGTATCTCCCATCTTTTTGGTTGGTTTTGTCTGTTTTCCCCTCTAGAATATGGAGCCCAGAACACAGAATCTATGCCATCCTGTTATTGCTGAACTGACAGAATCCAGCCCAAGTCTAGCATAGAGTTGACACTTTATCGGTATTTGCTAAGTGACCGGATAAATGATACCACGATTGCAAACGGACCCTGGCACGTGCTGAGTGCTCTCTTCCCTCCCTCTTCTGGACCTGGGTCCAAGTGGCTGCCTGGGGCAGTAGGATGCAAAATGGGATAGAGGGGACGTGATGAGCAATGCATTATGTGTCCTGTTTCCTCAAGGGGCATCAGCTTTACAAATCAATACCTAGAGGGAAGAAGAGAGAGTTAGATAAGGTCCACTAGGTATTGGGCTTTGCGTGCCTGCCCGTAAACCCCTCAAATATGGCATGGTTTCTCCATGTGACTCGTCCAAACTCACTTTGGTATCTCATCCAATTGAATGAAGTTTATTGACAGGACTGGATAATCCATAGAGTAATAGTAACATAGTAGTAGCTAGAGCTCCTGTTTATTGAGTGCTTGGTGTTCCAGGGGTTATATTCTACACTTTGTAGGATATGTTTAATCATTAGAAAATGTTCAGAAGAAAGTACAACCGTCCCTCCCTTCCATAAATGAACTGAGGCTCACCCTGCCCGAATCATAGGACTCGTAAGCTGGGGTGGGGCTCCAATCTGCATCCGGGGTTCCCCACTTTCCTTCTGTAGCACGGCCCCATGCTTCTTACCTGCAGGGCAGGCTTCTGGCCATCCCAGGTGTGCAAACCACTCTCACGAGCCCAAGGTAAACACAGGTCTTTCCAGAGCTGAAAAAGCCATCATAAAGACTGGCTTTGAAGTTCACGCCCTTTTCACGCGTTGCTGACATTTTTTTGGTCTTCACTCAGGGCCTTCTGTTTGAATCGTGTGCAGTGGGGTGAATTGTGAACCCCCTCCTCTCCCGACAGATATGTTCAAGTGCTAACCTCCCGTTCTTCAGAAGGGGACCTATTTGGAATTATGGTCTTTTCAGGAGTGATGAGTTACTTTAAGATGAGGTCATACCGGATTAGAGTGGGCCAAATCCAACGAGTCGTGTCCCCATGAGAAGAGGAGAGAGACTCAGGGAAGAAGGCCGCGTGATGGTAAGCGCAGAGATTGGAGTTGTACAGCTACAAGCCAGGGCACAACACCCAGGATTGTCCAGGGCCACCAAAGCTAGGGCAGGGCAAAGGCGGCTTATTCCCTAGTGTCTTGGGAGCGTGGTCTCGCCAACATCCCACTTCCAGAACTGCAGGAGAATACATTTCTATTGTTCGAAGCCACCTAGGCTGTGGTAACTTGTCAGGGCAGCCTCAGGAGAACACCCGCCCATTCCGGAAATCTTGCCTCTCTCGTGTCCCAGCCCAGATGAGTGAGAGCAGAGGCAGCAAGGGGGAGGGGCTTAAATGCTGCTGGATGCGGGCACCCCCCCCCCCCCCCAGCCTCAAGGAAGAGGGTCAACAGCTGGTTCAACGCCGTTTAAAAATACTTGCTGCATAAGACGCAGGCATGGGGACCAGAAGCCTGGCTGCCTATAGGCGATCCACAAACCGGAGAGCTCCTGAGTGCCTCTGACGCCAGGCAGCAACAATAACTCACTTTGGTGTGCTTTCAAGTTTACATGCTGCTTTTCAGGTCGTGAGACTCTGAAGTCCCGTGGATGTTAGTATTACTTTTATTCCCCAAGAAACGGAAGATTCGAAGGCTTAGGAGATTTACCCAGACGGGTAAATGAGAGGAGTGAGCATACAAACCCCGAATGGTGATGCCCCAGCACTGCATTCATTGAAAGCCGTCTGCCTTCCAGGGGACCAAGGCGAGGAAGAAACGTCCCTCCCCTTCAGGGCACTATGATTTAGGGGTACAGACAGATACAAAAACAGACAAGCTCCATGCAGGGGTCAGTGCCAGGTGGAGGGAAGGTACTTTTTGTGCACTGGGCACCTGCCCCAGCCTGTGGTTCAACCAGGGGGGAGGAAGGTCCCAAGCTCGGCTTTGGGGGAAGGTCAACAGAAAGGCAGAGAAGGAGGCATGGGCGGTCCAGGCCAGGGCTTCTCAAACTTTCTGGTCCTAAGAACCCTTCATACGCGAATAAGTTATTCTGGACCCCAAAGAGCTTTTGTCACATGGGGGAGCCACCAACTATTTACAATATTAGAACCTAAAAGAGAAACGATAAAAATATTTCCTAACTTTGTTGCAAGTCACGATAATAAACCCATTGCATGCGAACGTAAGTCAACAGATATGTATATATTTTTGAAAAGTTATTCCAAAAAAAGAAAAATGCAGGCCACTTCTGTGGCCTTGTTTTACATTCCTGCAAGTTTCCCCTAATGCGTGGCTTGTCAGAAGACAGCTGCGTCTTCCCCTTCTAGCTCGACATTCAGTCTGTTGCGATCTGTTGCTTTGGCTGATGTCGTGAGAGAAAATCTGGCCTCACACTCACAGGAAGCAGGGAAAGGGAAGAGGCCATCAGGGCCCCCTGAGAGGCTCTCGTGGTTTCCAGGGGGTCCCCAGCCCAACGCTGAGAACTGCAGTCCTGGGCAGTGAGACTGTCCTAGGCAGAGGGAAGCCACGGCACAGAACGTCTGGGGAATGAATTGCACGCCGCTCAGCAAGACCCGAGCATGTGGGGAAAGACCTCGAATGGCAGGAAGGGCCCCTGAAGTGACGGTGGTGGGGAGCACCGAGATGCCTGGGGGGGGGTCCGTGGTTCAGCCGGCCGGTGTGTTGGAAAGCCACTGAGGGTTTTAGTCAGGGCGGGGCCGGGGGCAGTTGGCGTTGGAAAAGAGCCCTTCCGCTGCTGGGGGGTGGGGGGGGGGAGGCTTGGGGCAGGATGAGCTGGAGGGGGCAAGACCAGAAGCTGCTGCGGTGGTGTGGGCAGTGGATGACCAGCCTCTGGAAGATTCTGGCATGATCTATCACTGGCTTACATCACAGTACAAAGCCACAGTTCGTACTGATGGCCCTGAGCCAACGAGACAAGGTTAATCACACTGAATAGGCTGTTTTAAGAACAGAGGAAATGTTTCCATTAAAATAATTAAAATCTTAAAACGTTTTGGGGCTCAAAGGTATATGTTTCAGTTACCTGGAAAATCTACTTGCTGAAACGGTTCATTTTCTCCTGATCTCAGAGAAGTAAGATTTTACCGTATTTTCTCTACACAGTGGGACTTTGAGGGAGAGAGGACCATGTCGACAAACGGAGGGGGTCCCAATGGTCCAGAGCCTCTCACACTCAGTAGCTCTGTGACCTTGGATGCAGGACCTGGGGACGCCCGTGCCTCAGTTTCTCCATCTCGAGTAAGAGAATAATTCCCTGGGAAGTGGCCATTCTACCAGGGGACTGACTGATGCGTTTAGAGCTAAGTTCCCCACCCAGCCGCAAAATCTCTCGTTCTGTATGCCTGGTCTTTTGCTTTAGAACATTCTTTCCTACGATTGCCTATAAATCTCACATGGCATGCACCGGGGATTTCAAGTTTTGGAAACCTTTGTGCCAAGAGGTAGTGAACATTGAGTGGGCTTATGCACATTTGGGATCCCCTCTCCCCTCATGGCTTTTATGCCCGAGGGCGAAGACCCCAGTGGAGGGCCAGCCTGGGCCCCTCGCATGCTAGTCCCCTTCCGTGGTTTCCAGCCATGGCTGCCACTGGTGTCCCAGACCAGGGTGTCATGGCAGTGTCTCGGGGCTACCAGGGGCACGGAGGATGGTGGGGGGCTCTGTGGAGTGCTGGGGGGCAGGGCTCCAGAGTTCAGCAACCCCATACTTTAGCCATAACAGTTGTGCCTGTCTGATGTGCTCCTCCAGTGGGATTCCACAGAGAAGTTTGATCGACAAGATGGGTCCTGCAACACACACACACACACACAGACACACACACACACTACATACCTGCATACACACATGCACTTGTGCACGCACACACACGCGTGCATGCACACACCTGCAATACATATGTGCATGCACACACATATCTACATACATGTACACACATGCACACATACCTGCTCATACATGGGTGCACACACATCTACACACATGTGTACACATACCTGCATATACACATGCACAGGTGCATGCACGCACACACACTCATACCAGCACATACACGTGTGCACACACACATGCACACACACGTACATGTATACCTGCACACACATGCACGCACATACCTGCACATACATGTGTGCACACACACATCTACACACACGTGCACACATGCACACACATGCACACACATACCTGCATATACACATGCACATGTGCACACATGCACACACACATACCCGGACACACGTGTGCACGCACACACTCACATATCTGCACATGCACACGTGCATGCATGCACACACATACCTACACACATGTGCACGCATGCACACACGCACACGCATACCTGCACACACATACACGCACATACCTGCACATACACGTGTGCACACACACATATCTACACACATGTGCACACACGCACACATACGCACACACATACCTGCATATACACATGCACATGTGCACGCATGCACGCACACATACCCGGACACACGTGTGCACGCACACACTCACATATCTGCACACGCACACTTGCATGCGTGCACACACATACCCGCACACACATACGCGCACATACCTGCACATACACATGTGCATGCACACACATATCTACACACATGTGCACACATACGCACACACATACCTGCATATACACATACACATGTGCACGCGTGCACACACACAGACATTTGCAAGGCTTGATTTCAGGGCCAGTTAGATTAGCAGGAGGGAACTGATAAATCCCACCAGGGTCTCTCTAGCCCACCTGCCATGAGGGGTGGTGGGTTTCCCATCACGGGGCTCAAAAATCCTCTGGCCTCCTCCTCATCAATGTTCTGCTCCCACATCTCCCTTGGCTGGGGAAACACTCCCAGATCCAAGGCCGCCTCCTAACCTCGCTCCGGCACCTGGAGCGCTTCCTGGGTCAATCCCCTCTTGGTGGGAGAAGCAGCTGGAGATGAGAATGGGATCCGCCACCGTGGGCTGTGGGACTTGAGATGGGCCTTCCTGTTCTCCAGGCTTCTGGCTCCTTCTCAGTAGAACAGCGCTCAGATGTTGAGCTTGTAAATGAGGTCCGGTAGAGGCAGGAGCACCGAGCAGGGAATAGATGCTGAGTAAAAGTCAGTGCAGGGCGCGGGGGGGGGGGCTCAGTCGGTTGGGCGTCCAACTTCGGCTCAGGTCATGATCTCACAGTTTGTGGGTTCGAGCCCCGCGTTGGGCTCACTGCCGTCAGCACAGAGCCCAGTTCGGATCCTCTGTCCCCCATCCTCCTCCCCCACCACCCCTCCCTCATCAGCACTCTTCCTCTTGAAAATAAATAAATCTTTAAGAAATTATATATAGAATAAAATATATTCAATATATACCATATTTATCTATTTTTGTATATAATATATTCTATATAATTCTATAGATACATAGAATTCTATAAACAGAACTCTATAAATATATAAAATATATATTTATAT
Source organism: Panthera onca (assembly GCF_046562875.1). Lineage (NCBI taxonomy): Eukaryota > Metazoa > Chordata > Mammalia > Carnivora > Felidae > Panthera > Panthera onca. The sequence continues at coordinate 138,800,699 of NC_138344.1, forward strand.
ATTTGTAATACATATTATATATATAAATAATAGATACATAATAAATGATATATATAGTATATATATTTATGTATAGAATAAAAGAAAGTGTGTGTGTGTGTGTGTGTGTGTGTGTGTGTGTGTGTGTCTGTTGGGGCGCTACAAAGTGAGGGGTCAGGGCGAGCGGAATATGTACTCTCTCCTTTCAGGGGAGGGGATTCTCTCCAGGGGCCCCATCAGGAGGACAGAAAGTTTCAGACCCACATCCCAGGCCACGCTGTCCCCCTTTCCGTTTTGCCCCTCCGCACTGGAGTCCAACTGGGTATCAAAATGAAAGCTCCCCTTGCCCTCACCCACAGCAGCTGCTTCATTCAGTTTTGCATTTCTTCCCGTCTGAACGTTAGCTCTTGTCCCCGGCAGTAACTTTCATAATTCCTCCGGAGCCTACGTCTTCTATTGACATTCTGATGGATGATAGCGGGCTTCGGCGAGCAGCCAAGCGGCCTTCCAGGGCCATTCTGACCTATTGGGAAAAAAGCAGGGATTAAATAACCAATTATAAATGGATATTTACCTGATAGATTAGGATGACGACTGCGGAGAAGTCTTGCTCTATTAGGTAAATGATCTACGCTCCACGAAGGTTTATAAATATGTATTTCACTAAAAGACTCAAGTCCTGGCAATAATTAACATGCATTTCATAGCATCCCATTAAAAACTAAGCCCTCCTCTCGAGTTTTCAGAAGAAAATGAGCTTAAAATAATGCGGCAGCAAATCGGTAGCTGGGCTTCTGAGCGAGCCTGGGAGGTGCCGCTGTCAGATGGCCCATCCCGACCTGTCCTGTCTCACCCTGCCTCTCCTCCTGGGTCCCCTCTTGTCCCAGATGTCGCTGCGACATCTTCCCAGCGGCACGGTTAAAAGCACACGTAGCCTCTGGCTCCTCCTTCCTTGTGTGAAACCGGTCCCGTGTCTCATCCTGCCCCCAGCCCCACTCCGAATTTTCCTGCTGCCAGCGTTAGGTTTCCATCCTTAGAGATCTGTATGTGGGGCGCCCGGGGGGCCCATTCCGTTGAGTGTCCGACTCATGATTCCGGTTCAAGTCATGATGTCAGGGCCCGTGAGTTTGAGCCCCGTATCAGGCTCTGCTCTGACAGCATGGAGCCTGCTTAAGATTCCTCTCTCGCCCCCTCCCCCCCCGCCCCTCTCCCCTGCTCCTGCTTTCTCTCTCTCTCTCTCTCAAAAAAAAATGTTAAAAAATCTGCATATATTACCGCTCTACTCAAAAACACTCCACATGAATCATTACGTGGCACAACACCTGAAGCTATTATAATGTTACATGTCAATTATATCTCGGTAAGAAAACAACAACAAAAACAAAGCACTCCACAGCCCTGTGGGGCTTTGGTAACATTTCCCAATGTTGAGTTCTTTGGAACACGGGTTCTATGAGACAACTCTCTTCAAATTGAAACGAGATGTTATGAGTAAACTATTTGGAAAATAGTGTCTCTTTAGTAGTCCTTCTCTGAAGTGCCAACGCGTCTGAAAATATTAAAGGCCCTGAGAAGTCCTGCAGTGTTTGCCACAGGGTTCTACAAACTTCGCTTTGTAATACCTCTTGACGTCTTGGGAAAGTGTTGTTACCTGCAGCGTACTTTGGGAAATCCTGACTTGTGTGCGGGAGAAAGTCCAAATCCTTTAGCCTGGCTAATGAGGGCTCTGCGACTGACCTCCAGACTACCTTTCCAAGCCCATTTCTGGCAGCTCCCTCTTTGTCATATCCCCATTACAGACCACTCTTCATTTTCAGTAGCCACAGCATCTTTTCTTTTCACGGGAAGCCCTCCCTCACTTCCCCTCTTCGTCTTGTAAACTCTTATTTAAGCTTCAAAATCCAACTCAAATATCAATTCCACTGGGCTGCCCATAACACACTCCTTTATCTTTGTCACATTAGCATTTTTAACGAACCTTTTCTATCATGTTGTTTTAAGATTTTTTTTTTTTACATTTTATTTATTTTTGAGAGAAAGAGAGAGAGCACGAGTGGGGGAGGGCAGAGAGGAAGGAAGACACAGAATCCGAAGCAGGCTCCAGGCTCCCAGCTGTCAGCACAGAGCCCGACGTGGGGCTCAAACTCACGGACCGTGAGATCGTGACCTGAGCGACAGTCCGACGCTTAACTGACTGAGCCACCCAGGTGCCCCTATCATGCTGTTTTTTAAATTAAATGTGTGTTTATTTATTTGGAGAGAGGGAGAGAGACAGTGTGGGAGGGGGAGGGGCAGAGAGAGAGAGAGAGAGAGGAGAAACTCCCAAAAGTGAGTCCTTATTCCTCCTTTTTGGAGTGTTTGGAGGTTTCTTTGCACGAGCACGTGAGTTATTTCAGCAACGGAACCTGAGAGAAATCGGGGCTGCCTGGTTTCGTCCAGCCCCATCACCACAAAGAGCCCTTTGACAAAGGAAAGATACAGCTTTCTTTCGCTCCCCCCCACCCCGTCCCTGACCACTGATGAATGAAGCTAGTTGACTCGTGGCTCCAGAAGGCACCAACTGGGTACGCTTATTTGAAAGAGCCACTGGATATTGTTTTAACGGCCGTATTAACGTGACGGGCCCATTGTAGATTTTCTGATGCCTTATGCCTGAGAACGTGCTTTTAGCCTTGGCTCAATGGCAGCGATATTGGAATGAATGCATCTCCAGCAGGACCTGGATCCCCGTGAATATGAGATGCTTTATCTCTGGAGACCATCTGGGCAAGCCATGCTTTAAATAAATAAACTGAGTGCTCTCGTCGTACGGGATGCCTACGAGCCAGGACTTTTCCGTGTTATAATGTGGATATGAAGCACGATTATGGATAGAAGGTAATATGATAGAGGCAGGAGGCCATAACTCTGCATCAAAGTAGCAGAGCTTCTTAATGGGAACCCGGACAGGGTGATGATTTGACTCTCTAGTCCCATCACTTTTATCGTCCAAACACCATTTGTACATTTATGGAGAAGCCTCTCTGACTAGGGGGTAGATGCTAATGGCGACCTTTCGAACATCCGCTGGGCAGGCATCGTGCCCAATTCTGTCTGTCTTTCTCTCTTTTGTGGGAGCATGAGTGTGCGTGGGAGTGTGTATGTGTGTAAAGGAGTGGGTGAATGTGAGTGTGTGTGTGTGTGTGTGTGTGTGTGTGTCCACAGCCAAGAATCATTGGTCCCCAACTGATGGAAGTGATTGATTGCAGCATGGAGAGGTCGATGTCACAGACCTCTTATTCTGAACTAGGAGCTGGGGTATATTCAGCTTGTCCCCTTTCGTTCAAATACCTCCGTTTTCATCGGCTTTGCCTAGTGCCTGCAAGAGTTCCCGGAGGGCTCGGCGTGCCCCGGTACCAACACCCGCTGGAGCTGGGCCACTTTCCCCTGAGAGGCCACCCTAGCATCTGTGCTGGGCCTTCTAGAACTCGCAGAGCCCAGCCCAGTCTTCTCTTCGTTGTGCCCTAGTTTTACTGTAGATCAGCGGTCAGCCAACGAGCGCTGGTGGGCTGCCCGCCTTCTTATGGAATCGGCATTCAGCTGAACGCCCATTGCTTTTCACTTGTCCCAGCTGCTTCCGCTGCACAATGGCAGCGTGGAGTAGCTGTGACAAGGACAGTGTAGCCCGTAAGCGGAGGTATTTGCTCCCCGGTCCGGTACAGGGGATGTTTGCGGGTCCCCGGTCTAGACCGTGAGCCCCAGCTGGGAAGGGTCTAACGGGTGCGTTGCTGGCTCCCGGGGCTGTGTTGGGGCCCCGCCTGGGGTCCTTGTGCAGCGGCGTGGGCAGCGCCCTGTGGTCCACGGCGGGCTTTCTTTCCGCGCTCTGTCTTCTCCCCTCTCTCAAGCGTCTGGGAGTCTCAGAAGATTCCTTACAGCTGGCCTTCCCAGCTTCTCTCCATTTTGCCCCATGAGTGGTATGCCTTTTCTGTTTTCCATACTCAGCTCAACCCCAAGAAATGCAGCCCTTCCGGTCACCTGGGTGGCTCCGTCGGCTGAGCTTCCGACTTCGGCTCAGGTCATGATCTCGAGGGTCATGTGTTCAAGCCCCGCGTCGGGCTCTGTGCTGACAGCTCAGAGCCTGGAGCTGCTTCAGATTCTGCGTCTCCCTCTCTCTCTCTCTGCGCCTCCCCCGTTGTGCTCTGTTTCTCTGTCTCTTTCTCTCTCTCAAAAATAAATCAGCATTAAAAAAATTTTTTTAAAAAGAAGAAATGCAACCTTTCCCCCCAGGAGAGTCTGCTTTTGGAAGAACCCGGGTGCCTCCGTCCCGGATCCCTGTACAGACTGAGTGTTGGCTGCTGTGGCCCTGGCTTCTCCTCTCCTTGAGATGCCCGCTGGCGAGGTGGAAAGGGCAGAGCAGTAGAGCCTGAAGACCGAGGTTCCAAGGGTCACTCGGTCGCCCAACAGGGACTCACTGAGCACCTGGCCCATCTGGCGACTCCCTTGGCCACTGGGAACACAAAGTTTTCTAAAGAACGTCTGCTCTCTGTTCCAAAACCCATGAAGCAGATAGATAAGCAAGGGGGTAAGAATAAGCTCTAAAATAATAGTGCAGAAGGTGCTTGTGGGTGAGAACCCCGACGCCGTCAGGTGGGGCCCAGAAAGGCTTCCGGGAGGAGGCGCCCGAGAGCCAAAGAAGAGGTGGTGGGGGTGAGTGATGGAGAGACCGTTGGGGGCGTTTGGGGCAAATGATTTCCTTCCACCTCTGACTTTCCCACTGCTCACTGTATACTCTTCCTACCCCGGGCTTCAGATGGCCCTTCCTGCCCTAGAGCCGAACTTCTCCAACTTCAACATGCCTGCGACACGCATGCAAACCTCCATACCCGGGAGCTTGTTAAAACCCAAATTCGGGTCTGCGCAGGGCGGGAGAGACCGCGTTTCTCGCAAGCACTGGCTGATGTCAACGCTGCTGGTCGACACTTAGAGCAGAACGATCTTGGAGGATTTTATTAATTCGACAAGCATTTGTCGGGCCCCTCCTCTGTGCCAGGCACTGCCCCGGGCTCTGGCAGAGCAGAAGTGGGTAAGGGAGTCAGAGATGTCCACCCCCTAGAGTGGTCTCAGCCGGCCCGGGAGAACGGACGTCGAGTCGCGACAACCATTGACCCATCACACCGTGATGAGCAACACGAGGAGAATTCAGGGGGAATTCACGAGGAGGAAGAGAGATTTAAGATCAAAACCCGGTGATCAAAATCGTCCTCTCCCACCCTGGGACCTCACAGAGAATTTGCTTTCTGTGTGCACGTGATCTCTATCGATAAATACTTGGCGGGGCGGGGGGGGGGGGGGGACAAGGTGAGGTCAGTCCTCACCCTGATAGTGAACTCTCACGGCCTGAGACGTAATCTCAAGGCACCTCCTCCAGGAAGCCCAAGATGATTGACTCTGTCTGACACTGTTCCAAAGAATTCTTTCCTGAGATCATTCTTCAAGACCCATGTTTCCTTAGGTTGTTTCAAGTATATCAGCCATTAGATTGTAAGCGTCCCTGAGGGCAGGGGTCTGACTTCCACTGTCTCTCATCCCAGTGCCTGGGGCACGTGCCTGAACGTGCGCACACACGTTGCCTGAGCTTTGAAAGGAGGCGGAATGGGGACTCTGCATTCAGCCGGGGTTGGTCGCTTGACCCCGCATGGGATGCACCAGACAAAAATTAGAGGCAGGTGAGAAGCATGATGCTCATTTTTTTCTTTTTGTACATTTATTTCCTTTGCGGGAAAGAGAGAGTGAGCACATGAGCGGGCTGGGGGCAGCGAGAGAGGGAGAGAGAGAATCCCAAGCAGGCTCTGCTCTGACAGATGTGGGGCTCGGTCCTACGAACTGCGAGATCACGGCCTGAGCCGAAATCAAGAGTCAGACACTTAACGGACTGAGCCACCCGGGCGCGTGGGGAAGCGCGAAGCTTTCCAGATGTCTCTCCCGGTCCTGTCAGGTGAGGTGGCTTCATTACCTTCCCTCTGGCTTTTAGTCCTAAGGCTCAGGTTCTACCACCCCAGAGCCATGCCCACATGTGTGATGTGAGGAAACCCATGACTGTGTTTGCTGAGCACCTACTATGTGCCCGCTCTTTTCTGCACAAGAGTCCCACTAAGTGGTAGTGCGGCCTTTGTACAGATGGACTCAAGTATTCATATGATAAAAGCTCTGGCTGTTCTGAGAAATATTTGGTAGGAAGGGGGATACGTGGGGAGCGAGACTTGAAGGGGCAGCCAGCCGCTTTGGGGGAGGAAAATGATGAGGTTTTGGGGTGATGGTGGGGTTCGTGGGGTCCGGAGCCGACGGCCAAGGAAGAATCCTTGAAGATGTCTTTGGTGCAAAAAGGTAATTTTTTTAAAGCACGAGGACAGGACCCGTGGGCAGGAAGAGCGGCACCAGGGTTGTGAAGAATGATTGTTTTTTTTTTTTTTTTAATTTTTAAAATATGATTTATTGCCCGATTGGTTTCCATACAACACCCAGGGCTCATCCCAACAGGTGCCCACCTCAATGCCCCTCACCCACCCTCCCCTCCCTCCCCCCCCCATTAACCCTCAGTTTGTTCTCAGTTTTTAAGAGTCTCTTATGGTTTGGCTCTCTCCCACTCTAACCTCTTTTTTTTTTCCTTCCCCTCCCCCATGGGTTTCTCAGGAATCCACATGGGTTAAGTTTCTCAGGATCCACATAAGAGTGAAAACATATGGTATCTGTCTTTCTCTGTCTGACTTATTTCACTCAGCATCACACTCTCCAGTTTCATCCACGTTGCTACAAACGGCCAGATTTCATTCTTTCTCATTGCCATGTAGTACTCCATTGTGTATATAAACCACAATTTCTTTATCCATTCATCAGTTGATGGACATTTGGGCTCTTTCCATAATTTGGCTATTGTTGAAAGTGCTACTATAAACATTGGGGCACAAGTGCCCCTATGCATCAGCACTCCTGCCTGTATCCCTTGGATGAATTCCTAGCAGTGCTGTTGCTGGGTCATAGGGTAGATCTATTTATAATTTTTTGAGGAACCTCCACACTGTTTTCCAGAGCGGCTGCACCAGTCTGCATTCCCACCAACAGTGCAAGAGGGTTCCCGTTTCTCCGCATCTTCTCCAGCATCTATAGTCTCCTGATTTGTTCATCTTAGCCACTCTGACTGGCGTGAGGTGGTACCTGAGTGTGGTTTTGATTTGTATTTCCCTGATGAGGAGCAACGTTGAGCATCTTTTCATGTGCCTGTTGGAAGAATGGCTGGTTTTATACTGTGGGTTTGGGGAGGTAAAGTCAAAAGGGAGGCCTCCAGAGGGACTTTGATGTGCTAAGGAGGGCTCCTAAGATACCCGAGGCCTTGCTATCGTCAAGCTAAGGTCGTCAAGCTAAGGGAATGGGGCCCGGCCTGGCTGGCCTCACCGAACTCCATCCCATCTGCAGAGCCCCTGTTTCCAAACAAGGTCAAGACTTTCACATGTCTGTTAGGGGGACACGGTTCAACCCATGACACTGCCCGCTACAATTTTCAATGTGTCTTCTCTAGACGAACTTTTATGTGGTTATTTTGTGGGTGCGCTATTCAAAATAGCCCAAGAAGGGGCGCCTGGGGGAGCTCAGTCCGTTGAGCATCCAACTTCGGCTCGGGTCATGATCTCTCAGTTTCCAAGTTCAAGCCCCACGTCGGGCTCTCTGCTGACGGCTCGGAGCCTGGAGCCTGCTTCGGATTCTGTGTCTCCCTCTCTCCCTGCCCCTCCCCTGCTCGAAGTCTGTCTCAGTCTCCCTCTCAAAAAGAAACATTAAAAAAAATTTAAAATAGCCCAAGGATTTTCTGCATATCCTTAAATTATGTCTTGTGTACCTCTAAAATAAATATAAGGATTTTCCTAAATAGGGTATATTTAAAAAGCCTGTGGGGAAATAATTGTGGTTTTCTGACACCAAAGGCCTTTGGTCATACCGAACTTTCCAAATAACGAGGGCAAAAGTTCTCATATTTTAACATAGATTCATTGATGAGACTGTCTCGTATTAGCAATTGCTGGTGGCATGTCTAATAACGTTCCGTGCAAATTTAACCACACATTTGTATCGTTACATATTAAGTATAAGAGGGTGCTTAATGTATTAAAACCGTATTTCTTGCACACTTACTTTGGAGAAAATACAGGAAAATGCCTTTTCAAGGCAGCTTACCTTTTTGTAAGTCATCGGCTTTCTTTTTCCATTAATTCTAAAATTCTATAATTATTTTCATCTTATAATTTCACATTATAATTCAGAATTCTGTCATTATGTTTGTCTTGCCAGCACAAAAGTCACCTACATGCCTACAATTAAACCATTATAAATAATTCCACTTGGTCCTCGTCGTGGGGAAAATGATATTGAGTTTTAGAAACAAAACAACTGGCTGAGACGAGACAATTGATTTCTCGAAAAGCGATCCATTTGCACGAGTATTACTCTTCATTCTGATTTTTACTTCACGTTGTTAAAATAGAAATTATCCATAATCAAATTGTGAGATGCCAGAGTAAAGAATGATATGATCTTTGGAGAAAATGCTTTTGATATTGTGCTTAAAAAGGAATGCCTTTTCCTATCTGCGGTTGGGTAAAGCCTAAGACCTGGGTCAGTGTTTTTCAGAGAATCTACTTAAACTTGGATCACCTGGTGCCTGTGTGTGTGTGTGTGTGTGGGTGGGTGGGTGGGTGTGTGTGTGGGGGGGTGGGTGGGTGGGTGTTATTTAACAATGCAGATTACTGGGTGCAAATGAGGCTATAGGAGTAGTGACTCTGAGGGATAGGGTTCTGGGTTCTCAGCCAGGTCTGGATTCTTAGCAAGGCTCCCCAGTGATGTTTATGTACATACAAGCTTGATAATCTCTCACCCGAGCCGTTGCAAGCACTGTTACTCACCTGATGGCAGGTACTTAAGAATGAAAGAGAAGTACAAGGCAAGGGCTTGGCCTCTTTAGAGCTACCTGGGAGCCCCAGACCAGGCCCATCACGTGACTCCAAACAGGGAGCCCCAAGGAGCATCGGCTCTTCTTCTGCATGTAGACACTGAGGTGCTCTCTGGAAGGTTCTGCCTTAGGACTGCAGACTAAGCTGTTGGAAACAGGTCCTGTCCCACCTGCTGTTAATGGCCTACTCGTGTTAACAGCCCCTCCTGCCTGAGACCCTGGCCAGCCTGAGTCTTCTGAGGCCCCGGTATGGGGACCCTGGGAGCAAATCCAGGAAAGACAAGACGAGAGCTGGCACACAGCTTGCCTCCTACCGAGGGCTGCCAAAGGAAACACAGGACACCCAGGAAAATTTGAGTTTCTTTTAGGATAAGTACGTCCCCAATATTGCACGGGACATACTTACCCTAAAAGAAACTCAAACGTAACCAAGCATCTTGTATTTTTATTTGCTGAATCTGGTAACCCCACATCCTGACACTTCTCTGGGTGAAATGGACCCTAAAAAGTCCCTGAAAGTCCCTGATTTATGTCCCACCCTTCCCCCAACCCCAGTCACAACTCTGGGAAGCTAAGACATTCCAGACTTTGGCTGCAAAGTGATCAACCAAGGCCAAGTTCAGGTACACTTGGAAGCTGGGTCCAATATTCATGGTCTGCAAACATCTGGTTTCTAATTTTGGTGGCAAGGTACGAGATGATGGTCACCACTAAGTTTCTACGGCTTGTAGGTCTCTTGGGTGATTTTGACAGACACCCTTTTAGAGCCTTTCCCCTGCTTTTATGCAGGACATTGTCAACCTTCACTCATGTGTCATCCCAGCAACACGACAGACCCCGGGTAGCAGCTAACGTATTACAACCCAAACGATGCTATGGGTAGTTTTCCCCCCGCGACCCGAAGACAAAAAACTTCATCACTGTTTTTTTAAAATCTTTTTTAATGTTTATTTATTTTTGAGAGAGAGACAGAGAGACAGAGAGCAAGCAGGGAAGGGGCAGAGACAGACGGAGCCACAAAATTCAAAGGAGGCTCCAGGCTCTGAGCTGTCAGCACAGAGCCCGACGCGGGGCTCGAACTCATGAACTGTGAGATCATGACCTGAGCCGAAGTCGAATGCTCAGCCGACTGAGCCACGCAGGCGCCCCAAAACTTTATCACTATTTAAACTTGGCTACCGCACCGGTTAAATTTCAACGTAGGAATCAAAGCTGCTGGTCTATGTTCCGTTAAAAAATGCAGCCTTTCTTCTGTTCCCTAAGGAATCAGGGGAATAACTTTTTATTCTTCCTAATCGCTTTCATTTTTAGCAATTAAGGAGGGAGAGGAGAATATTAACTGTAGATGCTAACTCCTGTGTTCTTGATGCGATGACGAACACATCTTAAACAACACTATTCTCTTACAGAAATTAGGAACAACAGCAAACTCGAAGGCTTTTTTTTTTACTTTTTTTTTTTTTCCTGGTCGCATTTAACTTTTCTACCTCAGAGCCCAGATAGCTTTTTTTAATCAAAGCAGGTAATGGAAAAACAGTCTGTACCCTCAAATGCAATCATATTTAATATCCTTATTTCTCAGCTGATCACACCTTAAAATTTTGAACGCTTTGGTTTGATTTAGAACTCTGCAGAAGTCAAACTAACAAAGGAGTGCATTCCTTTGTTGTTACTTGGAGACAGGACTGGGCTGTCGAGAGCCCCGCGCTGTGGGCCTGGGGGTCCAGGGACCGGACAGGGCTCTGCTGGAGACTAGCCTCTGTGCCTCTGTTTGCTCATCTGTCAAACGGGCAGGTTGGGGTAGGCGCCGACTTAAGGCTTCACGATCCTCTGAATCTGCGAATGCCAGCACGTCGTCACTAACAGAGGGCGGGATGCGGGCTGTTTCTTTGCATCCTCTGTGCCGGGCACGGTGCTTGCAAAGAGCAGACGCTCCGTCAGTGCGTGTGGGGTGAAGAATGGGTTGAATATCACACGGCTGTTACGAAAGTTAAGCACGGGGGCACCTGCGTGGCTCCGTCGGTTGAGCGCCCGACGTCGGCTCAGGTCGTGATCTCACGGTTCGTGGGTTCGAGCCCCGCGTCGGGCTCTGTGCCGACGGCTCGGGGCCCGGAGCCTGCTTCGGATTCTGGGTCTCCCTCTCTCTCTGCCCTCCCACCCCCCCTTATAGACTCTCTGTCTCAAAAATAAATAAACATTAAAAAAAAAATAAAAAAGAATGTTAAGCAGTGTTTATCTTGCCGAAAAGCGGACCATGCTTGAGAGAACGTTGAGAAAAGCTTGGCTGCAAAAATATGTGTGATGCTACGGTTACAGGGAGTTTACATGTTTCTTTCAACAATAAAATGCTCCTGGGTGTGTGCTTGGCAGAGGAGATCTGCGGTGAATGCACGTGGCCCCTGCCTTCTAGAAGCTCACAGAAAAGCGGGGAAGGCAGGACAGGGGGAGCAGCAGGACAGGGGGAGCCCCCAGGAGGGCCTTGAAAGCTATGGGTGGGGGCAGAGCAGGCCGCTGCAGGGAGGCCCTTGGGTGCCGGCTGCGGAAAGAATGGAGCCTCATCAGACGGAAAAGGAAGAAACCACCATCGCCAAGTGGAGGGAGCAGAATGTGGGAAAGACAAAAATGGCTTTTGTGCGGGGGAGGAATCAGGGGTGAGATGTGAATTTCTAATTCTTTAAAAAAAATTTTTTTTAAATATTTATTTATTCTTGAGAGAGAGAGAGAGAGAGAGAGAGAGAGAGAGGGAGAGAAACAGAGTGCTAGCAGGGGAGGGGCAGAGAGAGGGGGAGACACAGAATCTGAAACAGGCTCCAGGCTCCGAGCTGTCAGCACAGAGCCCGACGCGGGGCCCGAACTCACGAACCGTGAGATCATGACCTGAGCCGAAGGCGGACGCTTAACAGACGGGGTCACCCAGGCGCCCCTGAATTTCTAATTTTTAATGTAGTTTTAAGATAGATTTGCAACTAGAAATGTCAGTAAAAAAATGAGGTTTCCTGAGAAAAGTTAGCGGGCTACGGAAAGCCGGGAAAGTTCCGTCCTGGTAGCTGGGGGAGACGTCACGGGAAATTGCGTGTGTCCCCACTGTCCGCCTAGGGGGCCCGTGCTGGCGGCTGCTTCTCTTCTGCCCCTTCCAGCCCCGAGATTGTCTTGTCTTCTTGGTGGTTTCCTGAGGGTCTCCGGCCGACCGCCACCTTTCAGGGGCCTCCACCAGAAGGGGCTGGAAGAGAGGTTTCCTCCTGGTCCCCTTCAGTGACTTAAAGTCCTTTCTGACTGCGTTACGGTAACCCCGACACCATCATGGCTTTCTAAATTGTACCGTGTCCGGTTCCAGTGGGATTGTCACCGGGCACAGCGCACGTTGACTATGTTACAGGGCCATTTGACGTGCGCGGGGGTGTCTTTCTCCCAAAGCGGATTATAGATGTCACATCCGAGCAGGGGATGTTCTATGAGCAGTGTGAGTCCTGTGAGCCCACACTGCCACCGTGGAGGAGCATGCCATGGGCCCGTAGCTTGGACACAAGACTGGTTTCGAGGAATCCGGATCCTGGACTTGGTCAGGCTGGGGCTGCCAGATCTCTGAAGGCAAGTCAGAAACAAGGACCCCGTTTGGCCCTGAAACAGGGTCCCAGGCCCGTTGGGAACTACGTTAAAACAATAAACAAGTTTTCTTTTTATTTAATGTTTATTTATTTTGAGAGAGAGGGAGAGAGAGAATCCCAAGCAGGCTCTGCACCGACAGCACAGAGCCCGATGAGGGGCTCTGTCTCATGAACTGTAAGATCGTGACCTGAGCCGAAATCAGGAGTCAGACGCTTAATTGGCCGGGTTTTCTTTTACTTAAAGCAAGAATACACGTGCATGATAGAAAACTTTGAGATTGCAGATTTGTATACGTACAAATGCACACACACACACACACAAAAGGTTTGTATAAAAAATTTTGCATCTTCCTTTTTTACCCATGCTTTTTTGCAGCCTATTTTCTGAAGCTATCCAGCTATCTTCGAAAATATGATTTTTTAAAAGTTTTTTTAAAATGTTTATTTCTTTTTGAGACAGAGAATGAGAGAGACAGAGAATGAGCAGGGGAGGGGCAGAGAGAGAGGGAGACACAGAATCCGAAGCAGGCTCCAGGCTCCGAGCCGTCAGCACAGAGCCCGACGCGGGGCTCGAACCCACAAACCATGAGATCATGACCTGAGCCGAAGTCGGACGCTCAACCGACTGAGCCATCCAGGCGCCACCCCCCTGCCTTTTTTTAAAATATGATTTTTTTTTTTTTTAAGAAAACAGTCGTAAAGGATTACATTTTGTGGACATGTGGTAATTCATCGAGCCTTTCCCCACAGTTGGACATTTGTTTGGCTCTCTGAGATCACCGATGCAGTAACAGTGAACACGGGGTGCCTCTGTTAAGACCACCGGACTCCCCCCCATGTGCCTCTCCATGCACTGTCTTGAACCCGAGAGCTGAGCTTCTTTATCAGCTTCTCTGGTAGATCTTTCCTTGCTGTGACTCATCACGGTCCTGGGACTGAAATCTGAGTTGGGACTAAGGCTTCCTCTAGGCCAGCCAGCGCCACTGTGTAAATTAGAAAAAGGTGCTTCTTCCCATAAAACACTTAACTTCCATCTGTCAGAAGACTGTCTTAGTAGACATTGTCTGGAATGGGAACAGCGCCCCCTTAGCCCTGGACCTCCCTTGTGCAGTGCACAGCCTAGACAACCCTAAGTTCAGGTTTGGTCCCCACCATCTGGGTGCTGGCTGTGTGTCCGCCCTCCCCATCACTGTGCTGCTCCTGCCCTTTGGTCATCTGTCCCCTGGCCCAGCCAGCGGTGACCTGGCCCTTTCCTGATCAATGACAGCAATTTGTTTTTCTGCCTGTAGCCTCACAGCCATCTGCTTACTATTCACTATTTATTTGTTTTCTCTTTAAAGTCGTTTTTAACTCTTCCCTAGTAAGGAACTCCAGTGGAATGGGTTTTGGAGCCAGACAGTCCTTGATCCAAACAGAAACCCTGTCACTTATTAGTTTTATGACCTTGGACAACTGACTTTGCCTGTCTAATCCTTTTTTCTCATTGGCAAAACGGAATGAGATTACCCAACATAGGAAGCACTTGTGAGGATTAGATGAGACAGAGAGGAAAAAAAAAAAAAAAACCGGCTTACTGTCCATTAGTTTCTTTCTTTCTCCCCACCCTCCTTGAAGGCAGAGATTGTATAGTCCGCTTTAGTCTCAGGGTCAGGGCCAGTGCAATGCTGGGGTGGGTCAGGGACCCGTAAAGTTTGGCTGAATAAGTCAAGGGGAGCCAAGAAGGAGAAAGAAGGGACTCATGTCTATACTGAGCTCTTCTGTAACCAAGTATTTACTGAGCACTGCTCTGCGCTGGCGAACAGAGGTGTCAGGGAGAGACACAGAGCTCCTCTCTACAGAGGACTTTCCACGACGTGCGTCCATCGCACCCCTCAGAGGAAGGGGGAGGGCCAGAGGCCCGACAACAAGGGTTATGCACGTTCAACACCATAATGTCCTCTGTGCTGAAAGCTGGGGACCCAGAAATTAGTCTGTCCTGATCATTCCCTTCGAGGCTTCCTGGAGCACGTGACTCCAAAGTGTCGAAGGATGCATGCACTCAATCAACCAGCCAATGCCTTTGGGTGCACCTGCTATGTGCTAAGCCCCATTTGCTTGAGCTCTGGCTCCTGTCCTCAGGCAGCTTCCTGGGGAGGTGACATAAGCATCCGGCAAAAGAAGTCCTTGTACATGACAATGCCAGCAAGAGGAGCCAGAGGGACGGTGTTGACTGGAATAGACCCGTGGGGGTGGCAGGGGGCGGGGACTGGAATGGACCGGTGGGGGCGGTGGGGGCGGCGGGCGGGGGTATGTGTGGCTTCCCCAGGGGAGGTGACGGGAGCAAAAGAGTCCAGGACAAGAGTGTCTCCGGGCTTGCTTGGGTGGAGTGGGGACCACAGAGGACCCAGGAGGTGTCACCATCCACACTTCCCTGATGTTTCTCCTTGATAGATGTAGAGGGCAACTACACAGCCATGCTGCCCCATCCGCTCGGGAGGGTCTCTTTTCCCTGGGGCTTGGTGGGCTCCCCATTCACCTCCCGCCTTTGACAGTCACGTGCAGGTGTAGGATTTGCCTCTGAAAGTCCAGGGCTGGCTGGGAGAAGGAGGCTCTAAGCTGAATGCAACGACGTGAAGGTCATGTACACAGAGGTAAGGAAACACCCAGGCCTGGGTGGCAGGTGGTTTGGGTATCGAGAGCTAAGGCAGGTGGTGAAAATATCCATCTTCTGTATCATTCTCCAAAGTCCCCTCAGAGGCATGGGCTAAGGCTGTCCCCCTTGCCTTCCTCGTGTCAGGCGCCCCAGGAAGGATGGTTGTAGCTATTATTTCACCTACTTCCTTGTCTCCCCGGAACGGGAGCAACTACAGGGACAGTTGTCCCCCTCTGTCTTGGTGGCTTCTGGGGCTGGTGCATAGCAGGTGCCCTGTGGAGGTGTCCAGTGACCAGATGGGATGCCACATGTTGGGGCTGGCTCCCAGGGGCAGAGAGAAAAGTCTGCTTGGCCGAGAGGAACGGAGGTGCGTTATTTTCCGGCAATGGAGAAGACGTTGCCGGAAGGCACTGATCCCGGACTCTCTCTCCAGCTGGGCAGCACTGGCTTGTCAGAGGTGATTACTTGTGTGTATGTCCATAGGGCCGTCATGTTGAGTTCTGACCATGCCACTTATCAGCCATGTCCCTCGGGCAGTTCAGGACCCTTACTTCGCTTGGATCTCCCTCAGGGTGGACCCTGGACAAGGACTTGGGTCCTTGGGAAGGACTTGGGAAGCCACGCAGGGAAGGAAAGGGGTGTGGTTGCAACGTGTACCCCCAGGTACTGGAGCTTTGGGGTGGTCCCACCTATGTGAGACCAGAGGCGCGGTGGGGTCCCAGTCCCTGGTCCAGACTCTTTGAAGGGGGTTTGTGCAGCCTAGAGGATCCGCGGCCCCCATCACAGGGTGGCCAGGCTGGCTGTCGGGAGGCTGTGCTGAATCCCACCCGAAAGCCGAAGGACCGAGGGACGCGCAGACGCTGAAACACTGCCTCTGCGTATCTTATAACCCGCTAGTCTCACTTTCCTCTTCCTCCAGATGGGCTGCGGGCTTTGGCCTCCTGTGTGGTCTGCCAACTTCCTTTGAGGGCCCACAGAGGCCCCGACAGACCCGGCTGTGGAGTCTGCAGCCTCTAGGTCTCCTTGAGACCTAGAAGGATGGCACACAGACCAGATGGAGATGCTCTGAGCGGCGGCAGGGAGAGGGGACACAGGAGAACTAGGTGGGGGGACATCTTGGAGAAGAGGCCGACTCCGGCTCTCTTCCTTGTGGGCGGGCACTGATGGACTCCTGATCAGCTGGGGGACCCGAGACAAGAGGGGGCTGGTGCCCCACTTTCCGGCCGGCGCCCTGAGAGGTGGCCCCCAGCCGTGTGAATTGCACCGGGCGGCAGGGAAGGTTTGAGCCCATTCTCTGGGTTTCCTGGGGCCCAGGCGGTACAGGAGGGAAGGGCTTACCCTCCAGGGAGGGACGTCGCATTTCCTAGCTTCCCTTGCATCTGGGGGGGTCACATGGCTGGGTGTAGGGGCTTCCCGTGGCTGCTATAACAAAGTATACACTTAGTGGCTTAAGACAGCACGATTTTCTTTTCTTGCAGTTCTGGGGGGCAGAATTCACACACAGGTCTCCCTGGGCTGAAAGCAAGGTGTCGGCCGGTCACGTTCCTTCTGGAAACCCCGGGGAGAAGCCATTTTCTTGGTTTTTTTTTCCAGCTTCTGGAGGCAGCTCACATTCCCTTCTTCCAAGCTCAAAGCCAGCATCTCTGACCCTTTCTCTGCTGTGACATTTCTCTGCCTGACAACAGTCAGGAAAGCTTCTCTGCTTTCAAGGATTCACACGATTGCTGAGAGGCTTCCTGGGTAATCTAGGATGCTGTCCTGCTCAGTGTCCCTAACCTAACTCACATCCACACGGTCCCTTTTGCTACGTGAGGTAGCATGTCACAGGTTTTGGGGTGAAGGCACGGACTTCGACGGAAGATCTCTTTTCTGCCCTTCGCCCGCGGACAACAGACCTGAGATCAAGGGCACTGCCCTTCTATTTGATATACTTCAAATGCAGCCACATACCTTCTACGTTGTGGTCACCCTCCAAGGCCTGCAGGGTCAGAATCAAGGCTAAGAACAAGTGGGACACCCGACCTAGACCCAGAGATGGACACCACCCTTCGAGGGTGGCAGGGACACCCCAAGAGTGTGGGCTCCCCACGTGGAGCTCCAGAGCTCGCCTTCCTGCTCTGGACTATCATGTCCAGAAATAAACTTCCCTCTAATTTAGAGGACAACCTTTGGGGGGGGGGGGGCTCTGTCAGAACACTAAGCTTAAGCTTTCTGATACTAATGTAGTTCCAAAGTAGATATTCAGATGAGTTTTGGAAATACAGAGAGGTGGACAATTTCTCACTGCCTTGAACGCGCCCAAAGGAACAAGGCTTGCTGTTCGGACAGTGATGACTCCGAGGCACATGTGCTCCGATAGGGAGACCTAGCCCGGCTTGGCCGTGACAGGAGAGGAGAGAGCCTTCCCACGGTATAATATATCCTGAAGAAGTTGGCCAGCCAGCCAGGGATGGAGGAGAAGTGAGTGCCCGGATTCTGTGCACTGGAGTTGGCCCACGCCCCGGCCAGAGCTGCGAAGACCACAGCTCTCTTTCTCCTGGGTGGCTTTTACTTTGCCTTCAGGCCTGTTTTCCTTGTGCCCACAGGCAGAGGTGATCTGGCACTGAGATTGGCCTCGCCTCGGGCCAGCAGGCACAAGTTAATTTCTAGGACCGCAGTGAAATGTATGTCCAGGGGAGAAGGTTGGAAGGGGTCCCAAGCTAGGCACTGACCTTCCCCAGGCGCTCGGGCTTCTGGCTCCCGGGTCTCAAGGTGGTGTAAGCTCTCTCACGCAAGGACCTGCAGGGCCCCCTTCCTGGGAGTCCCTTGCCTCACGTATTTGGTTAGTGGCCCTCTGGTATTTGCCTGTACGTCGCCGGTGACGGGGAACTCATGGATCTATTTCCTGCAGCTCTAATGTTTTAACAGAGGGGAACCGTTGGGTGCTGAGAAGCCACAGAGGCCAAGACCCGAGATCAAGGGCAGCCCAAGCCGGGCCCAGAGGGAGCTACTGACATCCTCTATCAGTGAGGCTAAGGTCAGAGCAGCCTACGGGACCCCGAGCGTCTCAGGCTGGAAGGGACTCATCACACACAGGGCACTGGCGTCTTCGGGAAGACCCAAGAGAGCTGGAGCTGGAAAGATCAGGGAGGCGCTGTCCAGCTTGGGCTTTCGGGAGCTTCAGAAATCACAGCCCAGTTGCTAGCACCCAGTCGGTGAAAACCGCTTCCTGGAAGCTCTGCAGGGGCCGCGATGGCTGCAGCTTCTCCCTGCCTTCCAGATCCTGCACAGGCGCCTCCCTCTGCAAGGACCTTCCGTAGAACAAGGCTGGGAAATGCGGCTGCCGGGTTTCATCTGCAGCGGAGGCACAGAGGAGAGCAGGGTGGGGGGTGGAGGGGTGGAAAATGGGGGGTTGGGGGCAGGGGTGGGGTGGGACAGAAGTCTGGGGGGGTATAGAGGGCTGGGAGAGGTGGAGAATGGGGGGGTTGGGGACAGGGGTGGGGTGGGGTGGGACAGAAGCCTGGGGGGGGGTATAGAGGGCTGGGAGAGGTGGAGATTGGGGGGGTTGGGGACAGGGGTGGGGTGGGGTGGGACAGAAGCCTGGGGGGGGTATAGAGGGCTGGGAGAGGTGGAGATTGGGGGGGTTGGGGACAGGGGTGGGGTGGGGTGGGACAGAAGCCTGGAGGGGTATAGAGGGCTGGGAGAGGTGGAGAATGGGGGAGTTGGGGACAGGGGTGGGGTGGGGTAGGACAGAAGCCTGGGGGGGTATAGAGGGCTGGGAGGGGTGGAGAATGAGGGGGTTGGGGGCAGGGGTGGGGTGGGACAGAAACCTGGGGGGGGTATAGAGGGCTGGGAGGGGTGGAGAATGGGGGGGTTGGGGACAGGGGTGGGGTGGGGTGGGACAGAAGCCTGGGGGGGGGTATAGAGGGCTGGGAGAGGTGGAGATTGGGGGGGTTGGGGACAGGGGTGGGGTGGGGTGGGACAGAAGCCTGGAGGGGTATAGAGGGCTGGGAGAGGTGGAGAATGGGGGAGTTGGGGACAGGGGTGGGGTGGGGTAGGACAGAAGCCTGGGGGGGTATAGAGGGCTGGGAGGGGTGGAGAATGAGGGGGTTGGGGGCAGGGGTGGGGTGGGACAGAAGCCTGGGGGGGGGTATAGAGGGCTGGGAGGGGTGGAGAATGGGGGGGTTGGGGACAGGGGTGGGGTGGGGTGGGACAGAAGCCTGGGGGGGGGTATAGAGGGCTGGGAGAGGTGGAGATTGGGGGGGTTGGGGACAGGGGTGGGGTGGGGTGGGACAGAAGCCTGGGGGGGTATAGAGGGCTGGGAGAGGTGGAGAATGGGGGCGTTGGGGACAGGGGTGGGGTATGGTGGGACAGAAGCCTGGGGGGGGTATAGAGGGCTGGGAGGGGTGGAGAATGGGGCGGTTGGGGACAGGGGTGGGGTGGGGTGGGACAGAAGCCTGGGGGGGGGTATAGAGGGCTGGGAGAGGTGGAGATTGGGGGGGTTGGGGACAGGGGTGGGGTGGGGTGGGACAGAAGCCTGGGGGGGTATAGAGGGCTGGGAGAGGTGGAGAATGGGGGCGTTGGGGACAGGGGTGGGGTATGGTGGGACAGAAGCCTGGGGGGGGTATAGAGGGCTGGGAGGGGTGGAGAATGGGGCGGTTGGGGACAGATGTGGGGTGGGACAGAAGCCTGGGGGTGGTATAGAGGGCTGGGAAGGGTGGAGAATGGGGGGGGGTTTGGGACAGGGGTGGGGTGGGGTGGGACAGAAGCCTGGGGGGAGTATAGAGGGCTGGGAGGGGTGGAGAATGGGGGGGTTGGGGACAGGGGTGGGGTGGGGTGGGACAGAAGCCTGGGGGGGTATAGAGGGCTGGGAGAGGTGGAGAATGGGGGGGTTGGGGACAGGGGTGGGGTGGGGTGGGACAGAAGCCTGGGGGGGGTGGTATAGAGGGCTGGGAGGGGTGGAGAATCGGGGGGTTGGGGACAGGGGTGGGGTGGGGTGGGACAGAAGCCTGGGGGGGGGGTATAGAGGGCTGGGAGGGGTGGAGAATGGGGGGTTGGGGACAGGGGTGGGGTGGGGTGGGACAGAAGCCTGGGGGGGGTGGTAGAGAGGGCTGGGAGGGGTGGAGAATCGGGGGGTTGGGGACAGGGGTGGGGTGGGGTGGGACAGAAGCCTGGGGGGGGGTATAGAGGGCTGGGAGGGGTGGAGAATGGGGGGTTGGGGACAGGGGTGGGGTGGGGTGGGACAGAAGCCTGGGGGGAGTATAGAGGGCTGGGAGGGGTGGAGAATGGGGGAGTTGGGGACAGGGGTGGGGTGGGGTAGGACAGAAGCCTGGGGGGGTATAGAGGGCTGGGAGGGGTGGAGAATGAGGGGGTTGGGGGCAGGGGTGGGGTGGGACAGAAGCCTGGGGGGGGGTATAGAGGGCTGGGAGGGGTGGAGAATGAGGGGGTTGGGGGCAGGGGTGGGGTGGGACAGAAGCCTGGGGGGGGTATAGAGGGCTGGGAGGGGTGGAGAATGAGGGGGTTGGGGGCAGGGGTGGGGTGGGACAGAAGCCTGGGGGGGGTATAGAGGGCTGGGAGGGGTGGAGAATGGGGGGGTTGGGGACAGGGGTGGGGTGGGGTGGGACAGAAGCCTGGGGGGGGGTATAGAGGGCTGGGAGAGGTGGAGATTGGGGGGGTTGGGGACAGGGGTGGGGTGGGGTGGGACAGAAGCCTGGGGGGGTATAGAGGGCTGGGAGGGGTGGAGAATGGGGGGGTTGGGGACAGGGGTGGGGTGGGGTGGGACAGAAGCCTGGGGGGGTATAGAGGGCTGGGAGAGGTGGAGAATGGGGGAGTTGGGGACAGGGGTGGGGTGGGGTAGGACAGAAGCCTGGGGGGGTATAGAGGGCTGGGAGGGGTGGAGAATGAGGGGGTTGGGGGCAGGGGTGGGGTGGGACAGAAGCCTGGGGGGGGGTATAGAGGGCTGGGAGGGGTGGAGAATGAGGGGGTTGGGGACAGGGGTGGGGTGGGACAGAAGCCTGGGGGGGGGTATAGAGGGCTGGGAGGGGTGGAGAATGAGGGGGTTGGGGGCAGGGGTGGGGTGGGACAGAAGCCTGGGGGGGGGTATAGAGGGCTGGGAGGGGTGGAGAATGGGGGGGGTTGGGGACAGGGGTGGGGTGGGGTGGGACAGAAGCCTGGGGGGGGTATAGAGGGCTGGGAGAGGTGGAGATTGGGGGGGTTGGGGACAGGGGTGGGGTATGGTGGGACAGAAGCCTGGGGGGGTATAGAGGGCTGGGAGGGGTGGAGAATGGGGCGGTTGGGGACAGATGTGGGGTGGGACAGAAGCCTGGGGGTGGTATAGAGGGCTGGGAAGGGTGGAGAATGGGGGGGGTTTGGGACAGGGGTGGGGTGGGGTGGGACAGAAGCCTGGGGGGAGTATAGAGGGCTGGGAGGGGTGGAGAATGGGGGGGTTGGGGACAGGGGTGGGGTGGGGTGGGACAGAAGCCTGGGGGGGTATAGAGGGCTGGGAGAGGTGGAGAATGGGGGGGGTTGGGGACAGGGGTGGGGTGGGGTGGGACAGAAGCCTGGGGGGGGTATAGAGGGCTGGGAGAGGTGGAGAATGGGGGGGTTGGGGACAGGGGTGGGGTGGGGTGGGACAGAAGCCTGGGGGGGGTATAGAGGGCTGGGAGAGGTGGAGAATGGGGGGGTTGGGGACAGGGCTAGAGTGGGGGTAGGACAGAAGCCTGGGGGGTACAGAGGGCTGGGGTGGGTGGAGAATGGGGGGGGTTTGGGACAGGGGTGGGGTGGGGTGGGACAGAAGCCTGGGGGGTACAGAGGGCTGGGGTGGTGGTGGGAGGTGACAGGAGACTGTCTAGTACACATTCCCTACTCCAGACTCTGTGCTGACATCTTTCCAAGCATTCTTATACAAGGAATACTCTAACAAGAGCACGCTGGCTTAGCAACGACCACACTGGTGAGTTTCTACGTAAGCTGCCCAAGCCCTAAAATGAGATGCCCCCAGATATAAGGTCATCTCTTAACTTCTCCAGGAAAAGATCCACCCTACCCCCCACCAAAGTGTTTTGACCCGATGGAACGCGAACTCGGGGTAGTCCATTTACTAATCTACGAACGTATACTTAAGATCGAGTAGCAATTAAAAATAGCCCACGAGGCAGATTTCTTTTCGCCGCCTTGCGTTTCTTGAAGGGGTGCGTGTTATTGACACACGGCGATGACTTGATGCTTGAAGCTGACGTCACTGCCTTGACCCTGGTAGCCACGGCCACCTACGTTGTTGGGGGTGCGGCGCCCTTTTGATCCGTGTTCCCCTGGAGGGTGTATCCCAAGCGATAGCCGTTCATTCACATGTTATCGCACCCCGTACAAATGCCCCTGGAAGCGGGCATTTGTGATCTGTGCTGCGCTTTTGACGTGGTCTCTAAAGGGCTCCTTCAGAATGACTCTCGGCACTGAGCGTCGTCAGCTCATGTCTGTAGAGGGGACGACTAGATCCCTGTGTCTTTCCTTTGCCTCATTCACAGGTGACCTCCAAGCTTCCCAAGCTAAGCCAGCCTTGACGGAGGTCATTCCAGTCTACCGCATGTGTCCCAGACATAACTTCCCCTTGTGTTTGGGCTTGCACAGCATAAAAGGGCAATAAACACACAGCTCTTTTGTGGGTACTTGCGCAGAGCTTTAAAGATGTTCTTTCATGGGCCTCGGTCATTCATTCGTACTCTTCCATTGACTCATTCAGGCCATTTCCGTTCTGAAACCGTCTCGCGGATTCCCACTGCCCGAGGCATATAATCCAAGCCCTTTCCAAAGCCTGTGGCACTCAGCATCACCTGCACCTTCTCTTCCTCTCCTTCCTCTTGGTCCTGGTGCGCCGCCCTCCCCCCCCACCCCAGCCTGCACCAGCTCTCTGCCCCGTTCACCTGCCGGGGTGCTGGTCCCCCAATCCTCTGCCTGGCCGCTCCCTCTCTTCCCTCAGGCTTGTGTTCAGCGAGGCCAACTCTGCTCAACCAACCCTCTCTGTTGGGTCTTCCGATCTGGTTTCCTTCCTGATATATTTCACGCTGACAGTGTCTGGTTCACTTGTCCCCTTGCTGTCCTACGGCCTGAGTCGTCCCAGGAACCTGAGCTCTACACCTCGGAGCCCCTTGAGAACACCAGCTGGCTGTCTTTGTGACGTGAGTCCTAGGAGAGTCCGGTGCTCCTGATCTGGTGTATCGGCCTAGGTTTATTATAATAATATATAATAATAATATCGGCCTAAGTTTATGATAATAAACTCTGCTATAGCAGAGGAGAGGGAGGCTCAGAGAGGTCCAGCAACATATCCGAGACCACACAGAGGAAAAGCAGCGGAACGGAGGGAGCTGCGATGTCTTCACAGCCTGCACTCGAGGCTGTGCGATGCTGTCATTCTCCCCTCCCCAGGACCCTGTACGCACTGACCCGCTTTGCATCAGAAAAAGTGACTTACATTAGGAAAATTGAAGTTTTAGGAGTCTAATCTCCCCCCCCCCCCACCCCCAAAGACGTTAGCTAGGGAAATCCGCCCTGGCGTGTAACTTGACAGAGATAGGTAATGTGACAGCACCGGCCCCCTTGTCAAAGGAAGAGGCCAGGGGGTTCCTCTGCTTGCAGTCGCGGGTGCACGGAGTGGGCTGGAGAACCCGTCTCAGCCCGGGAAGGGTGGGTGCTGACGGAGTCACGAGCTGGCTGCACCTTTTAAAATAAAATATTTAAACAAGCGGAACATCACGTGGGTGGTGTATTAAGCTTTCCCCCGAGACGTAAACCACACGATTTCCAAGCGTCCTTTAACAAAGTCAATTACGTTACATAAACTTAGCAGAGGCGAGGGTCCTCTCTCCTTGGAATCGCCCGCTTTCTCCCCCGTACTTTTGCCGAGACAAAGACCTCTCTGCAGAAACAGGTTATTTAAAACCCCTCAACGTGGTTCTATAAATTGGATGAAAGGAAAAAAAAACCCCTCAGACGGAAACGCACGCCTTATTGATGTTATTGGTGGAGAAGCGCTCTGGCGAGTACATTGTAGGAAGCATCCTCTGTATTCCTGAAATCACCTCTATTAGATTATGTAGATATGATCTATGAAAATACTTTCAAACTTAATCTGTCGAGACTTCCGAGAGTGTATAGCAAATGCTTAGATTTGCATTAGATTCTTGACTTTGAAATCCATTACTGCAAGTTACTTGCTGACTTTGAGGGGCAACCTTTACCACGGGGGAGGCGGGCGGGGCCGCGCTCATGTTGAGAGGCTGACGGCCCCGCTGGATGGTGTCTGGGGCCCGTTTAAATCTCCCCTGAAGGTCAGTCTCACCTCCCTCGTTAGAGGATTAGTTCTGGTCCAGCGAGGGGAGCCTGCCTCCTGACTGACGTTAGCCCAATGGCTGCCTGGGATCATTTTGGCGATTTTTAGAATTTTTAAAATTATTGGTGTGTTTTTGTTTTGCTGTGTTTTCTTAAAACGTTGGAACTTTGTCGCATTTGTCTTTTGTTTTTGTTTTTGTTTTTTAACTGCCTCCTCCTTCTGGACAGTACTATTTGCAACCTCTGGGGCATGTGTGTTTTTTAAAAAGTCAAGGGTAGAGTAAATAATCAAAAAAAAAAAAAAGGATGTCTGATAGATTTTTAATGAAACTTTGTCTATTCATCATCTCTTTCTCTATTTCTATCAATCTATCTACCGTCTATCTATCTATCATGTATCTATCATCTATCAATCCATTATCTACCTATCTATCTATCTATCTATCATCTATCTATCTATCTATCTATCTATCATCATCATCATCTATTATCTCTATCAATCACCTATTATCTATCTATCTATCTATCATGTATCTATCATCTGTCTATCAATCCATTATCTATCTATCTATCTATCTATCTATCTATCATCATCATCTATTATCTCTATCAATCACCTATTATCTATCTGTCTATCTATCTATCATGTATCTATCATCTATCAATCCAGTATCTATCTATCTATCTATCTATCTATCTATCTATCTATCTATCATCATCATCTATTATCTCTATCAATCACCTATTATCTATCTGTCTATCTATCTATCATGTATCTATCATCTATCAATCCATTATCTATCTATCTATCTATCTATCTATCTATCTATCTATCATGTATCTATCATCTGTCTATCAATCCATTATCTATCTATCTATCTATCTATCTATCTATTATCTATCTGTCTATCTATCTACCACCTATCTATCTACCTATTGGGAGGTGGTACACAAACTTTTTCTGTTAATGTTTTACTTTGCCTTACTCAGTTATTATATATTATAAACTAGGTCTTTGTCACAACTACTTAGTTCTGCAGTTGCAGTGTGAAAGCGGCCACAGACAAGACACAAATGAAGGGGCGGGACTGTGCTCCATTCCATCTTTTTTTATGACACAGAAATGTGAATTTCATATAAGTGTCACGTGTCATGAAATATTTTTTTCTGTTGTTTTTTTCAACCACTTAAAAATGGAAATGTCATTCTTAGCCCTCAGCCTTACAGAGACAGGCGGGGGGTGGGGTGGGTTGTGGGGCTGGGTCTGACGCTTGGGCTGTGGTGCTGGTTGATCCCTGCTCTGTGTAGTAGCTGAAGATAGGGCCTTTCTTGAAACATGTGAGGTTCATATGGAGCTGTCAAGACGTTCTGTTTTAAAATGAAAACAGAGGAGAATTTTTGCAAGTGAAGCCTGGAAGTTAGTAAACTGTTCTGACTCAGCTACAAATTGATCAACCCATCGCACACTTCTGAGCACCTGCTCTGTGGCTGTGCTAGACTTGGGGAGGACCACGGTGCCACAGAACGACCCGGGGTCCTAATAACTGTCAAAGGTGGGTGATGGGGCCTGAAGAATGATTTTTGTTATTCCGAAGCCCTTATGTAACTCATGTGAAAGTGTCTATTTGTTGTTGTTGTTTTAAAAAAAAAATTTTTTTTAACGTTTATTTATTTTTCAGACAGAGAGAGACACAGCATGAATGGGGGAGGGGCAGAGAGAGAGGGAAACACAGGATCGGAAGCAGGCTCCAGGCTCTGAGCCATCAGCCCAGAGCCCGACGCGGGGCTCGAACTCACGGACCGCGAGATGGTGACCTGAGCCGAAGTCGGACGCTTAACCGACTGAGCCACCCAGGCGCCCCATATTTGTTGTTGTTGTTAATTTAACCATCTGTCACTTTCCATATCCCGGCCACCAGAAGGGAGACGGAAACTTCCTGTAAATTTTGGACTGGGAATAGAGACGGTCATTCTCATTCTACCCTGGCCAAGGTTACTTCTAAAGTCTTTGAGCTCATTCCTGACAAATAACTTGGTTGACCTGGCAAAGTAACTTCATTTAGGTGGACATCGGTCAGTGATCCTCTAAAACGAAAGGGCTAATCATTATATTAGCAGCTGCCATGACTCAAAAGAGATTATGCCTAGACCTGAACCCTAGGCTAGCACCCCAACGAGACCCCATTACATCGGATTTCAAAGACTTGAAGTCCTGAGAGCTCACCTATTTGGGCTGCTTATCTGTGTCTTTGACACAACTCATCACACAAATCCTTAAAAGTCTGTGAGACGTTTCTATCTTTTGTGATTAGATTCCTAGGTGTATTTTCTACCTCAAGCACTGTACCCAAAAGTTTATATAAATATATTTAATGCAATAGTTTTTATAATATGAAATTGTGAAAGCCACATAAATTCCAAATAATAGCCAAATATGGCAAATTATGATATAATCATATTTTGTGGCCTACTGGCATTTTTTAAAATAGAAAGACTCTTAAAAAAATACTTCTGTAAAATTAAAACCCTCCCCCCACCCCCCGAGAACCTTATTGAGTTGTTCCAACAATAGAGACACTTAGAAGACAGAAGGGAATCCTCAAAAACCTCAGCAGTGACTTTCTCTGATAGGTGAGACCATGGACTATGTATTGAGTTGCGGCCCTTTGGAAAAATGAAGTGTCAGAACAAACCTTTTACTGTGTCTGTGCTTTCCTCCAGCAAAGTGGTTCCCGGCGAGCCTAACAGTGCCTGGCTGGAACACAGAAGGCATGCAGTTAGAGTAAGCCAGTGAAAAAATGAATGAATCCATGGACCAAGTCTAGTTAAATGGGCCTTGAAGAATTCCATCATGGCAGCATGTTGGTTGGACCATCCAACCCTTCATTTGACATCTCATTACCTGGGCGTCTTAGGAAACTCAAGGAGCTTTCTTAAATTTTAATTTTTAAGCACATTCATAAATGGGGGTAGTTTTTAATTCATACATGGGATAGCACCTCCTTCCCAGGTATGTGGGGATGAAATAAAATGATGGAAGTGATGTACCTGGCCCAGGTCCACCCTTAGTGAGCTCCTAAAAAATGTTGCCTTTAATCAGTATGTTGTTACGAAAGACATCTGCCCACTTAAAAATGAGAAAAGTCAGTTGAGCAAACTAATATCTTCACGATCGTGTTTGATTATTTATATTGTACGCTTTAGCATTTCAACAGCTATAGGTTCTTTGGTGTCACCATTTAAATCATGATTTTTAGAATTAATGGTGCCTCCGTGGTTTCTGCTTACATTCAAAAATTCTGTGATACAAATTGGTCTTCAGTTGGTCTCTTTCTGAGCTTTAAAGTGTGTGTGTGTGTGTGTGTGTGTGTGTGTGTGATTTTCATTAAGGTCTAAGACTTCCTTGTATATCTAACCTGGGTCCATTTGTGAGGCAGGAAAAAACAGTATTTAAAATCCTATTAATGAAATAGTTGGATGCTTTCGGATATTCCGGCAGCAGGCATAGCAATTGCTGCATATGTTACATATTTTATCATTAATTTCTGGCGACTCATCGACACTGAGGCCCTTCGCAGACACCTTCCAGGTGAGTGCCCAAGGTGGATGCCATGGATGCCACCAGACCCTGTCCATCCCAGCTGACCGCTGACCGGCCCCAGGCAGTTCAGTGATGGGTAGGCTTACGTCACTTTGGGCCAATGCAACCTGAAGGGCATGCCAAGGTCTTTGGGGAAATAAACTTCCTTGGTCTTAGGAGAGAGTAAGAGAGAGCTAGTTCTTTCCCTTCTGACTGTGAACGAGAAAGCATGCTGCCCCCAGGGATGCTGGCAGCTATCATGCCTTGATGGATAGTGACACATGTGGAAGAAGGCAGAGCCAATGGAACAGAAGAGAAAAAAGAGCTGTGTGCCAGTGGCCAACAGCATTCCTTCCTGGTTAAGCCAGATACAGACCTGTTTCTGTTCCTTGCAGCCCAAAACACCCTCACGGATTCCCTCAGCCTTCAAACTGCCTGGAAAAATGGGCTCGTTGTACCCACATCACAGGCGACCAAGTACCAACTGCTTGGAGGGCAAGGTTGAGTGTGGGCGGGAGAGCTTGGGTATCTCCTTCCACCCGACATTCACCTTGGCCCCTTTGCACTTGAGGGACCAACTGTGCTTGGTTTTCAATAGATGGGAGCAATGCCTTATAGCCCGGTCTGCAGAAGGATGTCTGGGCTCGTTGTAAAATTAAACCGTCAACACTTACATCCTGGACAGCATAGTGCCATTTTTTTCATGAAGATTAAACATGATTGCTTGTCTCGTTACACAATTATGAGGATAGTTTCATTCTGCTGCCCTGGATTGCCCCTGAACTACACTTAAATTCAATGGAAACCATACCAAATATTCAAATCTGACTTAGTTGTTTTAAAATATGATGTTACAATGTCACAGCATTTATTGACCTTGGTCCTGGGTGGATGTATATTCGAAGAAGCCCAGGGAAAACAAGTCTTTCTCCAGCTTCCAACTACACGTCTTTCAGATTCAGATCTATTTGAACATCTCAACGATGTCCCACATAATGAATTAGGAAGTTCTCGACAGAGAAGCAACCTTTGAAAGCATCAGAAGGTCACTTACCTTGAACCCTCAAGTCTGACTTTCAAAGACTTCTGACGTCATGTAGGTCAGAAGCAGACTTTTATCGGATGGTTTCTGTTTCGAGAGAGTCAGGACAAGAAACAGAACCGCAGTCCGACATTGAGCTTCGAATGTTTCCTTACGCATGGGGAACTGAGCCTGTCCTTTGTAGGTAGAGTCCTCATGGAAATTTGCCTCCCAAAGCCCTTGTCTTCGCATTCAAGGCGAATCGTTCATCCTGAACATGGCCTGTCTTCTCAGTTTTATTCCCACTTCTCCTCTCTGTGAACCCTGCTACCATCAGGATGGTCCTTCCCCAACTCTGTCTCATCTACCCAGTCCAGTCCAAGCTCAGTTGTCCTGACTGTCCAAACCTCCCCTGTCAAAAAAGTGCTCATCTATTGACAAGGTGCCATGGAGGGTATACAGCCTTCTTTATGAAAGGGTCTTTTTAGCCCACTGGGAAATTGTCTTCATTCCCTTTGGTATTGGCAGCTCAGCCAAGGCCAATAGCAGAGGTCTCAGAGGGAGTGGACTTGGGGCTGGATTCTAGCCTGGCCACCCCTGTCTGGTGACCTGGGCGAGTCGCCGTCCTAGACCTCTGGTGTTACCTCCTTAGGAAAACCATCCCCCATCTCCTGGGGCACGGTCCCCCACGCCAACAATGTGGCAGCCCACGTTTGTCCTGAGGGCTGCCTTTAGGCCTAAGGTCCACTCCCCACCCCAGGCAGAACCTGTTTGATTCTGAATCCATGTGAAAAGAACCCCAATCGAAGACATTAGCAATCTAAACAACTGAAGTAATGAAAATGACTCTAACCTTGAGCTGGCATCTCTTAGCAAACGTGGCAAACAATCCAATTCCATCCCCTCAGTAGATCTCTGTCCTCTCCTCCCCAAGTCCACCAGCCCCACACTTCCTGAGACACTTGTCAACACACAGACACTCCGTGCCCAGCCCAGGAGGCTACTTTGGCCCCTCCTGCCCTCTGTCCCTTCTCTGTCTCCATTCACTCTTTCCTCAACCGTTGTTCCTTGTAAAGCGCTCTCCTGAGGTCATCCCCTGGGTTTCTCGGCGTCTCTTGGCCTTTCTCGCTCCCTAATTCTTCATCCCGGGCCCAGAGCCCCTCTCCCAGAAGCGGACCCCACCAGGAACCACCTTCACTCTCATGAATTACGCTGTGGCCACGAGTCTTGTCTCACGGATGGCAAACGTTGCAGATGAAGTCCTGAGCTACCGTGGGGTGTGGATGCCACTAGATTCAGGGGTCATTCGGGTCCGTGCTGTGAAGACGCCCCAGCAGGTGTGGGGTGCAGAGCCCGTTGAGTTAACCTCTGTGCCTGAAGGCTGGTGAGGGAGTGGGGACCCCAGCCTTCGTGGCAGGAGCCCTGAGCCCACGTGCAGACTCCGGTCACCTGTGTGCAGCTCCATACCACGTCGAGGTCTTACTTTTCTCGTGTGTTAAAAGTGGCACGGAAGGAAACTGATGGGGTCTGAAACATCACCACGCAGCAACCTCACAGTTGCACACACGTTCACCCAGCACCTGGTTCAGAGAACACGCTTCCAAAATATCCCTGGAATGCCGGGAGGGATGTTTAATTCATCTGAAAAATACACCGTGGCTTAACAGGAATTTTAAAAGCATCACCTTCATGGCCATAATGATAAGCCATGATTCCTACATCAGATAAACCAAGGGGGAAGATTCAGGTTATCTGCCATTTTTGCGTCCGTCTGGCAGTTACCAAGCGGGTCCACTTTCCCCTCCTTCTGGATATGACAGCCGTAATCCATTCCCTGTCGGACCAGATCACTAAGAAACGCCATTCATAATCGTCCCCTCTATTGATTCTGGTCAGTGGGTATTGGCAGCTTAAAAAGATTACGTTTTAATTGGGGACCAGATAGATGGTGTTTTAAGGTTTTGAGTTTCACTTCGTGCCTTGCGATGGATTATTTGAGAGGTCGCTCAACACCAGGAGGACAAAGATTAATGTGTTGTCCTTTTCTTTGGGTGACCCTGGGTGCAAATGTAGCTCAGGCGAAAGTGACTGAAAATCTTTTGCCATCACAGGGCTGAAAAGGTTGACTGTGAATTCATTAGTGTTATCTTTGTTTAGGGTATAAAATCTACACATTCAATGGTTTTAGTGGAGCGCACATTTTTTTTTTTTCCAGGCTATGCCAAGCCTCGAGCCCCTAGAGAAAAGATTGGGGGTCTCCAGGCTGGGCTGGGGTGCCCAAATTTATGGGGCATCAGCTGCCCATTCTAGGTCTTGCAGTGGGAGGGAAAATAGTAACAGCTGTTAGCCAGGGACAAGATGGTTGGGAGGATGGGACAAGGGTTTCGTAAAGTGGGAGCTCTAGAATCCAAACGTCACAGCTACTAGTTGGAGAGTGTTGACGAAGGGCCCAGCCCTGGCCTGGGCACTTGTGGATGGTTTTTTTTTTTTTTTTTTCATATTTAGTGTGGCCAGTGGTCACCCCCTACGCTGTTATGTGGTCCTAGTGGTAGAGGTGAGAAAACGGAAGCCACAGAGGCCGGGCCACTGGTTCAAGGTGACACAGATGTTCTCTCCCTGAGGCCTTGGGTTTGTCCCCATCTGCTTTGAAGTCCTGTGCGTGCAGCCATCACAGTCCGCACCGGCCTTGGCATCGGTGTAGCCATCGTCATCAGCACCAATGACTCGGTTTCTAGGACTGTCTTGACGAAGTGCCACAACCTGGGTGCCTTAAACGATAGAAACGCAACGGTGGCAGAGTTGTGGAGACTAGAAATCTGAGGTCAAAGGGGGCAGCGTTGGTTCCTTCCGAGGGTCGTGTGGGAGAATCTGGACCAGGGCTCCGCAGTGGCTTCTGGTGGGGTGCCCGCCATCTGTGTGCTGGCCTGTAGCTTTGGCATCTGGACCTCTGGCTTCCTTTCCACACGGCGTTCTCTCGGCGCATGTGTATCTTTGTTCAAATCTCCGCCTTTTTAAAAATAATTTTCGTAAGTTTATTTATTTATTTTGGAAGCGAGATGCAGAGAGAACGAGCGGCGGGAGGGACAGAGAGAAAGACAGAGAGAGAATCCCAGGCCCCCTCTGCACCGTTAGCACGGAGCCTGACGCGGGGCTTGATCTCATGAACCGCGAGATTATGACCTGAGTCAGAATCAAGAGTCAGATGCTTAACCAACTGAGCCACCCAGATACCCTTAAATTCCCCCCCTTTAAAAGGACACCAGTCACACTGAATTAGGGCCCATCCTAATGATCTCATGTTTACCTGATAATCTGCAAAGACTCTATTTCCACATAAGGTCACACATGGAGATACTGGGTGTTGGGACTTCCACATGACTTTGTGTGAAGGACACAATTCAACCCAAAGCAATAATTATCACTGTTATTTAGTTGATCAAAAGTAAATCTGGTAAATCATTGCACCCGTCTTAGTCCATTCGGGCTGCTATAACAGAATACCACAGACCTGAGGGCTTAAACAGAATATTTATATCTCACAGTTCTGGAGCTTGGAAGTCCAAGATCAAGGCTATGGCAGGTACAGTTCGTGGTGAGGCCCTCTTCCTGGCTTGGAGATGTCTGCCTTCTCACTGTGCCCTTATATGTGGAACGCACTCTTCCTCTCCTCATAAGAACACTAATCCCCTCATGAGGGTCTCACCCTCAGTAACTCATCTAAACATAATTATCTCCCAAAGGTCCCATTTCCAAATATCACATCAGGAGCTACGGCTTCAACACATAAATTTTAGGGGGATACAAACCAGGATCGCTTGGTCCTAGCGATCTCCTCCAAAGATTTACCTTTACCTTCCTAGAGGACCAGTCATGCCAATGTGATAAGATCAATTATTTGGCATGGAGTATCCCAAAACCCAGATAACTTTCCACCAAAGTTGATCAGTTTTTAACCAACGAGCCTGGCACAGAGCCACAGTCAGGGACCATCGTCCCTTCTTTGACCGACAGTTGGCCTTTCCCAACCCCTGTGGGCATCTCTGAAGAATGGAGCCATCGTTTTCCCCACAATGTCATACCCGATGCTGAATAAACCGTAAGGGCTCCAGGACATTCTCAAAGGTCCAACATCAAATGTGCAGACTGAGAATTTGTGGGTGACCTCAGCTTGCAAAGCCATTCCCCGGACTCACAACAGCTGACATTCCACTTCTTTCCCGAAACAGTCTTGCAAAACCTAGTGATGCCTCTGCCTAGTTCTGCTTCCTTGGTTCTCCGGGTTTTCTTGGCATCTATTGAATCCCGAAAGAGGTGGGAGAGTTTTCTCTGAATTCGCTCTTCAGCTAGCACAGGTGTCTGCATCCTCACGCAGCCTCTGACCACCCCAACTTCCTTCTTATCACAGAACCTCACTGAGCTCAAGGCTGTCCTTGAGGCACACAGGTCACCAGGACATCTTTGACGGCACCTGGGGAAGCCCATCTCAATTGCATGTGGCAAACGGTCGCCATCTTGTTTGGCCCTCCCACCTCTCTCCACTGTTCCCTCAGGGTCCTTTAAGACCCCTCTGCCCACCCCATTCACCCCTTGGTACAGCGCCATGCTACTTGGACACATTCACTGGAACGCAGAAGACCTGGCACTTTTGCATCTTCTGAAATAATTCCATTTCAATGACTGCTGCTTTGCCACTGTTGGGTTTCGGTGGCGAATGAGACCTACATAAAAACCAACAAAGAAGAGGGGGGTGACAGAAGTCGTTTTCCATAATGCAAACCTTGTGCTCCGCAGAAACAGCTAAGCATAACAAGTTATTTATTCATGATTATCTGTAGTCACGGTTTGTTTCTACCCGCTCCAAGTTTATATGACATTTATATAATGTGCATAATATAATTATATATTTACATGAATTTCTCTTGTTTGTATTCATATATTTATTGTGAGCACTGCAATATGCATCCGATTAATTTAAAAATAATGTTCATGGAAATCCTTTTGCAACAGGAGGCTTTGTTAGACATTTGGTGTTGGAATATTCCTACGCTTTTTCATGACTTCTAACGGGCTGATAAGCTCCATCCATTTGGAGACTTGGAGCCCAAAGGTTTCTTAGAGGCTCCTTGGTGCAGACTTTCATTTTGCAGACAGAGAGAGAGAGGTCTCAAGGACAGAAGCGATTCGCTCATAGTCTGTTGGGAATCAGGCTTCATGGTCCCCAGTTCATCCTCAATAACACACGTGCACCTCCATCCCGGCATCCACGGCCAAGGGTGCGTGTTAACAGCAATCCCAATGTTTGTGTCTCTCTAGAAATGTTCCATTTCCCTCCATGTTTTAGCATCGACTTTATGCTATAGAAATCATTTGTGTTTTTTTTTAAGTTTTTAAAAATTTACTTATTTTGAGAGAGACAGAGACAAGCGCAAGTAGGGAAGGGGCAGAGAGAGAGGGAGAGAGAGAATCCCAGGCAGGCTCTGTGCTGCCTGTGCAGAGCCCGATGCGGGGTTCAAACTCATGAAACCATGAGACCATGACCTGAGCCAAAATCAAGAGTCGGATGCTTAACCCGACTGAGCCACCCAGGCGCACCACCATAGAAATCTTTCTAATCTAATCCATTGTTGGACAGTCCGACTACATCGTCCTCATCAAAAAGAATTTGTTAAGGGATTGGTGGCACTAAGCTCTGAATCCTCCTATGTCAGAAACCTTGGAGCCCCCTGACTACAGCTCTTCAGTCAATCTCATTCCGATCTGTTGGTATCTTGGAAGTTTCGGCTACTGGATATTCCTTTGGCACCTTCATTTTTTTTTTTTTTTTTTATTGTTGTTGTTTGCTAGGAATTTGGCAAAGGAAATGTGAAACTAGCAAATAACGTTTAAAAGTAATGACACGGTTGTAATCCCGCTACCCACCACGCAGAGGATTTCACGTTGCCTTGTGCCTTTCCACCTGCATGTGTGTTTTTATTGCCTGTGCCTTTTTGCGTTCTGTTATTTGCACTTAGCGTCCTGCATTTCTCCTTTTCTACAAGATTTCCAGCGTTTGTTTTTAATGATGGTAAAACGCACGTAACAGAATATTTATCATTGTCACCATGTTTTGAGGGGACAGTGGCATCCACATTGGCATCGTTGTGCTATTATCAGCCTCTTCCGGCTCTGGAATCCTTTTCCTCTTGCAGAACGGAAACTCTGTGTCCATTAAACCATAACTCCCCATTCCCCCCAACTCCCACAGTCCATGGCACCCGCCATTCTCCTTTCTGTGTCTGTGGGTGTGACGATGCTGGGCACGCCATATAGGTGGAATCATACATGCTCGTCCTTTTGTGTCTGGCTGATTTCACTCAGCATAAGGTCCTCAGGGTTCATCCATGTTATAGCAGGTGTCAGAGTTTCCTTCCTTTCTCATGCTGAATAATATTCCATTATACGGATGCACCACGTTTTCTAGATCCGTTCATCTGTTGAAGAATCCGTTATTATTTCTTTTTTAAAAATTTTTAATAAGTTCATTTATTTATTTTAAGAGAGAGAGAGTAGGGGAGGGGCAGAGAGAGAGAGAGAGAGAGAGAGAATGAGATTTCCAAGCAGGTTCTGTACTGTCAGTGCAGAGCCAGACATGGGGCTTGAACTCACAAACCGTGAGATCATGGCCCGTAATCTAAGTTGGATGCTTAGTCGACTGAGCCACCCAGGCGTCCCATCTCATTTCTTTTTTTTTTTTTTTTAATGTTTATTTACTTTAGTGTGTGAGAGAGAGACCGACAGAGCATGAGTGGGAGAGGGGTAGAGACAGAGGGAGACAGAATCCGAAGCAGGCTCCAGGCTCTGAGCTGTCAGCACAGAGCCCGACACGGGGCTCGAACCCACGAACCGCGAGATCATGACCTGAGCCGAAGTTGGTTGCTTAACTGACTGAGCCACCCAGGCGCCCCCCCCCCCCATCATCATTTCTAAAGAGCATATGATATTGCATCACGTTACTGTAGTGTAACGTACTAAGGCTGCATCATTTATTTTTTCCCCCACTGAAAACTATATTATCCGCCTAGTTTTAACTCCTCTATAATTGGAATCAAGCAAAGTTCGGCCCTTCACTCATTCTTTGAGTATCTACTACGTGCCAGTATCTACCAGGATCCGGAAAACAGAATTGAATGAGATGTGGTTCTCACCCTTGAAGCGTCCACAGCTCTTTGGGAAACGCATACATTAACTGGCCAGTATCACTCAGTTCCTGGAATGCAGCACAGTGTCCCCGTTCCTCACTGCTGTCATTTTTTTGCTTTCTTTTACGCTTCCGGGGGTGTTTCCGTCAAAGCCACAAACGTAAACTTGCCTTTAGCCAAGGGCATTAGCCTGGTTGACCTAAAACTGCATCTCCAGAGCTGACAGTGAGTCAGGAAATGTGTGGGCTGTGCACAGCTGTGACCCCCGGCCCGCCTTCACAGAGCAGTGCGCCCAAATCTAGACGCGAACTTAACTCGTCATTCACAAAAGATCGTTCCCTGCTGTTGTTACTGGCTGTGGCAGTCCCGTGACACGTGGCAGCACGATGACCCCCCCCCCCAACCCCGCCGCCTTGATTGCATATTAACGCACCGCTTTCTAAGCCACACACACTGAGCCAGCCGTCACTTTCCCACAGGGAATGGCGTTTTGCGTATCGGGACCTGTGGGCTCTTGCAGGGGCTGGCCGAGCGATGGGCCTCCCTTGGGTAACTGGGGATGGCCTTCTGCTCTGATTCAGGGGTCTCGTTCTTGCACTCTTGAGTTGAGATTCAAGGGTTTCAGTAGACTCTGTGCCAAGTTCCAAGTACAAAGACTCTACCAAATGTCTGCAGGAGGCTGGGTCTGACTTAGTTCTTTCTTTCTTCTAGAGGGAGTTCAAGGTGTATTCCTTCACTCTGATGTCAAGGTCAAAACGGAGACCTTGAAAACACCCCACAAGGCCACGGGAGCAGCGATGGAACTTTTGATGGGAAAGGAGCGAGGAACACAAGTAGTTTCCTCCTTTGGGTCAACGTGCATTTTTCTCCCGTGATCTTCCCTCTGGTGTGGCTGGAGAACTGGTCTTGTTGGGGAGATGGCCTCTTCACTGGAAGGTCAAACAGGGCAAGGCCATGGGGACCAAGTGGGCAGTTGATTTGGTTCTTTCTCTTTCTTCTCTCCCAGTGGAGGTGGCAAGGTCTAGAAGGTCTGCCAGGGAACTCCGGCCCAGGCTTTTCTGGCCTCTTTCTAGCCTTTTATGTTCAGCGGCTGCAAAAGTTCCTTTAGGAATGTACGTGGTCTAGGACGTTCTCCAAGAAGAAACCAGCTGAGCATTTGAAGCTTGGAGCCCTTGCTGGCGACAAAGAGTGTCCTGTGTCTTACGCAACTTTGTAAAAGGATTCAAATTGCCACAACGTAGTGGGAGTAAGCCTGATTCATGCAGGGGTGTCTGCGGCCTTTAGCACGCTTTGCCCTGCTCTGTAAGTAAGACTCTCATCCTCCTGTTTGGTTTTCCACTGCCTATAGGTTGGGCAGTGAAACGAGTAAAAAGATCGGCAGAATTGATTCAGGAGTGGAGGGGATATCGGAAGGAAGAAAGGTAGAACCAGAAAGTCTGGGGAAAGCAGAGGAACGATCAGGTGCTGTGGGGTCTTGAGGAGAAATGGGAGAGGGAGAAAGCCTTGGAGGGCTGCTGTGAGATCGGCTGCAGGCTGAGAGCAGGTGCGGAGGAAACAGTGCTTTTTAAAAAAAAATTTTTTTTAATGTTTATTTTTGAGAGAGAGAGAGAGAGAAAGAGAGTGGGTGAGCAGGGAGGGCCAGAGAGAGAGGGAGACACAGAATCCGAGCCAGGCTCCAGGCTCCGAGCTGTCAGCACAGAGCCCGACGCGGGGCTCGAACCCACGAACCGCGAGATCACGACCTGAGCCGAAGTCGGACGCTTAACCGACTGAGCCACCCGGGCGCCCTAGGAAACAGTACTTTTAAGGTGATTGACTCCAGAGCGTGAACTGAATTTCCTTCAATGTTCTTTAAGAGATTTTGGAAAAGAGTTAAGTTTGATTTCTCTGTTTTCTGGCTATCTCTCTGTTGTTTATTCAAAGGCTGTTCTATGCAGAGCCTGGACCTCTGGCCCGCTTGTATTTGGGTTTCAGGTTCTTCAAGAGCCACGGTGGCCGGAAGCACAATGATATCGACAGTTTACTTTCTCATAATGGAGCAGGAGCTGATTTCTGCTTTAATTCCAAACAGCCCCTTTGAGGTAGGTAGTATTTATACCCATTTTATAGATGGAAAAAAAAAAACAGTCTCAGAGAGGTTAAGTGACTAACCCAAGGTTACACAGCTTCGTCCTCAGTGTCAGAGCGAAACTGTTACATTGGGTAGTCGGGTGGGGTGGGGTGGGCCAGGGAGAGATTTGGGGTCCTTCTCGAGGAAACAGAACCCAAAAGAATGTGGTTGAGAAAGGGCATAAGTGGCATGAGAAGCAGGGATTAAGGATCTCAGGTCTCCTGGCTTCACTGATCAGCACACATGGGTTAGGCTCTCCCATCGCGGTCTAACTGGTCCGTCACTTCCTTCTTAGACTGGAGCCCCAACGTTCCACGCTGTAGGCCTTCAAGGGGCTGCAGAGGAGAAGAGGGCTGGAGGCAGAGGCTGGCCCTCTTCAGATCACCAACTGGGATTTACAAACGGGTTTTTTTTTTTTAGCCCGCGACCTCTTCCACCTGTGGCTGTCCCTGCCACAGGCTTCCACATTCGTGCTCCTGGCCACCAGCC
This sequence comes from Panthera onca, assembly GCF_046562875.1. Lineage (NCBI taxonomy): Eukaryota > Metazoa > Chordata > Mammalia > Carnivora > Felidae > Panthera > Panthera onca. The sequence continues at coordinate 138,839,573 of NC_138344.1, forward strand.
CCGCAGCCCCGCTCAGGGGCCTTCCTTGCAAACCCGAGATCCTTATTCGTGGCGCCTTATTCACAACAAACAGCAGCCACAACAATTAAAGGCCTTCCCTGTGCTGGACTCTGCCCTGGCTTAACCCTCTCCATTCACGGATCGAGGACGTCTTGAGGGCAGGGGCCAGGGAACCTGGTCCTACTCGTTGAAGCCTCCGTCTGTGTCCCAGCAAAGGGCCTGGCAAACGGTACGCCCCTGAGGACAGCTCAGAGGTTGAATTGTAGTTAAGAAGACTGAGGTTCAGGGGCGCCTGGGTGGCTCGGTCGGTTGAGCATCCGACTTCAGCTCAGGTCACGATCTCCCGGTCCGTGGGTTCGAGCCCCGCGTCGGGCTCTGTGCTGACATCTTGGAGCCTGGAGCCTGCTTCACATTCTGTGTCTCCCTCTCTCTCTGCCCCTCCCCCACTCGTGCTCTGTCTCTCTCTCAAAAAATAAATAAACATTAAAAAAAAATTAAAAGAAGACTGAGGTTCAGAGAGGTGATGCGTACGACCAAGGCCACACTGCGTGTTCCTGTGGAGAAGGCAATAGCCCTTGGCCGGCTCGGGGCCACACGGACCTGGTCAGGGCAACGCCTCGTCTATAGCAGATAAAGAAACCACATCCACTTTCCCTTTTCTTTTTTGCATTTCAAACTTAGCTCTTGTTTGGCCGCTGAAGAATTGAATGGGGGTTTTCTAGTGTCAGAACCAGGTTCCGAAGTCTCAGGTGGCAGAGACACGACTTCCACATGACAGCTGAGAACGCAGGAGGGACTCTATACCCACCTGTGGATTAGCTCAGCTCAGCTCTGGACTCAGATGGTCTTGACTCACATCCTGGCTCTGCTGCTCACGGGTCCTGTGAACAAGCTGTTTTAGGCTCTTTAAATTTTTTTGATGTCTACTTTATTTTTGAGAGAGAGAGGGAGAGAGGGAGAGAGAGAGAGAGAGAGCAGGGGAGGCACCGAGAGAGAGAGGGAGACACAGAATCCGAAGCAGGCTCCAGGCTCTGAGCTGTCAGCACGGAGCCTGACGCGGGGCTCGAACCCACGAACCGTGAGATGGTGACCTGAGCTGAAGTCAGACGCCCAACTGACGGAGCCCCCCAGGCACTCCAGCTTTAGCCTCTTTCAATAACCCTCCACTTGGTCGTCCGGGAATAGCATCTCCTTTGTAGGGTTTTGTGGGGATTTAATGAAGCATCCAGGATATTGTCACGTAAGAAACACACAAGAGGAGTTAGCTACTATTATTTTTTTCTGTGAGTATTAATATTATGATTGCCCCAATTGAGAATTTTTTTCCGTATGCCTTCTTTTATTTAAAGATGATTCATCGTCCATATCCCTTTATGTAATTAAACTTCACATTTAGATGTGGTCAATTATCAAAGACCTATGATCAGTATCTTCTTAGCCTTGTCTTTAGGTCAGGCATAGCCCCACTTGAACTTGTTCAGGCACCTTCTTTAGTTACATTTAGTTATTTCACAAGGAAGGTCCCACTGGGTGCTGGGCCTTGGCCTGGGCACTGAGAGACGGAGAAGATCCCACCTGCCCACACCCACCCCCCGGAATGGCAGCAGTGGGGGGGGGGGTGCACCAAGCTTGGCTTTCTAAGGTGGGGGGGTCTCCTTTCTCTTAGTCCAAAGTCCGTTTTGTTTTGCATGGTTATACAGTCACTTTTAAAAAAGAAAAAAGTTGGGGTGCCTGGGTGGCTCGGTCGGTTAAGTGTCTGCCTTCAGTTCAGATCATGATCTCACAGTGTGTGGGTTCGAGCCCCGTGTCGGGCTCTGTGCTTTGGATTCTGTGTCTCCCTCTCTCTACCCCTCCCCCACTTGTGCTCTCTCTCTCTCTCTCTCTCAAAAATAAATAAACATTAAAAAAATTTAAAAAGGAAAAAAAGTTTATTTATTTTTGGGGGGAGGAGAGTGCAAGCAGGAAGGGGCAGAGGGAGAGGGTGAGAGACAATCCCAAGCGGGCTCTGCACAGCCAGCACAGAGCCTGACATGGGGCTCGAACCCACGAACCGTGAGATCATGACCTGAGCCGAAATCAAGAGTCGGACGCTCAACTGACGGAGCCACCCAGATGCTCCTACACAGTCACTTGTCATCCAAGCCCCAAGTAGCAGACCTAATGCTCTCGAAACTTTCAGAACACAGGTAAAGGTGGGAAAGTTGCCGCAGCTTCTCCAACCCCCGTCCAGTTTTATTGAAAAATAATTGACACGCGTCACTGTGTAAGTCTAAGGAGTCCAGTGTGACGGCTAGATTGACACGTATTGTGAAATGGTTGCCACGTACCCCCCCTTTTTTTTTTTTATCAGGCCGAGGTCTGGTGTGTTTAAAAACACATGACTTGCCCCTCGGATGCACGTTGCTGTCTTACCTCTGCTGTTTCCACACTGTCCCTAGACCCAGAGGGTTCCCCGGGATTTTCTGCAAGGCTTTCGCACTTTGCTCCGAGAGCTGGAGGCGGAGAGGGGCAATGAGGTAGACGGATATTTGACATAATATATAGAATTAAAATAAAAATAAGCAGCATCATTGAACTCCCACTTTGAGCCACTGTATTCTGAGCACTCTATGCTTTATCTCAGTTATTTCTTACAATGGTCCTCTAAGCTTGGTCTTGTTACTGTGCCCATTTCACGGATGAAGGAAGGAAGCTTCGAGAGGTTCCGTGGTTTAGGCCCGGGAGCGGTAGAGCTGGGATTTGAACCCCAGCCTGGGGTTCTGGCTCCAGACCCTGCAGTCCCCGCCTCTCCCAGGACCCCGCGTTGGGTTTTTCTGGCTGGGGTCCGGGATCAGTGGACCGGGCCACAGTTGAGGCACGCGTCCCAGAGCAGTCTGTGGAAGATGGGAGTGGTTCTTCAAGGCCATTTGCTGAGAGGGGAGAACACACGTGTGGTTCTTTATCTCTGAGTGGACAAAGAGAATTCTGACTTCATTTCCTTTTGACTTTTGATTTTGAGGAGGGATGGAGTGGGAGCCTTTGCACATCACCCGTGGTGGGAGAGAGGGTGGGGTCGGGGAGAGTCTAGATCACTGGTCTGGAGATTTCCCTGCCGCCCAGGATGGGGGGGGGGGTCTAGGAAGGCACCACAGCGATGGCATTTGGGTTCCCAATACTTTGTCACAACCACAGTGAACCGTACAGGGCTTAGTCCCTCCCTGCCTTTGTGATGGTGGAAGATAGATATTTTTAGATGCGGATTTTCACACGTGGCAAATGAAATACAGACTAAGGTTATAAACCTGGGTTACAGGCTGGAGGTTACAGACCAAGAGCTATGTGACTTCATCAGATTGAAAGCACTTAATTGTTTCTAGAGATGAAAAGGGGCAGTGTGGTCAGGTACTGTTCCACAGAAGCAGGGGTTAGGGCTTCAAGGGATGAAGAGGAGTTTTCAAAGCAGGGAATGACAGAGAGGGGGTGCCCTCCAGCTTGGAAGTATGGCCTGTGCTGACGCCACAGCGTGTTCTCGAATGCACCAAGATGCTGTATCATTATATTCCTCCTTCCTGTCTTTTAATGAAATGCTTTCATAAAACGCCCTATGAAAGTTGAGATGAGTTCACTGAAATTCAAAATATTCTTTCCCTTTAGTTCCACACGTGGTCCCTGAAGCAGAGTCTCTTTTTTAGGAACACAAAGGAGCCAATTCTAATCGAGTTAGAAATTTTCAACCACAGATGGGGACTGGAGATTGCAAAGTGGAAAATTTAAACAAATCGGGGGGCGCCTGGGTGGCTCAGTCAGTTAAGCGTCCGACTTCGGCTCAGGTCGTGATCTCATGGTTCGTGGGTTCGAGCCCCGTGTCGGGCTCTGTGCTGATGGCTCAGAGCCTGGAGCCTGCTTCGGATTCTGTGTCTCCCTCTCTCTCTGCCCCTCCCCCGTTCATGCTCTGTCTCTCTCTGTCTCAAAAATAAATAAACGTTAAAAAAAATTTAAAAAATTTCAACAAATTGGGCATCTTCGGCACGGCCTTTTCCCCAAATTGAGGCCACATCACAGGTGACTATCCAAAGCTCCCTATTAAGCATGTTAGGTACGAAAGGCAGATGTGCGTGGCTGGTGGGCAGGAGGGCTGACCTGAAACCCTGTGGCCTTAGCAACAGTTTCAGAGGATTTAGATCCTTGGTCTTGCTAATCGGAGTCCCTGGGGTGTGCTGGGAAGAGAGGGCTGTGAAGGACAATGGCCCGTAAGCTCAGTAACAGGTTTGCCCACAGCCCTTTCCAGAACATTCCCTAGGCCTGGCGGGAGAAGCCCCGCTTTTACTATTGGCATCCATGAGTGGCATTTCCTATTACTTACGCTCAGCCTACAGAACATTCTGAACCCAGTTTCCGGGCTAGATTCTACCAGCAGGGCTGACCCGCCCTGCCTCTGTGACCTCTGCACTGAGTGGAAGGCACCAGAAGGCCTGTGGAGAGAGTTTGACCGACGCCACCCAGGTGATGAGGGAAGGGGCTCCGGGTAGGAGGGAGGACCGGCCTGAGGTCTCCACGTGGATTTTTCACTTTTGAGTGGGAAACTGCAGCTTCTGGAAAAATTCGAACGCTGAGGTTGAGGCTCTGGTTGCCCCTGGCAACTTGGCAGGTCTCCAGGCCGGCCTGAAAGTTAGTTCACGCCAAATGATCTTGGCATCTCTCCGTGTTTGCCCTCCGACTGCCAAATCCCGACGGTGCTTGATTATCACGTCAACCCCTGGGCATCCGATGGCCGCGGTCGCTCTCGGAGCCGGAGGATGAGCACAAGAGGCCCATCTCGGCGTGGTGGCCCTGCTCTCTGGACTTGCCACCGGGTCGCATCCCGGGCAACGAACACAAAAGGCCTTTACCTGACCTCCCGAAGCACAGCCAGATGAGTGTGGGTCCAGGCGGCCTCGGGATTTCCGTGCGGTTGCTCAGAACGGGGCCGTGTCCCTCACGCATGACCTTCTCTCAGTCGAGCCACAGGTTGGCTCCCCATCTGTCCCCTCAGCCGGGAGAGGTGAGCTGGAGCCCTGCCTGGGCTGGGGTTGGGGAGTTACAGCCCATTGGCACCCAATAAGGCCCCAGCTCAAAGCCCTGGTCCCAGAAGGGAGACGGTGGTGGCTTTGGTACAGAAGGAGGCGGAAGTTGAGAACATCCAATTTGCCTCGTAAGAGGCACCTGCTCCTGGTGCCTGGCAATAGGGACAGTGGGTGCCCCCGAGGTGCCCCTCATTCTGGGCTTCTCCCGGCTTTCCCACACCGCCACGCGGCTCACACAGCCCTGCGTGGGCTCTCCCCGGGCCGGCTCCTCTCCCTGCCTCCCTTACGCACCTGTTCATGCCGATGGCCGGCAAGCCTTTCCCACGGCATCCTGCGCGTTCAGAGAGGCTCCCGGGGGAGGGGTCCGGAAATGTCACAAAGCCTCTATGATTCTTTCTTTTTCTCATCAATAAATGGGTGTGATAATAACACCTGTACGCTCCGGGTCATTGTCATCAATTTTAATGTGGTTAATACACATCAGGAGCCCAGAAGGTGGACGGCTGCTTAAAGATAGCAATTCAGGACACCCCTTCAACTTCTCTCTCTCTCCTCAAGTCGGCTCAAGAAACGACAAGGGGACACAAAGAGACAAAACCCACAAGGACACCGAAGGTGGAGAGAGGACACAGCCGCACGTGTGGAGCTGGAGAGCAGATGGGGACTGGGGATGCTTTTGTGAACCAGAGGGAGGGTAATGTTCCGAGCCGGGGGTGCCGCAGCGCCCCGGCGACCGCAGGAAGGGAGGACACCACCTCTGGATGGGACGAGGACAAGGGGCAGAGAACGGAAAGTCTGTCGGAGGATGAAAGGATGGTTTCTGAGGCCGACAGAGGCACTGTGTGCCATCTCTGAGAAAGACTGGAGCAGAGCGTCCAGAGATCGGGGGCCAAGGAGACCAAGGTGTGAAACGAGAAAACGAGATTTTGGGTAGAAAGCACCAGACCCCTCTGCCTTCTCCTCAGCATCCCCAGGACTCTGACCCTCCTTCCTGGGTGGGTGGGGGGGGGGGAGTTTGAATGGCTCTTTTCTGGGGAATCTGACCAACCCAGAGACACCTGAAGGCATCGACACTGGGGATTCCAAGGGGGAATTTTCCAGCCCTGCGCCCTGGAGCCGGGCTTCCAGAAGCCCTCCAACCTGGATTTCAGGATGAGCACGCAGCCGTGGGGCTCTGGACCTTGGAGGAGGAAGGAACTGACTGGAGAGCCACCGGCTGAGAAAGCGTCTGATGTGCGAGGCAGACATTATCACCGTGGGAATTTGGGCCCTCTGCCCCGTCACCTCGGTGCCTGCGGACTAGCTCACCTGGCTCCCGAGGCCAGAATATTTCTGCCAGGGCTGCTGTAAGATCGCTGCTGACCTTGCAGCCATGATGACCTTCATCCAGGAGACCAGCCTTGGGTCTTTTGCCAAACATCACCCACAACAAAAATGCCCCGTTTGCTCCTAATTACAGAAAATGTACACAGACATCACATCCCAACACCGTTGACATTTGGGTGTGTCCATATTTCCCTGTGCATGTGTATACTTTTCGTTTAACCCAGATATAAGCCATAATGTACCCACCACCATAGAAATGCTCTCAGTTAGTAATACGTCACCAGTATTTCCCAGCGTCATGAAATATTCTACAATTTGACTTTTTTTGTGGGTGGCAGTATATTATTTCATGATATGAATGTGCCCTAATCCACTTTTGTAGTACTTTTTCGAAGTTACATTAGACAATACAGGTTTTCTGCTAGACATTTGGAGAGCAGAGACAATCCCGAGAAGAAGAATAGAACTATTGGGGCGCCCGGGGGGCTCAGTCGGTTGAGCGTCTGACTTCAGCTCAGGTCACGATCTCGCGGTCTGTGAGTTTGAGCCCCGCGTCGGGCTCTGTGCTGACCGCTCGGAGCCTGGAGCCTGCTTCTGATTCTGTGTCTCCCTCTCTCTCTGCCCTCCCCCCGCTCATGCTCTGTCTCTCTCTCTGTCAGAAATAAATAAACATTAAAAATAAAAAATAAAAAAAAAGAACTATTTACAGGCCTACTATCAGCCAGTGATCACAACTAATATTTTATAAATATATTTATATATTTATATATATATTTTATATATATTTATATATATTTTATAAATTTATATATAAAATATTTTATAAACATTTTATAAATATTTTATAAATATTTTATAAATATTTTATAAATATTTTATAATATCTATGAATAGATATGCTAAGGACACATGTAATTTTTCAGAGACTATATGCTGACTGTATGCTGTTGTAGATACTGTTTTATAGCCTTTAAACCAATATGTCATAGATAGTTTCCCAGTAAAATAAATTATCTCTCACAAAATGATTTTCATGGCTGTATAGTACTCCACATTATAGGTGTGCATAATGTACTAGGCATTGTACATCATTATCTCACTTGCAGATAAATCTTGTCGGGGGAGGAAGAATATGATTGTAGTCATTTTCTATGGCTGCTGTAACAAATTAGCATAAGTTTAGTGCCTTAGGATAACACAAATTTATTGTTATAGTTTGGGAGGTCGGATGTCTACAATGGGTCTCACTGGGCTAAAATCAAGGTGTGTTAGGGCCATGTTCCTTCCAGAGGTGCTAAGAGGCTCCTTTTCCAGCTTCTAGAGGCTGCCTGTATTCCTGGCTCATGGTCCCTCCTCTGCCTTAAACACTGGCAAGGGCTGGTCCGCCCCTTCTCACACCACATTACTCTGACACTGACCCTCCGCCTCCTGCTTCCACACTTAAGGACACTGTGATGACATAGGACTCACCAGCTGGGCTAATCCAGGACAATCTCTAATTGAAAGTCAGTTGGTCACAACCTTCCTTCCATCTGCTGCCTTAATGCCCCTTTGCTGTATAACATATGCCCAGGTTCTATATGGAGTTTGGGTGTAAGCACCTTCAGTAGGTAATGGGTCTGTTTACCACAAGTGTGAATGTAAAAATTAAGGTCCTAGTAAAAATTGGCCTCCCCAAATGGTGCGACTATTTACACTCTGCTCAGCGGTGCGTATGGCTGTCCATCGTCCCCCCTACACACCAACCTGAGTGTTACCAGAAAAAACAAATCGTTGCCAATTTGAGTAACTGAAACACAGTGTCTCATTGTGTTCTTACTTCTCTGGCTACAAGATATGTCGATTTTTCTCCCCAAAGAGTGTTACTTAGATTTCTCCTTTCATAAATTGCCTGTTCATGCCACTTGCGCATTTTTCTATGGGCGGAGAGGTGGGGGGAACATCGTCTTCATATTCCTTTCTAAAAGCTCTTTTTCCATTATGTGCAGACTATCTCACTATGTTTTCCTCATGGCTTCTTCCTTAGTTTAATAGACAATAATGGTAAATAAGGTTTTTCTCACCCCCGGTTACAGAAATATTTAGCGAGGTGGGGTTGTTTTTTTTTTTTTTTTTTTTTTTTGGTTGTTGTTGTTAGTTTCCATTTGTCCATTTAACTCTTTAACTCATTCTAGAATTTGTTTTAGTTACAGCGTGAGGTTAAGGATTATCCCATTTGCCCTTTTTTCCAGTGACTCTGGTTGTGAGCCTCTACATGGTATACTGTCTGCAGCACGTGATGTGGGTGTTATAGCCTTGTAATGTTTTTCTTGTTTTTTGTTTTTTTTTAAATCACAAAAATGAGGTTTCTCCTGCCAAGATCTCATTGCCATTTTAGCACAGATGTCGCCTCCCTCCTGGCTTCCGGGGCCAAAAAGCAGAGCCTATACAGTGACAACCAAGCAAGACCTCCCCTGAATACCAGTGCATGGGAGGGGAGAGTGAGGGCCCAGTGCTGTGGGGTCAGTAAACTCATGGCAGAAGCTGCCAGGTGTTTATTTCCGGGTGCCACCCTTGCTGGGACAATCAGGGGAGACAAGGTTTCTCTTTGTGAACGTGTGCCTGTGCGATCTCGGGGGCATCTTTCCAGGAGACAAGAACAACACAGGCACCGTAGAGAGATGCTGCTCCCCACGGTCTCTGCTGCTGGGATTCACGGCGGCCGTGTTCCTTCTGCTGTGGGTTCCGTGGAATGTTGTGGGTGCTGCGGTCTGGCGCCCCCTGACCCTGCACCCAGAGGTCCCCCCCACCTCACCCTGGGCTAGCACCTCCTGAGCCCCCACCCACGCCCAGACAAGATGCTTTGTCAAAGCCTCAGGCTTCTCTCCTTCATACCTCAATTATCTCTTCTGGGCATTTTTCAGAGGGACATAATGGAAGGATGGAAAAGATCTCTAGCTTCACGGAAGAAGATTTGAAGAGGTAGAAATAGACCTCTTGTTGGAAATAAACAAGCTGGGAAACAAGGGCATTTTGTGACAAATGCCTTGGAGGAATCAAGGGGGGATGTTTGTGATGGAGAAGCCAGGGCTTGGAGAGAACCTTCGTCAGGTGGGCAGCCCCAGGAAGGCCTCTTTCCCTTATTCATCCACTCCTGCCCAGCTGGCACTCAGTGGCAAGGGAACAGCACAGGATGGTCTTCCCGGGCTCTTCCCGGGCTGCCTCAGGTCCGGGGTTGCAGTTCAGGGCTCCCGTGGGTAACCTCTCCGAAGGCACATTCCGCAGGAGACCCCCTCCCTCCTCCCTCCACCCCCACACGCTCACTCTCGGGCACGGCACCTGCTTATTTCATCCGGAGAACTTATCTCATCAGTTATGGTTCTTTCTCTGTGAGGTTCTGCTCTGTTTCCCCACGAGGCACAGAAGGCCCGCGTGGGCAGACGCAGTGCCTGCCTTTACCACCGGCACCCTGGCAGCTAGCATGAGGCCTGCTCATTGTGGATGCTCAGGAAATTCTCGTTGAATGGACAGATGAACAAATGGGGGTCAACTGAGTCAAAAGTGGCCTAGAGAGTTGGAGCCGTCAGATCTAGGACCTGGGTGTGCACTGGGGCTGTAAGTAATTGCCTCCCCATGCCCACCTTCTTCTAGAAGAGTGTGCCCACCCAGAAGCCTGCTACGGGAAGGGGCCCAGGCAGCCTTCTCTGCACCAGCCGAGCTCACTCCCTTGGGCCAACCAGATCCGTTCTGTGCTGGGCATTTGGGATTAAGGGGTAGAAAGGCTGACTTTCAGCTACGAGGCTGTGTGGTGGCTGGGCCCGAGTTGGGCCAGCCGAAGCTTCTCCTGAGAGCCCGGGACTCTGCTCAGAGACAGTTTGCACACGGCCATGAAGGAGAGACTCAGCCTCCTCCTGGAGGCCTGCCGGCACCCCCCACCCCCTCACCGTCTGACCCGTGTGCAGAGCCGTGAGCCTCACCATTGGGCACTTTGCCAAGCGCCCTCCCGGGGTGGGTCACAGTCTCCCAACGAGTCACCGGGAATCCGCTAACAGGTGCCCAGACACTCAGACGCCCGCGGCGTGAGGCTCCGGGGGAACCGGGTCACAGTCCAGCTGCAGGGCTACCCTGAGTCGGTCCATCTGTCCCCTGGAGACCACCTTATTCTGGAAAATTCTGCAGAGTGGTAAGATGTCCTTTCTCTGTCCAGCGGGGGGCACAGCCTCGTCCAGTCGCCCTGTGCTGGATTACTCACCCTTTGCAAAGTTGAAAGAGGGAGGAGAGGGTGCAGCACGGGGTTGGAGAGAGGGAGACAGGAAGTAGGGGAGCGTTAGGCAGGAAAGCTGGGGCTGAAACAGCTCGTATATACCCTATTTTCAGGCATTTTAGGTCATTTTGTCTGGCTCCGCGCAGAGTGTTCATTGAATCCTGGTGGCCCAGGCTGGATCTAATTGGATTGAACAGCCTGGTCCCTGGGGCTCCATGCTTCGTCCACCGGAGGTCCTGGGGCAGGTGACACTTGGCTTCCTACACGGACTCCGACAATTACCGACTCTCAGGGTTTCAAGTGACCTCAGAAGCCATCCAAGGGAGGATTTTCCTCCACGTCACCTGGCACTTAAAGATGAGTCAAAATCACACCCCCACTGCTTTTGATCTCCTCTAGGGATGGGGCGCTCGCTACCCCTAAAGACAGCTCATTTGACGAAGACCGCTTGTCCGTGGGCTTGGGGGGGCTCTTGGTTACGTGGACCCAGAATTTCTCCCTGAAACATCATCCGTTTGGGTGCTTTCTCCCCCCGGCTCCAAACTCCCCGCTCCTTTAGCTGTGCTGCTGGGGTGCCAGGATCCCCACCTGGTCCCTTCCCCATGGCGCCCAGATGGCTGCTGCATCGGTCAGGAGCGGCTGACCCCGGAAGCCCCAGTGTTTTACGGGAACCAAGGCTGACGTCTGACTCGTGCTACACTCTCCCTCTGGGACCCAGGCTGAGGGGCCCCTCGACCTGGGCTTTGCCAGTCCTTGTGGCAGAGGGAAAGAGGACACGGTGAGGCCGTGGGACGCCTCTTGAATCTTCTGTTCCGAAGCCGCTGAGGCCAATTCCGCCCGCGTTTTATTGATGGGAGCTACGCCTGAAGACGACAGGTTGGGGGCCACGTGACCCTCCGTCGTGTCCCTTGACAGTGAGAGCCTCAGGCCTGAGAGCTTCCCTCCAGCTCAGATCCCTACGGCATCGAGCTGCGGTGAACTGTGTCTTCCCTCTTTCCAGTTCTGTGCCCTCTGCCAATGCATCCAGGTGTCTGTTTACAGGCTGGCGTTTGGGGAGCCCGTCACTCTGTGATACCCACGGATGCAACGCAAGGTCTTTTGCTGGAACCCATCCCCTCTTCCTCACCCATCTCCCATTTCAAGCCTCACCTTGAATGCCGCTTCCTCTGAGAAGGCCCCCCGGCTTCCCCGATGGTGGGGTCCTGCTGTCACGTGCTGACGTACCCCCTCAAGCCTTCTGGTACTTACCACATCTCTAACCCAGCCAGTGCCCCTCATTTTGGCCCGACGGAATATTTCCACGTCCAGCGTGGCGCCTAACACTCGGAGAGCTACCGGTAAATTCTGGTTGACCTGTTAGATGGCAGAAACAGAACTCTTTTTGGCAGAGTATGCTTTCTCTGTAATTCTTTTTTTTTTTTTTTTTCCCAAACCAAAAGGAGGCACTTCAAATTTCCCTAAACCCCGAGACGCTCTTAGGTTGGGTTTTCCTTCTGTGTATTTCAATCCCCCAAACCAGAAATCACACAGACTTTTGCAAGATGGAAGATACATCGTGCTCATGGGCACACGCGCGCGCGCGCACACACACACACACACACACACACAGAGAGTCTCTTCCTGGATTTTTCTTTTACTATATGCAAAACTCCCCTGTGCATTTCTTTTATGGATCGGGCCCTTCTGTTTTATAGCCAGCACTATTTGCACTTACTGCAAAGCCATATTATGGCCGCAGATTCTCTTTTTTATGGTCCCGGAACATGGGCCTCTGGAGAAAGCCGCTTCACAGAGCGAGGGCCAGTAAACCGGGCTCCTGCACCAGCGAAACACTCCTCTCCGAAGTGCCTCAACTTCTCTTCTTACACGCTGTCATCCTTCACCTTAACAAGCACACCCAAAAAAAAGTCCTCTGCTTTCTACGGCTTGTTAGGTCTATCATCTTTTTAATTAATAGTGTTTTTACGAAGCCGTCTGAACTGTGTCATTTCCATTATCAGAAACGCATGGCCATTAATGAATAATTTTCATTTCTGATCCCTGGTATCATGCTAGCTGATCTCCTGTTTCCATGCCTTCGAATGATAGCATCGTTTTCTGCCCACGATCAAATTTAATTTGGACTCTGATTATATTATGCCGTTGCGACTGAAGTGTCAATTTTTGTCAGGCAATTAGGAGCTATAACCTGTGAAGTTAAGTTTGATAGGCATTGTAATTGGATTGTTACAGTAATAGCCTGGAACGTTCCTCTTCCTCCTGCTTCTTTGATTTCTGATGCATGCCCCCATCGTGAGAACAAAGACATTTGGTTATTATACAACCTTAGGATGCTTGAGACAACAAGATTGCGAGGGGAAGTTTTTGCACTGGAGTGTGCTTCTGTGGAACTCAGAGTGCGGGACGTGGAAAGGTTGCCGGATAGAAAACTCAGAACAAAGAGAAAGTGTTGCAGAGAAGCTCCATGGAAGGAAAAGTTACGGGTCTTAGAAGTTAGCTTCCAGACTCCTGGTAAGTTGCAAAGAAGCAGCTCAAGTAGCTTAGCAGCATCTGTCCCGCCCTCCCCCTCCGTTTGCTTTCTCCCTCCTTCTCTCCCTCTCCCCTCTCCTCTCCCTCTCTCCCCTTCCCCACCTTCTCCCTCCCTTCCCCTGTCCCTCCCCTTTCCTTTTCTCTCTCCCTCCCTTCCCCTCCTCCTCTTTCCTCCTCCCTTCTCTCCTCTCTCCTTCCCCTCCTCCTTCAGTCCCCTTTCCCTTTTCTCTCTCCCTCCTTCCCTTCCCCTCCCTCCCCTTCCCTTCTCTCTCTCCCTACCTTCTCCTCTTTCCTCCTCCCTTCTCTCCTCTCCCTCCTTCCTCTCCCCCTCCCTCCCCATTTCCCCTCCTCCCTCCTTCCATCTCCTCCTCCCTCCCTCCTTCCCCTCTCCCTTTCTCTTCTGTCCTTCTTTCCTACAATCTTTTCTCCCTGGCACTAGGCTACATATGCTCTCTGTCCTGGAGGAGACAAGCCCTCAGCGATCCTGCAGTTTGAGGCCTAATAAGGGAGAAATGGAGACAGATGAGGACAGAACGATGTGAGCAGGTCCTTAATGGACACCGGATGCATCAGAAAAGCCTGCGTCTCCCTGACGAAGGGAGCTTTGCTGCAAGGGAGGAGAAGGGCAGTCCCTTCTCCGGTTGGAATGGCACACATAGGCGCTGGGTGCAGGGGAGGATTTCTGGGGAGGAGTTTGGTCCACGATGCCCGGCCAGGGCTGGCAGGGGCTGAACCTGGAAGGGCAGGGTGGGCCAGATGACAAGAGAGGCGTCTGGGTTTGCATCTGGAGCCCTTGGGGGTGCAAAGGCTGGCCCAGTGATCATACCTACTTCGGAGGGTGACCTGGGTGGCTTCAATGGCATCTCTGTTCATCCCCCACCATGGCCCCTGAAACTCATTTGCTTCACTGCAACTTGACTGCTCTTTACAAATGCGAATAGGCCCTTCGCGGTCCAGTCCGGTCCCCTTGCTCTTAGAGTAAAGATGGAACTCTTCAACACACTCTGTAGAAGGCCAACCAGAGTGGTTACTGACTAAACCAGGGCCCTCTGGGAGAGTGAAGCAGGGCGAGGGAGGGCTCCTTACTAATCCCACCTCAGGGGACATTGAGGACTATCCCAGATAACGCTGGAAGTGGGGTCACATACCCATAAGACCCACCTGGTGTGGTCTGGCTCTGGCGTCCTTCTCCAGGCTCTTCCCAAGTTCTGGCCCCTCCTGGGCTTTGCATGACCCCTCCACGGATGTCTTTACTTTCTCCCACTCCGCCAGACTCATTCTTGCCACAGGGCCTTTGCACATGCTGCTTCTGTTGTGCAAACCACGTCCTGTTGCCTCCACTCGCGCCTAGGCTCTCTTGACAGCTGAGTTCCAATGGAGTCAGACGGTGGAAGGCACCAGAAAAAGACAGGTGGGCAGGAGGGTGAGGTTAGATATTCCCTCCCCACCCCCCCACCCCCATCTCTGCACCTCTGGCAAGAGCTCTCCTGCACAATCTGGCTCTCAGCTGGTGTCTCCTCCTGCACAGGTCACCTCCATTCTTCAGGACTTTCCTGCTGCTGCTCCTGTCTGAGTGCCCACTCCATTCCTGGTTCGGTCTCCTAACACCCTCACCTCTGTTAGGAGCTTTTTCATTTGGATCATCTGTGGTGGGTTCTGTTTCCTGCTGAGACCCCGACGGTTGCAGTACCTCCTTTGTTTTCCCTCCCTTCCCTTCTTCCTCCTTGCCTTCCTCCCCCCTGCCTCCCTCCTTGCCTGCCTCCTTCCCTCCTCTCCTTTCCAACACATCCTCATGGAGCTCCCACCCTCTGCCAGGTCACGGGGTCAAGATCAGTGAACAAGCAGAGACATTCCCTGCCTCCTGGACATTCCGTCCAAGCGGAAGAAAACAGGTAACTAACACACGGGTGTATTTACAACATGACAAGCGTGCTGAGAACAGCGGGGGAGAATTAAGTAGGGTAAAGAGAACCATGAGCCTGCCGTGCGTTTGGGGAGGTGGTGTTTTATCGGGGGCTGCTCAGAGGTGTGAGCACGGTGCAGATATTCGGAGGGCAGACATCCAACGGCGGTGCGGAGGGAGCACGAAGAGCAAAGACCGAGGCAGACGTTGGCTCAGTGGGTTCAAGAACAGGCCCGGAGCGGCTGGGGCAGAGAGGATCAAGGGCGGAGCACGGGGGCGATGTTGGCGAGGTTGAGGGACAGGATCGTGGCCCTCTGGAGGCCGCTGTCATGGTGTGGCATTGGCTCTGAGGTGGGAGGGTAGGGAGGAGAGGAAGGGCGTCACCTGCCTGCGGGAGGAGATTCACCTGCTGGTTGAGGGTGGGGGCGGGGCGAGGAGGCGGGGCGTGGCTTCAGGGGTGGCTGGAGGCGAGGCTGCAGGGGGTCCGATTCTGCATCTGTGTGGAGAGCAGAGCCGATTTCGCTGAGCATTTGAACGCGGAGCGTGGGGGAGACGCTTGAGGGGGACGCCGAGGCTCCTGCCTTTAGAGCGGCCACCTGCGTAGATGGAAAGGCTGGACGTGACTTTGTCTCATTTTATCGGTTTGGGGGGCGGCGTTTAGGCAGCGCCACTTCTGTTTTCCTCGTGTTGTGGGTGAGCTTCCTCTCATGTGTCCAGGGGTGATGTTGATAAGGCAGCTGGATCTGAAGATCTGAAGTCACAGGAGATAGGAAGGCGGGAGTCATCCTCACAGAGGCATTGAAGGTCCCGGCCCTGGACGAGACGGGGTGCGGGGGCGAGGGGGAGGTGGGGGCGGAGACTGTGCAATAGGGAAGAGACGGGCCCTAAGACCATTCAACGTAGCTTGAGAGCAGTGCGGTGGGGAGCAGCCCAGAATTTTATTTCTGCCTCGAGACTCCCATGTTTCTGGTGGCTTTCACCATCAGCCGTGGCCCCCATCCAAGACTGCATCATCCGTCTGTTATGTACCTCCCGGCGTCGTCGTCGTGCACACCGAGGGCCCTCGTGGAGGGATGCTCGGTTATTGATTGCAATGGATGAATGGTCATCCATTCCAATAGTCAATGGATGAATGCACGAACCAATGGTTGAATGAACGAATGCGGCACACCTTCACTTCGCGACGTCATTGCAAGCACTTTAAGGACCGTGGAAAAGTCACGTTCTAGGAGCTTCCGCCCCAGGGACACGTGATGGAGTGAGAAGAGAGACCAAGTATGAAAGCCCATCTCTGCTACTTCCGGGCTGTGTCACCTCGGCCAGGGCACGTCACCTGTCTGAGCTTCAGTCTCTCTGAAAAACAAGGGCGAGGGTGAAGGGTCAAGTGAGACAGAGGGTCACCAAGCTGAGCACACGGCAGGGCCTCCCCGTGTTTTCATCCTTCCTTCTGCCGCCACCCCTGCCCCCCAGTGTCCCATGGGGCTGCGCACAGAGCGAGCGATTAATAATAATTAATCCTGCCCTAATAACAAAGTCTCAGGTTTTGTCTAATAACTTATATTCCCCAAAGCTCTTTAGGACAGGTGGGTGGCTCTCAAGGATCCAGTGATGGGGTCACTTGGACAGAAGATGGTTACTGATTTTCCTGATGCGGAAACGGGGCTCCAGGGGCAGGTGACCTGGCCAAAGCCCCACAGCCCGGGCGAGATGGAGGGAGTGTCACAATCCGTTCTGGCCCACAGTCTTGCAAGGGGGCCCCTTCCTCATCTACCAACCCTGTGAAATGGATCTCATATAAAGCACAAAGCTTATGAAGGGGGAAGTAAAGGAGACCCAGGTGTGAAGCACCCCCACCTCAAGACAACCACATGTTGAAGCCCCTCTGGGGGCGGGGGGGGGGGGGGAGGCAGCCCTGTATAATGGGTTCTTTCCAGTATCTTCCCCCATCACCCAAATCTCCAAGTCAACTCTACCAGCCTTCAAGGCCTAGTTTCCACGCCGCCCCCTCCAGGAAGCCTGCCCACTTTCCTCCGACTCTCTTCCAACTTAAACAGACCTCCCCACCCCCAAGCCCTCCCGGCAGTATATGCCTCCCTGCGTGTCGCTGGTCACTCCCTCCCCGGAAGCAGACCTATGTGGGGGTGCCTGCACCCCCTCTGCAGCCGGCCAGCTCGTCGGGGGCAAGGACGGTGTCTGGTCCACGCTTGTATCGCGCCTCCAGCCAGGCCTGTGAGGGAGCCCCGCACACCCTGTGCGATGGGTGGGGGACGCCCAGGAGGGGACGAGAGAGGCTGGGACCAAGTCTGGAGCCGTGCAGGGCACAGGCCTACAGGGGACTCAGGGGAGGGGGGCGCTGGAGATGCAGAAATGCGGCTCCGGGCCTGAGCCCCGGGTCCCTTTCACAGAGGAGGACACAGGGCCTGCCCCGAACCCCAGGAAGAGGCAAAAGCAGGACAGGGGTCTGTAGCTCCTGACCCTGCTGGCTCTGCTTGGTGGAAATTGCTTTGAACGACAGAGCGGGGGTGGGGCACGGCTCCTGAGGCTGGGGTCCCCACCCTGCACCCCAAGGTGGCCCAGCGCCCCACCCCCACCTTCCCCTCAGGGGCTGGGAGCCAGCTGGTGAAGGGCGTCCACTTACCCGCAGATGACTGGCCACACTTCCGGAAGACACTCTTTTTTGGGTTTTTTTTGTAATGTTTTTTAATGTTTATTTATTTTTGAGAGATTGAGAGACAGAGAGAGAACGTGGGGGGTGGGGGCGCGCAGAGAGAGAGAGAGGGAGACACAGAATCCGAAGGAGGCTCCAGGCTCCGAGCTGTCAGCACAGAGCCCGACGCGGGGCTCGAACCTGCAAACCGTGAGATCGTGACCTGAGCCGGAATCAAGAGTCGGATGCTCCACCACCTGAGCCACCCGGGCGCCCCTGGAGGACATTCTGATCGTGCCCAGTGCTTCGGCCTCTCGTGGGGCTGCCACAGCTGACCCAGGGCAAGTCTCCCCCAGACGCCCGGTGCCCAACCAAGCTTTAGTCGTTTGTCTGCTCGGGCGGCTGTTCTCCCAGGCTGGCTCCTACCATTGTGGACTGGGGCAAGCCCCGCCTCTCTGGGCCTCAGTGCCCCCCTCCCGTTGCCGAGGCCGCCTCCGGGACCGCCATTCAGTGCTCCCTCCACCTGCTTTTACCTCTTCGGGCGGGGCCACAGCAAGGGCAGCATCACGACAGTCTTCGACACTTGACGCGAGCTTCTTGGCCCTCTGGCTTCGAGCTCTCAGTGACGGAGGATGGAAAGGGACGTGGTGGGGAAATGGTCCTCTCTGGGAAGCTGACCGGGCTGTAGGGCTGGGGCAGGACGCCAGGGGAGGAGTTGCCAGTGAATCAGCAACAGCCCTGGTGGCTGAACGGGCGAGATTGGCGGGGGGGGGGGGGGAGATGGGGGGGATGGAGTGGGGGTTGGGGGGATGGGGTGGGGGGGGGGAGGCGGCCAGAGGCTTGAACCCTGGCTCCACCAGACCCTAACCACGGGAACGTGCACAAACCATCTGACCTCAACTTTTCTCGTCTGTAAAATGGAGAGATAACAGGACATATATGAGATAACAGGATGCCACATATGTGTGAGGACTAGCTGAAATGATCAGGACCCTACTTAGGAGCGAACACTACAACCCTGAGTATTTTTTTTCTCAGTTTATTCATTTATTTTTGAGAGAGACAGAGTGAGAGAGAGGGAGAGCTAACGAGCAGGGGAGGGGCAGAGAGAGAGGGAGAGAGAGAGAGAGAGAGAGAGAGAGGGAATCCCAAGCAGGTCCCACAGCAGTGGTGCTGAGCCCGACTCAGGGCTCGAACCCACAAACCACGAGACCACGATCTGAGCCGCCATCAAGAGTCGGACGCTTGAACAACTGCTCCCCCCCCAGGTGACCCCATACCCCTTAGTATTGTTATCGATCCCCACGACTGGGAAGAGGCGGGATCCTTGCCCCAGCGTGGTCCAGACTTAGCTCCTCTGTCCCTCCCTCGCTTCCTGCCCCAGTGACACACGCTTTACTCTGCAGGGGCTGGGGATACACCTACTGACTAAGCTGAACAAGAAAATCTGGGCCTGCCCTCAAGGGGCTCACCGCCTCCCTGCCGGTCCCCCCCAGGAGGCTGTGTTGAGCGCAGGGGCCATATTCATTCGTTCTATCACCTACCGTGGGCAAGGTGGGATCAGGGAAGGCTTCCCGGGGGAGGTGACAGAGCCGCAGGGTTTTGGTGGTAAAAGACTGGAGGGCAAACCTTTTGCAGGAACCCAGGACATCAGAGAACATGGGCAGAGAGAGAGAAGTGTCTGTCGGGGTCTGCCTGCCTGGCGTAAACCAGGATTGGCAAGCCACAGCTTGTGGTCCAATCCAGCCCGTGGTTTGCAGGCTGAGAATGGTCTTTACGATGAACATTTGCAATGGATTTGAGGATAAGAGAAACTAACTTTGAATGTCAGTTAAAAAATCCGTTGTCTCCAAAAAAAAAAAAAAAAAAGCAATTCTTCTGTAAAATAGACTCAATTATTATACTTTCTATGACATCAATAAACATTTGAGGAAAATGTTGTCTTCTCTTATCAGACAGGTACTTACATAGGATGTCTTTGACTTTGCCTCTTGGCCTGCAAAGCCTCACATATTTACTCTCTGGCCTTTTGCAACAAAACAAAACAGAACAAAAACATTTGCCTGCCCCCGTTTGAAATTCTGGGCGGAGAATGAGCGTTTATATTCACTGAGTGCCTACTCCGTGCTAGGCACAGTGTTATCATTTTAATCTCGACCACGATTTTGTGAAAGGAGACCCAAGACCTCCAGTGGCCTCCAAGGTCATCCCAGAGCCTGCCCTTTGTCTTCTGTGCCCGGTTTGGTCACCTTGCGACCAGATGACAGGAAGATAGGAATGCCGTGATTTTCCAGAGTGTTCCATTGATTCTGCCACTACAGTTAAAAAAAAAATTTTTTTTAATGTTTTATTTATTTTTGAGACAGAGAGAGACAGAGCATGAGCAGGGGAGGGGCAGAGAGAGAGGGAGACACAGAATCCGAAGCAGGCTCTGGGCTCTGAGATATCAGCACAGAGCCCGACACGGGGCTCGAACTCACGGACCCTGAGATCATGACCTGAGCCGAAGTCGGACGCTCAACCGACTGAGCCCCCCAGGCGCCCCACTGCCACTAGTTTCAAAGCAGCCATTCTGCCTAAAATCTTCTGAGCTTTCTTGGGTCTCCAGAGTCTCTAGTCTTTTACATTGAGCCTTAGGCCTTAGGTCGCATCCCAAGCTCGTCCACAGACCCTTGTTGGAACAGACGCTGTAAAATCCCCTCCCTCCGCCAGGAACCGGAGGGTCAAAGGCGCAGCCTGTATAAACACAAGCCCCCCCCCCGCCATCCAGGCCACACGTGGTCTTGGCCTTGTGGGCTGAGAAGGGACCTCCGGGCTGCACGAAGGGAGCCCGGTCACGCAGCTCGCACAGGACACGGCCAAGGCAGAATAAATTTTAGCGAACTTAATGGAAAAGGCAAAAACGCGCACATTAAGACAACAAATCTGAGTTCTCGGCGTGTCTCCGGACGCAGGCTTCGGCGTTGATAGCCATCTTTTTTAACTTTCCGTCTTGCTTGATCTCCAGTGACAATGATCATAGCCAGGCAATCGATACCTCATTCATGGCGAGCTCGGGCGCGGGAATCGCAAACCTGCGTCCCGCTGCAAGGCATTCTCCTTTCTTTTCTGGGGGTCCTTGTTTGTGCAAAGAGAAAATACCGCGTACTCGCTTCAAACAAACAAGGCAGAGTTGGGGGATCTCTTTCCGGAACGTAGCTGTTAACTCCGCAGACCAAAAGCCCTTCTCCTCCCCGGTGCGTCCTGATGAAGGGAGATGTTTAGAAGATTCCCATTTTTCTCTGATGTCAGAGATGTTTTAACCAGCTGGGGGCAGAGTTACATTCTGGAAATTATAGGGGATGAGGGGAAAAAAAAAAAGTGAATTTTACAAATACAGTAGTCTTTCAGAGTCTGATCTGCACTATTAATGCATTATAAAACAACTTTAAAAATCCTATCAGGAGAAGCGATGTTTGAAGCCACGTTATATTTTAAAAGTGTCAGGACACAGGCGAGTTTACATTTGACAAGCAATTTAAATATTTCAATATATTTTATATCTTTAAAAAAATTGCCATGATCAAAACCTAGATGAAACTCTTTCATTTGGTACCTGGGTAGGAAAACATTGAGTTACAAATCTTTTTGACAATGTGGATTCTGGGTGTTACATAACCATTTTTAATCTTCTGAAATATTTCATTGCCTGGGAAAGCAAATCAGGGACGGGGTATTGTGTGCTTTTAAATTCATTTGTCTTAACCCTCTTTCACTTTCTGGTTCTGCTTTGATGGTCTGATTACTTCTCTACATAAATATAAGCCGGAATCCATTCTGAGTAGAAGCCTTATCTCTTTCCTCAGTGGTGATAGAGGATGGAGAGGGCCTTTTTTTTTTTTACCCCCTGTGCTTCAAAGTGAATTTAGTAGTGAATGGCGTCTGCTGTTATGGAAAAGCCCATTTATTTATCCCCATAATCAGGACGGCACAGACAACAGAGCCTAGCGCTTCCTCATTTCAGGTTCAGATGCGGCAAAGATTTACTGAGCACCTACTATGATTTGGGCGCCCCTGCATGGCTGAAGAGCTTGCCCGCGTGAGCTCTCTCAACCCTGTTTGGTGCTTCCGCGGGGAGGTACAATTACCCCGTCCCTCTGCACTCAGGGAGGGAGCGAACCTGGCGGACAGCAACAGTGGGGGCCTGGGGAGGGTCGTTCTGTCCGGCCTCAGTGGGGCATGAACTGGAGGCCCTGGAGGCAGGGGTGAGTCAGCCGTATCTCCTGGGCCTCACGTTAGCTCTCGGGCTTGTCTCCAGGTCGGGGATGGTGCAGGCCTTGGCTGCCTTGGCTTCTGGGTCATTCTCAATGCCGTGGAAAACCTCTCGCTCCTGATGGTATATCTCTTGTCAATTCTTCCCCCTCGTCCTCCATCTTTTTTTCCTTGGAAATGCCAATGAAACAGTCTCCCAAACCCAGGAGGCCCTCTTGCCCCGCTCTCCGGTGCTGTGAAGGGGCAATAAAGCCCCCACAAGGACCCAAGCGCCATGGAAGTGTCACCGTGCGAATGGCTCCCTTGGGACACCTTAGCCAGAAAATGTCCGAAGTTAGTTTCTGTTGAGCTGGAAATGGAAAGACGCCCCCGGGGACAGAAAGCCAAGACTTCTAGTCACAAGGTGGCATACGGGGGAGCAGAAATGTGCCATCTGGAGGCAGCCCAGAAGGTAGGGTGGCCAGATTTGGCACATAAAAATATAGGCCGCCAGTTAAATCGGAATGTCAGATACACATAGACAGTGCGATATTTGGGACAAGCACTAAAAAGAGAATTCTTCGTTGCGCGTCTGCCCTTCAAATTGAACCAGGCCTCCTGCATTTTGCCCGTCGCCCTATCAGAAGGGCACGGTCCCCTTCTCTGTTTTCCGCCCTAGCTGGGCTCTGTTCGGGTGCCCAGGGGCCAGGTCGCCTAGCGTATTGATTTAGTTTGTAATCACAAAAATTTTTAAGTTTATTTATTTTGAGAGAGAGAGAGAGAGAGAGAGCATCATGAGTTGGGTGGGGGCAAAAAGAAAGAGAATCCCAGGGAGGCTGTGCCCGATCAGCGCAGAGACGGATGCGGGGCTCGAACCCGCGAACCGTGAGATCCTGACCTGAGCTGAGACCAAGAGTCAGAAGCTCAAGCAACTGAGCCACGCAGGCGGCCCTCATTTTTAATTTTAATTGGAAGGCATGGCTTGGAGGCTTTCACACCCTCCCTCCGAAAACCCTACCAGCACCCAGTCCCCCAGCGTGCTTCCCATGGTGCTTTAGCTTTAAAGCCAGAGTATTGGGTCTCCTTTCCACCCAGAGAGCCACCTGGGTCCCTCCCGTGTAGGAACTCAGGAGTCTCTCCAGCTTTCATTGGATGTGCTGTTAGCGCGTCTCACTGAGTCCCGCTAATCCCCATTCGTGCCCAGAAACCGGCAGCACCGTGTGACGGCCTCTAAACCCGTAGCGGAATTGTCTTTGTAAAAGGGCCACACTGATGATGCCATCGTTCTGCTTACAAACCCTCGCCGGGAGGTGACCTTTCCGTCCTTAGAAATGACTCACCTGGGGAGCTCTGACTTGTCCTTCGGGGCTCCTTCAGGAGGCCCTTTCTTCTCACAAGGCTCTTCCTCCCCAGATCCGCAGCCCCCCGCACCTCTGTCCAGGGCCCGCACCCCCTCCGTGTGTGTTCAGGGCCCTCTGGAAACATGCCATCCCTGCGGCGGCCACCCTTGTGGGTATAACTTCACGGTTGGCACGTCTGCTTCTCTGACTACACTTTCGGCTCCTTGAGGGCCGTCGCTATGTCCTGGCACCTGGCAGAGGCCGGCCCGGAGCAGGTGCTCGGGACGGGTTTACCCGCTGACTGACCACCAACTGGCCGAGGGGATGAGCAAACCAACAGAGGAATCGATGAATGGAAGAATTACGGGCGGGTTTCCATGACTGGGTATAGCAGCTAGGATATTATAGCATGCAAAAAATTCAGGAGAATGGCTTTTATGCAAAAAAATATATACATTAAAAATTATTGAGTACATCCAAGAAGCTCATACGCAGAAGCAAGGACAAGCCCCACACTCCAGGCTGAAGAGAATCAAGTTGGAAACACGCAGCGGCCGTGGCCTTGTAGGATGTTTGGACCAGTCAGGTTCAACGGCTGGAGGGTGCAGGGTTAACTCACCGTGGTGGTCCTGGACATTCTCACCGCTGCCCGTGACCCTTTTCCTGTGGGAGCTGCTTTATTCAGGGTGGATGCCAAGTGCACAAAATCAGAATAACCAGAGGAGCGTTGCAGGGACCGAGGACAAGAATAGTTCTAATTTTCTGGCTGCCAGCATCACCCAGCCCTCTGTAGTTATACTTCTCTCCTTTTGGTGGAAATTCTGGATTTCCAGAAATGGACTCAGCAGCTGAACAGTTCAGGGCGCCCACTTCCCTCTGCCCCTTCCCCTCCCAAGCTCCAAGCAAGGCTCCTAGATCCTTCCCTCACCGGTTGGGTCGTGCATACAGAGGGCAGGCTCATGACCTTGGCTCAGCCCCGAGAGGCAGCTTTTGCCCGTGGTGGCTCCTGGGGGTCTGTGCATGACTGCTGATGCTGCGTGTGTTCCTGGGGTCCTGCCCAAGCCTAGTCCTCAGCCTCCCATCAGATCTGTCCACCCCCAACATTCTTCCAGTAAGTTCCCTCTGCCTTTCGGGCAGAAATCAGCCAGAGTTAAGTTTCTACTGATTTAAGCCAAGAACCCAGAGGAATACATAGGTTAATTGGTTAAGCAGCCAGTCAATATTTAATCCATCTGGGAACCTCCCATGTGCCCAGTTACGTGCTAGGAGGCCCTGCCGACTCTGGGCAACTCCATCCTTCCTCTCCCAACAGCCCAGGGCACTGCCCCCCGACCTGGCACAGACCCCATATGGTGGACTGATTGTCGATATCCTCCTAAAACTCCTATGTGGAGGTCCTAACCCCCAATGCGACAGTATTAGGAGACGGGGTCTTTAGGAGGGGGTTAGGGTAAGATGAAGCCATGAGTGAGGGTAGAGCCCCGGGATGGGATTAGTGTCCTTATGAGAAGCGCGAGAGATCCCACAACTTCTCTCTGCCCCGTGAGGACACAGAGAGGAGACGTCACGTACAAACCAGGAAGGTTCTCACCCGGAACGGCATCTACATTTTTCTCGAGTTATTATAACACACGAGAGGGAGATCTGAAGACAGCCCCGAGCCGCTGAACGACAGTCAGACAATGGTAACGGCACTGTGCCTTGGGCTCCATGTCGCCGGAACCGTGGCCACCTTGCCCAGATAATGCACCTGTGCCTTCCCGATGCTGTACAGTCAAAGCGAAATTCCTACGGGCTGGTGGAGCCCTTACTGAGTGAGGAGCAAGGGAACCCTGCTGTGTCCCTCTCACTGCACTACAGGTCACTTGGTCCCTAAATGGACAGCCGGAAAGCTCCTAATTGGTAACTGATGAAATTATCTCGTTAGGAAGATAGATGGCTATCGTAGAGGCAGGAAGGCAACCCCGGTGATGAACAATGTAATTATATGTGGGTTAGATTCAATATGAAGTCACCCTGCAAGCATGTAACATGTGTATTTGGGTTCCTGGACGATTCATCTCCAAGGATTTGGTCGCTGGGTACAAACACCTGATACGGGAAGGAAAACATCCACCGAGGTGGTTGTGAAGCTTGAGGAGGAAGGCTGGGCTGAGTTCAGCACTGTGGGTCCTTTTATTTTAAATTAAAAAAAAAATTTTTTTTTAATGTTTATTTATTTTTGAGAGGCAGAGAGAGGGAGACACAGAATCCGAGGCAGGCTCCAGGCTCTGAGCTGTCAGCACAGGGCCCGACGCGGGGCTCGAACTCATGAACCGTGAGATGACCACCTGAGCTGAAGTCGGACACTTAACCACCCGAGCCACCCAGGCGCCCCACCTTGGGTCCTTTTGAAACACTGAGAGTTCATTGATTTATCACTGGCTCAGGAAGTCCTGCCCTGTGGCTCGAGCACACATACACGGAATCCGAATTTTCTTGCAGGAAGAGACAGACACGGATATTCTAGGGTCAATCCTGTCTTTCTGTAGATGAAGAAAAGCTGGCACAGGGCTGGCAAGGAGGCTCGTGCAAAGTCCCACGATGAGCTGGGATCAGAGCCGGGGCTGCGGTCAGCCTTCCACCATGTCCACTGTGGGCACCGCCCTGTCCACTGTCACAGCTGGGCATTGGGACAGGCCCACGCTGCCCCCGGCCCCACCCCAGAGTGTGCAAAGCCCTTTCACACTTTGCTGCTCGCCTCTGCTCGGCAACGCTCTTCGTTTTTCAAGCATCGGTCTGGCCACCTTATGTCTCTCAGAAGTTTCTTTTTCCCTGTGGTCTGTTCCCTCTGCAAGACAATCCAGCATTTAACAGCCATCAATAGCTGTTAGTGGAGGGATGAACCAATGCAGGGTGAAATTTGGGATCCGGAGAAATCTCGTGTGCTGACCGCAGCCCCTTTCTCCTGCACATTGCTTCCAGGGTCACGTCTCTAACTTTTACGCAAAGGTTACCAGGAGCCGTATGATGCTACTTCTGCATTTCCTGGGAAATAATTTGCGGTATTTCATTCAGAGTTTCGAACCCGGAAAGAGTCTGTCTCCCTCGGGGAGCTGGCATCATTCGTTGCTTTCGGACAATCCAAGTTATAGACCATTCAGTTTCCCTCTTTGCTTTGGCCACTAGGAAACTCAGAGCCAGGTTCTAAATCAGTCCCAGCAACTGTGCTGACCCTTGCTTAATAAAGCCACATTAAAAAAAATTTCTATTCCTATTTTATTAATCTTATTTCATGTTGGCTGTTTAAGCTGCCTCAAATCCTTTTTTTTTTTAATTGAAAGATGCAGGGTATAAATACATCCGATAAGTACATTTTAAAAATAACTTTGTGGAAGAATAATGCTCTGTGCTATTTCAGGAGTCATAATCTAGGTTACAGATTATCTGGGCTTCTGGGGTTTCCTGATTGTCAACAATGGGGACTATATAAAGACTATAAATCTTTATATCTGAGACGGTTTTGCCCCATCCTTGCCTGCCCTGTCCAGGGAGGGGGCTGTGTCCTTACAGGTCTCCCTGTCTACACTGTGGGCTCTTTGATGCACTGCTCTGCCTTCTGCCTCCTCAGCCCTGAGGTCCACAGCCAGGGTTATCTGAATGCACCTGCCACATCCCTACAGCTTTCCAGAGTTCTTTCTTTAATGCTTATAAGAGATGGGTAGGAAAGGAAGGGAAATGAGGTAAAAATCCAAACACCGATTATCAGTTCTTGTTAACTTTGGTGGAATAATTGTTTTCTTAACATTTGATACAAGGTTCTTCTCAGTCTGACCACCGATGAACTCTCTAGCGTCTCCTCTTTTGCCCTTTCCTCTGCTCCTTCCACCCCCTACACATCAGTCATATAAAACTTTCCTCTAGTCTTCAAACATGGAATGCTCTTTCCTCCATGTCTTGCCCCGGCCAACTCCTACTCATCCTTCAAAACCCCAACAAAATGACTTCTCTTTCTGAGAAATGTTTCTTCATCTCCTCGCGCCCACATACAGTAATTTGATCTTTTTTTTTTTTTTTTTTTAAGAGCTCCTTCAGAATCAATGTTTACCTATATACCTGATTGGGGCAATTAGCCCAATGTATTGTGATGAATGACAGTTTTACTTGAAGGAGTAGTTAACAGTCTGGTTGTTGGGCTTGAATCTCAGAACGGCCACTTAGGAGCCCTGACTCTGGGAAAGGTACTTATTGGTCCTGTGACTTAGTTTCCTCACCTGAGAAATGGGATAAGAAAAGTTCTCCCTTATAGGAAAAGTAAGTAAAGTCGGGCTAGGACAGTACCTGGCAAATAAGAAGCTGAGTCAAGACTGGCTCTGTTTTTGTTTGTTTGTTTGTTTAATTTTTTTTTAACGTTTATTTATTTTTGAGACAGAGACAGAGCATGAACAGGGGAGGGGCAGAGAGAGAGGGAGACACAGAATCTGAAACAGGCTCCAGGCTCTGAGCCGTCAGCCCAGAGCCCGACGCGGGGCTCGAACTCACCGACCGTGAGATCATGACCTGAGCCGAAGTCAGATGCTCAACCGACCGAGCCACCCAGGTGCCCCAAGACTGGCTCTGTTTTTAACCTCTAGTCTTTCCCTTGATTCTTTAGGATAAGATGTCCATTATATTTATGTTAGATTCTTCGGTCTTTTCCCAAGGCCGCCTAGTGAGGTTCTTTAAAAAAAATTTTTTTTTAACATTTATTCATTTCTGAGAGTGACACAGCATGAGCGGGGGTGGGCAGAGAGAGAGAGAGGGAGACACAGAATCCGAAGCAGGCTCCAAGCTCTGAGCTGTCAGCACAGAGCCTGATGCGGGGCTCGAACTCACAGACTGTGAGATCATGACCTGAGCCGAAGTCGGACCCTCAACCGACTGAGCCACCCAGGCGCCCCAACGTTTATTTATTTTTGGGAGAGATGGACAGAGCATGAGTGGGGGAGGGGCAGAGAGAGAGGGAGACACAGAATCCGAAGCAGGCTCCAGGCTCTGAGCTGTCAGCACAGAGCCCGATGCGGGGCTCCAACTCATGGGCCGTGAGATCACGAGCTGAAGCCGGAGGCTTCACTGACTGAACCACCCAGGCTCCCCAGTGAGGCTCTAATAAAAATGACCGTGAAGTGAATGATTGAAGGAGAGAGCTAGGTTACAAGAAATGGTACTTCTTTTTGCTGGGAGGCTGGTTTATTTTAGGTAAAGGTCCCCATCCTTTCCTTCCAATGGTAAAACAACCCCCATCTCATGCCAGGCGCGGGCGAAGCGTCCTTGGAGAGAAAGCTACCATGCAGGCCTTTGGAAGGCTGTCTGCATCCCTCCTGCGTCCTCCCTCCTCCCTCGGGGGGGAGGGTGGTGGTGTTAAGGCTCCCGCCTGGATTCAACCGATCAGCTTGTTCCAAGAGAATTGCCCTTCGAACTAGCAAATCAGAAACCCCAGTGCTGCTGGGCCCCGGTCAGGGCAGTTGACTCCCTCGAAGCCTGTAGAGAGACTGGTGGGGGCCTAGAGTAGCCAGGGATCCTGGTGGGTTCCAACACCCTCCCCTCCCCGGCCGGCTTGCCTGGAGTTTCACTGGACCGCTCAGGAGCCAGAGGTCCAAGGAGGGGCTTCACCATCTGCACTTACTGAGCTGGATGTCGGACCCCCCGGTGAGACCCTGGTCCAGAGGAGGGAGAGAAAGACGAACAGCTCAGAGGATAAGCTACAACCCACTGTGAAAAATTCCCACCCTAGAATGTTCCCAGGGAGAGTGCTATGGTTGTGAAGAATGCCAGGAACCCAGAGCAGACAGGTGAGTCCCAGGGATCAGGTGCGTGGAAGGCTTCCTGGGGGAGATGATGTCTATAGGGCTACCCAAAGGAGTGAACGGGAGTCGGCAGGGTCAGGTCAGAAAGCGTTCAGCAGGTGAATAAGGTAAGGTTTTACAATATTTTATACGTGTTTCTGAGCTTGCAGCAATGTGATTCCACTGAGGCAGATTCTGACCTTGAGAGAGGGTCAAAACGCTCTGGGTGTCGGGAAAGCTTTTGCCAACGGGTACCTGGCAGAGGCCCATCTGTGGCTGTTATTTTTTAATCTACATTATGTTAATGATAACATCAGGCTCACTCCGTGATGTGTATGTGGCCTCTGAGGTTGCCCCCGTCCACAGCCGCCATCCAAACAGCATTAATTCCTCGTAAGTATTTTGCAAAACACTGCGGGGAAGAAAGCGCTTCTCCGAGATGACATCGTTTACCACTCCCTGCAATCACATTGTAACTTCCTTGGGCTGAAGAGTTTTTTTCCGTGTAATTCCAGATTATAAATTGTGATTCAAAACTATTGTGATAAGAAGCCCCATAACCACCCCCTAAAATTACGGTGTTTAGAAATGTCCTAACTATGTATATTTCACAGCTGGAATTGATCTCTTTGGGGAGGGTCTCACCTCACTGGTGTTGGCAACGTACAATTGAATTAGTCAAAGTATAATCAAGTGTGGGGAAATGTGCAGATATGGGCCCGAAAATAAAATAAAGATAATTTAATCATTAAAATTGGCACTGGTTTTAAGGACATTCATTGCTATGGAGATGTTAAAGCAGATTCCAGCTTGCATTTTAATGGTGAACTTAAATAAATCTGAGTCCTGGAGAGAAACTGTTAAGTGTATGGGAATGCGAGCTAATCAGAGAAATCTCTCCGACTTGGAGTTAAAGCCCGGGAGTCGTTCGCAGGGAAGCCGAATCATCCAAGCCCTGTCTGGTTGTCTTGAATTTATTTTCAAGTTCCTTGATTTTTGGAGTCAAGTCCAAACCCCGTAACCAGGCATCTGGGGCCCTCCACAGTCAGGAGCCCACCTTCTTCCCAAGCTACCGTGGCCCAGACCGTTGCCACGGCCCTTGAGTTCACGTGGCCTGGCCCACCCCTCCACCCCTAAAGCATCTCATCTCTCGGGAGCCCCCGTGCTATCTTGGATCCCTGTTCAGGGAGTCGTACTGTGCAGTGTCTCAGAGCGTCGGCTCTGGATTCAGACTGGGGTTTGAACCCCGGTTCTGATAATTACCGAGACTCTGTTTCTTTATCTGTAAAATGGGGATGACCACAAAACCTGCCCTAAGGTAGGTGCTCAAGTAGGTGCCAGGGACTTCTCTGTGCCTAGACGCTACTGAGTGGTTACTCTGGATCACTGTCTCGTTGGAGCCCTCGCCCATCCTATCTCACATGGCCATGGATGGACGGGACTCTCTCCCCACTGGCACGTACATGCCTCGTGGAAGGAAAAGGTGACTTCTTCACCTTTGCAAGTAGTAGATGTTCAGTAAGTGGGCTTAATTAATTAGCAGATAGCTGCGAACGACAGCATATTTATATCTGAGAAAAGTAGACAGCTTCTCTCTGTGTGATAACGTATGACTGTAATGATTCTCTCTCTCGTGACTTTCTGGTAACAGGGACAACATTTGGTGTCCCCATGTGCCGGGCACCCAGCTAAGTGCTTTCCACAGATTTCTCTGAGGTCAGGACTATTATTATCATCCCCATAAGCCAGTTCATTAGTTAGGATAATATTAGATGCTACAAGAAGAAGAAGAAGAAGAGCACAAAAGGATATTTTCAAGCCATGTTGCAGTTCAGGGTGGGTGTTTCTGCCTAGGGACAGCTTCCTCCGTGCCGTGTTTTGGGGACTCGGGCTTCTTCTGCCTTGTGGGCCCGCCATCGCCTGATGGTCCAGGGGGAGGAAAGAAGTGTGAACACGGAGGAGGCAGCCCCACCTCTTCACAGCTTGCAGGGGAAGCGACACAGACTGGTGAGAACAGCCACAGGACTACAGCTAAGAACGGGATGGGAGGCTGGCTGGGAACGTGGTGTGGGGTCACTGCCCTCCAGGCCCATCACGAACTGACTGTGGGCATCCTTTCCCAACTCCTCATTTGGGGAGTGACGTCATGTCGGGGGCTGGAAATTGGCGAGAGTGGGGTATATGCACCACAGCATTTGGTAAACACTTTGATTTGTTTCCAGTGAGATGGTTTACCCACACAGTGCCGGCCCCTTCCCGTGACAACGGCGCACGATGGAAGGGTACGTGAGTCACAGAGGGCGGCTGGCCATCTCTGCTGGGTATAATAATAACCCCTTTGCAGGGGCGAGGATACAGGGGTGCAGGCGTGTAGCTAGCTTCCCCCCGGACTGCAGAACGAGTGAGAAGTGAGCCGAGAAGGGCTCCTGACTCCTGCTCCTACCGCCCTGCCATCTGGCCTCCCAAACCCAGAACACTTACTTACAGGATTATTAGCAATTCTATTTTTAATGTACACACGTGTTTGCCCTCCCCCGAAACTATTTCAGAGCGATAGGGGAGAAGAGAATGCTTTCTCTTGCTGCAACTAGGTTTAATTAGAATCGAAGCCACTTTACTTCCTCTTTTATCATTATTAAAAATAAATTTTTCTTTCTTTGTCCGAGGATTGTCAGAGGAAACATTATTGAATAGGATCCCGCAGCTATGAGCGTTGTTCCATAACTATTAAGGCCCAAACAGCATTCTTCCCCCCTCTCTTTCAGAAAATGTGGTGGCTGACTATTTTTTACTGAGTATTTTCCTAGTAAATCTCCCTGCTAAATTGGCCACTTTATTCATGATGATTTCTTCAAATATATCATTCTTGTGGCACAATATGAATAATGAAGAGGAGTATTTTCAAACACATACAGGGCTCTGAATAAAACGAATGGGCATGGCATTGAGGGAAGTCAATAGGGGCATGATCAGCCCTTGTGTGCCTCACACAGGCACCCGGACCGGGACCCTCAGGCCCTGCAGGACGGTTCCCGTCTTTGGCCACGGTCCCAACACCCAGCTCTGGAGGGAGGGTGCACCTGAAGGTTATTGGCTCTCTCGGCGTTCTTCGTGCAGCCCAGCTCGCCTGTGTGCAGCCGCTGTCGAGAGGTAGCATGGCACCCCCCCCGTTAGACACCTGCCACGGGCACCGGCTGCCAGGACTTGAGAAAGCCAACTCACGCCTCTGAGCCTCTGTCTCCCCATCTTGAAAATGGGGACAATTAGAGAAACAGGCGTCGCACTACTTATAAAACACAACGCTGCAGGCAGGGGCTCGTGCTTCAGACCACTCTCATCATCATGACCCTGATCATTGTGGCCTACCACGTGTTCATGCCTCCGTGCCCAGCTGGGGGTGCAGTTTGGCCCCCACGGAGCGTCACCTCAGATCGGGCAAATTGTCATGGCTGATGATGTTTCAAGTTACTAACATTAAAAATCTGTGAGTGAAACCACAGATTTCTCTGGGGGAAAACGGTCGTTTTCACCGTTTTTACCTCCTGAATGCCCTTGACGCCTGGCATGCTGCCCTGGGCCTGCCCGTGTAGACTCGTGACTGTGTGGCTGCCCCTCGGACGATGGAGGAAACGAACTTGGTCTGCAATTTTGGGTCAAGGATCCCCACTGGGACAGCGTGGAGAGCGAGAGGCAGAGGCAGGGGAAAGGGCCTGGGGGCTGTTGCAAGGGTATTACTGGGGCTCCTTTGTTGTGGGTGCCAATCATGAGTTAACTGCCATCGGGGCAGGATCCTCAGGAGCCCAACCGTGATGCCACAGCCTCCAGTTCTCAGACGAGGGTTCCCTTGGGTGCCTCTCCCGCTCTGTCCCCAGCCCACCAGCACCCGGGGACAGTAGATGCTCCCGAGCTAGGGAATCAATCTGGTGCCCGAAGGGCCAGGCAGACGTTCGGCCAACGTTTTTCGGGCACCTCCTACGTGCCGGGCACTGTCCTCACTTCTCTAACGTTGTCTCATTTAATTGAAAACATCCTCCCTAGCCTTCCCCTGATGTTTTGCGTTCCACGCTGGTTTATTTGTGAGTGACGTGACTCCTCCGGTTTCTCAGGGCAGAGCCTCTGTCTGCATTCCCCGCCGCCTAGCGCGGGGTCCGGGACCGAGTCGATACCCAGCAAAAGTTCTTGACTGAACGGCTGAGTGAATGAGGGCGATGGCCGCACCCTCCGACGTGGGCGTTCGTCTCCACGTGTCGGGGGAGGAATAGAGTTTCAAAGACGAGCGGGACACAGGTTAACAGCAACGTTAACGTGCGAGTCAGACGGAACCACGGTGTTTTATCTTCTCGTGCTTCTTTTACTTCTCTGAGCCTTAGTTCCCATGTTAAAAAAATGAGGATCATCATTGACCTGCCCCACGTGGTCATTGTGAGGATTTAATTAAGTCCAGCAAAGGGCTTAGCTCAGTGCCTGGCCTACAGAGAGCATTCGATGGACTGCAGCCAGAGTCCTGGCCAACAGGTAGGGCTGGGGTGGGAGTAATGTCCGTTCTTGGCTCCTTTGCCCGCCACGGGCCGGGCAGCTCAGGGGAGAGGCCGGGGTATGTCCTGAAGAGGCAGGGCATGTGTCATCAGCGGGAGCGTGCAGGAGAAAGGACACTGGGGGAGACCAGGTGCGGGGTTCCGCTCTGTCTTTGCTCCTTCCCGGCTTCGGGACCAGCCCCTCCGCCCCTCCCGCCCCCCCCCCCCCCCCCCCCCCGCCGAGGGCTCCGGGTGGTCTCAGACCCATGAACCGAACACCTACTATGTGTCAAGCGCTGTGCTAGGTCACAGAAAGGATGAGGCCCAGCTCTTGCTGTCAACTCTGCTCTCAGTCCCAAGCCGGAAACTGACGGGAAAGAGAAATGGACGGTATTAGCTCCCAGTGGCTGCTGTAACAAAGCAAAAAGAGGGGCCTCAAACAAGAGGACTTTGTTATTTCACTACACTGGAGGTCAGAAGACCAAAGTGGGTTGGCAGGGCTGTGTTCTTTTCTGGAGACTCCCGGGGACAAACTGTTTCCTTGCCTTTTCCTGCTTCCGGAGGCACCTGCGTTCCTCGGCTTGTGGGTCATCAGCAATGCAACTCTTGCTTCCATTGTCACATGCTGTCTCCCACCCTCCTGCCCCACCCTTATAGGACAGTCGTAGGCCCTCAGGCCCACCTGCACCGTCCAGGGTCTGTTAAGATCTCAACCTTGTCACATCTGCAAAGTCCCTTTGCCATGTATGGTGCCATGTTCACAGGTGTTGGGGATTGAGATGTGGACATCTTTGGGAGGCCATTATTTTGTCGATCACAATGACACAAGACTGGTGCACTGACAAGGGTCAAGGAGGCAGCCTGGAGGTGGGGTGCTTCATGCGGTTTGAATATCAGGGTTTCATCGACTGGAAAGCAAGAGGTTGACCTAGCTGGTCCCTGAGTTCCAAACTTGACCATGCTGGATCTACAAAGGTGACTGCACTATCTGCTACACGTTTCTTTTTTTTTTTTTAACGTTTATTTATTTTTGAGACAGAGAGAGACAGAGCATGAATGGGGGGGAGGGTCAGAGAGAGAGGGAGACACAGAATCGGAAGCAGGCTCCAGGCTCCGAGCTGTCAGCCCAGAGCCCGACGCGGGGCTCAAACTCATGAACCACGAGATCATGACCCGAGCCGAAGTCGGACACTTAACCGACTGAGCCACCCAGGCGCCCCTCTACTCCAGGTTTCTGACCACACAGAAGCTGAGGTCTACCTGTGAGGTCAACGTCTTTGCAAATTATAGGCAGAGGCCTGGCATCGAGGGCCACGGCCGCATGAACCAAGAGCATTTCTTCAAATAACTCAGAGGAACTTTGACAAAGGCCGAGGGGTTTTGGAAAAGGAATAGTAGAAATGCTTCTGAGGAGCAGCCTTTCACCCCAGGCCCCTGACACACAGACACGCTCCTTTTGAGCCACGTTTTCCTGTAGGGCCAGCTTCCTGTGTGTGGCTGTGTGATTCATCACAAGGAGAAACATGTCACACCGGATGGCCCACAGCATCAGCTAAAACAGGAAGAACGCTCCCTGAGTCATCCCCAGCACAGGTGGCAAAGCCCCTTGCTCTGAGCTATGTGGGGACGAGGGGGACCCTCGGGCTCCTTCATCGGGTGCACTGGAACTTCCGAAGGAGAATTTGCCTGCGTTTCTCCAGCCTTCCAAGGGAAGCACAAGGGAGCCTCGAACGTGGAAAAGCACGTTCTATGCTGCCTCAGGGCCTTGATGGGTGATTGGCATTGGGGTGGAGGGGGGCACCGTCTTTCTTCTGGCAAGTTCTAGGGGGTTACAGAACAAAATCACCGGGAGCGTCGGCCCCCGTGCATCTGCCCATTGCATATTCCCTTTGTATTTTTAGTTCCCAAACCTTGACATCTAAACTCCCTGTGCTGTGGCTCGGGCGGCAGCCTGCCAAGCTTCCTGTGAAGTCCCCGCCGCTGAGCGTCCTCACGCTTCCTACAGAGCACAGTGACTCAATCCAGAGCCGATCATCCCGGAGGAAGACGGTGTGGGCGCGGAGGGGCGTGAGCGGTGACGGAGGTGGAAACAGCCACCTGGAAACCTCACTCACTTACCCGGACACGACGCGCCAGTTGGTGGCTTCCTCTCCTGCGGGAAGTGGCACTTCCTCCACCTCTCCCCGTGGCCACACACGCGTGTGCACACCTGTGCGTGCACGCACGCGCACACGCACACGCCCCCTCGACAGGCCTTCTGCATCTGCGCAAAAGAGAGACCAGACGCCCATCTATGATGGCTTGGGGCATCCAGGACAATTTTCTTTCTCGTTTTCCGATCACTTTCCAAAGCAAATGAGCAAACAACGTCAGGGGCTGGAAATGGGGCAGGATAATGACGTCGACGCTGATTTTAGGGTAGAAAACAGGAAACTGGCAGTAAAGAAATTTAAATTAGTGATGCAGAAGAGGAACTCAAGACTCCTGCTCGGATGGAAAAGCAAAGAAGAAAGGCAGACGGATGTGAGAGTGCGTGGCATATACACTTTATAGAGAAAGAGATCAACTATTACACATTTTAAGGGAGAAACCGGAACAGTAGGGATGGAAGTGATAACACAGATGTTTGGCGTAAATTTTCTTCACTTGAGAAATGTGCTCAGAGTTCAGATCTCAGGGAGATACATCCGGTGGCCTTATTTTAAAGACTTGGACCTTGAGGGTTAAAACCGAGAGAGGACAAGTGACTGTATCAGGCTTCAAGACAGACCAAGCGGTGACCTCTTGCATTGTCTTATCTGCCCGTGTGCCTGTGAACACGTGTGTGTGTGTGTGTGTGTGTGTGAACACGTGTGTGTGCGCACAAGCAAAGGTGGGTGCAGAAAGGGAAGGAGAGGATGGAGACAGTCCAAGAGGGGAAAAAGTTGGGGGAAGTATTTTCAAGAGCAACAGCAGGCCGCATGGTTAAGAATTAGACTCTAGGCCTGGCTTCGTTCTGCGGGGCTCTATCACCAGCCCGCCAGGTGGCTTCACGTCCCTGAGACCTAAATTATAGAGGAGTTGTCGTGGGACCTTTGTCCTAATGTTCTTGTGAGAGTTCAGGGAGATAAGGCATGCACGGCTCCGGGCAGAGTGGCAGAACCAGAGTAAGCCCTCCCCACGGCTGAGCTGCTATCACCAATCTTGTTAAATTTTTTTTAAAAGTAGGTTTCACGCCCAGCGTGGTGCCCAACGCGGGGTTTGAACTTACGACCCTGAGATTAGGACCTGAGCTGAGATCGAGAGTCGGACGCTCAACCGACTGAGCCACCCATGCACCTCCTGTTACTAATATTTAAAACATGAGAGCCAGGGGCGCCTGGGTGGCTCGGTCGGTTGAGCGTCCGACTTCGGCCCAGGTCGCGATCCTGCGCCTCGTGGGTTCGAGCCCCGCGTCGGGCTCCGTGCTGAGCAGCGCGGAGCCTGGAGCCTGCTTCGGATTCTGTGTCTCCCTCTCTCGCTCTCTGCCCCTCCCCCACTCTGTCTCTCTGTCTCCCAAAAACAACTAAAAAAAATTGAAAAATAAAATAAAATAAAATAAAACACGAGAGCCAGTGAGATGTGAAGGCTGGATGGATGTGAATGGTCCGGGCTGTCTTAGGAAACAAGACAAAGGCAAGCAAGACATCAAGAGTTTTAGGAAAGCCATACACAGGGTTCTGTTTATAAGTGTGTTGAGCTGGAAAGAATATTTGTAATTCGGTATTCCAACCCCCCGCCCCCCAACCCATAGCCCAGAGGAAGGAAAGGGGATGCAGACAATGCAAATGACTTTTATAAACTCACACGTCTCCTTAAGAGCCACAGGCTAGAACCCAGGCAATAGCTTCATGGGATTGGGAGTCTGTGTTACAAAGCAAAGGACCAGTTCCTGCAGTCTTTCTGAAAACCTTCTGGTGCAGAAAGAGCGGAGATTACGATTCCTGTTTCAAGAAAGGAGGGGCGTAGAGACTAGCTCTCGTAGCCAGCAAGTGGAGGTGTTGGGACCTGAATCCAGATCTCAGGACGGCCAGACCAATCAGTGTATTTTTTCCTTAGCCTATCACCTTTTCAGGATTTCAGAAAGAAACTTCGGCATGCTTTTCATCATGTTTATATGACACTAATCTTTAAAGAGCATAGCCAAGAATGAATGGGTTGATGGATACATAAGCGAGTGGATGCACAAATGAATGGATGCAGGAACGCTTGGAGAGGCACAATAAGCAACTCTCATTAAAATTTCAGTTCAGCTATTTCGTGCAGGATCCCCTTGGGTCCTCCCCTGCTAGCTGACCTAAAAGTGAGAAGGAAATGGTATTGTAGAAATCCCAAATTCTTCACTGAGGATTGCCATTTCTTCCATTTTCTGTAGGAGGCGGAACAATCACGGATGAGCCACGCAGGAACCTCCCTTCACCACCCCCCCCCCCATAATTACTGTAGAAGAATTTGGGGGAATTACAGAATTTCTTTTTTGGGAGGAATGAAAAAGAGGTTTCCTGCTGCACAGAGGGCCAGGGAAGCAAACTACCACAGTCCAAGGAGCTGAGACTTGGGCATCTCCAGTTGTGCGATGCTCCGTGGAGCTGGGAGGATTTAAGGAAAGAATACGTATTTTCTAGACGCCTCGTACAAAGACTATATTCCGTCGACATTGGCTAGTGGATTTATATCCCTCTGAACATCACAGCTGGAGCCCTTAGTCTCACAACCGTGGTCTGTATTTTGCAAAAGAGGCTTAAACTCCATCGCTTCTACTCCTGTTCTTCCTCTAATGATCTTTTAAACACCACCTCCTCCAGGAAGCTTTCTCGGATAGCTTCCTGCCACGTCCAGACCACACGGATACCCTGTGCTCTCTTTGAATTCTGTACGTTCTTTAATAATCACGGAGTTTCCCAGAGAGATCCGTAAGAGTAACCAACATCATGGCAAACCCCTGAAATGGACTCTCGATGATTTTCATGGAAACGTTGGTTGTAAGGCTGTGGCGTCACCCAAAGTCAGAGAGGAAAGACTGAACAGCTGGGGTTTAAAAGGAGGGGAACGGAAAGCACCCCGATGGCCCAGGAGCAGGAACCAGCACTGTTGGGATGCCTCAGCTGACCATTTTGTTTCTTGCTATCACTCTACTCCGCCGGTTATCTGAGCTTGTTTGGATCACCTGCCCTTTCCTTGGTCCGAAGATGGCAGGGTTCCTTAACTGGCTTTCCCATCTGGATCTTCCAAAGGAATGGATTTGTTGTTTCGGGAAGATGCGACATGCAAAGTGGAAGAAGGCTCACCACGGCACTCCATAGTGTCATCGTATCACGTACATACCGTCTTCCCCTCGGTCCCTCTTCCCCTAGTGCAAGACTCTCAACATCTTGAAAGGAGGAACTGTATCTTATCCAGATCCTCAATAAATGTCATTCAACGTCCGAATGGAGTCATGGCAATGTGGAAGGTATGGCCAAGGCGACAGATGGGGTCACTGCTCAACCAGAAGCAAATGCCCTTTGCAGTCACCGCTGACAGAGTCTTTATTAACACAGACCTGACACCCCCAAAAGGAATCGGAAAGAGCAGCTACCAGCCAAAATATCTCGTCTCCCTTAACGTCTTTTACAGGTGGCGACGTGGCATGGCCATAACCTCATGGAGTCCCTTTTTGTTTCCAGAACTCTGACGAGCAGTGACTACGTGTTAGGTTTTCCAGAACTACCTGGTTTTTGTTTGTTTGTTTGTTTCTTCCAGCTGCTGAAAATTTATTTCTGGTAGTCATTAAAATTCTGCTCCTACCATTTGCAACAAATGAGAGAGAGCACCGGGTACAGTATGTGGAA
Organism: Panthera onca; assembly: GCF_046562875.1. Taxonomy (NCBI): domain Eukaryota; kingdom Metazoa; phylum Chordata; class Mammalia; order Carnivora; family Felidae; genus Panthera; species Panthera onca. The sequence goes on from NC_138344.1 coordinate 138,879,000, forward strand.
TGTATGTCTGCGAAAACGAGGGACGGATACCTTCCAACACTTTGGGATTTTATGAATGATTTACATCTGGTGCTAAAGTTCACAAATGAAACGTGGGGGGAGCAGATGCTTTATCTCTTGACTGCATCATGCCTGCCCATACTGATGGGGAATTGAAAACAGCCAGGTCTCATAAATCAACAAAATCTATTTTTGTGCCTCTTGATCTCCATTCTGAACATCCATATAACACCCAAAGAAATGTGGTGAAATTAGTTCCTCAAGAAGCCCTTTATGTTTAGGAACAGTGCGGACATGTTAATAAAAAGAAGAGAGAAATAAAAGTGGACTGATGTGTGTGTGTGGGGGGGGGTGCGGCAGGGTGGGGGTGTGAGGGAGAGGAACCAGACCTCAGAGGAGGAATCTGCGATTTATGGAGAGCAGGGAAGGAAGTGTGGGTCTGAGCTGGACAGACTAAGGAAAGCACGGGCTGGCAATGATTTGGAGAGAGGGTCTATTTCAGTAAAGGGAGGGACGCTGCATTGCAGATTAAAAAGAATCAGCATCTGGAAATGGACTGGAGTTGGTAATTGGAAAATCATGGAAAGAGACTTGTAAAGAAGGCAAGAGTCTGGGAGTCTGATGTTTTTGTATTTTTCCCCCTTCTTTTCCTCTTCCTTCCTTCCTTCCTTCCTTCCTTCCTTCCTCCCTCCCTCCCTCCCTCCTCTCTTCCCTCCTTCCTTCCTTCCCTCCTTCCCTTCCTTCCTTCCTCCCTCCCTCCCTCCTCTCTTCCCTCCTTCCTTCCTTCCCTCCTTCCCTTCCTTCCTCCCTCCCTCCCTCCCTGCCTCCCTCCTCTCTTCCCTCCTTCCTTCCTTCCCTTCCTTCCTCCCTCCCTCCTTGCTTTCTTCCCACTTGATATATGGTTTTATGTAAAACATGGTGACTGTCTGAGTGTCATATGAGAACACACAACCTCCTTCAGAAATATATGCTGGGCCAGGCCCTGTGGAGTCATATTCTCATCTTGGAATACTGCCCCCCTCTAGCCCCGAGTCCAAACCCTTGAGCGTCTCCTCTGATGATTATAAAAAAATCTAGTCTGTCACCCCCAATTTGCACTTTATCACTTTACATCTAATTATTTTATGGCTTCTTTAATCAAGACTTTCCGTGCTCCTGAAGGCAGAGGTAGTGTGTTAATCTTTGCGTGGGGTGGCAAAACCCAGCCCTGCCCCGAGCCGGGGACGTGGCATTGGCAGAATTCAGCTGCATGCTACCGGCATCGTTTCTAAGCATCCTATGTGAGAGAGGACACAGGATGAGGGGCTGCAGACAGAAACGTGATCGGACAAGGTCCATCCGCAGAAAGGACTTCCCACTTAGTGGAGGGGCAGGGCTGTTTATAAGGGATCTAGAACTATATAGCCTGTCTTCAGACTCGAGGCATAGTGAGAGCCAAAATAGGGAGCAAGCAAATGTTTCAAGGAAGCCCAAGGGGGCTTCACAGAGGAGGTAATGCGCGCTGGCCGGGGAAGAAGATTTATTTTGGGGAACATAGTAACTGGAAAGGCAGGAACAGACAGTGGCCAAGAACAAATGCCTATTCCTTTCACATGTTTTCTCCTTCCAGCCTAAAGAACTGCATTCATTATAACGAAGCAATGATTTTCTAAATTAATTGCCTTGGGAACGGTAAGAGTGGAGGTACACCCCACACCGTTTCTAACTTCTATCCTGCGAGAAGCTTATGCATTCACAGTTTCTAGCTGGTTGACTTTTATAAATGAAGCAATAAACACAACAATATTAAATATGCATCTATAATATTTCTTCACATTTATTTCTATTGCCGTCCTCTCTCAAGTACCCACCGAATCCTTTGTTGAGTTTCTTCCTCTTTGTATCTGAGCTTCTGTATGCAAGAGACTTTCCGATTTACAGATTCCTTTACCCCTGATTTATATATAAAAAAAGGGAGGGGGGAATGGAAAATATAAACAAAAACCATTTTCAGCTCTGTACTGAAGCATTTGCTGCATTTCTTTGAATGCAAGTTATTGGTTCATTTTGAAAACTCCACGTTGGAGAGATCACAGTCTTTTAAAAGGAGCCAGGGTGGGACACAATTTGTACAATTTGCTACACATAATATTAACTATTGGATTAAAAAAAATGTAGCTGCTACATTAACAGATGAAATTCGATATTGCAATTTAACACCCAATTTTCCAACAATCCTCTAATATGTAGACCACGTCCAATTTTTCTAAAAGAAAAAACCTCAGTTCAAAAAAAAAATATATATATATATCATTTGCATTTTACTATAATTAGGTGATTCTTTTCTGGGGGTGGGTTTTTTTTTTTGACATAGTGAGTACCCCAAACCCTTCTCCACAGAGGAAGTTACTGAAAGCAGAAAAAAAAAAGAGTTCCGTAGTCTCCCTTAGTTACCATTCTGTTCAAAATATGTCCCCACCTAATATAACTTGCTATGTGTCATAAAATACAAAGGAAAGTACTTTTCATGCCAAATATCAGAGAAGTGCTCTCTTTTCTATACGGCCCAAGTAGCAGAAATGATGTGTTCATTTTAAATTCCATTCATGTAGGTTCTAATAAAAGCTATTATAAAATACAATTGTGTAGAGACAAAAAGAGAGATAATATCACTATAGCTCAATATAAAATTTAAGTAATTAAGACATGAAAACTATTACACAATTTACTACAAATGCAGCAAGAATAATAAAATGCTTAACCCTTTCCCTCCCAATTGCTTTCTCCGTTGGTCTCTCTCTCCTCTTCAACACCTAACTTACACACATGGGTACCTGAGGGGATGTACAGAAATATTATAATCCGTGTTTGGGGGATAGGGATGATAATCAAGGGAAAATGGTTTTTTTTTTAAATTTCAGGAAAGAAGGGTTCCCTGTTTCTAGAGTGATGACATCAGTCTACTGGGGGGGGAATTGATTTCATCTGGAGAAAATAGAAAAGCCTCTGTCGAGCCGATGAACCCAATAATGACACGAAGACCCCAGTAAGAGGCCATTATGATAAACAGAAGGCCTCGTGGGTGGACAAGGTCAGACCTAGGGGCAGGCAGGTCCGAGTTCAAATCCTGACCCTGACGCCCGTGGGTTAAGCACTCCCAGGCAACCGTGTTCGGACTTAGGCGTCTCACCTGTGGAAGGGACACCCCCGTGTATTCTACTTTTTAGGGTCACACCGTCATCAGGCAATGGGGGTGTTATTAACAAAACGGATGTTAATGCTTCGTAATTAAAATGGGAAAAATATAAAGGACCGGGCGTCCTATTTCGCTTTTCCCGGAAGCGTGTCTGTCCCAGCTCAGAACGGGAACGTCATGAGTCAAGGAAGTGGCGCATTATTTCTCCGTCAACTGCTCCCCACCTTCCTGAGTTTATGAAAGAGAAAAGTCCTGGGGGGTGGTGCCACTGGGCCCCCAGCACTTGCTAAACCCCACCTTTTAATTAGCACGGGAAGCTCTGGGCTCTAGCCTTGAGAATCTAGCGCTCCCGCCCCCGGAAGTGACACGCTTCACTTCTGCTTGCTGCTCACTGGCCAGAACTAGTCACGTGGCTCTCTCCGGGGGTGGGGCCTGGCAGTGCCAGCCTATCAGGTGGTGGAAGTGGAAAACCGGAAGTACCGATGAACGGCCCCCACACCTATCTGTGCGTTATTACTGGTGGGGGGCGGGGAGCGGGTTCTTTTCTGATTCTAGAGAAATGTATGTTGCTGGTGGAGAGTATTTGTGAACTCAGAAGAGCACGAATGAAGTAAAAGTCATTTCTAATCCCGCCATTCACTTGTCACTCCTTAAGGTGTTTAGGGCTACATCAGTTTGCCCTGTGTTGCTATAGAAATAAGGACATTTAAACAAATATTTGGGCCATAGTATATGTCCTGCTGTGTAACCCACAATTTCTCTTTCACATGTCACAGTCTTCTGGAGTATTAAATATTCTTGTACACCATGCATACTATTTTATCTTATGTCTGTACTGCAATTATTTGAGCCAATTGCTAGTAATTTGATATTTTAAGTGTTTCAATTTTTCTCTATATTTTGTGATTATTTTTACGTGTGAGTGTGTACACACGTGGGTATAAATTCCGTATTTGCCCATGTCACCATAAACACCATCTCCATGAATTTTTTTTTTTAACGTTTATTAATTTTTGAGACAGAGAGACAGAGCATGAACGGGGGAGGGGCAGAGAGAGAGGGAGACACAGAATCGGAAGCAGGCTCCAGGCTCTGAGCCATCAGCCCAGAGCCTGACGTGGGGCTCGAACTCACGGACCGTGAGATCGTGACCTGAGCTAAAGTCGGACGCTCAACCGACTGCGCCACCCAGGCGCCCCCTCCATGAAATTTTTAACGGATAATCTACTATTTCATTGGGCAAACCTTTCATGGTACACTTAACCTTTTTGCCATTTCGATTGTTTCCAGTTTTCAACCACCATAAATAATGTGTCCGTGGACTTGACTTCAGGTATTTTTCACATGTAGAAATGTCCAGTGGGCTACGGTGCAAGGAGCAAAATTACCAAACCAAATGTTACAAACATTTTCAGACACCTGATTAACATCTTTAAAGGAAAACACGTTTATTGCGAAGAATGAATAAATGAATGAATTAAATTACAAATAACTTTGTCAGAGCTTGAGAATTGGCCATAAAATATCTCTAAATGTCTCCTTCAATAGCAAGTCCCTTTGGTTGGAATGGATATCTTATCCTCCTAAGCATCCAGTGAGAGGTGTCCACAATCTGGAACTTCCAAACGCTGGCTCCCTATCAGGTGTGGGATCAGCAACTTTCTGCCTAGTTTCCAACTTCATGAACAAAACAATCCACAGGTAAACTTCAAAATCTCCATTTCACAGTCTGGACGTTGTAAAAGCTCACGGTCCCAAAGTTGGGACACAGAGTTGGAATTCCAAGATGGCAGACTCAAGTTGGGACACTTCCTTTCTGGAATGGCAATCAACTCAGCATCAGTTTGCACAACAGGAAGAGACAGCCCACAATTAAGAAATGCCGTGTGTATCTTTGTGCAGTTACACTTCAGGGAACAGGGGCATTATGTGCTGGGATCGGCAGGCAGGGGTGGGCTGAGTTGGGCCAGCTCTGGCTGGGCAGAAAGAAGGTCCTATCCCCATAGCTTTATTGCCAGTGTGGAAACGTGTTGATCTCTCTTCCATTGTCTTAGAATTGCCCACAGGATATTTTAGCGCAAGCAATAAGCCTGTAACTTTGAACTCAAACCTTGCCTCCCTTCCATTGCTCCCCCCCCCCCCCCCCCGGTGACTTCACGCCTCCATGCCATTCTGCCCCTTATCCAGTACCAGAGCTTGTGGCACTGTCTTGGGCACACCTGCTCTCATTTGTGTTGGCCAACGTCTGGGGAAATCGTCTGTAATGGCAAGGCAAAGCGATGAGTTAGGAGACCCGGGATGACATCCCCACGGGCTGCCTTACTAGCTGGGAGACCCAGAGCAAATCATTTAGGGTCTCTGACCGTCACTGTGTCATTTGCAAGATGGGAGTGATGGTGTTAGCCTGCCTCAGTGAGAGCATATAAAACACGTTGTAAGTGTAATGTGCCGTGCAAAAACGGCTGGGCTGCGCGCGACCATTTCTCTGTTTCAAAGTTTGGATTGAATGTTAAGCTTGGAATTACTGATAGAAATGGTGTTGTGGGTTTTTGCTTTTGGTTTTTCACTTCAGGCAAGTTCCTTGTCTCCTTCTGATGAGCCCACGGGTTTCCAGGGCGCTCCCCGTCCTTCCGCCAGCCTCCTGACTCTGTGGAATCACCCTTGTGCCTTCCGACTTCGACCTCATGCCTTACGGCAGGCCACGATGCCAGTTCCAAGCCGTGGAAGCCCGCCATTAGTTCCTCACCCAAGCTCAAGCTCTGATCCCCCTTATAACCGACAGCCATGAGTGTGCAACAGCCAGCATCCCCTGTCCCCCGCTCCATGAGCTCTTCTGTAGTCCCCTCTGTGGTTCCTCAAAACTCGGCAAGAGGGAAAGGCTCTACGGTTGACAGCCATGGTCAAGGTCACGGCTCTGCAACATAGCAAGTCCTTTACCACTGTTGAGCTAAAAGCACCCCAAATGGTCGTCTTTCTTCTTTTTCTTTATTGGCTTGGGGAAAACTAGAGGCGAAACTGCCTGACAGGAAGGTCACTGCCCTGAGGATGAGAGAGAAGCGGGTCACGAAGCCTATCTTCCCACCAGCAAGCTCTCCAGCTGTGGGTCCAGAGGCAAGTCCCTCCACTTCTCGGTATCTTATCTGCTTCATCTGCAAGTAAGTGGGGCAGATGATTACTCCACGTTGAATCTTTTCTGTTTCAATGCGACGGTGACCAGAATCTTTCCAAGGACCTACTCTGCCATCCGTAGTCCTTACTTCTGTCTTTGAGGTTGGCTCATGATTGCAAGATGGCTGCTGTATCCCCAGCCATGGTGCCCACACTCCAGGCAGCGGAAAGGGAAACGAGGACAAAGGCAAGAGGGTAAACCTCACAGACTAGTTGCCTCCCTTTAAAAGTCGTCCCTAGGAGGCCCATGTGATGATGTCCACCTAAATGTCTTTGGCCGTCCCTGCCTGCAAGAGAGGCTAGCTAGGTACATTGCTGCCTTCGATAACCCCAGGATTGATTTAACAAGGGTGAAGAGTAGGGTAGATACTAGGTAGGTAACCAGTAGTCTCCACCACAGGAAGGTAACTTTTATTATACTAATTGTGCAGATAAATAAATTAAGGTAAGCAACTTGCCACGGCCATAGAGAGAAAAGGTTTAGGAGCCGGAATTCAAAATCAGCTCCTGCTTGTGCGCTCAGTAGGCCTGAGATGGTGGGTGGTCAAACAGTCCACCTTCAGATCCTCATTGCCCGTCGGCGGGATGGGATCAGAGCGCTTGCTGTAGGGCAAAGGCAGGGTTAAGTGAGATAATGATAGGGAGTGCCCGAGACCTTGCCCTTCCTATTAGTATACTAGATGCTCAATAAACAGGAGTTGAAAGCTCGGACGCCCTGGAATACACTGTGCTGTTGTCCAGGGGCCCCCCATGCTAACACACCTCCCAAGAGACGTGTCAACTGCCGAAGCTCGGGGAACATTCTGTCCAATGTGTCCTCTGAATCTGGTCTCCCTTGCTAGAGTTGAACTTCCTGAAAGTGGGAAGGCTTCCCTGACGACGGGGTAGAGCCTGGCTCACCGTTGGTTGATTGACAGACAAATGCTTTGCTTCCTCTTGGATATTAAAATTACATGACTCTCACCGGCACGCCGCTTACAGTAACCAAGAGGGGTGCAAATAGAGAATTCACGACCAGGCTTATCTGTGGGAATACGTACGTGTGTGAGCAGGGGGCTGGGGTCAGGCAGTCTAACAGGAAGGAGAGATTCCAAATGGAAGTAATTTCTTCCTGAAATTCTCCAAAATACACCATTCAAGTAAAACCACATTCAAATACTAATGAAATGAATGAAGAGAAAAAACCCGAACAACACGTATGTTACAGGCGCTAATTAAAAAGACACACACTTGGGGCACCTGGGGGACTCAGTCTGTTAAGCGTCCGACTTCAGCTCAGGTCATGATCTCACGGTCTGTGAGTTCCAGCCCCGCGTCGGGTTCTGTGCTGGCAGCTCAGAGCCTGGAACCTGCTTCGGATTCTGTGTCTCCCTCTCTCTACCCCTCCCCTGCTTGCACACTGTGTGTGTGTCTCTCTCTCTCTCAAAAAGAAATAAACAAAAAAAATCTTAAAAAAAAAAAGACACACTCACTTATTTCATTTTGAGAAAAAAAAACAAAGAAAAAAACCTTCCATAAAGCATTGCTAAAGGCACAAAGAAAAAGAAAATCCCATGTTTTTGCGTTGTTCAAGGACTGCAGTGAGAACTACTCTCGGATATTCTCAACTGGGCTTCCGTGGAAGAATGTACTGCTCTCCAATCCACAGCCAGCGTTCCCCGGTTTACTGATTTAATCATTATAATGATGGTTGCTAGCAGAGGATGTAAATGAAAAGCAGGATTCTTGTTGTGGTTGAATTTCTTCTCCTTCTCCTTCTCCTTCTCCTTCTCCTTCTCCTTCTCCTTCTCCTCCTCCCCCTCCCCCTCCTCCTCCTTTTTTTTTAAAAAGTTTATTTATTTATTTTGAGAGAGAGAGAGAGAGTGAGCAGGGAGGGGCAGAGAGAGAGAATCCCAAGCAGGCTCCACACTGTCAGCGCAGAGCCCAACAAGGGGCTTGAACCCACAAACCGTGAGATCATGACCAAGAGTCTGATGCTGAAACGACTGAGCCGTCCAGGTGCCCCTCTTCCCTTTCCTGAGACGGCCACGCCAGCACGCCGGACAAAGAGCTCAAATCCTTGACTGGCACCTCAGCAGCAAGGATGGAGGGAGAGGGAGGCCACCTGCTTGTGGAAGTTGAAGGCCCTTCTCCCCTTCTCTGCGTTTCGTTCAGAACTCGATGCAGGAGGCCTGCTGCTTCGGGTCGGAGTCTTTGCACGGGCTCTTCCCTGCCTAGAACCCTTCCCCCCGGGAACACAGCTCCACTGCCTTGCTTTGTCACATCTCTCTCCAATGTCCTCCCCTGCCCCAGGCCCCCACCTCTCTGTCCTTACCCTATTTGACAACCAACACCGATATTTGATATCATGTGTACATTTGTGTATTTATTTTCTGTCTCTCCCACTAGAATGGAAACTCCTCCGGGCAGGGATTTTGTTATACTTGCCACCATATCGCTAGTCTGAAAACAGGGCTTGCCACGCGATCGTTGCTCCCTCCAGGGGGGTATTTGCTGATGAGTGAAGGACTGCTTTAATGCGCCCAACTGTCGAAAAGAATTAAACTGATGATGGCCAACTAATGATGACAGCCTTTGCGGGACCGAAAATCCGTATTCTTTCCCCCCGCCTGCCGAGCCTAGTTTGGAGCTCGTGTCTTTCTCCGTCAGGAAGACCGCATCCTTCCTGGGGACTCGCTGGGACTGTGCTAGACGTGGACCAGCCTTCGTGTCTTTTTCATGTTGCAAGTGGCCCCACTCACCTCTTCCCCTGAGCCCCCTCGCCATTAGCCTCTTGGAGGGCCCATGTCCTCACAATTATCGACTTCTTTCCGAGGGTGTCCTCCTGAAGACATGGTTGGAGCCCAGGTCTCTGTGTCTCCCATGCATCTAGCATCGAATTTTATGTGGCTCACAGTGCTTGTGCATGTGCTATGGGCCAGGGGCCGTACAAAGGGCACCACGTACATGAACTCAGTGGCTTTCTTGTTCTTCTTTTGTTTTTAATCACAAACTACAGAAATATATACATTTCACATTTCAACCCAGCAAATGATATGTGTGGGTAGGCAGGTCTAGCCATAGCTATCTCTATACCACTGCCGAAATCAGAATGTCAAAAAACTTTGTCCCTTTTGCCGTGTGCAATGCACCTTGATGTTTCTATTCCATTTAATTTAAAATTTTTTTTAAGGTTTATTTATTTTTGAGAGAGAAAGACAGAGTGGGAGCGGGAGAGGGACAGAGAGAGACAGAGACGCAGAATCCCAAGCAGGCTCCAGGCTCTGAGCTGTCAGCACAGAACCCGACGCGGGGCTTGAATTCACGAATCGTGAGATCACGACCTGAGCCGAGGTCGGCCACTTAACTGACTGAGCCATCCAGGTACCCCCACTTAATTTTTTTTTTTAATGCTAGTTGTAATCCACTGAGCAAAGGGTTGGCGAACTATGGCCCTTGGGCCAAATCCAGCCTGCCACCTGTTTTTGTTAATAAGATTTTGGAACACAGCCACACTCGTTTGTCTACATGTTACCTATGGCAGCTTTTGCACTGCAGAAGAGTTGCGACAGAGACCATTATACCCGCAAAGCCCAAATAAAATACTGTCTGGCCCTTCACAAGAAAAAGTTTGCTGAGCCTCGCACTAAACTAATAACAGATCCGCAAATGGGTCGTGGCCTACTGTTTGCAAAACACCGTCTCAGCTCATAGCATTGTGACAACTGGCCCATAAGGGAGGCGCGTGTTTATCTTCATTTACAAGTAAAGCAAACGGAGGAAGAGAGGAAGCCGCTTGCCCACAGACACGTGACTAGTCGGCACGCAGAGCCGCATCGCCCTAGACCAGAATCAGTGGGACTCACCTGGAATTCTGCTCTGCTTCGGGGTGAGTTTAATACATATTTGTTGGTCAAAGAAGCGACCGCTGCGTGCGGGCTGGAGTCTCTTCTTACCCCGGCAAAGGGGACGGGATGGTACATCTGGGATTCGTTTACAGGTGACTTCCGTCTTGCACGCACCTTCTCTTGGCCTCCACTCGCTTGCTCAGATGAAGCCAGCTGCCATATTGTGAGCTGCCCAATGGAAAGGCCCACCTCGCAAGGAACTGACGATGACCCTCAGCCTAGCGGTCTTCGAGGACTCAAGAGCTCAGAAGAAGATCCTGCCCCGGACACCCGGGGCATGACCACAGAGCCACAGAGGCTTGACTGCTTTTGCAGATACTGTGAATGGGGGACCCGGCGAAGCCACGTCTGAATTCCTGGTCCCACAGAAACTCTGGGATAATAAATGTGTGTTGTTTCCGTCACTGAGTTTTGGAGGAATTTGTTATGCAGCAACGGATAACTAATACACCGCACTACTTTATTGTAATTCAAGGTTCCGGAACCCACCCGCATCAACAAATACATCATCAGCACCAACTAGGTGCTCAGTCCTTGGAAAGATGGAGCGGGGGGGGGTCTGTTCACAGCAGAAGATTCTGCCCTCAGGGAGCTCGTGATCTGGTGAGAACAGAAGGTAGGAGTTGCGTTTTCCGTTCTTAACCACACTGATAATTGTTAGTGATTCACCCTCCATTCAAGATGGTGCCCAATGGACTCTGCTGACTTATACTGTCCAGTTGAATGCGGCTTGCTGGGGTGGGCCACAGAATTTCATGCCGTGGGTCCCATCTCTGAGGTCTTTTGTGAGAAGCTAGCCTTCTCAAAATGGCCTTGGGCTTCCTGGGTCCAACACCTCAAGGCCAACGGGTCGGTTCAAAAGAGACCACGAACAAGGCCCAATATCACCGCAAATAATTTGGTTTCCGAACGTTGAAAATGAACCAGATGGCTTTTAAGGAAAACAGGACACACGCATCAGATTCCAATTATATTAAAATGATGACCCAATTTAGGGAAAACACAAAGTGTAATAAAGAAAAAATGTTTAACTAAACAAAATCTGCATATTTATGAAACTATAATATTCGCCGGGCTCCTCACTTGGGATAATGAATTTCTAAACTAGACTGATCGCATTCCAAACTTGCCACTGAATCCGGGCTTGGAGAAGCCTGCGGTACTCTTTGGAATTGCAGACTTTCTGAGGAGGGGGGGGGGAGAACATTAGCATGTGGGTCGGCAGCCAATTTAGGAAAAGGAAAGGTCAGCCCTACACAAATGTGATACATCCTATTCTAATGCAACCAGGAATAGGCGACGCTCGCCCCGTGTTGCTGGCGGAGCACTCCGACGCCTCTTGCTGACGGCAGTCTCTGTCACCCGCAAACCTCCAGAGCCACTGGCGCAGCCGGTGCGGGGCCGGGTTGGCAGGAAGAGCCTCGGATTTATCTATTTATTTTTCCAGATAAATGAGAAACTCAGGGGGCACTTAAAATAAATTAGCAACCGCTCCTGACGGTGTCTTTCTTGCGGTGTCACACATTCGAAATCCTGGCAGGGACTGAGTCGCCTGCCTAAGCATCTTTTCCCACCCAGAGCAAACTGCGAACAGAACAGTGCGCTCGTGTGAACAGGCACGTCTCTCCCGAGCAGGTATCGCTGCGGCCAGCGAGGGTCCAGGTTCACCAACATGCGTTCAGGCTTACACGGCCCGCGAGGCATCCGTCCAAGGCTTTCTGAGACCAGGGAAGAAGGCCAGGGGGGGAAGGTTCTTGCACCGAGCGCCGAGATGGCTTTCGAAGGCAACGTTTCTTCACCTGGCGCAGGGCGTGCGTTTCTTTTCATTTTGCGCACCGTGTTTTTTAGAGAAGTGTTTTCTTTCCAGACAGGATGACAACCTGTGTCATCTCCTTCTCTGCTGCGTGTGCATTTCTTTCACTGGCAACGGTTCACTGAGCCCTCCTGCGTGTCCGGCGCGGAGGCTATGACAGTGAGGGAGGACAGCAGTGTGCCCGTCCTCGTGGGGGCGACATGGCCCCGACCCACCCACATCCGCAGCCCGCCGTGACCTCAGCGGTGGCCGGGTGGTATCGACGGGAAGGAAAATCAGCCGCTCAGAGCCAAGGTGGCGCGAGGAAAGAGGTTGCTCAGAACTTGGGTCGTTGGAGCCGACCAAGGGGTTTCGGCCCGTTTACCAGTCTAACGGCCACAATGCGAACTGCCTCAAAAGGCAACTCCTGTTCCAACATCCAAACTCTCACCCCGGTCCAGCGGGTCTTTCCGACGGAACCATCTGGACCCAGGAGCCCCAAAACATCCCTTCCCTGCCTCTCAAACAAATAGCTGCTCTGAGCCCCCGGTTCTCTTGACTTTAAGTGAAAGCAGAGTTTTCTTTCTTTTTTACTTTTGGTCTATGAAAAAAAAAATAGCTACGAAATCTGGGTAATATTAAACGAGAAAAGGTTTTCACTCTTCTCTCATGATGTGATATTTATTCACATCAGGTCTCCTCCCAGAACATTTTTTTTTTTTTTCACGCCGATCATCCATGTGAACAAAGAGTGAGACAGATATAAATTTAACAACCTAACTCATATTTTAACCGTGTTATACTCTAGAATGCTCGTCCTATTATATTCCAGAATCATTCCTTTTAGGTGAGCCGCTTTTATTGAAAAAGCCTATTTTTTTTTCTTTTAATTAATAAATTTACTGTCAGAAAAGCCCTTCCTTACGGGAACCTGGGTCACCTCCTCCCTGGGCAACCACACACAAGCATAAATCAGGAGCTGTTTAGTTTTAGGTAATTTTTGTTGGAAGCATCTAATTTTATCACAACATAACATCCTCCAGAAGATTATTTTAAAAGTGATTATTTCTCATAGGGTTTTTTTTTTTTTTTTCTTCTTCTTCTTTAACTTTTAATTTTAAATCCGGGGCCTTTTTTTTTTTTTTTTTTTTTTTTTTTAATCTTGGCAGGGGCTGGGGGAAGTACTAATTGTCTCTTTGCCAGAGTTTAAGTGCAACATTTTTCATTAGAATTTAACAAATGTTCATCTTAAAATAGACTGACAATGGGTCAGGCTGTTTCAGCTTCTGAACCTAAATGCATTAGAGTTGAGGCTTTTTATTCTCAGATCAATGTTGCTTCTTCTTCTCGGACTTAATTTAGTGTAAGGCTAATATGACCGTCTCTCCATTTATTTCTCTCTTTCTCTTTTGGGCTTTAATAAAATTAGAATTAATGGAATATAATGTAGTCTCTAGATTTTTTTTTTTTTTGTCAAGCATAGAAATGCCAAATACAACAATATGCTTTGAAAAAAAAATTTTTTTTTTTTGCCAGTGGTAAACTATTGTGCAAAATAATTATATAAATACGCAAGAACATCTGGTCTTTTGAACTGTAGTCACTGCTGAATTTAAACATGGTACGCGTTTGACAAAATTCAAGGGTTTTATTCTTTGTTTTTCCTGGGCTTTAAATAGTAAGCCCCAAAGAGTACTTAGAGCTAATCATTTCTAGTTCATGTGGGATATTGTGCAGAGAAACTTACTCTGCATTCTCCAGGACCGTCATATACCTGGGGTCTATGACACCTGGGCTCAAGGAACAATGCGTCACAGTACTTGAGTAAAACAATGACCCAAGTCTCATTAATGGGGGAAAACCCGACTTAAACGCTTTTCTCCCATTTTACCCACAATAATTTCTAAATGCCACCAGACAATTAGGGCAATTTCGATGCCTTTTGTAGAGTAAAGTCATTAAAATTATTACTGCCACTTTTGTAATAAACTCGTGTGACTTTAAAAGTCTGTCCCTGCTCTCTTTCATGATGGAGACATCACACAATCTGTAATTGTGCTATTAAGGAAAAGAGAGCTAATCTTTTTGCATTTGAAGTAAGCCTTCATCATCAGCCCAACAAAGCCAGACAGATCAAAAAAGAACCAGAGAGAGCATTTAAGGAATTAGTACAAGGGTTAGTTAAAAGGTAAAAATTAATGCACTCATTATTGAAATATGGTTGAAACCTACGTTCTTTTCATTTCTTTGATATTGCGAAGGCATAAAACATTCAATTAACTTTCCATTGTGTTTGGGGGAGAAAAGGCAGAGGATTGTCAGCGACGTGTTAGGGGCGTAGGTGGTGCTCAGGGAAAAACTGAACAGGACGAGCCAGACCACATGGCCCAGGCCCTTGGAGCCCACCTGTGCCCGGATTTCAAGTGGGCTTAAATCCTGCCGCCCAGTGCGGTCTGGAGATTGACTGATGTTGTTTCTTTTACTCAAACCTATGGCATTTCTTACTTAAAAACATTACAGACAACACCCCCTTGGAGTTGTCTTGAGGCCTTGCGAGTGGATCGATTCGTTCTTCATTGGGCAATGCAGCATGATCATGATGGTCCAGCGTGATCTCAGGCAAGAAGCTTAGCATCTCTGAGTTCGTATTTCCTTCCTCTGTATCCCCACAAAGGGATAGGGTTTTCTGCTTGCTAGGTGGCTCATGAATGTGAAAACACCTCACCCGATTTCTGGCACAGAGCGGACATTCAACAAAGGTCCATTTTTCTCAGCCTGACCCCTTTCGCAACCCCTTGGCACCAAGAAGACAAATCGATTCGTGTTATTTGGCATGAATGGCTACGAGGATCCGGATTTGATGTGACTCTTTCGTGCTGAGTTGATACTAACTCTGTGTCATAAACGTCTCGTTTCAGGGCCAAACGTGGTATTTGACTTTGACATTTTTGGAAGTTTATGCAGCCAGCAAGATCTACAAGGCCACTCTCAGAACATCAAAACCCCTTAGCTGAACAGTCGGTATCTGACAATCGCAATTCAGGAATTAAAAACAAAATTGTGTAATGAATCCATCTTCCTGAATTGTGTGCATGTCAGATTGTGATCAGCTTTGCTGTGAGAATGTTCGGCAAGAGAAGGCCTGATGTTTCAAGTGAAAATTACTGGGATCACACACACTAATTTGTCTCCATCATTAATGAAACATTGTTTTACTGCCCCGCAAAAAAGACTCTTACCCATATCGTAAAACAAACGTTAGCACAGAAATCCTCCGGACGTGATTTCTTACTGTGACCCACCAGATGGGGCAGCTCCGAATCCCTACATCCTAGCCCAGGGCCGGCCACCTCGTAGGCACCTTTAGAAATGTTTTCAATACACAGGAAATAGGTGTTTTTCCTAAAACGCGACTTTAAGTCAGGGTGGGGCTGATTACTTTTGGAGAAAGGTTGGCTCCGACCTGAGCGGATCATTCTGGGCTTCAGAGAAGCCTCCAGAGAAGGCAGGTTCGGCTCCATTTTATTCGCAGGGGCAATTTTGAGTTTAGAAAAGACAAGTTCTGTGAGGCAAGCTCCCTCTTTACTCAAAAACAATGCTCGTGAAGTTCTGAAATGCATTTCCCGGGAACGATCCTTGACAACATTTGTGCCACCTTCTAACCAACCCTGCCCTGGCACTTAAGGAAGATAACTCAGTAATAAAATCCCAAATCACTGATGTTGTGATTATTATTCTTATTAATATGCACATGATAGAAGTTAGTGCCAAACTGACAGATTTACGCTTTTGCAAAGGTAATGAATCAAAGCAAGAAGGTAAAAGCCGCTATTAGCCTAAAACCTAAAAGTGATAGACTAACTCAGGTTGTTTTGGTTTTTTTTTCCCCCTCTCCGTGCAGATGGCTGATGATACCGGTTTTCACCGACACACGGTGGGAGCTGAATCACGAATACATAACTAGCCGCTGAAGGGAAGTCTGAGCCCTTCCTTTCTGAACTTTCCGCTTCCAGGTCTGTTCTGGAAGATGCAGGGTCGTGGGGGAGTGTCTCCCCCGGACAGCCAGCGAGCGGGGAGGGTCATTGCAGAGCTCGGTTCTAAGAAGGTTGCTCATCAACAGAGATGAGAGGATAAAGGGCATTGAGAACCACCCACTGTCCAGACAGACACCTGCCTTTTTGGCACACGGCCCCTAAAGGAAACCCCCGGGGGTTTGGTGGGGGACAAAACAGGGGAAAATGGTGGAGGTGTGGAGAAAGTCCAAGGACAGGCCAAGAGCGACCACTGAACACAAGAATCTCTTGTGTTTCTAGAACTGTCTGCTCCTCTCCCCTCTGCTGTCTCCCTGGGTCCTTAATCCAATCTGGGCAGGTCGGTGCAATGGGCAGCTTTAGACCCCCAGGTTAGAGGTCAAGGGGCCTGGGGCCAACGGGAGAGGCGCCACGTCCTTGCCCAAGGTCTCCATGGACGTTGTGAGGAGCTGTGACGTTTCAGAAGTTGGCATTTCGGCTGCCCTCAAACCTTCCCTCATCTCTGGGGCGGACCAGTGAGTACCAGCATTGTATTTTGCGAAAACTTAAAATTTCGCAGGTGGAAGGAAGGGACCTTGGAGATTTCTAGTTCACGAGGCCCGGGAACGTAACTTGAGACAAAACTCAGATCAGCTCTCCAGACCCTGTTAAAACACTATAAATTAACACAACCACAGACAAACAAACAAACAAACAAACAAAAGTTTAATGTGTTTTATAGCTTCTAGCGCGTGGATGCATTTTTTTCCCCCAACCTTGCAAAAGCATATTTGAATGCGTGTTCAAAGTCGACCCAGAAAGTCTCAGGGCGAAAGCGACCTGGAGTCAAACCCAAGGCTTTTGCCCTTTACCAGCTCAGTGACTTAGATAGGTCATGTGACCGCTCGGTGCCTCAGTTTTCCTCCTCTGTGCGCTGGGGGATCACGGAAATTCGACCTCATAGGATAATGGTGACAAATGGATGTAAACGTATCATCTTCCTGTTCATTGCAGCGTATACAGGCAGGACAGACTCTTATATCCCTACTTCATACATGAGGAGAGTGAAGAAAAACATGGGGGCTGGGCTAGCCCCTCATTTCTTAACTTCTAGTCCAAAGCTTCTTCCACTCGTTTTACTGAATTATCGACATTCAAAGTGATGGTGGGTGGGTCCCAATGGTCTTGGGGATGGAAAGAACGTCATGGACAAACCAGCAAGGACAGTGACAAGGTGCGTGGGCATTTTGTCTTTCCTCATCCTCGTCCTGCTCATGGAGAATTGGGAATATTTCTTCTTCAAGGCTGTGCATGTGTCAAAGGGCAAAAGGCATGAGGTCACGAGGTCGCGTACAGTTTTGTGGCCCGTGTGGGAGACAAAGAAGCACTGCTTGGAGTTGGTCTGCAGTCATTTGTGCTGCAGGACAGCACCAGGAACACGGGAGAATTGCAGAAAATGGACAAGGGCCGCGGCCCAGAGACAACTGGGAATGACGAAGCCCAGGCGACCAGCAGCCAGCCCTGCACTGTTTGCAGAGCAGGCAGATCTCCGAGGGTGCTGCTGGATGTCCTGGGGCAGAAGGGCGCATCCTCCAACTCATCAGCAAGGGACTCGGAGCACAGGTGCCTGTTTCTATTCCCGGGGGAGGACTCCTGTGAAATCAGAGGCCAAGGAGCCCTGGGCTGCAGGATTTTTGCCGGCTAGGAGACTCATGATTCTTATCCAAGCAAAATTTCTCCTCTTCCACCCTTCCGCCTTCCGCTTGTATGTAGAAAAACATGCCAGCATTGACTTCCGACCTGAGGCCAGGACTCACAGGTCCACATCCGGGCTTCCGTAACCGCCTAGCGCTTGACCCTGACCGCTCAATGTCTCTGCGTCTCAGTTTCCTTCTCTGTCAGATGGACGGGCAGGGCAGATGATGTGGCCACCCCGTCTGGCACAGTAAAGGAGTCTGCTGTGCACGGATGTTTCCAGGTGAGTTGGGTGCACACAGATGTGTCCCCTTTAACTGTGCTCATGGGCGTTCCTAATCACAATAATGCAGCTGCTAGAACATTCCTGTCCTGAAGACCTTTCCCCTTTACCTCTGCCAGTGAAATAGCCTTTGCAAGTCTAGGAATTGTTGGCTGGGTATTTATCCCTGTCTGGAGACATGCCTGTCTGCAGACGAATCAAGGCTCCCAATCGTGCTTTCTCTCTCTCTCTCTCTCTCTTTTTTCTTAAAGGTCATGGACAACAAAGGCTTCTGAGGATTGAGCTTGTATACAGACCCCCCCCTGACTAGCTGTGGGTCTCTGCCTGCTCTCTGTGCCTCAGTTTCCTTATCGGCCAAGCAGGGCAAATACCATCTAGTCTTCTAGGCAGTATGATAGGCAACCGGTGGATGGGAGCCACTTGAGATTTATGGTGTCTGGCTGAGGGAAGGTACTTAAGGAATGCAGGTGACTGATCTGACCATTAGAAATTCTACTTAAAAGCAAGTTGAGGAAAATAAACTCCCTTCCCTACCTACAAAGTGCTCAGTAAGTGCTTGTGGAGTGAATAAATGCGTAGAAGAATGAATGCAGGGGTGACTCCAGTTATGATAACTTTCTCCCCAAATCCTCTTACTCATGGAGCATTCATATCATTGAATTCATCGAAAAGGCACTAGACTCCGTCCAAGTGGAGGTGCTGTTTATTTTTCTCACGCTTTCAATTCACAGAGAACAACACAGTGCGTTCTCTCATCTGTTCAACGGTGCGTCTTCGAGACAGGCAAACCACATTATATACATACGTCTCAAGTTCCACGTCTCTCTTTTCCGCACTTGTATTTGTCTTTTTTCTGTATCTACATGTATATCTATATTCCCATATCTATATTTTTCCATTGTGTGTATTTACACCTACACCTGTATCTCAATCATACTTATATTTCTTTATACCTCTAACTTTATCATGTCCACATCTGTATTCATATCCACATCTACATCTGCATCCATATCCATATCTACATCCATATCCACATCCACGTCAATATCCATATCTACATCCATATCCATATCTACATTTATGTCCACATCCATGTCCACATCTGCGTCCATATCCATATCTATGTCCATATCTACATCCATATCCACGTCCAAGTCCATATCCACATCTGCGTCCATATCCATATCCACATCCTTGTCCGTATCCATATCCACATCCACATCAATATCCATATCTACATCCATATCCATATGTACATTTATGTCCATATCCATGTCCACATCCATGTCCACATCCACGTCCATATCCACATCTGCGTCCATATCCATATCCACATCCTTGTCCGTATCCATATCCACATCCACATCAATATCCATATCTACATCCATATCCATATGTACATTTATGTCCATATCCATGTCCACATCCATGTCCACATCCACGTCCGTATCCACATCTGTGTCCATATCCATATCTACGTCCATATCTACATCCATATCCACGTCCATATCCACATCTATGTCCATATCCACATGCATGTCCATGTCCATGTCTATACCCACAGCCATGTTACTATCCACATCCATGTGGGAAAACCGAATCTTCAGTGAGGTTCGGCATCTAGACTCCAGTCACTCACATAGGAACCAAGAGTTGATGTAAGACTTCAAGACTCCCGGCTCCAAACACCACTCCATCAGGCCATCTCTCAAATAAGTGGGAATTTTTCAAAAGAAAAAAAAAAAAGGAAAAGAAGAAAAGAAAGGAAGAAATTTAGGAAGCGAAGAGAAAGAAAGAAAGAGAAAGAAAGAAAGAAAGAGAAAGAAAGAAAGAGAAAGAAAGAAAGAAAGAAAGAGAAAGAGAAAGAAAGAAAGAGAAAGAAAGAAAGAAAGAAAGAGAAAGAAAGAGAAAGAAAGAAAGAAAGAAAGAAAGAAAGAAAGAAAGAAAGAAAGTTGTAATTTCTTTATCTCCTTTTCACAAAGCCAAACACCTGCCCAGGCCTACGTTATCTCTGTCTCTATTAAGTTCACGGTTTCGGCTGGGGGCAGACAGGGCGAGGGTCTGCAAAGTGCACTATGCAGTGAAGCCTCTTCTTCTCTGGCTCTCCGTTATATGAATCCTACTGCCTAGAATTCTTAGAAAGGTTTTGAAATGCCAGGTTTTTACAATTAGGAAACACAATAGGATTATTTTTCGAGGGGCGGAATTAGGTCATTTACATGGCTAACCACCATTTATATGAGGATATCCTAGGAAACGTACTGGATACATGCAGATCTAAACCAGATACATCTTAAGAGACATTCCTTCTCCAATATTTTTTAATCTTTCTTTTCTTCTCTATTTTTAGATTCACTCACAGCTTTATAACAGGACATGGAGAAGTAATGTAGCTTGAACTGCCAGGATGGATTAAAATTTATATCATTTTTGAATCTGTTTTGAGAAGGCAGACGTCGGATTCCTAATTTTAAAACAAATTATCAAATATCTTAGGAAGTCAGATTGAAGATTGCTCTTTAATCTCTGAAAATTTTAAGAATTGGATTGCTGGGAATGATTTGGCACGATTTTTTTTCTTTTAATGAGTTTATCTGATTTAAACCCAAGCTTTCCTTCTTCTGTTCATAAAAGCTGACATATCTGCTCCATTTTACAACAATAATCTTTAGGGCGAGGTTTCAAGGCTTCTTAAACCCTTTTTTCCCAAAATGAAATTCACAGAAGGAGGGAAGCATACATATTTCATTTTAAAAATTGAGTAATAACGCTCTGACGAATGTATTTTAAGAGTGCTTTCTAGGCTAGAAGTTTGCAAAACATTGCAAAGCTGTTTATCCTTGTGTGGGCTTTTGTTTATGCCTTTCTTTTAAATCTATTTTTGGCCTCCTGAATGTAGTACAGGTTGCTTAAAAAAAATCAAACGCCAATATAAAATTTACCTGGAATCTGCTTTAGAGCTTGCGTTAAGCCGCATTATAATTTTGTTTTCTGTTGTCGCTTTTAACTGTATGAATGATTTATACCATCCTGTGTTTTTAGTTTCCGGCAAAGGCATGCTTTGCTTCCGCATTCCCCTCATCCTCTCCGTCTTCCTTCTTCACTATCTCGTCTGCAGAATTATCGGACCCAGACGGCCGTGCAGGGGGAAAGCCCGAACCCTTAGGCACTTCGTTTCATGTTTCGGAAGTAAAACGCACTTCTTCCAAAGTCCATTTTCCCCCTTGGAAGAAATCGCAGAGTGAGTCTAGCGTCGAAGAAGGGACTCTCTCTTGATTTTTGTTCCACTGATGGAAAACTCCCATTTCTTTGCTGCGGGTTCTAATTTATTTTGCAATTCGCACAGCGCACTGTAAACATAATGTAAAGTTTCAAAGCTTAATTAACAGCTACAGAATAATGGCAGGCCAAGTTTTTAAAGGCATTTAAGCTTGGCTCCAAGAAAAGGAAGAGGCTTCCATGCAGGAAGCTGTGAACTGCTACCTCTTAAAATAATAAAACTCGGTGGCTCCGGGATGGGGGCCGGGACCCACACACCTGCCTCCTTAACTCCTATCTGCCCAACAAGACAAGAAAAATTCCATGGCATTCCATCAAAGCTGGAGAAAATGCAGTTGTACATCCACAGTGGTGGAGGTCTGGGCAGAGCCACGGCAAACTTGAACCAACCCCCTGGTCCGAGCATGGGAAAAGCGGAGGGAATTTCTCAGACCTGCAGCTGGGGCAGAAGAGACCCCGCAGCGGACATACCGCAGGAGTGTTTGATGTGGTCCCGCACTCTCCCGGAGCCTCAGTTTTCTCACCTGTAGAATGGGACCGAGGATTGAGCTGCCTCACAGATAGGGTGCTGTGCTTGACATGCTGCGCCCATCAGCGTAACCAGAGAACAGTGGAGTCTGGCTGAGGGCACCACTCCGCCTGCCTCAGGCAAGGCTGACCGCATTCCTCGCTGGGCCTCGGTTTACCCATTTTGTAGATGAAGGCGTTGAACTTTGCCCTCTGACATTTCCCCCAGGGCTGGTGGAGGAGACGTGGGGTGGGGGTGGGGGGTGGGTCATGACGGCGAATTCTTCCAGGCCTCGTATTTCCTGAAGGTCTCAAGGTAGACTCATGGTCATCTCATCCAGTGGGGATCCACTGTCCCTGTCAAGTTTAAAGGGCACTCTTGATCACATGGTATATTATGGCTCAATATGCGGTAATTTCCCTGAAATACGCCAGGAATATTTACCTGTTCTAAATCTTTCAGTTATCTGGGCAGCTGCACACTTTCATCCCATTGCGCTCTTTGTGTAGAAGGTTATTTTATTATCTGCTGTACGTATTCGGCAGCGTCACATTTGAAAAAAGAAACACTAAGACCCCCCTAAAAACACTCAAGCTCTTACAGTTTTATGAATCTATTTGGAAATCGAAGTGTTGGGTTTTTTTTTTTGTTTGTTTGCTTTGTTTGCTTTTTAAAGCCAGCTCTATACTCAACGCGGGGATGGGGGTGGGGGTGGGGGGTGGGGGCCAGAACTCGGGAACCGGAAATCAAGAGTCACAGGTTGCACCTCCTGAGCCAGCCAGGCGCCCCATCGAGGCGGGCTTTTAGGGGTCTCGTCAGCAACCCCGGTTCGTGTCCCTTCTAAACAAAATGCTCAGGGGCAGCTGGGAACCCGCTGCCCTCTCCTGCAGGACCCCAGGAGCCGAGAAGCGCACACACCCAGCAGTGTATGAGGGGAGGACTCTCCCCCACCCTTGCGCTCCGGAGCGTGCGGTGGCCTCTGCGTGGCGCGGGAAAAGGACTGGGTCTCTTAAAGGACCCGCTTTAAGAGATCGTGCCTCCAGCCACCTGTTGATGCTGAGGAAAGCCTGCCTTTGCAACCCTGGAGCTGAGGGAGGAAAGAAGACTGCAAGCGGAGGGAAGGAGGCTGCAACCATTTCCTGGGCACCTGGGAAGGGGGCCTGAGGGCAGGTGCGGCGACAAGCCCCCCCACCCCCACCCCCGCCGTGAGCAACCACCCAGGATCCAACGTATCTCACTTCCTGGCTGTGCAGAACTGAATCATTCCCGCCCCACCCCCCACCACAGTACATTAAAAAAAAACAACAGCAACAACAACAACAAAAAAAACGCACAAAACAAGGGAGGCCAGGAGGGGAGGGACCCGGCAGTCACCCGGCTCAGCCCTGCAGCGTCTGGAGCGCCCGGGCCTGGGCCGGGTGGCGCGCCCTCCCCGGGGAGTAAGGACGCAGCCCCCCTGGCTGTCCGGCTTCCAGGCCTCTCCTAAAGTGGCCGTTGCCCGTGGGTGGCCGGAGCCGTGGCCCCCAGAGTGGCCTGTTCCCCGGGACAGGGGCCAGTCCCCCTGCCCCCCTCCCCCCCCGCAGGCCTTTGCAAACCCCAACAAGCGCCAGGGCGCCGCGCGGGTTGGGGGTGACATCCGAGGGGCCGCGCGGGGACCTTCGCTGACAGCCGCATCGCACCCGCTCAGGCCTGCTGCCCGGGCGCGCGCCTTCCGAAAATCCGCCCAGATTGGAGAATTTGCCAACCGCGAGCGTTTCTCTTTCTAAAGAGCAGCCTGTTTTGACAAGATCCTGTCTCCTCTCCGCCACAGTCCCCCTCTCCAGACCCCGAGTTGCCTAGGTGGAGGCGGGGCGGGCCAGGTCCGGGGGGCCCTGCCACCCGGGGACGCCAAGACTGTCCCGGAACTACAGGCCTGTGCACCTGGCTGGGGCGCGACCTTGGCCAGAGGCTCAAGAGTTCTTTGTTTTATTTGTTTTTTTTCTTGATTTCTGAGCGAGGTGTGTTTTTATTCCGCCGTGTGTTGAGCTGAATTCAGTATAATTTTTCACCCCTTGTGCGTTTCCTTTCCGGACCTGCCCTTCCGCCCCGCGCGCCCCCTAATCTGCCCCCATCTCGGGCGCCCGGCCAGGCGCAGGTGAGCGCTGAGGTGGCGGACGCGGTTGGTGCTCTGGGCTCCGCAGGGCAGAGGGCAGGGAAGAAGCGTCTCCAGATCGCGATCAGCCAGTGCCACTGCCTCTGCTTATCTCGGGGCGATCGCAGCTTCCTGCCTTTCCACCCACGGCACCCGGTGGGGTGGGTTCGCTCACCTTTAGGGTAAAGCGAATTCAGGTCTCGCTCCTCTTTGTCTCATTCGGGGAGGTGTGGGTGGGGATGGGGGCAAAGGCGTGGCCCCAGCCTAGTTCCCTGCCCCCCAAACACCACTTGGAGAGAAAGACCAGTGTCCCAGGGCCCCAGCACACTCTCCCAGGATGTCTAGACCTGCCTGTGTTTCTGTTGTCTTTGTATATATTTCTAGCCCTACAATCCCAAGCCCGGCACCACGGAGCTGTCCGCCCTGTACTGGGTCCTACAGTTCCAATCCTCCTGGGATTCCAGCAGCCAGGCATTCCCTGTGTGCCTCACCACCTCCCACTGGTCCACAAGGTCAGGCCTCATAGCCAAGCAGACGGTGGGTCCTTGGGATCCTTCTAGAATGTAGGATAGAAAGAGTTTGAAGGCTGTCTGCTCTAGCTGGACCTTAAGGGCCACCACTAATCCCTCCATAGACTCTTCGCCTGTCAGACTTCTGAGGAGAATTTAGAAACTCGCCCTCCCCCAGGTCAGAAATCCTGGATTCATATTCTCCTACTGTAGGATGCAGTTTTAGGCCAATTCCTTAACTTGTCTTGTCTCTGTTTCCTTTTCTACGAAACTGAAAAGCAAAACAGCGCCTGCCTGCCTTGGCTTCAGGGTTGCTGCGGAGGCATCGGAGGGTCAGGTATCTGTAAGCACTTTGAAAAACCAGAAATCGCCCCATTTTAGGCCAACGATAGGGGCAGCTGTTATGAATGACTCTAGGTGCACAATAAATGTGGAAGAATGAAGGGATCTCGCTGATTAGCCGAGATTAGATGAAAACTGAAAAGCCAAACTCCGACCGTGTCTGGCAGAGGAGATGTTCGAAGTGAACTCTATTCTTTTTTTTTTTTTTTAATTTTTTAAATGTTTATTTTAGAGAGAGAGACAGAGCACAAGAGGGTGAGGGGCATACAGAAAGGGAGACACAGAATCCGAAGCCGGCTCCAGGCTCCGAACCGTCAGCGCAGAGCCCGACGCGGGGCTCGAGCTCACGGACCGCGAGATCATGACCTGAGCCGAAGTCGGACGCTTCACCGACTGAGCTGCCCGGGCGTCCCTGAACCCTGTCCCTGGAAGGGTTTTAACTCTGTTCTGCTGTTTTCAGAAGCTACTTGTACAAGGAAGTCCGAGGTCTTGGAACCTTTACTGAGCCAGGTGGTGGAGCGGGGTGCCCCTCCCCACATCTCAGGTCCCCCGAAACTTCTGGAGCTTCAAGCTGAAAGGCATGATGCACAGGCAGACCAGCATGCCGCTCTCGGCCAGCTGACCATGTTGCTGTGCCTACCGTGTCTCTACGGTGGGGCCGACGGCCCCTGTAGTGTTTGTTGCAAACACCAGACCAGAATTGCCAGGACCCCCACGCGGCTGGTCACTCTCCCACTCTGATACGCACAGGACCAAAGGCGTGGCTGCGTGGATGGTCGCATTTGCGGGATGTCCTGTCACGGCCAGTTGACATGGGAGAAACCGAGCCAGAGTGTGTGGGGACAGCTTGCCCCCCGGACTTAAGCTGTGGAGCTGGGATTCCGACCCAGGCTCTCTTGCAAGCCCAGAGCCTGCACTTGGAACCTTTGGGGCACCGTGACCGGTCCCCGGCCAATGCCCGGAGAAGGGAGGCACTTCTTGCTGCTTGAAGGAAGACTGGGCATGTCCCAGCCCTACCGCCTGCCATTTTTCCACGGTCAGTTTACTTTAACTTTGCGGCTGGAGGGGGGGAGCCCAAGGCGTTCGTCACCGGAAGCGCTTTTATTAGAACTGAAATCTTCCAAGCTTGCATTTGCTCCTTTAGAACTCTTTGGACGGTAATGAATATGGATGGGCGGTAGCTTTCTATGAATATGGAGGAGCGGGTGCACGGCCGATGGATTACTATTTAACATTAACCGCTGGTAACCTTTCCTCCGGTCTGACTTCCCTGCAATATTATCCCGAGAAGGGTCAGCCCCCGATGCTTTTTTGCAAAATATGATTAGTCACTCCTTGCTCCATGGGCCTGCCCCCGGACCTTATGTGCCATCCGGTATAATTATTAGAAGAATCTTCTAATTTTATTTGAAATTCGAACTTGACACTTATGTCAAAGTGCTGTGACCCAGCATTGTATTTAATTTCTCTTTTGTTAGCCTCATTTGGGCTCCTGAAGAATTATCCTCAAAGGAAACATCCGACACGCTCGACTTTCTTCTTGCCGCAGTCCCTTGTCGGACCTAGCCATGGTAGCCGTGAAGAATTATCCAGAAAGGTCCCTCCATGGTCCTATTCAGGTGGCTCTGCCATCGCACGAAACTGCGGGGCTGTGGGTTTTCAGAATTCTCTCTTTGTGCTTGCTGTTGCTTCTGTCTGGAGTGCTTTTCCTTCATCTGCTTGGTGAACTTCTACTGGAGCGCCCAAGGGGCACCTGGGTGGCTCAGGAGGTTACACGTCCGACTCTTGGCTTCAGCTCGGGTCATGATCTCACGGTTTGTAGGTTCCGAGCCTGCTTGGGATTCTCTCTTTCCTTCTCTCTCTGCCCCTCCCCTGCTCACTCTCTTCTCTCAAAATAAATAAATAAACTTAAAAAAAAAAGTAACATCGAGCTCCAGCCTTCCATGTGGCAGCCCTCCCCGACCCCCAGGAATGGGCTGTGTCCCCCTGTGTGCCCCATTTCCTCTCTGTCGGAATACTGTTGCCCTTGGTTGCACCCATATTTTTATGTTGCTGTTAAACACTGTCTGGTGTGTGTGTGTGTGTGTGTGTGTGTGTGTGTTTACAAATGGAGACTCTGCAGTGAGACTTCACGTTCGGACCCTCCCCTCACCCACTAGCCCCGTGACCTCATTTGTGTAAGGGGGGTTATAATATTGCCTGACTCCTGGGTTGATAGGATTAAATGAGATACATTACTCAAATGACTTTGGCTTGCAGCAGGCATTCTGGACCTATTCAGTGTTATTACTGCATCGTCTGTCTTTCTTGTGAGCTGTGAGTGGCGGTGAGAGAGGCCTTCGTGATAAGCCCCGTGCCTTTGACCATGGTCCATGCTGTATTCCCAGGACTTGGCACGTAATACCTGCTCGGTATGAGAGAGGCAGTCTGCTGACGTCTGACGTCATCATTCCCGGATGACCCAGCGCTATGCCAGTGCCTCCTTCGTGCAGGCCTTGTATGGGGGTCCCGCAGTGGCTAAAGCCTTGGATGGGGGTCCCGCGGTGGCTAAAGCCTTGTATGGGGGTCCCACAGTGGCTAGAGCCTTGGATGGGGGTCCCGCAGTGGCTAAAGCCTTGTATGGGGGTCCCGCAGTGGCTAAAGCCTTGGATGGGGGTCCCGCAGTGGCTAGAGCCTTGTATGGGGGTCCCGCAGTGGCTAGAGCCTTGTATGGGGGTCCCGCAGTGGCTAAAGCCTTGTATGGGGGTCCCGCAGTGGCTAAAGCCTTGTATGGGGGTCCCGCAGTGGCTAAAGCCTTGTATGGGGGTCCCGCAGTGGCTAAAAACAGCACACACCTTTCCACCTAATTCTAATGGAGTTGGGGTGACAATGAGCCTGTGGCTCACAGGACACGCTGGGACAAGAGAGAGGTGGGTATGGGCCCGGAGACAGCCTGGTGCCCTTGCTCAGGTGCCCTCCTCCCCTCACCTGATGTTTCTTACTGCACGGCAGGATCAGCCATTCCTAGAGGCTAAGGAAGCCCCAGAAGTTTAAGCCAGGGGGGTCATTCACCGGCACAGGCTCCTTCCACCGTGTTCCCGGGGTTGTACGTTTTTAAATTCATTTTCCTCAAGAGCTCTCCGCCCCGCGACTCCTTTGAGCTCCAAGACCCCATAATGCCTGGATCTGCCCGTTGTAGCACCGTGGGGCTGAAATACATTTCATGACTCCCTAAGGTTTTGAGCAGCGAGCACCTACTACGAGCCACACACTGTGGGCACGTGTGCCGCACAGATTACCTCCTACGGGCCACGCGGTGTGTACCTTTGTGCCAAGGGACAGCCAGACTTTCAGCATGGGATGTAACCCCCTTCGTAGCGGCCCAGATCCCACCTCTGACCCTTTGCTCGCTGGAGCGCATGGGGGCTCTGGCTCTTTCCCAAGCACACTGTACCGATTCGTCTCCACGTCGTGAACTGGGCTTTCTCTCCATCCAGGATGCTTTTTCCCCACCACCTCTGCCTGCCACCTGCTTCAAATGCTCCTTGTCCCCGAGTTCCCCCACAAACCAACGGGTCCCCGCGCTGTGTTCCCGGACGCCTTGGCCCCCGTCGTGCGAGATTAGACTTGGTCGCTGATGATCTGTCTTCCCGGGCGGCAGTAAGCACTTTGCAGGCAGGACCCAGTCTTCTCCTCATTCGTATTGCTGAATGTTGACCCTGATGCCTGCTTATCCAGCTGGTCTCCTCCTCCAGGGAAGGGAGGGACAGAGGGAGAGGTGAGGAGGTAAGAAAGGAGGGAGACGGGGGTAGAGGAAGAGAGGAATTCATTTTGACAAACGAGTGCCACAAATAATAGAGGGTATACTCTCGGGGGAGGAAGGGATTATCTGGGCGGGACCGAGATGGGTCCCCAGCTTGACTCCGAAGGCTGAAGAGGTAAGCCGAGTTCACAGTGACCAGTCGCACTGAGGGGGTCCCTATTTTGTGTTCATGACAAGGCATCTGTGTTTTCCAGTTTTGTGCCCACCCTGGCTTATGCGGGGAGCGCTAGAAAAATAACAAGATGGAAATGAGTGCAGTTCGCAAGCAATATCCAAGTATTTACCCTTTAAGCAACCGCTTCCAGAAACAATGGCTCTTTGTTTTCCAAAGTCACACATCGCCAGTGTCAAATCGCACGTTGAAAGGAGTCTCCAAAAAAGTATCGCGGTAGATCGGAAACTGGGAAACAATTCTTTTATGTTCTTCAGAAGCCATATTATGCCGCAACCATGTGAGAAGACAGCATACAAGTTACATTTTCTTTGATTCTGGCATGTGACATGGCAAATTTCAAAGGCATTGTTTTTTGGGGTTTTTTTTTTTGACAAGGTTTGAGGGCTAGAACGCAGAGAAGCCCTTGGTCCGGGAGATGATTGAATTAATACCATTGAAATCGTGATTATAAAGATTGATAAGGAGGGTCCATTCACTAAAAAGATATAATGGCAGATGTAATGACGACGGCATTCATCATCCGTCAAAGGCACTTATTAAGCGCCCGCAGGTACCTGGCAGTCTGGGGCATGGTGCACAAAAGTTAGACAGACGCGGCCCCTATTCACCAAAGGGCTTGCCATTGTACGTCTGCTTTGTTGGGAGCACAACCTCCCTCCTTGTTGTCGGTGCCTGAAAGACAGTCCTTGTCATTATGGATGGTGTCTGGGTTTCTCAGTTTCCAGAGGGGCGGGGGCAGGACTTTTTTGTCGTTTCCTTTCGTTATGCTACACAAAGTGGCGTTCCGTCCTCCGGAGACCCTGTCTGTCAGCGGGTGAGCTTGCAGGAGGGATGACCTCTCGCTCCGTGCACGGCATCCGCAGGAAGATGGGTGGTCCTTGTGGGACAGCACGTTACCCCCGGAAGCCCCCGCAGGGCTTCGCCTCCGCCTCCGTAGCAGCAAGTGATCCTGTACGCCCTGCCCACCCGGTGTAGACTGTGGGCAAGCTGAGGGCACAGAGGTCCCCCAGGGCCCTCGGCACCTTGCTGCCTGTGCCCCGTTGCCGGAGGTCAGCGTTTTGCTGACTGATCGAATGGAGGGGGGACGAGGTGTCCTCAAGCGTTCTCCTAGGAAGGGTGCAGCCAGCTGGCATTCAGTGGGGCAGCGACCTGCGCCTACAAGCTCCAAATCAGTGGGGGAGAAGGAAGGGAAAAGTCGGTGGGAAAAGGAAGAAAACAAATGCGTCCAGTTCAAGATTTTTAAAACCGCCATGATCAGGGGAAAGATGCCTCTGCTGAGCGTTCATTGCATGTGATGCCTTTGAGTTTTATAGAAGATTTTGATATAACAAAGAAATCAAATTTCAGAATCTCTTCGTGATTTTTGAAATTATTGTTGATGACGTTGGTCACCATTTTGCCCAAATATGCCCCCCGGGTAGAGCTGAGCTATGTGCACCCCCTGATGTTTTCAAGATAACATTTGTTCTTCCAGATTAATTTGTAAGCTTACTGGTGGGGCAATGGAATTAATAACACGGCGGGTTTCCTTTATCACCTTGGCCAGTAGGAAGCTCGGAAATACTTGTTGTCCCCGAAGGAGGCTGCTTCCTGGCACGTTACTTTTTCCTGAAAGCCCAATCTTTCTACTCTCTTCTAATTTATTTTGCCCCATTCTGTGTGTATATTTTTAATACAAAATAAAAATCTTTAAGTCCTTCTGAAAGTGAAATATATGTGTTTCTATTTATATATACGTATAAATGTGAGCTCTAGGTACCACACGGTTACATGTGTATTTACACAACCGTATGATATCCGCGTGCGTGCATGAACATATACACACACGTACTCCTACATATCTGCATATGTGAATCATTCCCGAATCCGCTCAAAAGTATTCGCTGGGCATCTGCTGGTGGCCAGGCACTGACTGGTGTGCAAAAGAACCCAACACACAGGGTGCCTCCCTCCTTCTCTGCGGCTCACCTTTCGAAGGAGCCAGACTCTAGCGATAATGACATAATGTGCAGATGTGCTTTGGGAACAGAGGGGGACGGAAGGACTCTCGGCGTTGCGGTCTCTCGAGCTCTGTCCTTGCCCTCAGCCCCCCCCCCCCCCCCCCGCCAGCGTCTGGGGTCCTGCTGCTGATGGCTGAGCTTCGTGGCTTTCCGGCACCTGGTGCTCAGCCCCGGCTCTGAGCGTATTCCTGTGCCTCGGCCGTATTTCCCTCGAGGGAAAGGGTCTCACCTGTCTGCTCTGTTCAGTGAATCCTTCCGGTGCTCTGGGCAGATCTTCTTGGTGCTGGTGAGCAGTGCACGCGGCTGCATTAATGGGGAACCTCGTGTCGCCCCCCGAGTGGTGATGGCCAGACTCTCCCTGCGATTCTGCATTTCCGTTCTGGGCCCCGGACATGTCAAGGGGCAGAGCTGTGGGGAGGAGTAGGTCATGCGAGCTGGTCAGGGACGGGGTGGTGACGTGGAGGTGGGGGTGGGAGGGGGGCTCAGGCACTCGACAGAAGGCTGGTGCTTTCCCAGGCCCGAGACTCCACGGTTCCTCCATGAAGACTTGGTTCCAGCCCACGCTCACGTTCACCCCCTCCCCCAATTCCCGCAGCACGCCTTGAGAATCCGCAGCGATGGACAGTTGGGTCTTCTTGCTTAGCTGCCCTTTGGGTGTGAGCAACAGAAACCAGCTCGAGCGGGTCTAAGCACCTCCCGGTCACCTCTGCGCCCTGGACAGTTGGCTTCGCTCACGTGGCTTGTCATTGCCTTAAGTGAGACCGTGCGCGCCTCTGCCGCCTCCCTGTACCATGAGGAGCGTCACTGGCCACAAGAGAAGATGCCCAGCCGACTCCCTGGCACCACCGTAGGCACTTGGGATCCACCAGCGAGCAAAACAAGTCCCGCCTTCCCAGAACTTACACGCTTCAGAGGAGGGGACAACAAATGACTCACAGCGTGAATGGGGTTGTGTGGCGTGTTGGGAGAAGAAGTCAGAGCTGGGTAAGGGGCGCGGGATGCCGGCCGGGGGGAGCGGTCTGGGGAGGGACAGACTGCAGTATCCAAGGGGAGAGTATGGGAATGGAGACGTCAGAGGCCACGGGCGGGAGCCACGTGGTTATGTGGGGGAGGAACGTTCTAGAAGGAGCAGCCCAGGCACACGCCCTGAGTGAGGAGTGTGCTGGGAACGTCTGAGCACCGGCAAAGAGGCCGGTGTGGCCGGGGGCCCGACGTTTCATTTTTCCTCGGGCGTGGAAGGGAGATTCCTTTTCCGGTGCGCACTTCTGTTCGGCGTTGGCTTGTCTGGCACTTTGGAGAGGTCAGCCCGAAAGTGAAAGCTTCATCTTTTACTCGGCCCTGTTCTGTGTTTCTGAGAGGGATGCCCATCAGGGATCCGGGCCGTGTCTGTTCCGGCCGCGTGTGTGGCGAGGGATGCTTCTCTTCCGCAAAAGCCCAGCTCTGGGGAGCCGCTTCTGTTTGTAGATAAATTTCAAAAACATCGTCTTCCAGATGCTGTGTCTCCACAGCACATTTTGGATGCCTGACATTTAAAATCCTGGAAACGAACCCCCCAGTGTCTCATATCTCTTTGGAAATGATGAATTTCAAATGAACCCAAGTTAATGTAGTGCTTGTGAAGGGCGCCAGACAAACCGTGTTCAAAACTGTAGACTCTCGACAAAACAGGTCCAGCACGGCCGCTCTCGGCAGATGGCTCTGCCCTCCCAGCCTCGCGCACGCCCAGACGTCGCCTCTCAGTGCGAGAAGGTACTTTCTGTTTACTTCCCCTTCCCTGTCTTGCCTGTGGCTGACCACGCTTTTTCCAGCAAATTGTCTAACGGCGTGCGAGTCGGGCATCGGATAAGGAAGCAAGGTTTTATTTTAACCGGGATCCTCGGTGTCAGGCAGATGCAGTCGGGGGCCCTTGGAGGACTTGATCTGAGTTTGTAACTCACGGGCGACTAAGTCCTTCTTTGTCTGGCCGCAGAGACGCGGCCCCTCGAACAAGTGTGACGTCTTTTTCTATGCACAGATCCACGTGAGTGTCAATGGATATGCTTCTGTTACCAAAATAAGATAATTTTTTTATACGGTGTCCCAACCTGGTTCCTTCCGTGTGTGTGTCGTAAACGTGTTTCGTGCCATTCGATGTTCTTACCTGGGATTCTAATTGCTGCGTGGTGTTGCATCGTGGAGAAGGGCTGTAATTTACTCACCAGGCCCCTCGTATCGACATTTAGGTCGTTTCCGGTTTTTCCCTGTAAACACTAGCTTTGGTTGTTCCCTTTTCACATTCAGAAACACTGGGACAGACCGGGAAAGAGAAGAGCGGGTTTCGGCTGAGTGGCAGGGATGAGTTGAGAATGACGTCAGGTCTTCAAGCTTCGGTCACCTGGGAGGACGAAGGTGCCTTCGCTGACCGAGGGGGGGTTGGGGGAAGGGTCTTGCGACGAATCTGCTCACTCTGACACCGCGCTGGGAGGCAACTGAGAACGCCCGCCGGCCAAGCAGAAGCGAGAGTCCGCGGGCTTAGGTTGCCATCAGGCGTATCTTCTAGAGGGGAGACTGGAGCCTTTGGCCCAGAGCTGTCCAACAGAGGTCTAATGCAACCCACGTGTGGCATCTTCACATTTCTAGGGGCCACGGGGAAAACGTAAAAGAAACGGGTGGAATTGGTTCGAGAATGTCTTTTATTTAACCCGATATATCCAGGCCATTATTTCACTGTGTGACACTGGCCACATTTCAAGGGCTCAATAGCCTCGTGTAGCTAGTGACTGCCATAGTGGACCGGGCAAGCTTTGGGACATCCTATCACGGCAACGTTCTGCCTCCCCCTGGGATGGTTGGCAAGGCCTGGGGCCATCTGGGTGGTCACAGCCGGAGGGAGTGCTGCAGGACGTAGTGGGTTAAGGCCAGGGAAATGGCACAACACCCCACATTGCGTCGGCCAGCGTCTCAGCCAAGGGTTAGCCGGCCCAGATGGTCTTTGGTGCTGAGGTTGAGAAACAGTGGCATGCAGCTAACGTTTGCTCGGGGGGGCTGTGGTGTTCGCCGTGGGTCGGGCACGTGGAAGGAGCTCTCCAAGGACAGAAGGACAGCCTCACGTCATCCGCAGAGCAAACGTATGAAAGAAGCCTTATTAGCAACCCCATCTTCCGGAGGAAGTAACTGAGGTCTCTCCACAGGAGTTAGGTGCATTTGTCCAAGGGTTTGCCACTGGGGTTCAGACCCAGGGTATCTGAGTCCGGAATAGAGAGTTGCTATGTGGGAATCAGCTTTGGCATCACCTTAAGTTCTGAACCTCATCTTCAGTGGTTGGGGAAGGAGCATTGCACTACTGTATTCCTCTTTTATCTTTGAATGTTGTTTAAAGTTTATTTATTTTGAGCAAGAGACAGAGCGCGTGAGCAGGGGAGGGGCAGAGAGAGAGGGAGAGGGAGCATCCCTAACAGGCTCTATGCTGTCAGCACACAGCCCGAGGCGGGGCTCGATCCCACGAACCGTGACATCACGACCTGAGCCGAGATTGGGAATCGGATGCCTAACGGACTGAGCCACCCAGGTGCCCCCCTCTTTGCATTTCTTTTTTTACTAAGCGCATTTACCTCGCCACATCGGTATGGCCATGGCCGAGTGGAAAACTGTTGAGTCTCACAAGCTACGGATGGGCCCTGAGCCTTGGGCAGATCAGTCAAACGCTGAATTGTCTCTGCATTGTCATCCGTGAAACGGAAACAAATAGCACCTCCCAGGGTTAATGCGGGGGCTGGACGCATTAAAACCTTTGGAAGCCTTTCACACCTAGGTGGATGCTTGGTAAATCTGAGGTAGGATTGTGTGTCACCACAGCCTTGGTCTGAACAGTCTGTCACCAATAAAGGAAAGGGTCTTATGCATGATTTTTTGAAGACCCAGAAGAATGTGCACACGCCGTCCCCTTGAAGCCTACGACCAAGGGAACAAGATGTTGGTCAACGGAATTCTGTTCCTTGAACATTTCAAAGAATGGTACTTGCCAGAACTCTCCCGTGTGCCTGGTGCCTTGAAACATTTTAGGAGCCGCATGATTTCTGAGGCAGAATAAAGCTGAAGACAGGTGGCATCCAAAATCGCACATTAAAAAAAAAAAAGTCTGAGCAAGGGCATTTGCAGTATGGAAGCAGAATGTTAATTGAAATCTGACTTTGCCAACAGGAGCTTTGGAAAGAGCCCAATCAGGATTAGACTAATTAAGACATCTTTAAAATTGAACAGGTTGGACTGTCTTAAAGAAGAATTGAACCAAACGAAAACTATATGCTAAGGAATGTGACTCTGGAGGTTTGAAAAAGGAAAACAAACAAACTTGAAAATACTTCTGGTAAAGTCAAAGGAAAGAAGAAGTTCTGGCTTTGTGGACCTGAGCGAGGCAAACATTCCCCGCGGGAAAGTAAATTTTCTGACATGGCTTTGACGTTGGCCGGTTGATTTCACTGCGGGGCAGCTAGACCATTCAAACCCCCTGCAGATGAGCTGGTTTTCCTTCCGTCGCCTCTCTTGGATGATTTTTAGGGAACATTTCCCTCATGCACCCCCGCACGAAAGACCAAAATATTTAAACAGAACTCATTCTTTAACGCACAGCATCGTGTAATTTTTAAGATGCCTTAATGCGTCTCATCTCTCGGCTTCACCTCCTTTGTTTCCTGCCAAGCCAATCAAAAAGTCTTTATTTTAATGCATTGCTAAATAAAGTAGTAGTTTTCCAGAAAGCACAGATAAGACTCCTAATTTTTAAGGTTGTGCTAAGTACGGAGGTAGCCTGACAGCCTATATTTAGTATAATGATTTATTTGCTCTTCTGGAAAGCTAACAATTTGCTGTAAAATTTTGGATACAAAAGGTGGGGTTATATCAACTACACAGTATAATCAATAGCGTTACTCAGTACATCAGAAGATTCCAGTCCTACCGAAAAATATTTTGACAAGACTTAAAACAGTTAAAAGTTCATCGTATTTGCTCATTATTGGAAACAGTCGTGTGTGGGTACCGATGGCATCACAATAAATATTTCTGTGATCAGGAAACTTGTTACAGTCCAACAGCAAGTTTGCTCAAGCCTTAAATTATTTTTCCTAATCTGTAAATAATGTTGACATTACTTTGGCATTATAATAAATATTAAGGCTATTTGGAAGTGAATATGCTAGTTTCGACGCCTGCCTAACAAAACAAACTTATTTATGTTATTGGCACTTAGGATAAGAAATATCACAGTCTTCTGCATTTGGCAAACCAGGCTGACATATTTCGTATTATCATTACATTTGTTTGGGGGTTCAAAAGTCATATAATTAATGCACTAATAAACTCTTTTGTAGAGCTGTTTTCCAGAAGCACATTACCAAATGCTTTTTCAATAACATAATAACCGAAGTCTTGTTCACAATAAATGGCAATTGATAACAAAATAGTTAACTGAATGGTTTAACCGTTTTTATTAACAACAAGTAATGCAACGTTAGAACGTGGGGAGGAATAAACAAGGGAGAAAATTGAAGTTTTCAGAGTAATTTTTGCAGGCAAATGGATTGTGATTTGGGGGAAAGATACGGAAAATGAGATCTAGATGCCGGGGGTTGCAGACGGGGATTTTTATACCGGCTCCGGTGCTGCTGTTCTGTACGAAATCACAAGGAGGAGGAAAGAGGTCGTAGCGGAAGCAATGAAAAGGTTCCCCTGGGAGAGCGGCTTTTAATATTCCAAGAACTGCCCCCGTTCCCCTTGCACTGCTTTCCCCTTAACCTGATCGCATCGTCCACCCTTCTTGGGGCGAAGGCTTGAGGTAGGGCGGTCACGTGCTCCGTGTGTTGGGGTTGGAGGGTGAGTTCGAGCTGGGCTCCCAGGGTGGCCCCTGAATCCCGGGCCTCCACGGCTTTTCTGTCTTCGCCGGCTCTGCAGGGGTCCTTCGACATCAGTTGTTCTCTGTGTTTCTCCTCTAATAAACCGAGTGTGGTCTCTGGGCACACTCAGGGTCAAGTCAAATTAGAAGAATTAGCAATAGGAGCATTTTTTTTTTTTTTTTTTTTTGAACAGTAGAAGGAAAGGAGAAGCAGGGGCTGATTTTTGTGTCAAACGTGTTAAAGGTTGAGAGCCCCGCCGGACTGCCACCTTGGAGGAAGCCCCTGGGAGAGCTTTCTGCTGGGCGCCTCCGTTGAAGGCCGCTGGGAAAAGGAGGTGGGAGTGTGGGGGTGATGACGGATGTGGACGGGATCATCTGGACCTCATCGTCAACATCATGGTCATTATCAGGGCTCAGCCCGATGCTGTCACCTCACGGGTCAGACAACCGAGGACTTGGTGGGGGGGACTGCGGATGCTTTAGTGGAACCGCACTGAACATTCGCCGCCTGCAAGGCCCTTTGCTCGGTGCGGTTTCCTGCTTCGCAGCTTGTGAAGTGCTCTCTCATCCATGGTCTGATCGCGTCCACACTGGATAGATAATCTTGATTCCTCTCTTTCTCTTCCATACCTGGTCCGGTTCGTCAGGAAGTCTCGTCTGTCGCACCTTCAAAGTGCTCGTGCTTCCCGCTTCTAGGAGGTCTTTGCCAATATCGCCTTTGCAGCAAGGTCTTGCCTGAGGCCCTCAGAAGGCGCCTGCCCGCCCTCGTCCCTCCACCCCTCCCTTGCTTTGCTTTACTTCCCGACGCCTGTCACCTCCTGCGGCAGCGGGTCACACGCATGTGTTTCTGTATTTGTCGTCACTCTCTCCCGCGAAGGCATCGGCTCCATGGGGGCAGGGACCTCGTCTCTTCTGCCCTGCACCGGGCACACAGCAGGTGCTCAATAAATGTTACCTGAATACACCATAGGGCAGACCGAGAGATACTCTTCATATGTGATGCACGAAGAAACCGAGGTCCGGAGAAACCTGTGGTCGGGCGCAAAGCCTTCCGGTGTCCCCAGCTCTAGCCTCCACCTCTCGGTCTGGCTTCCAGTTGCCAGGAGCAGCTGGGGGGCACCCATCAGGTCACCTTGTTGCTGCAAACACCCTGATTCCCTCTCTCCCCTCTGTGGTTATCATGTATATATGTGTATATATGTTTGTATGTGTATGTACATGTATGTGTGTATATATGTATATGTGTATATGTGTGTGTGTGTGTGTGTGTGTGTGTGTGTGTGTGTGAGACATGGGTCAGTCTGAAGTCCTGTGGCCAGTGAGGTCATTTTTAATTTCTTCGTCTGCACAGCTAGAAGTGACCTTGCCTGCAGACCTAGTCATGTGGATGTTGTCTGGGGTTGGCGAGTACATTCGAATCATTAATGGCTGGCAGCGGGCTGCCCCCCACCACCGTGCTGTCTCCTCAGCCAGCTCTGCAGACGGCTGGACTGCGGGGTCTCCAGCAGGGCGGGGTTAGGAGCAAGGAGTGAGGGATGGACAGAAGGGAAAAGGCTGAAATCCGGGGAAACGGTGTTGGGCAGGGAGGAGGGTTGGGTGGAAAATCATGGAACAGAACGAGAGCTGCATCCGAGAGGGCCTCATTGGGTGAGTCCACGGAAGCTTGTGATTCTAGAAAAAGAATGGATCCCGGAGATGCTTCGAGAGTCTGGCTCAGCTCTCTGCTTTTGACTGCAAGTTGCCTCCTTAATGCTTATGTCTCCAGACAGTAGGTATTTTTATTCTTGGAAACTAGAAAACGTTTATTGTAGAATAAAACACACACACACACATAGAGGAAGTATGAGAAAAAAAAAATTAAAATTACCTGTAAACTCTCCACCCAGAAAAAATTAACATTCTAATGCGTTCCTTCTAAGTAGTTTTTTTTTTTTTTGCTATATCAATTTATAATATAATTTTTACAGATGTACGTTTGGTTTTTTGCATTTAGTATTAAGTCATGAGCCTTTCTCCCTCTTACTAGCTACTCATTAAAATATAATTTTAACAAGGGGCACCTGGGTGGCTCTGTCGGTTAAGCGTCCGACTTCAGCTCAGGTCATGATCTCATGGCTCATGATTTTGAGCCCCATGTCGGGCTCTGTGTTGACAGCTCAGAGCCTGGAGCCTGCTTCGGATTTTGTGTCTCCCTCTCTCTCTGCCCCTCCTGCCTCGAGCTCTGTCTCTCAAAAATAAATAAACATTAAAAAAATTTAAAAAAATATAATTTTAACCACAGCTTGAGGTCCCTGGGTTGGGCCCGTCATAACTTAAAAAACGGTCTCTCAATATTTAGATGGCTTCCCATTTTTCATGATTATAAAAATGCTGAGGGAAACATTCTTGTTTGATACATAAATGAATGGGACACCACATCTGTGACTGTTTTTTGGGGTGCTTTTCCCGGGAGTGAATTCCTACATCAAAAGGCGTTAGTTTAAAACCCGTGGGACTGCTCTCAAAGGGTTTTGAGCCTCAGTTTCCCTCTTGCCCTCTGTCCTGAGAACGGAGTGAAATGCTACCTGTGTGAATTCTCCGTTGCCCTGCGATAGGCCACTTTTTCATTACTTCCGCGCACCTCAAATAAGGCCCTGTAGCTCATGAAAATCTGGAACAATTTTCTCCTCCTTTCTTAGGAACGTCTATGCTACACAGGAAACCGTAGCACAAGACACAGTTTAAAAAGGATTTTCATCTGCTTTGGGAAATTAAATCTAAACACGTATTTTAGAAACTGCTGTAAATTTCGCTAAGCTACAATGTTTTCCTTCGAAGTCTAGGACATATGGTTAGTCTTCCAGTGTTACTAGTAACAAAGTCCTGAAAATATTAACTATTTCATTCTTCCGAGGATAGTGTAAAATTATCCTTTATTTTCTTTTTTGCCTCCCACACTTTGGTTTTAACAAAAAACGAGACATTCCTATTATAAGTAATTACAGCCCTTCTGTTACAGTCTTTCAGCGCCATAAAATTAGCTATTGTACTAAATAATTAGCACATGCCATTCAGAATATCCTAAAAATTATACGCAACATCAAGCAGGAACTATACTCTGACACTTGGCCACGTTCGCTAGAAACTGCTCAATGAAAATTAAGTATTGGCAACAGG
The DNA here is from genome assembly GCF_046562875.1 of Panthera onca. Classification (NCBI taxonomy): domain Eukaryota; kingdom Metazoa; phylum Chordata; class Mammalia; order Carnivora; family Felidae; genus Panthera; species Panthera onca. The sequence continues at coordinate 138,918,781 of NC_138344.1, forward strand.
TGCCTTGAAAACAATTTATTAATCGTAAAAAAAAAAAAATGAGGCATTTGAGTGACGGCATGTGAAAACGTTTTCAAGTTTGGGAATGTCTGAACTCTGACTTCTTAAACACAGTCTTGCTTTCTTGCGCAGTAATTGTATCCTTGAGGATAATTCCGCCAGTGACTTTCCCAGCAGCTGATTTAAAGCTTCCCCACAACTGGCCGAGGCGCCTCCAGGCTTGTGGAGGTGGGCCGGCGAGGACCGGGACCCCCCGAAAAGTTGCTAAGCCCCCCACACAGAGGCCGCTGCCAGAAGATGGGCGGTGGTTTGCCTCGCTCCTTCAGTCCCTGGGGATTATACCTCTATTAATTTTTTTGAACACTGACTAAAATGCGGCTCTTTTCAAGGGTTTAGTAGCTTTGCAGTGGGAGAAGGACCTTGGTGATTTTTACAAATTGGACCCGGACAGACCTGTATGGTTCCAGGCAGTCACGATCTCGTCCATGCCCTCTCCCTGGGGACACATGTCTTATTGAGACCATGTGTTTTGGAAGCCTCATGCTGAATATCACATCACAATTTTGACTATTTGGAATAACTGAGCTCAAATTAGGAAAAGAGTCTGACTTCCAGACTCTGATAGTTTCCTTGCGTTTAATCGGCTGTTCTCTTTCTCTTTTATTAAACGAGTTTCTCATTAATTTCCAGGCTTTTTCTTTCCTCATCTATGTTTTTAAAAAGGCAGGTCCATTTTATTTTATTGTACAGACAGAAAATGGATACTGAACTGACACTCAGGGGTGGTACGGCTTGAGAGAGGTTAGAGAGTTATATGGGGAAAATAGAGATAAGACCATGGGATATTAGAAATAAAAGAATAATATTAATCCCCCCGAAAATGAGGTGATACACTATATTAATATTAGACAAAATATTACCTAAAGGAGTTAAGATAGTCATTTCATACGAATAAAAGCTCCAAGAGTAATACGATGGTTTTAGATGTAATGTTTTGAGATAAAACTGTAACACGTATCTAAGGTTTAAAATATAAAGGGCCGCCTGGGGGCTCAGTCGGTGAAGCTTCAGGCTTCGGCTCAGGTCATGATCTCATGGCTCGTGGGTTCGAGCCCCGCGTCGGGCTCTGTGCTGAGAGCTCTCCCTCTCTCTCTGCCCCTCCTCTGTCTCTGTGTCAAAAATAAATAAACATTAAAAAGAAAAAAAAGAAAAGCAAGTGATGTCGGGCATCCGATGTAGCCAGAATGAAATATGTCCTGGGCACCAGGACTCTGCACAGCTACCGAGGGGGCTTTAAAGGTGCGGTCCGGGTGAACAGCCGCTGTTCCGGTCTGAGGCAGCCTCGGCTGGTTTCAGAGAACCGCACGCATCAACAGACCACCATCTCCGAGCAGATCGCAATAACTGGAGAGATCAATAACACAAATGTAACTAGAACAAAGTCACATGTTTGAAAATTTAAAATTATACTGCTGAGCCATTCATGGGACAAAAGAATAAATAAATGCTTAGAACTGTTTGACAACACAGGTATGTATGTCGTGGTATATGAATGAAGCTAAAGCTGTGAAAAGGGGGAAATCCACTTGGATTAGAAAAGAAAAAGACTGGAAATTAACGAGAAAGTCGTTTAATGAAAGAGAAAAAGAACAGCTTGATTAAACCCAAGGAAACTCTCAGGAAGAAAACAAGTAAACGTAGAAATTAATGGAACAGAAAATAAACATACAATAAGGGAAGACAAACAAAGCCAATAGTTGATTCTCTGAGATGATTAATAAAATAGACAAAACTCTTTCAAAGTTAATTAAGAAAAAGAGAAGAAGGCACAAATAAATTATCCTAGAAATTAAAAAAAAGATGATGCAGAGATTAAATTGATGAGGGTATTATGAATAAAACATGTATGCCAATAAATTTAAAGTCCTCAATTAAATGAATAAAATGCTAGGAAAAAATATAACTTATCATAACTGATTTGAGAGGAAATAGTTCTGTAACCATTAAGGAAATTGAATCTGCGGTTAAACACCTTTTCACAAAGAAAGCAGTAGGACCAGATGATTTGAAAGTGGAGTTCTATCAAATATTCAAGGAACCAATAATTTCATCTTGCGCCAACTCTTACAGAGAAGGGAAAGGAAGGACCAGTCCCCAATTCGTGTTATGAAATTGTTTTCACTGTCGTGTCAAAACCAGATTAGCAACAACAAAGAAGAATGACAGCTCAGTCTCACTCGTGGGGGTCTCTGTTTCACATCGCACACAAAATGCAGCAAAGATTCTTAGCAGAATCAACTCAGTAACCTACAAAACGCGTAATACATCACGAAGAAGTTGGGTTTGCTCTAGGAACACGAGGTTGGTCTTCCAATGGAGAAATCCACCGATGGAATTCTCTACATTAACGAAATAAGAGAGAAAACCCCCATGATAATCTCAATACACGCAGATAACATGGAGTAAACTTCTACATCTCTTCATAAGACATATCCTCGCCAAATTTGAACCATGGAGAGATCTTTCTTAATCTGATAAAGGATACCTAAAAAATCCTACAGCAAAGGCCATATTTACACTTGAATGTTGAAAGCAATCTCTTTATGTCTAGAACAAGACGGCAGGAGGAGGGTGTACAAACAGCCAGGACTGAGGGGGTTATCAAACAGAAGGAAAAGAAGCGAAGCATAAACACGAGAAACGAAAGAATAAAATCATCTCTATTTGAAGATGGCATGATGGTCTACCTAAACCCCTCACTCCCCAGACCCACAAATAAATCAAGAGAATTAGTTAGAAGTTCATAAGAGCATAGAATCAAACTCAATGTACAAAAGTCAGTTGCACTTCTGTAAATCAACAAAAGCTCTTAGGAAATGTAGGCAAAAATCTATTTGCAGCAAAACATTTATAAAATTTCAAGCAGTCAATTTGATATCAAATATGGATCAGCCTTTTATGGAGGAAATTGTGAAACTCCATGGAAAGAAATTGAAATTACACAAATAAAGATATATATGTGGATGGGAGTGCAAGCCGGTGCAGCCACTCTGGAAAACAGGATGGAGGTTCCTCACAACAGTAAAAATAGAACTACCCTACAACCCAGCAATTGCACTACGGGGCATTTATCCACGGGATACAGGGGTGCTGTTTTGAAAGGACACACACACCCCCATGTTTATAGCAGCCCTATCGACAATAGCCAAAGTATGGCAAGAGCCCAAATGTCCATCGATGGATGAATGGATAAAGAAGATGTGGTATATGTATACAATGGAGTATTACTCGGCGATCAAAAAGAATGAAACCTTGCCATTTGCAACTACGTGGATGGAACTGGAGGGTATTATGCTAAGTGAAATTAGTAAGAGAAAGACAAAAATCATACGACTTCACTCATATGAAGACTTTAAGAGACAAAACAGATGAACATAAGGGTAGGGAAACAAAAACAATATAAAAACAGGGAGGGGCACAAAACAGAAGAGACGCATAAATATGGAGAACAAACTGAGGGTTGCTGGAGGGGTTGTGGGAGGGGGGATGGGCTAAATGGGTCAGGGGCACTAAGGAATCTACTCCTGAAATCATTGTTGCTCCATATGCTAACTAATTTGGATGTAAATTAAAAAGAATTAAAAATAAAATTAAAAAAAAAATCTGTAGACTTAAAAACAAAAAGATATATTCGTGGAGAGGAAGAGTCAGTACAGTAAAATGCAATTCTCCAAGCTGGTCTATAGATTCGGTGAATTTCCCATCAAAATACCAAGGGGATTCTTTTTTTTTAAGGCAACAACCTGATTCTAACACATATATGGAAGAGGAAAGGGCCAGGAAGAGTCAACACATTTTGGAAGAAGAAAACAAAAGGGGGAAGCTTGATCTTACAGACCGAAAAACTTACCTGAAGTTATAGAAGACCAACCAAGGTACTGGTGTAGGGACAGACAAACAGACCAGTGACACAGAACGGAAAGTCCAGGACATTATTCACATCACATGCAGACCCGATGTGTGATAGGGCAGACACTGAGAAACAGCGTAGAAAGGATTTAATTTGGTGATCTGGGACAACCACATTCCTGGATGGAAAAATGGGGGGGTCTCTATTTCACACCGCAGACAAAATTCAGTTCCGAGGGGGTCTCAGAAATACGTGGCAAAACACTAAACTCATGGGAGAATATCTTCATGACCTTTGGGGAGGTTTTATTAAACAAGACACAAGACATAAGGCAGAAGATAAAAAAACACAAGACAGAAACTGGGAAGTACGCTATTAAATTCGCAACTACCTATCACGAAGCAGTAGGGATTTCAGTCCTGTTGGCAGAGGGTGAACGGGTGTGGACAGCCCGATCTTCCTAGTGAAGTTGGGTATTTTCTTACCTCATGGTCTCCCACTTGCGTTCCTACTCACGTACTCTGGGCTTGCGCCGTCCGATGGGACTCTGTGACAGAAATGTTCTGTATCTGCCTCTCCAATATGGTAGCCACTAGCCACAAGTGGCCGATGAGCCCTTAAAATGCGGCTCATGTCACCCAGGAAGTGAATTTTAAATTTTATTCCACTGTAATCCGTTTAAACTTAAACAACCACTCCAGTGGTGGAGCTCTAACGTGGTGCCTCTGGAGATGTTCGGTGCCCTTTCACTCTAGAAAATGGTAATTGTTTGGGCAACGACTCCTTCAGAAGTACCCTGAAGGAGCCATGGTGGGATATTCGGACAATGCAATACCACAAGGGATTTGGGAGGAGTGAACCCCAGCAAGTGATCAGCATGAACAGACCTCAGAAACCCAATTAGAACGAACAGAGGCGAGAGAGAGAGAGAGAGACAGAGAGACCAAAAACCAGACTCTTAACTATAACGAACAAACTGACGGTTACCAGGGGGAAGGTGGGCGGGGGCGGGGTACTGAGGCTGCCGGTTATATTTTTACTTGGGGGAGATGGCGCATAGCTATTTTATTAGTAGTGGCATTTCATTAGACGATTACACACATGTTAGACCTTCTTTAGTATGTTGCTTTCTTAACTAACAAAGAATAGATGGGAAGAATCATCGTTCAAAAGTGTTCGCGAAAGTCAGAGGGTACCTAAATTCGCTTCTTACGTTTCTTCAGCATTTTGGGCTCTTATTCAATATATAAGTTAAATAATTGTGTTAATACGACCTAGAGGCAAGTATGAGCCCAGCTGAAATCATTCAGTGAGCTAATCCAATAAATATTCCTTGAGCACCTATTTGGGCAGCGCTCTTCCAAAAGGTAGGGATGTGTTTTGAATCAAGGTCATGCCATCAAGGGGCATACCTCCTTATGACCAAGAACATGTCATAAATAAATGACCGTGTATAATGTTAGTTGGGGTTAAGTGCCGTGGCGAGAGAGAAACCGGAGAAGGAGGCGTGGGGGTGACAATTTTAGGTCGGGCTGGCCAGGAGTTGCTTCTCTGGAAGGCTGAGAGTTCAGGAATGCCTTAAGCGGCACGAGAAAGGGAGGCCACATGGACACCTGTGTCACCGGCAGAGGGAGCCCCACACGCCCGGACCCGAAGCAGATGCGTGTCTGGGGTGCTGGAGGGCCCGTGGGCACCCGTGTCCCTGGGGGGGGGGGGACACAGGGTTGCTGCATTTAGTTTTAGAGCTAAGATACGAGAGCGACAGTCACACATAGTACGAGCTCTGCCACATTTTTACTTTTATTAGAAGAGGTTGGGATACCTGGGTGGCTCAGCAGGTTGAGCGTCGCGTTCTTGACTTCGGCTCAGGTCATTATCTCCTGGTTCGTGGGTTCGAGCCCCTCGTTGGGCTCTGCGATGACAGTACAGAGCCCACTTGGGATTCTCTCTCTCTCCCTCTGCTCCCCCCGCCCCTGCTTTCTCTCTCTCTCTCAAAATAAATAAATAAACTTAAAAAAATAAAAGAGGTTTTACACTTGGTTCATAAGCTCACCTACCGGCTCCCCATCAAATCTTTGTGCGTTTTCTCATTGGATCCCTCCAGTGATGGGAAACTCACTCCCCGCCTTCTGAGGAAGGCAGTTCCGTTGGGAGAAAGAGCTTCTTGACATTGAAACTCACGTGTGCCTCTTCGTAGGCTGAACCTTTCACTCCGGGCTGAGCCCCTTGGGATCACGCACCCCCAGGCTCTGCGAACCGTGTCGGATTTGACTTTCGGTTTGGAGCCACAAACTTGTCTTCCCAATTTGGACCCAGCAGATGAGGCTTTAAGGGTTGAATTCATGGATGTTTTTTTTTAAAACTGTGGATTTCACAGAGGCGTCTGGATTTCTGGCCTGTGAAGGCCCCAGGTAGCTGTTTGGATGAGGCATGCCCCCTCCAGGGACAGGTTTCATCCTACTCACCTATATTTTCATGTACCATATTCATGACCACCCGGCCCCGGGAAGCCTCTGAGTTCGAGACCCCTGGATCCACATTTATGGTGGATCTTTACCCGTTGTTTTCTACCCCCCAACACTTCTCTTGCCCGACGTAAACATCTTCCTGCCCGTGGGGCCCTAAGTAGCCAGTTCTGGGTTGTTCAAGCCGAGCCACCACCTGGGCTGAAGGACAGCGGCCCCTCAGGGGGGGTCACTGGCAGGGGCTCACCCATCTCTGGGATTCTGTGGAGGTTCCTGGGCAGGAAGCCTGCTGTGGTCACCCCAACATCTAGCTAGATTCCCCTCTAGGCGAGCAGAAAAATTTCCAAAAGGATGCTTTGTGCTGATTGAGGGGGTCTAGCCCGGGTGCGGGGCAGCGGGGGCTAGGGGCACGCAGCCGTCAAGGGCATTCCTTGACCTGGGAATTATGCGGGTTTCCTTGAAGTCGGGGAATTCCGACAGAACTTGCAGGTTCCAGCTGAAACGCACAGGCGAGCAAGTTTGGGCCCCGGGAGACAACGGGTGTCAGTGAAGCTCACTTCGTTCCTGACTCGGCTGTGAACTCTTCTAGTTGGGAAAAGGCTCGGGGTGGCCCTGGTGCACAGGTGAGGACACATGAGAAGGCACAGTTTCCCTGGTTTACCTTTCCAGGAGTTTTCGGGAACAGAAATCCACGCGATGGCGAAAAGTTCATTTTGGGGAATTAATTGGTCGTTTTTCTTTCTTGCTAGTTGTTGCTAACTGAGCACTCGCGTACCTTGGTGGCAGCCTTGTGGTCGTGACGCCAGACCCTGACGGTGAGGGCGGGGGCGTCCCAAGGGCCCGTCTCGACACCCTCAGAAGTTCTCGAGACGAGTCGGTTCAAGGCGGCTCCCGCCGGGGTCACACACAGGAACAGCTGGGGGACCGAGCTGTGCCACGTTCAGAACATGGGACTTGTCAGAAGCGAAAAACATCTTCCAGTTCCACTGAAGTTAATAAGTCAAGTTAAATCATCCACATATGTGGAAACAGAAGATTTTCAAAGCAGCGCCTTCATTATAAAAAACGTGTTAAAATTAGTAACTATTTTATATCTTGCCTATTTTCCCCATCCAACCTAGTTTTTTTTTTTTTTTTCTTTTTAACATCCAAATATAGTTTTGCAGGATTAAGGTAGGAGCGAGAGATGCACGGAGTCACAAACCCGAGAGATGAAATCAGGGTTTAGTTCCCACCCTCGGGGTAGCGGGGCGGGGGTGGGGGGGGGGGCTGGCAACTCTGACCAGCCAGTTTTAGGGAGTGTGGCCCCACTCCGAGGTCTCTCTTCCTGCTCCCCCCTCCCCCATCTCAGAAAGGGTTTTCTCCTTCCCTGTTTCTCCTCCCCGGGGCTCTCCCGAGGATGTTTCTGGTACCTTCTCTGGAGGTGGGCTTTGGCCCCTGGGAGAGAAGTAGGCTGTCTGTCCACCTTGGTAGGAGGAATCAATGCACACAGCTCCTCGCCGCATCGTGAGGTCAGCTCGGGCAGCGGCCTCTCCCCCCCCACGTGATTTCGCAGACGCAGGCAGCCTTGGCGACACGGGCTCAAAAGTCCCACTTGGAACCTCTGCCATCAAGGCGCCCTCTAGGCGTGCTGCCTCTTGGGACCGACACCTGATTCCCTTTGGGAGGAATGCCCTCCCCGCCCCCGCCCCCCCAGCCACTGTAGGTGGTCTTGTGGGACTGTCACCCGCTCCTCCCGCCCGCGTGTGACCCAGGTGGAGCCACATTCCGGGCCGGCCTGAGGCTCAGCACCCATGCCCCGGACCCCGCTCACCGTGCCAGCTCGTTTCAGAGCCCTCTGGTCTCCCTCCCGGCTTTTGCCGGTCAGCCTGTCGTTCCCCGCGCGTGTCTCCCCTGCGCTCATGCTGTGCACCCGCTTGTGAATCCTTCACCTGCTTCCCCAGCTGGCATCAGCGCTCCCAACCTGGAAAAACGCAGCCTGTGGTCATGATGCTAACAACGCTTTCCCTGTTGTTTGTCTGGCGTTTCACGGCCACATATCCTCACCTACACATTCAGTAGTGTGTCGTGTGTCCCTGAGTGGAGAATAGGACAGGGAAGAGTGCTAACACTGAATGGCAGTCAAAGGGCAGTGAGAACATCCGTGGGGACTTGAGGCAAGTTAGGAAAAGGTGCTCCTTGAGGCAGATTTGGTCACAGGCTGGGGTGCCTTGTTTACAAACAGAGCCCCTGCTGGGTTCTAGCCACCCTCCTGCTGGTCGGCTCGGTTTATTTTTGCAGTGCACAACCTGACCAACTGTACATGGTGGGCCTGAGTAACATAAGTAGTTTAAAATGGAAGAGGATAAAAGTCCAACACAGTGTTTTGGTTTTTTTTTTTTGGTGTGAACACTGGTGTTTATGTTTGTAGCTTTTCATCACACATCCAGCACTTTTAAGTCAATTGTTGTTTTTTGTTATGAAAGTAATATACACTCTTTATGGTAAATTTGTAAAACACAGGAAACAATAAACCTATCTCTAAGGCTTGACTTCTATTTTAGTAGATTTTTACTTTTATTTTTCTACTGTTTATCACATATATTCATAGCTATTATTTCATTTTATTGTCACAGAAAACATATCAGGTAATCTATTCAGAAATGATCATGCGCCTTTTGGAGCGTGTCAAATAAGAATGTGGGAAGTTGGGGGGCGTCTGGGTGGCTCAGTCGGCTGAGCGTCCGATGTCGGCTCAGGTCGTGATCTCACAGTTTGTGGGTTCGAGCCCCGCGTCGGGCTCTGTGTTGACATCTCAGAGCCTGGAACGTGCTTCGGATCCCGTGTCTCCCTCTCTCTGCCCCTCCCTCCCCCACACACACACTCTGTCTCTTTCTCTCAAAAACAAGTAAACATTTAAAAAAAAAACTAAAACAAAAGAATATGGGAAGCAGAAAACTGACTGGCAGGACACTGGCATCGGAGAAGACGGCTCCGAGGAGGCAAAACTCCTCTAATGAAGAGGTCTGCGCCCTGTCCCCCGACTCCCCGGTTGTCACCGGAGAGCTTTGTGGCCACACGTCCAGGGGACGAAGCCTCTGCGGCCCTCCTCCCCGTGCCCGGGTGGACCCAGAGGTAGAAGTGGGGTTTGCAATCACTCTGCACACATTCACGGACCGGGGGTAAGCGACAGTCCTTCCAAACCGCTTGGGCCGGGGGCAGGGGGCCTTGGACGCACGCGAGCGGGGGTCGCGCCCGATCTTGTTTTTGAGGGTTCACCACGTCCCTGGTGCCAGGTGAGTGCTTGGGGCTCAGTCTCTCATTTGGTCTCCAAGGCCACCCGGGGAGGGGCAGTGTCTGTGTCTGTGCCCGTTTGGCAAATGGAGACGAAGGCTGGGGGGGCGGGGACGGAGCTCCGGGAAACAGCTCTAGGTGGCTGGCGAAGGCGCCGGGAATCGGGGTCTCCTGTGCTCCTGCAGCTGCTTCCAGAGCGGGATCGAACACACCGTGGAGAGTCTCAGATCCTGCCTGACAACAGAGAGCACTAAGCAGAGAGCAGGGGAGGGGCGGAGACAGAGGGAGAGAGAGAGAACCCCAAGCAGGCTCCGCGCCGTCAGCACAGAGCCCGGGGTGAGGCTCGAGCCCGCGAACGGGGAGATCACGCCCTGAGCCGAAATCAAGAGCCGCGTGCTTAACGGTCGGGGCCACCCGGGCGCCCCTCCGTTCCCCCGGGTCTTGTGCTGTGGATCTGACAGGTCCCTCTAGCTTCTCACTTACCACGGCGTGGCCCCGGGAGGCCATGGCTTAGTGTGGCAGGGTCCCTATGGCCAGCTCTCTCTCGCCTGGACGTGATATAAATGAGAGAAAAAAAAAATCTGTTTACAATGAAAATAAGCCTCCCATTTGCTCTGCCCATTTCAGCCTAAATAGGTCGAAACGATTTTATGATATGTTTGGAAACTCACGCCGATAGGTGATGTGTTCCCAAGAACTGCTTTCTAAAGAAGGGCGGGGAACTCATCCGCAGGTGCTGTAAGGCCAGACCCAATGTTATTTCTAAATCTCTAACCCAAACGGTTTTTACGGAAGGTCCCCAAAGGACCTGATTTGCCCAAATGTAAGGAAGCGCGGGATAGGATTTAATCCACGGTTCCCCGTGAACATGCTGTTGCCCTGTGAAAATGAGCGCGTGTTTGGGGTGCCCGGGGCGGGGGGAGCTCCGTCGGCTAAACGTCAGACTCCCGACTTCGGCTCAGGTCGTGAGCTCAGGATTCCCGGGATCGAGCCCCGCGTCGGGCTCCCCGCGGACGGCACCGAGCCTGCTTGGGATTCTGTGTCTCCCTCTCTTTCTGCCCCTCCCTGCCTCCCGCGCGCTCTCTCCCTCAAAATAAGATAAGTAAACATTAAGAAGGAAAAGGAAATGACCACAAGGTTGGCACTGCACCGAGTGCCAGGCAGCTGGGGATCCACCACTAAGCTGCGGGACGAGGTTTAAAAGCCGGTGTTTCTGCCGGCTTTCTTACCTCAAAATGAACCACAAACATCCCCCTGACCCTGCATCCCCTTCAGCTACGGCCTTACTTTCTCTCCTCCTTTCCACAGCTAGGTGTCTGGGAGGCTTGTCAGCGCTGTGGCCTTCCCCCTACCTTTGCTGCACCCTGGCGTCCTCTGGGCTTGTTTCCTTAAAGTCCCCTCTTTGAGTTTATTTTTTTACGTAAAAAAACTTTTTTTGACGTTGATTCGTTTTTGAGAGACAGGGAGAGACAGAGCCTGAGCGGGGCAGGGGCAGAGGGGGAGACACGGAATCCGAAGCAGGTTCCAGGCTCCGAGATGTCGGCACCGAGCCCGACGCGGGGCTCGAACCCACGAGCCGGGAGATCGTGACCTGAGCCGAAGTCGGACGCTGCATCGACTGAACACCCCCCCCCGGGCGCCCCCTCCCCCGGGATGCAATTTAGAGGAGGGGGTCAGCTTGGGGGCGGCTGTGCTGGTCCCCAACAGTACCGGGGGCCACCGCTCTTCCTCAGTGAGAGAATCCGTGTTGGAATCCATTTGGACGCCGTCTCCACCGAGGACTCAGCTGGCACACAGTGTGGCCATCCTGGGGAGGGCCAGCTCCTGCCCCGGAAAGGCCAGCAGTCCTCCCAGAGAGACGAGGGCCGAGGGGCGGTGCCACAGGGGCAGCGATCGCAGAGAGCGGGGGCCTCCCCTGCTGGCCCCACTAGCAGTTTTCTCTGGACCCCGGCTTTCTTCAAAAGGGAATAAGCACGACCACTGTACCACACCCTATAGCAGAGGGCCCGGCCCATGGTTGATGGGCAAGAGGTCGTTAAGGATTTTTTATCAGCGTAACAAACCAGAGTAAAACACCGTGGCCGTCGGGGGCGGCCTGGGTGGCTCAGTCGGCCGAGCATCCGACTTCGGCTCAGGTCACGATCTTAACACGCGGTGAGTTCGAGCCTCCCATCCCCTGTTCTCTCTGCCCCTCCCTCTCCCTCTCTCTCTCTCTCCCTCATAAACATTTAAAAAAAGACACAAATAAAAGTCTGAAAACGCAGCGCCCGTCACGAAGCGGCCCGTTAACAGGGGTCCTCGCAGACCTTGTCCCGCTCTTCTGCTCGCGGATTGTGGCGGGCGCGGGAGGCCGGCCTGCTCCAGCCCAGGGCACACGGAGGCTGGGCTTGCAAAGCAGGAGGCCAGCTTATTAACCTGCCGTTGTGATTCCAATTATCCAGCGGAATTTATTTATGCATTCGCGACACCGGGTGCCCTGTCTTTGCCAGGCACCAAATTGCCGTCCACGCCGGGGGATAGACTTGGCCAGGAAACCCGACCCCCCCGTGCTCTTCAGAGGACACCCTGTTCCGGGTGTTCGCCTGGACTCCGGAATCCCAATTAGACAGCAGACGTGAGTTTCCAAAGGAGCATTCTCGGCTCACTGTCGGTTGAGCCCCCAGAGGTTCCGTGGCTCCTTTCCAGCTCTTTCTCCCTTGGAAACGTCATGAGTCACAACGCTAACGTTTTCTCTCAAGCAGTTTCTTCAAGACAACTGTCCGTTTAAACGGCTCGGCGCGATTTGCCAGGTGTTTCTGCATCTGTGCATTGCGGGCAGGACGGAAATTTCTATTTACCATTTATTTGCTCCGTGAAAAAGTAATTGAAAGCCCACTGTGGGCTAGCTCTTGCCCAAAGCTGCTTAAATGTTCCAGTCGTCCACGGCAGGCACTGAGGCGATCGTGCTTTTTGTCCGTCTGTCTGCAAGCTGGAGTGGAGCCTCCTGGAGAGTGGAGGAGAGTCCAGCGGGAAGAGCCCAACGGCGGGGAGGCAGAACCTTCTGGAGGCTTGCAACTTACGTGTCTGGCCCCTGGGCTGGGGTGACAGGAAGGCTGGGCTCGGCTGGGACGGTCGAGCCGCGCCACCTACCCCTGGCCCCTTCGTGGGACTCGGGCTGCTCACAGAACTGTGGTCTCAGAAGCAGCCCAGGCTGGAAGCGGGAGGATTCCGGGGAACCGAAGGGCCGAAGCTGAATGGCCTTTTTCTGACGCAGCCTCTGCAATCGAGGCGGGCGGGGGCGGCAGGCAGAACGCCGGAAGATTCGGCCATGGGTACAACTGGTCTCAAACTCAGGGTCTTTCACTTAGTAGGTGTGTGGGCCTAGAAGCACGATTTTATCTCTTCGAGTCTGCGTCTCATCATCTGCAAAACGCACAGAAGTTGTGGCCTGGTGGCAGTGGGTGAAATGAGGCTTGCAGAAAGCTAACAGCGTCTGGCACAGAGTAGGTGCTCAAGAAATAGGAAAATCCGCGTTAACCGTTTCTGTTATCGCCAGGGCTTCCGGTGGGCTGTGGGTGGTCAAGCTCTCGGGGGGCTCAGAGTCACCGGAGCTCTGACTGTGCAAGAGGCAGCCTCACCCCCGCATCGTTCAAGGGTCAACTGTATTAATAACGAAACTGAAAATGCCCACTGAATAATGAGGAGGAGGGCTAATTTTGCTGTTTTCCTTCTCAGTATTGTTACGATTTACTGGTACGGAGTAAACCTAAGACGTCTGCACTCTGTGCTTTCTTCCTCCCTGGTTCTAGCTCCCCATGGGGCCCGCGCTTCTGGGTCTAATTACCCCCCTCGTCCCCGTCTCTGTGGTCCTGGGGAGTAGAGAATATTCAGCCCCCTCATTCGCCAGCTTCAGGTTACTTCGGGCTCCCTCTGGTTATAGTGTCTGGGGCTCTTCTGTCATCTGTAAAGGCAATTCAGTGCCCCTGAGCCCCGGGGGACAGCGGGGCTCAGACAGCAGGTAATGAAGAGGGGTGGGACAGTGGGTAACAACAAGGTGTCTCCCCCCTTTCTTCTTCTGCTCCCACCTTCTTAATCCCTCGTTCCTCTTTTCTCTTTTGCAAACATGGGACAATCTTTTTTTTTTTTTTTTTTTTTTAATGTGTGTTTATTTCTTTGGAGAGAGAACACAGGAGCGGGGGAGGGGCAGAGAGGGAGGGAGAGAATCCCAGGCAGGCTCCATGCTGCCAGCATAGAGCCTGATGTGGGGCTCGATCCCACGGACCCTGAGATCAGGACCTGAGCTGAAATCAAGAGCCAGATGCTTAACCGACTGAGCCACCCGGGCGCCCCCAAACGTGGGACAATCTTATACGTGATCCTCTGTAACTGGGTGTTTCCGTAACAAGGCTTCGGGTCAGAACACATAACTCTGACCCATGAAGTTCGACTTCATTTTAATAGTAGCTGCATAACAGCCCAGGTCGTGGTGCCCCCCTGGCACATCTATCCATTTCTCTGTTGACGGACATCCTATCGCGGACAGAGTTTTTGGGGTTTTGCCACAACCCCAGTTCTGCATTAACCATACATTTACGCACGTGTATCCATGTAAGTTCCTTCTTTCCTTGCTGTAGGATGTATATCCAGAGGTGCAACTCATACGTGTATTTTAAAACTTCATAAATGTCACCAGATCCCCTTCCCCAAAGGCTCTAGCAGTTACCCTCTCGTTAACCACTGATTTCTGCTCATTGTTCCTTACCCAGAGGCCTCTGCGCTTACATTTGGGTAGCTACTCCCAGGTTTGGCACTCGAAACGGCTAGTAGGCGAGGCAAGGATTTGGAGAGCGAAGAGAAAGACATCAAAAGTGACGCCCAGATTTGCTGGTCGAAACGGGTTTTTATCCTGTATGGGTTTGTTCTTTATTTTCCCCCTGCATTCTACAAAAGCAAATCAAAAACTTAAAAAAAAATGGCCTTGTCTCTACAGAAATTCCGTCCTTTAATCTGTTAGTCCAAGTGAGCGTCCTTGATATATTTTATAATAAGGCTCTTGAGAGGCTAATTGCGTTGTATTTATAGCCTATACATGTGGCTTCCACTTTAGATGAGGACTTTCTTTGGTAATGTACTAATAACCACAGGATCCAAGAGGCTCACCTGAGACTAATGCAGAAAAATTCAAAGCCAGGCTTGCGGGGGACCCCATAAAGGCACTGAATGGAACACACAGATCACCAGCAAGGCTAGAGAAGCCCACAGCGAAGCTGCCTGTTTTATTTGATTGTTGCGCCTTCGTGCTTTTCCACAAATCTGCGCCGAAGCTAAGCTTTGTGTTGACCGTCCCGAGCTCCCACTGTTCAAATATCTAAATGTGTCTCGAGGGCCCGACCACCTGCCCTTGGCTTCCGGTCCACTCTCCTCCAGTGCCCCACGGCAGACCGCTGCTCACTTCTGACCATGGCCGTTCCCTTAAGAGTTCACCGAATGAAATAGCTGGCCTGCCTCTCTTTCTTTCCCCCACCCACCCCCTTCATATCCCCATTGAATTTTCCAGTTAACACTGGCCCGTTCCCAGTCCCTGTGAATCGCTCTGGCTATGCATCATTTCTTCCCTTAAGTAGTTGATTTCAAATGATGAGACTGGTAATGACGGACGGAACACGCTGTGGGCATCTGTGTCCTAAGCACTAGGCTGGACATGTACACACGGTAATTCTGGCAGGAGGAATAATACTCTATTTGAGAAGCTCAGAGAGGTTTAGCGACTTGCCCCAAATACACAGGTAGTAAGCGGCACCGGTAGGCTTCGACGTTGACATCGACACTGCCCATCAGAGAGTCCCGCTTCCTGGGGGATGCCCTGCTCACACCGGATGGTACTGGTTGATGGCCCCTGTCAAAGCCACGGATCATCTCTGCCTTCACTTAGGTCTTTATTCTTAATGACCTGATATGGTGAACCTGATATGGTCAACACCTACGGTGTGCTAGGCGCTGGGTCAGGTGCCTTCACAGACCCGGTTGCCGACCATCTTAGGGGGTTTCTGGAAGACGGGGACCTCACTCTGTGCATTTGAGCCTCTGCAGTTCCCGACCCAGTGCTGGGGTGTGGCTCCAGCTCCCTCCGGTCATTTCTTCCCTTTACCGTAAGTATTTTGAGGACAGGGGGCTGCTCGTTGCTTTCTTATGTTTTTCTTCATATTACTTTGGTCGCTTTGCTTGTATTTTCTTATATTTCCCTTCCCCCCCATGCCTAAGACAGAGCTGGGCCTCTACTGTAACTAGTCCAGGACCTGTCGAGTATGTCTCATGTGTGAGGGACAGCACGGGCTATCGTTGTGGAAGTGAAAGAAGGAAGCCTTAATTTTCGAATGAATTCTTGGGTATCTCCTTTCTAAAATAATGTGTATTTGTGGAGAGATATTTCCCATTTGGAGCAACCAAAGGCAACATTTGGTGTTCTAGGACAGCATTACTAGGACGCGGGTCTCGTGTCTCCAAGGAAGCACGGAAATTTTGATTTCAGATCACATGGTTCCATATTCGAAACTGGGCGAAGGTTGGATCTGAATTTCTTTCCGTGAACGAGCGCCTGGTCTTAGCCTTACAACCAAATAGAGAGCCTAAATGAATCACTTAAGTTCTACCTGTCAAAATGGTGTTCCATTGACGGGCAAGATTATATCATACTTTTCTTTCGACTTTCGTGTACGTCTGCAAACTTTGAGGAAAAGCATCTAAATGCTGTGTACTTTGACCATCTGCAGGGTGACAAGTCATGTGTTTGAAAGTAGACGCAACACCTCATTTCTTGCTCCATTCTGTGGAGGCACAAGTAATTTCTTGAGCAAGATTCCACACAGGTTTCTAGATGATGGTTGAACTCAGCAGACGGCTTATTATCTCAGTATTTTCAGAGAACTTTGAAAATTAAAAGTGACCACAATATGGGCAAAGTATTTGAACAGACACTTCACAAAGGTATACGAGTGGCCAATAAGCAAATGAAAAAGTGCTGAACATCATTAGTCAGCAGGTAAATGAGATTAAAACCACGATGAGATCCCCTGCATGCTGATTAGAATCTTCAGGGGAAAAGACTGATAACTACCAGGGATTCTCAAGAATGAGGACCAATTAAAATCTCTTCTCTTTCTGGTGGGAGTGTAGAATGAAACTACCACTTTGGGGGAAAAGAAAGTCTAATAGTTTCCTCTGAAAGTAAATACTCATCATCCTTATAACGCAACCATTTTACGCTTGGATATTTACTCAGGAAGAATAAGAAGGTTAACTCTGCGGAAAGATCTATACAAGAAAACTCACTCGTGGTTGCAGCTTTATTCATCATAACCCCAAAATGGAAGCATCCCACACGTCCACCAACAGGAAAAGGAATAAACAAAGTTTGGTAGATTTATGCAATAATAAGACATAAAAAGAAAGAAGGAGCTACTGAAAAAAAAAAAAAAAGGCCACATCTCAGAAAGAGTAAGCTGCGTGAACTCAGTGATAGCACATGCCGTCTAGTTCATTTATGTGAAGTTCCAGAATAGACGAAACTAACGTATGATGGGAAACTTCTGAACAGTGACTTTTCTAGGGGATTGAAGAAGGAGAAGCTTTCTGGGGACATGGTAATTAATGGTCGATAGCTTGATAAGAGTGTGGGTTTAACAGGCGAAGACATAGTGAAAATTTTATAGAGGGTACACTTAAGACTGTCTTATTCCCCCCAACTATCACTTCCAGCCAAGAGGGAATGACAAGGGCCAGGTTTTCCCTCACGTCTGAAATAAGCAATAAATGGACAAGATCTGTAACAAGAAGAGGTTGGCAGAAAATGGACATCAGGCATTAAAGGGGGAACAAAGGAAAACAGTGAGGGGGAACCTTAGATTGCCCCGGCTTACTGCCTGTGAGTTTCCTGCCTGAGCAACAGGGAAGGGAAATCCAGGCCACTCCTGCAAATCCCTGAGGTTAAGGAGACAAAGCTGAGGGAGTGGGGAGACCCAGGCAGTCAGAATTTTCAGAACAGAGTACTGGAGAGGGGAGGGAGCCGTAGAAGGTAAACTGTAAACGAGGTTCCTCTCGAGTACTGGAGTGAATAATGACCAGCACATATGTGCAAGAGAATTCCTTGAGGCTGGGAAAAGAGTCACTTGACTAGAGGAGAAGTAATAGCTTTTGGGGTTCACACAGGGCTGGGAATAGTGCCTGCTTCCCCTAGCCAGACTGAAAAACCTCATGGATTACAGCGCTCTGTGGAGTACGCAGAAGGGTCCTGTCTTGGCCGTGGAGAACAGCACCCAGCACTGCTCTGGTCCCACAGTACAAATCTGAAAAGCATCGGACTCTGCTGAAGTAACTTAACTGCACCCCAGGACAGAGCTCAAGATATTTGAAGGGATCAGGAATCCTGCTCTTTTTTTTTTTTTTTAATTTTTTAATGTTTTATTTATTTTTGAGAGAAAGAGAGAGAGAGACTACACGTGGGGGAGGGGCAGAGAGAGAGGGAGACACAGAATCCGAAGCAGGCTCCAGGCTCTGAGCTGTCAGCACAGAGCCCGACGCAGGGCTTGAACTCACAGACTGCGAGATCATGACCTGAGCCGAAGCTGGATGCTCAACCGACTGAGCCACCCAGATGCCCCCAGAACTTAAGAATATTTACAGGAGTACAGAAATATCCAGGATCAAAAAGAAAGAAAAGGTAAAATTCACAATGTATGGCATCTGATCGAAGATTACCAGGGATGAAGAGAGGCAGGGATATACCCCCTGTTAGGAGGAGGGAAGTAAAAACGGAAACTGACCAATAATTGAGGCAAACGCCAGAACTAGCAGAAAGGATATTAAAAGAATGACTATCACTACATTCCATATGTCCACAGAGTTCAGAAGAGACACGGGAGGTATAAAAAGACCCAAACTGACTTTCTAGAGATGAAAGACAAAAATTGCAGTATGTGAAATAAAAAAACCACGCTGGATGGGACTGATGGATGGGATTCAATATCTACATTGAAGAAAAAAATTAGTAAACTTGAAAACACAGCAATAGAAACTGTTCGAAATGAGACAGAGAGAGAAGAGGAAATTTACAAATGATATTAGCAGAGCGTCAGTGAGCCTGGGAGAGCTTCAGGCAGCCTAGTGTATGGGTGATATATGGGCTCTCAAAGCAGGGTAGACCGAGGTGGGAACAGAAAACTATCTGAAAAAAATAATGGTCACAAATTTTCCAACTTTGTTGAAAACTATAAACCTATACGTAAAGAATCGTCTGTGAACCCCGAGCACAAGAGACGTGAAGACAAACACGCCCAGGGGCACTATAAACAAATGGTTCGAAGCCAGTGATTAAGAGAAAATACTAAAAGCTTCCAGAGAAGCACAACGCAAACTAAGGAACGAAAATAAAGACAGCAATACATTTCTCAAAAATAATTCAAGTGAGAAAAATGCACAGCAACATCTTTAAAAGCACCAAATGGAAAAACAAATCAATCTAGAATTCTGTACCCAGTGAAAATGTCTTTCAGAAATAAGGGGGGATAAAGACGTCTTCGGTCACACAAAAGCAGAAAGGAATTCTCCTCAGTGGATCTGCACTAGAGAAAAAATGTTAAAGAAAATCCTCTAGGCAGAAGAAAATGACACCTGGTGGGAATCTGGAACCACACAAGGGTCAGAAACGGTGGGTGTTTATATTTATTTATGCCTTTTAAAAATGGACGAATCAAAAATATTAAGGATGTAGTGTGGTGTTTGTAACACATATAAAATAAAAATGTATGACAATGCACACATTTATGACATACACCAATGTGTGTGCACCATGCATGCCATGGAAATATACTCTTGTAAGGTTCTAATGCTATAGAGTGTAATATTGCTTGAAGGTAGACCATAATAAGTGAACCCCAAAGCAACCATTAACACAAAAAATCAAAGAGGTGTAGCTAACAGACCAACGAGCAGACTAAATGAGATATTTAAAAACTTTAATGATACTCAAAAGAAGGCAGAAAAAGAAACAAAGAAGGACAAAATGAAACATAAATAGCGATGTTACAGACTGAAACCTACCTAACTATATCACTACTTACACTGTTGGTCGAAATGTAAACGGTCCGAATATCCCACTGGAAGGCTGCTTCTTCCTAACGATTTGCTCATTCCCAAATTGATCTACATCAAAATCTTAGCAAGGCCTATTTGCACAAATTGATAAGCTGATCCTAAAATTCACACGGAAAGGACCTAGAAGAGCCAAAGAAACTTTGTAGACTACTGGTAAATTCGGCTGGCTATCACGACCTCGCTTCAACAGTTAACCTTAAAGCTACAGTAATGATGATAAACCGGGAGATCCGTGGTGCGGAGTAGAATCCAGAAAGTTTGATCTTCCCCACAGATGGTGTTGGAACTGGAGAGCCACACCCACACAAAGTGAACTCAGACTGGGCTGCAGAACATAGCATTGCATTTAGTAAAACCTAAAACTTGGTGAAATTTATAGAAGAAAACGTGTGACCTTGGATTAAAGCAAAGATGTCATAGAAACAATAACAAAAGCATGATTCATTACAGCACAAACTGGTAGAGTAGTCCAATTCCAAATCCAAACCTTAAAAAAAAAAGAAAAGAAACTATTAAGACAATGAAAAGTTTCTCCCCTATCCAGGAGAAACGACATGCAAATCATCTGAAGGATAGTCTAAGGGTCTGTACGCAGAATATGTAAAGAACTCTCAACATTCAATAATAAAAAAGCACACAATCTAGAAAAAAAAAACCACAAACAGATGTGAACAGACACTTTGCCAAAAAAGATACACAGATAGCCAATAAACACACGAAAGGATTCTGGACGTTAGTGGGGCACTTGGGTGGCTCAGTCGGTTAAGTGCTCGACTTCGGCTCAGGTCATGATCTCCTGGCTCATGAGTTCGAGCTCTGCGTCGGGCTCTGTGCTGACAGCCCAGAGCCTGGAGCCTGTTTCAGATTCTGTGTCTCCCTCTCTCTCTCTCTGCCCTTCCCCCGCTCACACAGTCTCTCTCTCTCTCTCGAAAATAAATAAACATTAAAAAAATTTAATAAAAAATAGCTACAGTGTAGGGAACAGATAAGAATTAAATGCCTTCAAGGTTGTGGAGCAACCAGGACCCTCAGCCTTCTCTGGTAGGTACGACCGCTTAGAAGAACAGTTCGGTAAGTTCTTAAAAAGCTAATCACGTGACCCAGACACTCCACTTCTAGTCATTTGCCCAAGAGAAAAAGGACCACACGAGCCTATAAAAAGACTTGTCCAGAAAGACTTGTCACCACCGTCTTACTTTCAATCCCCCCAAATTGGAAATAACCCCAATGTCCATCAACAGGTGAAAAGCTGTGCTATATGCATGCAATGGAATCCAGCAATAAAACGAGTAAAGTATTTGGACGAATTTCAAAATAATTATGCTGAGTAAAAAAAAAAAAAAAAAAAAAAAGCCAAGCAAAACAAAATTACATACCATATGATTCCATTTATATAACGTTCTAGACAACTACTCCAGCGGCAGAAAACAGATCTGTGGCGGTTCAGGCGGCCCGGGAGGAAGAGTTTATAAAGGACCGTAAGGAAGCTTTTCGGGGTGATGGATGCGATCACTGTCTTGGTGGTGAAAGATCGTCTTCCTGTGGTTTCTTTTCATCAGTGTTTGATCTACAGCAATGCTAGAGAAGTTTCTCTCTGATTCACTGGTGACGAAACGTTTACACGCTTCGCACTGGGCATAGCTGTTTGCCCTTGGAAGGCAAGGGCAACGACCTGGCTGGGGGGACGGGGGACCGCTGCGCTCATCACCGCTGCTTCTCTCTGCCTGCATCTCACGCCCATGACGTCGCTTGGAGGCTGCACTCCTCTGCTGGGGCCATCAGAGCCCCAGAGATGGGGCGTTTCAACCACAGCAGTGTTTGCTTACAGTTCTGGAGTCTGGAAGTCCGAGATCGGGTCGCCCGCGGGCTCGGTTTCTCCTCCGGAGTCCCCTCTCCTTGGCTTCCGGGTGGTCCCTCCCGCTTGCGTTTCACACGATCGTCCCTCTGTCTGCGAAAGCCCCTGGTGTCCCTCTGTGGGTCCTAATCTTCTTGCTTAGAAGGACAGCAGTCAGATGGAATTAACACCCACCTAGTGGCTTCATTTTAACTCAGTGACCTCTTTAAAGGACTTGTGTCCAAATACAGTCGCATTCTGGGGGTGCAGGGGGGGTAAGGCTCCAGTGGATTCATTTCGGGGGGGCACAATTCAGTGCACGCCATGATTATGAAAGGGATGACGTACATACTTGCATTGGCTCTGTGACCCTTACAGATGCCTACGGTCCCATAAGCGGCATATCTGATTGGCACCCGTGTGGCCTTGTCCAGAAGAGTGGACCTGTCCCAGCACTCCCCTCTCGCTGCACCTCTAGGCCGCCATCAGATGTCATCTGCAATGTCCCAGTGGCCTCCAGCTCAACTTCCGGAACCCTCTGATTTGTTCTCCACACAGCAGGCTTTGAAACACGTAGGTGTGGTCACGCCTACGCGGCCACGGTCGGCTTCGCGTCAGCCTTTAATGGACCCCAAACTCCAGTTGGGCTTAACAGTGTCCCTGCTCACGTTTCCAGCCTCATCTGATAGCACAGCCCCCCCCCCTGTTACCTGTGCCCCAGCCACACCGGCTGCCTGGGCGGCCCACGCTGTCCCCAAGCCTCCTCTTCCCCTAGGACCTTCTGCGCGCTGCCTCTCTTGCCTGGACCCCCGGTACTCCTCTCCTCTACCTGATCCGTCCAGCGTGAGGGTCACCTCCCCTGATGATGATATTCCGCGACCACCGCCATCCCACAGCAGACCAGGTCAGGACCTCCAGGTATATTCTTTCATTATATATTGTGCTTTTACTTATGCCGCGTTTTCAGGGCTGCTATTAATTCTGTAGCGATGGTGTTTTAGAACCTGTCTCTTCGCCTGTATCGCACATGCCATGAAAGCAGGGAAAGCGTTCAACGTGTTCATTTTCGTTGCCCCAACGGCAGCCAATGCATCACACATACTAGGTTCTCAATAAATGTTTGTTGAATGAATGAACGAAGCCACGGAAACCTTTAAATCAACTGACCCCTCGCCGTTTGCCACAGTTTAGAGATTATTCATTTTGCTCACCCTTTGATCATTTTATTCCCCGACTGGAAGTTTCATCAGTCGGATGACAGGCAATGAGGATAGAGACCAATGAGTCATTTTCTGAGCAGCTGGAGTTAAGGTCGGGAAGGAGGGCGAGGGAGGGAGGGAGTGGGCAGAGAACAAGGTTAACCATTGAGCCTCTGCGCATTGATTACTTTTGATTGATATTCCTCATAGCTGCACGGCCCCATTCATTAGCATGGGTAGGTGAGGGTTGGATGTAATTTTAAACAACACTTTGAGGCATTTCTATTCTGGTCCTGAAACAGCTTAAATATTTTATGAGTTTTTAAGATTGGGAGAAATTAAAGCAAGTGTGTAATCTTGCTCTGTGTGTGTATAAATATATACACATATGAAATTTAAATATACTCACACAAAATCTTATTGTAGAGAATCTCATAAATCTAAAAAAGATAGGGAGTCTAAAAAAAAACCTACCCATATGTAAACATAATATGAAAATATATTCAGTGTTAATTTCAGAACTTACTGCAATCTGTAGTACATCGTTAACAATTGCACATACACTCTCCCAAGAGCGAGAGTGAATTTTTTAAAAATGAAATATTTTGCATAAAATATTTTGATATTTAAAAAAACCAATATAACTTTTAAAAACCATAAAAGAAATGTCTAGCAGGAGTTGTAAAGGAACAGTTTTGGGGGGAAAAAGTCATTTTGCTATAGGTTTTATCCTCTGAAAGTGGGACCAGTGTACTAGATAATTATGTACTTTGGGATCATTAAGGGGCTTTTAGCAAATAATTTATCTAGTGTTCAAATGGGAATGTAAATAAATGAGTAATTTTTCCTTGTTAATTATAATTCTTGTGAATTACAATGTCTAGGCACCTCTCCAGGACCACGAATCCACCCACCCATGAGTCAGAAAATGCCACCAACATTGTTGATTTTGCATTTGATAGAAGTTTTTTTTTCTCCTATGAGTAATCATTATCTTCAATTTTAGACCATTTCAGAAATACAAACTGACACTAACGGGAACTTCTGCTTAATTCCATTTCTTGTATGCATTTTATGGCTTATAGCATGTTTCTATATCTCAATGAAGCAATTTATAGCTGAGGTGTTACTTTTTATTAAGTATGTATTAAATGCATATTTTATTACAACTTGCTACAATCGAACATCTTTTAAAAGATTAACTCGCAAGTCCCTATTTCTGCCAAAGTGAAAAACAAAGAGAACGCATTTCAGTGTGAGGGAGGCTAAGAAATTCTACAAACCATAAATTTTAGAACAATTGTGATTTAGACCGTATTTAAAATTTCAAAGTGTTTTGCCACTGATTTGGTTTGATTACCATATTATCCGGTTAGGTGCATTAGAAAATGTCTCTGTGATGTGGCTTCTGTAAAGGATTCTGTGACTTATGCACCCCTCCTCCTTTAAAAACCAAATGCAATTCACAAAAGAGGCTTATGGATTTGCAATTGAAATAACAGTGTTGCCTGAAACGAGAGAGGGTGAGGCGGAGTTTGACCTTCCATTTAGATATAGGAGCAGGTCCTAATAGTATCCTTTAACGTGTGCGTTTTGTTTCAAATTCAAAGGAAAACAATTTGCAAGTGCAAACAGGGTAAGTGGTGAGCCTCAGGTTTTTGAGAATCCGAGGGAGTTTGTAAATGCTAATTTTGAAAAAGGTACTGGGAGAATCCTTACCCCGGAGGAGGAGGGAGGGGTTTCAGCCCCCCTAATGACAGTTGCGTATCAGAAACTCCGAGGATTAACATTGTAGCTTTAGCTCCTCTTTTTGAAGCACCTACTATGTGCTCAGCATCCAGTGTGTATCAATCAACTCACTCAATCCCCAGCAAGAGCTCTGCAAGATGGGTGACATCGCAGTTTAATCAAAGAGAGGGGTGGCTGGTTCAAGGTCACCTGGCCTTAAGTAAGTGATGGGGAGGAGATAACAAACCCAGGGGGAGGGGCGGGGGGTTGCGGAATCCCTATAGGTTTCCTTCCTGCTCCCTGTCTACACCAGCGGTTTGCCAGTGAAATTAACGAAGTGGGTGGGCAGCCAGTAACGTTTTCAACGGGCCCCTGTAAATTACAAGAGACGCTCTCCCCATGGCACTGATCTGGGCCTTCCTTGCGCTTCTCAGTCCTCACCCAAACACCCCAGTGGCTGCGCAGGGCCTGCTGAGCACCTCTGGCGGGCCGCCCTTTGCTGCCCCTGCCCTCGGGTGTCACCAAGAACCACTGGGCTTGTTCCCAGGCCTTCTCTCCTCAGGTGTCCCTGTTATTATAATGAGCTCGTCTAATAAAATCCTGCCTGTTTCACATAAGCCAATGAAATAGTGTGAAAGGAGATTTGTTGCCATGAACTTAAGATGAAAACTTTCAGAAATGCTCTAAAGGGAAGCGACCACAGAAACTGCTGTTGAATTAGGTGTGGAGCAGATAACGCGAGGCTAGAGGCTTTGGCGGGGGAAGTGATAACCATCCAGAAGGATTCCGACTGGTAGAAGAATTACTACCCCAACTAGGAAACCTTGCAGTTGTGGGCGTGGTTTACGGAAAACAGACCCTGGGGTCCCTCCGTGCTCAAAGAAAAGGCATGAGTCCTGAAGCAAAAGTTTGGCAAATTAAAGTCCGGGACGTGTTTTAAATTAAGACGAAGATCTTAAGGCCTCTGTGATTTTCTCTTTTCCTAATTAACTGACCGGCTGATGGTCCCCACGTAATCAGATCATGGAGCTTCGACTTTAATTTTAAAAGTTTAAAACGATTAGCTCCTGGTGAGGGCTTACCCTGGCAGAGCACAGGGCAGGTGGGAGTCCAGGCTGACAAACAGCAATGCTGATGTGAACAACGCGCCCTGGCCAGGTCCTTTTGTCCCCGCCGCTAGCTTCACCTCCATTTTACAGATGAATCAGCTACCATGTGAACAGAAACACGAGGGTTCACATTGCAGATCCACCACTAATATGCCTCAGACAAGTCAGCGTACCTCTTAGAGCCTGTGCCCCTGCTTTGGTGAAATAAGAATAATAACACATCCCTCGCAAGGTTTTCATTAGGATCGCATGAGGGTGCCCGGGTGACTGATACCTTCTATTTCTTTTCCTCTCCTTTAAGCCAGAGAGGTAATTCACACATGTAGAAAGAGATACAGTCTGTAAGACAGAAACAAACAAGGTGCTGTGATGGGAAAGGAGGGAGGGATTCCTTTGGACTGACTGAGCTAGGGAAGGCTTCCAAATAGAAGTCAGATGAGCTGGGCTTGGCACCTAGTTTGGCTTGCAGACTTAAAAGCATGAAGAGCCAAGGAATGGAGATGAGAAATCACAGGCTGCGCACTGGTGGGAAAGCATGGGGGAATAGAACCAAGTGAAGGTGGAAAGGACAGGTTTGGACGGATAATAAAGGCCTCATAGGCTATACCAGAATGGTTGTACTTGACCCACAAGGCACTCAGATGACTGGCATACAGTTATAAGAAGCCAGGTGGTAAGGGTGGGAGGTGGGCTGCATGTCAAGGCTACATGGCATCCATCCATCACTCCATCACTCCATCCATTCATCCACCCATCCACCCACCTATCCACCCACCTATCCATCCTTCCACCCATTCATTTATCCATCCACCTACCCACCCACCCACCCACACTCTTTTCCTTCCTTCCACCCACACATCCACCCACCTATCTATCCGTCCATCCATCCATCCATCCATCCATCCATCCATTCATTCATTTATCCACCCACCTATCCACCCACCCACTCTTCCTTCCTTCCATCCACCCACCTATCCATCTACCCACCCATCCACCCACCTATCCATCCATCCATCCATCCATCCATCCATCCATTCATTTATCTACCCACCCACACTTTTTTCCTTCCATCCACCCACCTATCCATCTATCCACCCATCCACCCACCTATCCATCCGTCCATCCATCCATCCATCCATTCATTCATTCATTCATTCATTTATCCACCCACCTATCCACCCACCCACTCTTCCTTCCTTCCATCCACCCACCTATCCATCTATCCACCCATCCACCCACCTATCCATCCATCCATCCATCCACCCATTCATTTATCCACCCACCTACCCACCCACCCACCCACACTTTTTCCTTCCATCCACCCACCCATCCACCCACCTATCCATCCATCCATCCATCCATCTGTCCATCCATTTATCCACCCACTTATCCACCCACCCACTCTTCCTTCCTTCCATCCACCCACCATCCACCCACCTATCCATCCATCCATCCATCCATCTGTCCATCCATCCATCCATCTGTCCATCCATCCATTTATCCACCCACTTATCCACCCACCCACTCTTCCTTCCTTCCATCCACCCACCCATCCACCCACCTATCCATCCATCCACCCATCCATCCATCCATCCGCCCATTCATTTATCCACCCACCCACACTTTTTTCCTTCCATCCACCCACCTATCCATCTATCCACCCATCCACCCACCTATCCATCCATCCATCCATCCATCCATCCATCCATTCATTTATCCACCCACCTATCCACCCACCCATCCTTCCTTCCTTCAATCCACCCACCCATCTACCCATCCATCCATCTACTCATTCACCCATCCATTTTCTCTTCACAAAGAAAACAGGAAACCATAAAAGTTTAGGAGATAGAGTCTTCTCCCTCCCTTTGTGGTGATAACACTGCTATTCTCACTACTGTTGCTATTGATACGGCATTTAGGGACAGTTCCTTCTATTATTATAGTCTTCTGCTTTTAGGCAACTCGTTTTTAAACATCGTTTTATTTGAGCCTCACAATAGTCACTGTGGGGAGTCAGGATAGGGATATTTACCTGCACTTTACAGATAAGGACACAGTTTACCGTGCCCATCGCGACCTGGGTGGCGTAACAAGAGCTTGAAATGAAGTCTTCAGAGTCAAGATCTTTTCTGCCTTAGCCCATGCCTTACTTACCACCCAAGGGTACAGACCTCTCAGGCTCAGGAAGAGGGGCTCATTCCAAGTCCAAGGCCATCTAAGGTGGCCACTGAAGGGCCGTCCTCAGTTATGAGCCTCTACTCATGAATGAGAAGATGGCTGCTTATCATGCAAATGTACACGGCGTCTGAATGCTGTGTGCACGGAAATGTCCCCATTCATAGAGTAGGAGACAGCTGGAAGTAATCTCAAATGCATTATGCATTGTGATTGCATTGGCAGAGGGGTAAGAAATGTTAAAGTTTTGTTACAATAATAATAACCATTGTGACAATACGATTTGTTTTACTGACGCCCATTTTTGGCAACTCTATCCTTATAAACACAGCATGTGACTGTACTTTAATGAGACTGTATAAACTTAAGCGTGTTTATGAGGACATATTTATCAAGTCGCTCTAGGTCGCCAGTTTCTGGGACACTTCTGTGTGCCCCGCCACAGCCATTTGATCTCCAGTTGCGGGCCCAGGGTGGTCTTGGGATGTGAGGCCAAGCCCGCCGGATTCGAGGAGCTTTGGTCCAGTGACTCTGGACCTTGGCTGCACATTAGACTCACTGCATGTACTTTTAAAAAGCACCCACTCCTGGGCACTATTCCAGATGAGTTCAGTCTGATTCTCCAGAGATAGAGGCCAGGCCTGGGGCATTTTTGAAAGTTCTCCAGCTAATCCTAAAGGGCAGTCAAGTCTGAGAACTGCTCTAACGTCATGCTTCTCAATCTGTATGGAGTCTCTGGACAACTCATGGGGATCTCTTAAAAATACAAATTCGGAATCAGTAGGTCTGGGGCAGAGGGGTGGGATGGAAGAAGGAGAGAAAGTAGATGGGCTGGGGAAATGTTGCATTTCTAAGAAGGTCCCAGAGATGTTCAGGAGACCGGTTCTTGGACTACACTTTGGGTAGCGAGGCTCTGGCCAGCCATTATGGACCTCCATCCAATGGAGGTTCCTTGAAATCCAGCCCGTATTTAAATCGTATCGTGACAATTAAAATGGATTGAAATGGATTAACATGCTCTGGATGACATATTTTTGCCTCTCAGGATCTCACTGATGGAAGCTACAGCCGACCCCACCGTCGACAACCCTGAGAACACCATGAAGAACATACCGTAGAAGACTGGATGTGGGCACGTGTTCTGACTTTCAGAAAGAAGAGGTGAGACAAATAGACTTGATGCGAGTGTCTGGTAAAATTCAGGAAGGGGTTATCTTTTTTAATTCTTAAAGATTTTATTTTAAGTATTCTCTACACCCCAACGTGGGGCTCGAACTTACAACCCGGAGATCCAGAGTCGCCCGCTCTCCGGACTGTGCCAACCAGGTGCCCTTGGGAAAGAGTTACCTAACAGATGGTTGGTGACCTGTGGTCACCAAGAATCAGTTCAGGGATACCAGTAACACCTTATGGGCCATCCTGACAGTGTTCCTGGATGGGGAGGGCGTTGGAAGACTGTCGTCATTTTATGTGGCTCAAAGAAACACCCCCAGAAGAACGGAACTTGCTACACCGAGAGACACAAGAGTCAGATGTTAATTATTAACTGCTCACCCGCCCCATCCCATTGGATGGTCATAACACCTGTGGCTTAGGTAGCAGGAAGTCAGTTTCAAGAATGGGGAAACTGACGCTGAGGGACACACACACACTGACATCCCCCCGGTTGCACAGCTGGGAGAGCAGGAGTTGCACATCAGATCTGTCAGTCCAGCTTCCACCTTGTTCCCAGTCTGACCGGGAGAAGGGGCTGTTGCCCTTGAGTGGAGACCGCTGCTCTTGGACGTGGCTCAGCAGGGCATGGAAACCTCACAGCGAGGGGTGTTGTAGAAACGACAGCAAGACCTTTCCTGTAGGAAACAGGTGAGAAGCTGCAAAGCACATGGCAGGGTCCCCGGCACAGTAGGCTCTCCCCACCTAAGAGCTACTGCTGTTTTTATAAATAAGATTGAGAGACACGAACGGCACGGTCACTGCCAGCCCTGAGGGTCTATTAGCCTCGCCATTCCGGGCGTGTGGCACCACCGTTGCTCTGTTTCCCCCTCACCACCCCGCACCCTCGTCCGCTGGACCCTGGCGCGCCCTCTCCCGTCCCCCCTCTTTCTAGAACGGGCCTCTTCCACGGGCCAGATAAAGTTTTTCATCCTTTGTAAATTCCCACAGGCCTGCGCCAAAATCACCGACTTCTCCCATCGCTGAATTTCTGCCGTTTCTCCTCGTCCGGCACAAGCCTCCCCTCAGTTTTGCCCTTCGGAGGGGAAGGTTCTGCTGCGGTTCCTGGACAGCCGTCTCCTCTCTGGGAACGGATCACAGGCTCCTTCAGGGCAAGCGGCCCAGGCCACAGGGGCGCTCGACTTCCGTGGATGGATATCTCCTCCGGGAGGGTTAAAGCCCCTGAGTAGTATCTTTTCTAAAGGTCCACATTTCAATGTCAAAGGCACCGTCAGTGCCTTTATCGACGCCAGAATTGGATAGAAGTTTTGAAAAAGAAGGCGGGGGAAATGGAGAACCCCCAGACTTCTACTGCACATCAGCTTCCGGACCTGGTTATTTTGAGGACATCTCATTGGCTCTTGTAACCTCCCCCCCGGGGGACGTCAGCCCAACTCCTGAGTCCCAGCCTGCTGCGGGCTGCTTCTCACTAAGGGAGACTGGAGGGGTCCAGATGTCCCCATCACAGCTTCCAGACTCCACCCCCCACACACCGGGTGTTCCACGGGGCGATGCTTGTTCCTCCAAGCCTGCTGTGTGTGCCTCATATCTGAAACCATTTCCAACCACCCCCCCCCCCCCCATCAAATGTGATCACACTTCAGTAACTGGTATATTCATTGGGAACGAGATGACGTAGATGCTCAAACGGGCTCTGGCAGCTTGGTTGTGTGTTTTAGAACGCGGCCCTCCAAGCCCTCTCCCGTGGGCCCAGGTTCTATGGCCAGCTGCACAAGCTGGCCCCGGTCACCTGTCCTCTGGGGTGGCGTGTACATCCACGCCTTCGGTGCCCTCGTTTCCCCCACAACGGCTGCAAATCCACTCAACTCGGCTCACTGTCACTTGCAATCTTGGTGGCTTTAAAAAGCATTTTGCAGCGAGGGTGGCCACCATCAGTGTCAACAAGGGGGCTCATCACACAGTCGATATAAAAGTGCTTTCTAATTTAAAACACGATGCGAGGGCTTCTCTGCGCACGTCATGAAATACTGATCGAGTAAACCGAAACTGACAAAAGATATCGTGTTGGGCTAAATCACATTTCATCCACTAAGTGATCGCAGCATTTGCCAAGCAGCAGTGGATACCAAAGGTGTAAGTAAAAATCACGGGGAAAGATTGGCGTTCACAGGAGAAGACTGAGCGCTGAGAAGGCTCCCCTCCTTGATTCTTCTACAAAGTGAGGAAAGAACGTCGCTCTCTGACCTTCGTAGGTGGACGTTAATTGACAGAAGTGGTTTGTGGGGTCCAGACCTCCCTGCTCTGCTGCTGACCAAGGCCGCGGACGGTCAACACGTAAGCCTTGTTGGCCTTGGAAGCCAGCTAGGACCCTCCCTGCTTTCAGAAGGCGGGTGGGACTCACTGATTGCGGTATTGATAATCGCCTAAGCAAGGGGCCTGTGGCAGCCAGGAAGCTTAGGCTTTGCTGCGGTGACAAATAACCCCCAAATCTCAGCGCCTGGACAAAGTCTCATTTCTCACTCCCACTCAGGATTGCCAGACATAGCCAATAAAAATACCCAGTTACATCTGAATCTCGAAAAAATTATGGTATTTTTCGTGTAAGTATACCCCACGCAGTATTTGAGATGCGTGTTTCCGTGAAATTTAAATGTGACTGGCCGTCCTGTACTTCTTCAAGCGGGCTGACTCCGCACGGTCTGCGTGGGGCTCTGCTCACTGGAGTAGCGGGTGAGAGGAAGAAGAGAGTTCTGGAAGGTCTAGTACCCCTACTAGGAGCAACTCGGTGCTTCAGCCAGGAAGCGGTGGTATTATTTTGTTTACATCTCATTGGCGAAAAGGAGTCACATGACTTTGCCCAAGGGCAAGGGGTCTTGTCACACGCTGAGAAGTAGAGAAAACACTCAAGGCAAGGTGACGCCTGCCTGTATGACTGAAAACAGAAAGGGGAGGGCCTTCTAGAAGCTTAAATGGTGTCAGCCCATTCCGGCTGCTCTAACAAAATACCATACATGGGGTGGCTTATAAACAACAGTCCTGGAGCCAGCATGGCTGGCTGAGTTCTGGTGCAGACCTTCTCCCAGCTTCTATCCTGCCAACCTTGGGTTGTATCCTCACATGGAGGAGAGCAGGGCAGAGAAGAAAGCTCTCTGATGACTCTTGCAAAGGCACTCATCCTGCCATGGGGACTCAACCCGGTGAGCCCATCTAACCCCAGTCACTTCCCAAAGGCCCCACCTCCTAACGCCATCACAGGGAGGGGATTGTTTTCAACCCCTGAATATCAGTGGGAGGACACAGACTTTCAGTCCATTACAAATGGTATCTCCATTGGGACTCTCTCCACCGCGGCCAGCAGAAACACGTCCCCCAGGATGTCTCCGTCTCAATTCCCAAAACCTGTGACTCCGTGACCTCACGTGACAAAAGGGAGTCTGTAGACGCGGTTAAGGGTAAGGACCCCGAGATGGGGATATGGTCCTGGATGGTCCGGTGAGCCCAGCGTAATCACAGAAGAGGGCGGGAGGGTCACAGTCAGGGAAGGAGGTGTGACGTTACCAGTAGACATCGTAGCGATATTCTGAAGGATGCACGTGGCCTCGAGCAGCCAGCAAAGGCAGGGAACAGACTTTCCCTGAGAGCCTCCAGAGGAAGGCAACTCTGCCAGCCTCCTGATATAAGCCCTGTAGGACACACGATGGGCTTCTGACCTCCGGACCCGGACGGTAATAAACTTGTGTTGTTCAAAGCCACTAAGTGTGGGGCGATTTGTTACAGCAGCCGTAGGGAACCCATACGTCCATGAAGAGAAATGGGGGACCCGCTCCTGCAGATTTCTTGCCTGGCGGCCCCCACAATAATGAAACCGGGCACGGAGCCAGGAAGCAAGAAGCCAGGCAGGGGAAGATCTATGAGTTGGTGCTAGAATGTGGTTCCTCCTCGGGCAGAGTGAGGAATGGGCCGAACCTAGAACTCTGCGGGCGGTGGGGTCAGAGGGCTGGCCTCTGCCCGCTGGGCTGAATTTATACTTCTTGTCTTATCGATATTTATTTTTCCAGCTGCTGTCCTTTAGTGATTAGCAAAATGTGTGGAAGATTCCAACTTGTTTCCGTTCCCATAGAACCTTCCGGAAGCTTTGCCTTCATGTCTTGTCCAAAGCGTTCTAGAGCAGACAGTGCGCTCAGGGGCCCCCTGGGACGGTGGGTAAGAAGTCCACCAGAGGGAAAAAGGAGGCTCAGAAAGAATGGTTGGGGTCTCCGGATCCACCACCATCGTCCTAGGTTTTGAAATGGGTGTTAATGAGGCGTAATGTAGCTCTTGGAAGAGACAAATCAGTCCTTCGGAAGCATCCCTGGTGATGCCTACACAAGCCACCTTTTCCTGTACTCTCCACCCGCAGCCAGCGCGAGACAAAGATGCGAATAAGGACATCACAGGGAGTTACGGTGCTTGGAACAAATATTTGGCGTGGCATAAATATTTCGTGAGTCGGCGAATGCATGAAAAGCTTTTGAACGATTTTCATGAACTTTGACGTCTCAGCCGAACTTCTGTGTATCTAAATTTATCTGTAAATGGGAGGCGGGAGCACACCGGTATATTTTATTCTCCATCATTGTTCAGGATAAGCCACCCCTACTCCGTGATGTTGAGGACTCCACTCCCAATCCGTGGTGTTCTGGAAGGTCCAGTTGTACCGCTCAGGCTTCTGGCCAGGGCAGATTTTAGAATTTTGATGCTACGCCCTGACCTCTGGTGCCTTGTGGGATCAAATTCTTGGTTTGGGATTCGTTCTGTTCTGTTCTGCTTTGTTTTGTTTCCTTTTTCATCCCAGAACACCATTAAACCTCTTGTCTGTCACGCGGAGCAAATACACGGCCAGGACAGGGCAGAAGTTGGGGGAGCCTTGACAGGGAATGCAAGAGAGGAGCGGACATCACTGCGTGTCTCAGAGGCTTCATGGGAAGAGTGCTCGGGGAAAGTTCTGCAGGGGTGCCTGCTGAGCAAGCCAAGGTACCCGCAGGGGAAGGGGCCAGCTAAGGAAAAGAGGAGTCCTCAGGGCCTCTGCGCCCAAAGAGGCTTTTCCAGGTGCGGACTCATGGCCATGGACTCATGGGGGTTGGAATGCTCTCTCTCCCCTGCCCAGCAAGGAACATTCGCCCCAGGGGTGATCACCTCCGCCCCCTCCCCCATCCTCCTCCATTCTTGGCAATCGGCCTCCTGTGCAGACCTCTGTCCCCGGCCCAGCTTCCTAACCCAAAGGAAGGGGGCCCAGCAGTCAGTGGGAGCTCATCCATTCATTCCAGAACTACTTGAGAGCCTGCTACGAACAAGGAGCCGAAAATCTGACGTCCGGTCCGGTACGAAGGCTCCTGCTTACTCGCAAAGCCACATTCTGGATCGTGGTTTTCCCCCTTGGAGCTCTGTTTACCTTTTTTTTTTTTCCCCTCCAAATTATTCTTTACCTTCCCCTTTCGGGAACTTGACATTCTGGCCAAATTAGACCCTATAACAAAAGGCAAAGACATCAGTGGCCACTCCATTTACGGAGGCTCAGTCTTGGGCCCAACACGCTTTTAAGCACTCGTAATTCTCTCCCCAAGCTCATGGTGTCACAGATCAAGAAATGCCGGCGTCGTGGGGCCGAGTCATTTACGGGGGGACCTGGGCTTTCCGACCATGGTTTCTTTTGCAAACCCCTTTCTTAAAGGAATAGCTGAATCTCACATTTCCACCGAGACTCAGGTGGACGGAAGGTCACGAGGAGTCCTCCTGGCCGCTCCTGGGGGAGCGTGAGCTTCCTTTCCGGGACCTTCATGCAGCCGTGCCTCCCCCCCCCCCCCCCCCCCCCCCCCCCCCGCGACCCTGACTGCTGTCCTCTCGCCTGGAGCCCTGATAGTAAGTGCTCCGATTCAGGAAGGAGTTGCCCTCTGGTACATCTGCACGAGTGGCCGTGTCACCCCCGTCATGGAGGCCTGCTGTGGTGGGCACGTGTGGGCAGGGCCTGCCTGGGACTTGCAGACGTCACAGGGTGAGGGCTCAAGCAGGCGGAGGGGATGGGGTGGCCCAGCTGGCTGGTGAAAGCAGGGTATTTGCTGGTGCATGGAGAGGGCTCAAAAAATCACCCTTTCTCCGTCTGTCTGAAGAGGTGAGAAGCTCTATTGCATGGAGCAGACTGGACAGATTCCTCCTTTGCTCCTTAGATAACCCCCCAAAATGCATTTAAAAAAATGTGTTCATTTGAGGAATCCCACCAGAACGGGTAAGCTTGGCTCAGCTCCTCTGAGCTGCAAATTAGCGTCCAGCTACTCTTAAGTTGGTAGGGTAGCGTCTCCCAAAGGTTGTTGTTGATGGACTTTAATAGGTTTTGAGCAGAAAGGGGGCCTGTGGTCAGGAAAGCAGGAGGAATGCTGGCCGGAACAGTTTTCCATGAACTTCCTCACTGCAGGACTTCTCAGAGCCTTTAAAAAAAAAAAGTTTATTTATTTTTTAACGAGAGAGAGAGAGGGGGAGAAAACGCAAGCAGGGAAGGGACAGAAAGAGAAGGGGGACAGAGGACCCGAAGTGAGCTTTGCACTGACAGCAGACAGCCCAATGCGGGGCTCTCGAACTCAGGAGGCTCAAGATCATGATCTGAGCCGAAGTCGGACGCTTGACCGACTGAGCCGCCCAGGCGCCCCGGGACTTCTCAGAGCCTTGAACAGACTAGTATCCCTTGTGAGGGTTCAGGACGGGGTGTCAGGTGTAACACCACCAAAACCCATTTATTTGTTTTTTTTGTTCATGGAGCTTTTTGTTCAAGAGGCGTCTCAAAGTACTGGGGTTCCCAGTATTGGGGACCTTCTCCTTCCGTTGCTAGCCTCTTACTGAATCACGCACACCCCTCAGAGGCTGCAGCGGGTCCTGTGTCCACAGGAATTTATCATGTGGGTGCTTTACCGGAGGAAGGGTAGAGGTGGAGAACTATTTAGCAAATGCAGAATCTAGGCATTTGGCTGAGCACTTTTGATGCTAAAGTAAGAGAATTGAAATCACGCTGAAGTTCGAAAGCCTCATTTGTGTATTTGAGTCTAGTGCCAATTTATCTATTACTACACTTGAATAATACAGAATTTTACTCAGTACTAATAGTGTGGGTATAATTATATGTTTTTCACACATGTGGAATTAATGGCACTAAATATAAAATAAGTAATCTGGAAAATGAGTCTTCAGGAGTTTCATCTCCTATCTAGCGCAAAAACATTAATGCATTTGGACATTTTTCTCCCATAAGGAGGACAAGTAATATTTAAGAAACACTTCGATGAAGACAAAGGTCCCCACCGGAACGCTTTATACACGAAGTTTGTGGGAGGTGCCACCTCATAATTACATCAAACAAAAGCTAGGGCATTTTAGCCTGGTGAGTACTGCCACGTAATAAAAAAGTAATTTTTTTTTTCATTTTATTGAGTACGTGCAACAAGCATTAAGTGAGCAGTTACTATGTGCAAAGCCTTGTCCGAAATGATGAGGGAAGCGTGAGGGTCAAATGGATATAGAGCCTGCCTTTTTAGAAGCTTCCCATCTCATGGTTGTGGGGATTGGGCATCTGAGTTGGACAATGTCTGTAGCAAATGACATCAATTTTATTTTTTTTTGACTTACTTAACTGAGAAGTTCAAGGGCAGGCCTGGCATCAGGCATGGCTGAATTCAGGCGCTGAATGTTATAAGCAGGGCCTGACTTTCTGCTCAGTCTCTGGGCTCTGGGGCCTTCTCTGCTGGTTCTCCGTTTGCCTCAGCAGGGGCAACATAGTGAAACAGGTGTTTCCTCCTCCTTCTAGTTTTTTTTTTTTAATTTTGATGTTTATCTTTGAGAGAGAAAGAGAGAGAGCACGAACAGGGGAGGAGCAGAGAGAGCGGGAGACACAGAAACCGAAGCAGGTTCCAGGCCCTGAGCTGTCAGGACAGAGCCCGACGTGGGGCTCGAACTCACAAGCTGTGAGATCATGACCTGAATTGAAGTCGGACACTCAACCCACCGAGCCAGTCAGGCGCCCGGAGGCACTTGAATTTCAAAGTGGAAGTCGGAGACTCTTACTGGGTGAAGGGGGTTCCCGCCGGGCAGGCCAGGGATACATCCAACTGCATATCAAGGCTGACCTGGAAAGAAGCGCTTTCTGTGAGAAGAGAAGGAAAGGCACAGTAGGGGAAAGTCACGCTGGGGGAGTTGCAGGACCGGATGTAGCATCCGATGTCCACGTGGGGTGTGGATAGCGAAGGGTCAGATGTTGGTGGCCTGAGAGACCGAGGTTGGACCCTCCGGCAGAAGGGACCCCGTCAGAGCAATCTCAGAGGCGTGACGTTAAAGA
The DNA here is from genome assembly GCF_046562875.1 of Panthera onca. Classification (NCBI taxonomy): domain Eukaryota; kingdom Metazoa; phylum Chordata; class Mammalia; order Carnivora; family Felidae; genus Panthera; species Panthera onca. The sequence goes on from NC_138344.1 coordinate 138,956,134, forward strand.
GTGGACGCAAGGATCCGAGAGCTTCGCGGTGGCGGAGCTCAGAGCGCCCGGAGACCTGGAGGCGGGGCCAGGTGGAAAGGACAGTTGAGGGTTTGATCATGGAAGGCCTTAAACGCCTCGGAAGGAGGCTCTTTCGCAGGCATCCGTCAGGTTGCTGAGAAGCAGAAGAGTGCCGGCTGAGAGTGTAACTTCCCAAACTGCCTTCAATCCCGCTGCACTCATTAGCCTCGAGTTTTCGTGCTTAAGCATGTGACTTGGAATCCAACTTTTAAAAAATCCCCTAAACTTCTTCCTATTAAAGAATAATGTTAATTGGCGAGCGTATATAAAAGAGGGTTATATGGCCCATTGAGTTTATATAGATTGAAATGCTAAGTGGGCCCGAGCAGAAGCCTCCGTGGGGCGGAGACGGTTAGCACTGAATAGTCTTCTGTCCTCTTTCCTGCTTACAGCCTCCACCCCTTGCAGCGCTCGGGAACAAGATGAGCAGAACCGTCCTCAGAGCTTCCTAAAGAAGGAAAAACGAAATAGCCCCGAACGCCACGACCCATTTCACTGCTGAGGAATCTGTTTTGTTTGGCAAACTTGATTTCCTTCCCCAGATGGGGGACCAGGAAGTAAATGATAGCATTCCTTTCTCTCTGGGCCTCCTTTTTGAGCCACCGATGACGGAAATTTCAGGTCCCAGCTCCCACGACTCCATTCACTCGCTCATTCATTCATTCATCAAACATTTGTGAACGTCTGGCCCCGTCACAGGCACCTGGGACGTGTTAATGAGCAAACAGGCAAAGCCTCTGCTCTCCTGGGGCTGAAATTTCAGGAGGGGGCACCGGACAAGACTGATAAGTGAACACACGTGTTCCGTGATGCAGGCGTGTGGCTTGTATGAAGGGGAAGAGGGGAGGCCAGGGGTGGCGTGTGGGAGGAGGTACTGTTTCCGATGAGCTTAGCAGGAAGGAGTGCACAGAGGCCCAGAGGAAGCGAGGGGGTGTGTTAGGCTTTTCCAGAGAAACAGGACCAATAAGGGTGTGTGTTAACACACACACACACACACACACACACACTCTGCTATAAGGAGTTGGCTCACGTAATAATGGAGGCTGACGCGTCCCAACGCCTGCGGCAGCCAAGCTGGAGACCCAGGCCAGCCGATGGCCTCATCTCCATCACCATCTGCAGCCCTGAGAGTCAGGTGTAAGTTCCCGTCCAGACACGGACAGGCTGGAGACCCAGAAAGCATTCACGTTTCAGTTTCAAGCCCGAAGACAGGAAGCAATCCAGTGTTAAGCTCACAGGCAATCAGGTAGGGGGAGTCCCTCTTACTCAGTCTTTTGTCCTCTTCGGGCCTTCAACTGATTGGATGAGGCCCACCCACGTTGGGGAGGGCAACCTGCCTTACTCGGTCTACTGATCCAAATGCCAATCTCATCCAGAAACACACTCAAAGGCCCACTCAGAATAATGTTTGACTAAATATCTGGGCACCCCGTGGCCCAGTCAGGTTGGCACATAAAGTTAACCATCACGGCAGGTGAGTCAGGTAGGTATGAGGGAAAGAGCACTGCGGGCAGAGAGAACAGCAAACGCAAAGGCCCTGAGGTGCCTTTGTTTGGTGTGCTTGAGGACCCGCGAGGAGGCCAGCGGTGGGGGGCACATCAGGCTGAAAGGTTAGGGTTGTGGGAGATCGGGGAGGTGCCAGGTGAGGGGGGCATCCTTGTGCACGAGGGGAAGGATTTTAGATTTCAGGGGGACTTGACTCCTGCCCCCGTTATGCCCTGCCTGCCCTATTCTTTCCTCCTCCTTGGAGCTTCCATCGCAAGAAAACGTTTATTTCCTCAGACTTCTACTTCCTCGCCGGACGTGACCCTCAGGGAAGCCAGGCTGAAGGCTTCTCGATCTCTGTGTCCCCAGCACCTCCAGGGCACACAGTAGGAGTTTCACACGCATTTACTGGGTAAACACAGTCAGCCTGTCTTTTGACAGGGGATATAAAATCTGAACGAAAACAAAGTGTGGGTTTCCTGCCTTTCAAGACTTTTGCAATCGAATCCAATCTCCAGTCAACGAAATTCAACAAACATTTGTTGCTTACCTTCATTATGCAGGGCATTGTGTTGGGTGCTGGGAAGTTAGGAATGAGAAGTAAAAAAAGTAAAAATAGACACACAATAAACAAACTGGGATGTGCCAGTCGCCATACTGAGGGTTTCGTGTGGCTCACGCTCCCTGGCTTGATTCTTGCCACCCTCATACCCAACTATGTATGATCCCTGTTGTACAGTGAGGTGAGAGCTCAGGCCGGTGGAGGCAGGAACTGGCCCAAAGTCACCCCAAAATGAGAAGCGCGGACTGAGATTCAGGTTGTTCAGACTCTAGACTTCATCCTGACTCTGCCATGGTCGGGGGGAGACCTTCCCCTGTCCTCTGCCATGGTCAGGGAACTGGCCGTGGAGAAAGGGTGAGGCCTGAGCCGTGGGTGATGTTTGCATAACCTAGAATACAACAGAATACAATACAATACAATACAATACAAGTCAGACGGTCCCTAATGCCCAGCCAGGGTCTACTGGGGTCCCTCAGAGAGATTGCACCCACCACGTCTGGAAACGGCTTCTTACGAACAAGCCGCATGGATTGGGCGCAGAAACGATGGGGTCGTGTGGGCCCAGGAGCAGCACGTGCAGCCTGGCTCCCGCCCCCCACAGGGTGCTCAGGATTTGGTGACCTCCCCCAGCTTCCCCGGTGCCCGTTTACCCCACCTGCCGATAGCCACCCTCTTCTCGCCTGAGCCAAACACGTGCATGGCCTCTGTTCAGTTTCAACTGGTTTCTAACCTCCGTCTCATTTCATTCATGGACAGAAATAGCTTCATTATTTCTGTAAATATGATAGATAACGTGTGGGAAAGCGTAAAGGGCATGGAAAAGCCGAGAAAAGAGACGGAAACCTATCACCTGTGGCGCGAGCGAGTGGGCGAGCGGACTGGCCACGGGCAGGGCAGCCCTGTCACAACGCGGGGGGGAGAGGACTCTGAGCTGCTTCTCTTGCAAGGTGTTCTCTTTTCCCCGGGTGTAGCTACGGAGATGGACAGGAGTCCACATCCTAATGCAACGTCCCAGCCTGCAGCCCACTGGGGGCCCTACAGCCCTCGTCCCCCTGATGCTTAGCCCACGCCTCGCTTCCGGCGGCCCCAGGGAATCTGCCCAGACTTGTGAGTGGACGCTTCCTCTCCCGTTCTCACCACCCGAGTGCAACGGGGAACGAGTTTCTCGGGGGTGATTTCTTTTCCCATCTTTCACAAACCATCGAGTTGAATTATGTGAGTTAAACACAGCTTCCAGTATAAGAATGGATCTGTTTTGTAAGACGGTGTTACAAGTGGTGGAATTATTTTTCTAATTATACCGTACCTCCAATGTATAAGGTATGATTCATATATAATCACCGTTTTAATGTTTTATTCCTTCCACGGGAAAAAAAAAGTGATGGGAATAAAATATCAATATTCTTCCTAAAATAGACAGTTCCTCTGACAGGTAATTTACAACAAGGATGAGATATCAATTAAACGAAGATGATACGACATTTTGCTCTTTTTTTCCCCCCTCATTTTACATTGAGAGGGAGTACCAGGGATGTTTGAACCTTTTCTGCCTTTATTAAGTTACAGAAAACCGGCTTAATTCCAGTGTATGTCAAAATGAATGGAAGGGCAAGAGAAACTATCTTTAAAATACCTAACTTATTGGATGATATCTCCTCCAAAGCACAGTAGTACCTGATGTTAAGGATTCACACCTTAGTGACTCTTGTCAGTCTGTTTTGGTTTTGAATGATGGTCGTTTCTAAACAGCAACGACAAAAATGGCACGTTAGGTGGTTGGTCATTATATAAAGGGCCCTGCAAGGCTTAAACAATAAGGACCCAGGGGATGCAGGACAGTTTAGATGGAGCGAGTTTGGGGCTTGGAAACACACGGCATCTTGGAGGTCATTCCATCAAAGCCTTCCCTGGACCTTTACTTCCCCAACTTGATTTAGCTATAGTGTCTACCAATCACATTAGTCTTCATTTGCTGGGTCAGGTGGTGCAAAATGAGAGTTGTAACATACATATCAGGAGCAGGCTGGAGCTTCTTATTTCTGGAATTCGTTTTGTTTAAGCGTTAATTTTGGTGATACATTTTCCCCGGTGTCTAAATCAGTTTCTGCTCCAGTGGGGACCTGATACATGTTTCACAAATCAACGACGGAAGCATATGAGCAAAACGAGTGAAAAAAGCGGGTGGCTGGATGGGGAGCTAGATGGCTAGATAGATGAGGAAACTGATCTACTCCACCCCCACCCCCACCCCTGCACCCCAGTCCCCTCCTCAGGACCCCATCTCTGTGTTTCAGTAACTGCCTGAAGGACCGACCTCGGCCACTGCTTCTGTTTGGTTAAATTGTAACTCTCCGCTGATGTGACTGTTTCCACCCCAAGCTCTGAGCTCCTGGCAGGCCAGGGCCCTCCCTGCCTTAATCCCTGTGTATCCCCAGTGCCTTGTCCTGCACCTGTCACGCTGCTGTCGTTCAAGAAACAGTCACCGAAAAGCCTCAACTAGAGTCACACAATGGAGGGTCTCAGTCCCGATTTTGTCATGCACTAGTTCTGTAACACTGGGCAAGAGTCTGGATTTCTCTGGCCCCCTGGAGCCTCATCTATTCAAAACCCTTTAGTGCCCAGCATCCGAGGGGCTCAGTAAATATCAGCTAATGGTTTAAATAAATGCCATGTGTGCATATGACAACGGACCATGGTCTGGGGACACAGGTCCCTGAAGTCTTGTCTGAATTTTGCATTTTCGGAAGCAACCTGCTGATTGCCCCTGTGTGTGCCCTCTGCATCCAACACAACCACACTTAGAGTACAGATGAGTCCAGGGCAGTGAACCAAACGAAAAGCTCATCACTGGCCAGGGGGATGCAAATGCATCACCCTCGCTCTGACCAATTGGCAGCTTGCTTTCTTGTTCAAGACTAAGGGGAGTCCCAGTGGCGGTGCGTTTGAGATGGCCTGGGTCCGCCTCCCGACGTCGCCCCTTACTGATTCCGGAGCCCTAAGCCTCAGTTTCCCGCCTGTACAATGGGGTTAATAAAACTCTCCACTTCACAAGTTTGTTCCCAGGATTAAGTGAGCTAGCGCTTGTCTGCCTCCGCCGAGCGCCCAACGAAAGTCAACAGTGATCACGACTGACGATGGTGATGATGATAGCTCACGTTTATTGAGCATTTGGGGACTCATCGGAGAATGGGCTCGGAGGAGGTAAACATCCTTGCAGATCGGAACAGAATCAGGTTCTAGCTGTGGTTAGCACCCGGGTTTGTCTGCTCTCCTAGAAGCACCCAGAAATAGCTAGTCACGCAGATAAATCTTGAAGAGTGCCTGGCTCACGGTCGGTGCCCAATAAATGTCAATTATCGATGACACAACATGCCAATGGCAAGACACGCAGGGTGAACCACGGACAGCACAGGGTCCTTGCCACTAAGGAGCTCGCTGCTCGAGGGGGCTGAAGCCGTGGCTGTGTAAGGATAATGCATGATTGAAAGCAGGGGGTGTCTTAAGAGAAGAATCCAGAATCCGGACTGGGGGAGGGGGACTTTCAGGTCAAAGAACCCAAGGTGGCTTCCTGCGCACCGCGACATGACATGGCAAGGATGTGATGCCCTCTTGGAATGCATCGCGTTCTTGTAAAGCACACGGTGGTGCGGAAGATGACCTTTGCCACAAATGCGACCGAGGAGCAGTATGCTTGCTATGTAAAGAGCCTGGAAAGATCAAGAAGAAAAGCGGAACACTTCTGTGAAAAAGGTCAACAACACGAGAACGCAATCTGCGGTCGGGACCGCCTTCGTGGTTGTGGGACCCGGGTAGTCACACGGGGCTCGGTGTCCAGAAGGGCCCCGTGCTTGGTTTCCCGCCTTGCCGTCACCATCGCGAAGTTCCCAATGAGTCTTGAACAAGGGGAACGCACGCTTTGATTTTGCCCCAAGCCCTCGCGCTCTGTGTAGCCGGTTCTGTCTGCAGCGAAGAAATACCAAGAGGCAACACGTATATATCAAGAAAACTCCACGTCACTGTTAACCCAGGGGATAAAAATTGAATTTAGATGTACCAAAGTGGCCAAATGCTAACAATGCAGGCAAGGGGACGGTGGGATGAACGTATGGCGGGCTTCTCAACTGGCTCAGCATCCTTATCCAAGCACTCCCCACCCATGGGCTCGGTTGAAAGCACAACGTTCCCCATGCCTCCCGCCTCCACCTTTCCAAAACCACGACCAACAGGCAAGCCCTTGTACCTTCTACCCACGTCCTCTTGCTTGTGGACACGCTTTGCCTCCTGAGGACTCCACTCTTGTGGCAAGGAGACAGCACTGCCCTCTCCTCTCCCCCACCCCGGAGGGGCAAGCCCCTTGGCCCCTGACACACTAAGGGGGGTGTGGGTGGAGCCAGAAGAGCCTTCCCAAAAAGCACATGGGCCATTTGCAACGTGAGGTTCTCCCTGCCTGCTTTGAGATGTGCGGTTCTGCTCAAATGTGTTGTGTTACGATTCCTTCAAGGTGCAGGCGACAGAAAGTAGCCTCGGGAGAGTTTAAGGAGAAAACAGGGGAAACGTTAGTGGCAGTAGGAAACTCTTCCCAGATGACAAGCAGACATCAGATCCCTACACACGCACGTGCGTAGATACACAAACACAGGTCTGCACGCCTGTGGGTGCAGTTTGCACACACAACGGTACACACATAGGCATTCACACAACGTATACACACACGCACACGTGCATACACATGTGGACACACCTATGCACATGGGAGCAGTCCTTGCCGGCTTGTTTACGATAGCGTAAAATTCACAACGGACTAAATGTCGAACCACAAGGGATATTTCAAACTAATTGCTGAATACCTATATGATCGAATATTATACGGTTACGAAGCATCACGTTTCAGAGGATCACAAAAGCTGCTAATAATGACGAGAGCTAGCCTTCCAGCGTTTCTCGCACACCCGCTAGGTCCCAGGCACCGTTCTAAAATAGCTCCTTCCATTTGGGATTTTTAAGGATATTTAAGGATGTGGCAAAATGCTCTCAATCTATGGCTCAGGGGAGACAATGCATTCAAATTGGAGACAAAGGCAAGGAGGCCTGACAGAGAAATGAAGGCTTTGAGCGAAGGTAGTGAGAGGAGAGGGTCAGCAGCTGCAAGTGTATGAAAAGGTGGAAGCTACAGGATCTGACCGCCAGAGCCCCTTAGACGAGGGTATTAAGGGAGCAGGAGCCCTAGGGCTCAGTCAGCTCTGGTCACGATCTCGAGGTTTGTGAGTTCAAGCCCGGCATTGGGCTTTTGTGCTGACGGCTCAGAGCCTGGAGCCTGCTTCAGATTCTGTGTCTCCCTCTCTCTCTCTCTGCCCCTCCCCTGCTTGCACTCTCTCTCTCTGTGTCTCTCAAAAATAAGTAAACATTTAAAAAAAGAGAAGGAGAGAGAGTGCAGGAGCCCAGGGTGCCTTCAGAGGCTCGCAGAGATGCCGGTCGGCGTGGAATGCAGGCAGAAAAGCCCCAGGACGGGAGGGGTGGGGGGGGGGGTGGGGGGGCTAACCAGTGACCTGCTGGGGCCTTCTTGCCTCTCTGGGTTTTACTACCTTCCTCCTCCTTTCTCTGTGAGGAAGAGAGAAACCACTGAGAGAAAGCATATTTTGACCCGCCAGATTTTAAGTTCCAGTTTGGTTTTCTGTCGTTGTCCACTGCAGATTCTCAAAAAAACAAAAACAACAACAACAACAACAACAAAAATGTCTCCATTAATGTCAAACCACAAAATCTGTTCTGAGCTCTCGGCAGCTACGGGCAAGTTCGAGGTGGTTCCCAGCCTCGGAGCCCGTCACGACGGGGCCATGTTTTTCATCCAGCTGACCGTGTGACTGATGTCGCCGGGATTTGGGGCTGGCGCGTTCGGAAAAGGTTCGAAAAAGTGCTTTTTTTGCAGAGGAATGGTTTTGCAGGTAACAAAGCGAATGTCCCTCATTTACAGAAACGGGAAACACGCTTCATCGTTGAAGGTGGAGGGGATCATCAGACTTTAAGAGGAAAGTCATTATCGCTTTGTCCGTAATGGGTGGCCTTGGGTGGCAGTTTAGCCATTCTGGGCCTCACCTTGTGACCATAGGGTGGGTGGACAGTGGTGCCTCACCTCGTCACTGTAAGGAGAATTAAAAGACTCAAGACTATTTGCACCTAGTAAGCAGCCGACAAATGCTAGGTCTTGCTGTGTCTATCGCCATGACCATGGTCCTCATTCTCAGACCAGCCCGTGTTTCCTTCACTTGCAAAGACTTCCCTGAGCCCTCCAATTCACAGACACCTTTGCCCATAAATGTCCCTTATTGGGACATGTCGCCGACTCTCAATCAACGTTTAATTAACACGCTCGGTGTCCCCATCCAGACGGTAGAAAAGAGAGCACAGCCTTTGCAACCCCGAGTGGGGATTCTGGCTCTCTCCCCGACTCTCGGACTTAAGGGGCACATCCCTTAACCTCTTCCAAAGGCCGGTTACCTCAAAGCGTGCCCCCACGTGTCTCTCCCTCAAATAGCGACCTCGAGAGGATTCAATAAAGTAAGGCTTTTTCAGCGCCTGGCACGATGCCCGACACAAAGAAAGTGTTCACTAAATGTTTATTGAATTTTAAAATCATTATGATGGATGGCCACTCGCGTCATCGTTTTGCACGTTGTCTGGGAAAAGCCCTAAACTCACATACTCCTCGGCACCACAGATTCAGATAATCTATCCTTTCCATGAAAACTTCTGGCGGGGGGGCAAGCACAGCGTTGCCGCCCCTAGGCCTTTCTGGCCGGGGGGTTGGGGCCCCCCCTTGTTCTTCCTTGTTGGCTATAAGTCAGTCTGTTGATCAGAGTGCTGGAGGTAGGCTCCTAAATCTTGCACCGACCCCCCAGCTCTGCGCTCTTCTATTCTCGTGACCTTGAGCAAATCACATCCTCTCTCCACGATGGGATATTTACCCCTGTTTTTTTTTTTTTAAACCATATCATTGCCAATTTCAAAGGGATGTTATGAAAATTACAAAGAGATAAGTACAGGAAATTGCTTTATAAACTCTAAAGCATTGTGCCAACAGAAGCTTGTTTTTATTCATATACAGACAGAAGTATTTTTCTTTATCGCCGTAGATGTGAGATTAGGGGCCGTAAATATATTTACACCTTTTCCATATGATTGTTTTTGTAAATGCACATTTTTGTTGGAACGTATTAGAGAAAGGATTTATTAGCAAATCCTGACCTTATTTAATGGATTCATTCATATATTCGGTAAACATTTAGAGAGTGTTTCCATATTCAAGGCACCGTGCTCAGGGCTGTGGGACAGATATGAATACGACAGTTCCCCCCCCCCCCCACCCTTAGGAAGAATTCCGTTTTGTTTGAAAAGCTAAAAGAAAAAAAAAATTTTTTTTCTAACGTCTTTTGGTTGGTTCCAGTTTTTACACGTTAGATTGTGCTGCTTTCTGTTTTTAGTAAGATAAGGTGAGCACCTCGGCTACTCCCTCACCTTGTCTGTGAATAACAAAGTCTGTCATATCCCTCTCGTGCTGAAACATCCCATAACAACGTGGCTCTGCTCCACACTTTCCTGTGCTGTCGTATTTGCAAACAGAACCTCTCCCAATAGTTATTCATGTAATTCTATTAATATGGTCTCAATCGCCATATGGCGGTGTGATACCAATTACATTGTTGTAACCAGCGGACTTGGGAGTTAGGCGACCATCTTCCCAAGCCGAGGATAGCACCCTCATTATAAAGATCCCCCAAATAATGGTTTCTCAGCTCCCTTCTCCGCGAGACGTATTTTTCCCTGTTGTTCAATCAGGAGAGTCTTGGTGTTACTCAAAAGACTAAGTGTCAGAGAAAGGTTGGAATATTTATTTTCCTTTTTCTCCTGTGTGAAATGTTCAATGCATGCAGCGTTGGCCCATGTCCTGATACACGCGAGGCTTACACGGCATTTTTTTGTTCCTGTTAACTGGGGTGGAGTGCTCGCAGCTCAGTCCCTGCTGAAACAAACACGAAACTTCACTTCAACCAGTGCAAAGCGCCTGTATTTATTTTTGAGCTCTAAAGGCAAGCAGTTTGTCTCGGTTGTAAGGCTCCCGACAATGGCGTAAAAACCATGCAAGCTACGGAACACCACATCCCTCTCTAGGACCCCGCGTGTGAAAGAGCTTCCTTTTCTCCCCCAAAGAATTACATTCGGCACTGCATGTCAAAACACAATTGTAATTGTGTAGCACAATATTTCATAAATCTGAAAATGTTTTAAAAACCCATTGTATTTTCCAAGCTCCCAAAGTCATTTCCTGGGTTAGCATTTTTTTTTTTTTTCTGCACTAAGCCTGCCTTTTTTTTTTTTTTTTTTTTCCCTTTCTGATTTCCATATTCGCCAATAATTATTAAGCATTCTTATCTCCCAGGCAGGCATCTCTGAGGTAGGCGCTGGTGGTTAACAGTGGCTGTAATTCTTGTGAATGACTACATTTTAAAATCTCGTGTTAAAGCACGTTACCAAGCTTCCTGAAGTTAGCAGATGGCCTCAAGAAAGGCTCGTTTTAATTTTTCAAGTGCATAAGTATAATAATCCGCACTAATGTGTGCACATAACAATAAAGTGCGCTTGTTGGGCAATTATCTTCAGTTTCGTACGTGTACCTGTGAGGATGGGTTTATCCGTGTGGAAATGTGTAAGTGTGGACATCACATTCCGAGGATCAAAACAGGTGATCAAAATGGCTGAGTCAAAAAAGAAAATGATGACAAGCGGCAGGAGGGAAAAAGCCGAGGTGTGGAAGAGCGTCTCTGTCGCCAGAATGGAAAAGTTTTGTGAAAGCCATTTAATAGAACCGAATATCAAAACATTTTAACTTTTTCAAAGTTTTCAACATTAAACAATTAGGATGAAACGCAATTAGGCAGCACATTGTAGAGGATGGTCACTTTCTGCATGTCATGTGGCTTTAAAAACAAGTCAGATAAATGATGATGCCATTAAAACTGAACTAATTAAAGAAAGCTTCTTTTAAGAACTCATTAACTGCAACCTCATTTGCATAATGATGCATATTAATTAAGTTTTAATGAATCTGAATTTGCACCAAGCCTATTCATGTTGGCTTTGAAACAAATTGAACAAATTAGTTAAAAGCTTTTTGGAATCTACTTTTCACACCAAACAGGATAGGAATGCAATCATCTCTAGAAAAAAGAAATATTTTTCCTTTAATTTAATTCAAAGGTATGCAGGCCCATCTATTAATTATTTTTAAATGCAATGATTTTCACCTTTTCTTTGGAAAAATCAACCGTACTGCTTATTCTTGAATGGGAAACATCGCCGGTGTAGGTTGTGGGGAAAAATCATTACGGCCAATTTATTGGCAATACGTTGGAGATATTTGACTTTAGGGTGTATTTAGTTTATTTAACAGCAGGACTAAAAATCGAGGAGGTAATTTCTGGGCATTCTCAACGTCTCCAGCGCAGCAACTGAAATGAGATGTCGGAAAGGTGACAGGTCTCCTTTTTGGGGACGTGGGCAGCGACGTTCTTATTATTAGAGTCCCGTGCATTTCTGGATCTGATTCTACGCCGCCGTAAATCTCCTAAGTAGCACGGGAAAAAATTAAACATTTACAGAACATGTGTTCTTTCCCCCCGGATTTGTGCGAATCCTAATTTTTTTTTATATACAGGGAGCAGAATTCAATTTTAACAAGTTTGCGTTTGGCTCGTCATAAAAGCAGGAATTACTGCAGTAGGGCTATTGATTTGCTCCGACTCCATTGTGTCTTCATCAAGAATGAAGAGATTTATGTAATTACTGCTCCTTCTTTTGTTGTTTGAAAGCACTTTTTTTGTAAGTCAGCAGATACAAAGGATGGAAACGCTTTTATTGTTGAGATTACAAGATCATTTCTCCCCCTTGTTGAAACGTTTTCTCTCGGGTAGGTGCTTTGGAGGGGCCGACAATGGAGACGATGCCGTATCTAGAAAGGCACATTCAAAAAAATGTATCTACAGGTATTCTGCGGTATTTTTTAACCCACAGATTCCTTCACCTTCTTCCCTCTTTTATTCCTCCTCGGCGCTTTCGGTTCCCAGGGAAGCGAACGTTCGTTCGTCCGTCGGCACCGGGGCCACAGCAGAACACGCTCCCTGCAGCGAAGTATCACGGATGCTTTTAGATGTGACGGGGCAAAACAGCAACACTCTAGATTATTCTCTGCTAATTACACTGCTCTCGTTGGAATGTACTTGTGCCTGGGTCAACGATCACTTTTGCCTCTTTTAGAGAGAAATGAAATTAACAGCAGCCCCTGGCTGCCTACTTCGCCCGTGTGCCGGTCGAGCTCACATCCCACGCAGGCTGCCTGGCTCTGTGTCCGGGCTTCCCTCGAGGAAATGCTTTTCCATTTCGGAAGCAAAGTCCAACTGCATTATAAATTACCGCGAGCCCACCGGCCGCTTTTCCAAGCAAGGGGTTTGTGGAACCATCCCAAACTCTTTCTTTCCTGGAAGAAAGGGGGTTTGCCAGGCATCTAAACAGGAAGCCGAAGCAAGGAGCTGTAACGTGCAAAACCGTCTTCAGAATACCTCGACTCACAGATCATGTCGGGGATGGTTTTAAAATTAACTCCTTCCCCGTTCCCCGTTTGTACTAGAACAATCCTGCATCTCTCTCCCTCCGATACAGTTACTGTCACCACGTTGGGCTATAATGTGCCTTCTGATGGGAGTCTTAACGTCAGAGCGAAGTCACGAAACGCAATCTGGTGACAGTCAGCCCCCCGGCTGGGGACTGTTTGCGGTGTGATCCGTTATGCTTTGAACGAAATGTTGTTTCTATATTTCCCCCTCGCCTTTCTATTACGCTTTGTGAGCGTCTTGCAATCGGAAAGCCAGGGGAGCTGCGAAGTATTTTCAAAGCCGTCCGATGTTCACAGGCCACGGTGCCATTTCTAGATTGTCCCTGGAGGAAGGGGAGACTCTTTCCGGGAGTTTTAGGATTCTGGGTGTGCCAGGGAGCACGTGCACCGCCACGGGGACCCATGAGTCAAATAACACTCGGGGCAGTTGGCCTCTCCCCCGATGGCCCCTGGGTCAGGTAGGCAGGCGTCGTGCTAGAGAAGAGAACGGGAATGGATGGCTCGACTGCCCCCTACCCGGAGGACAGGAGCAGGGGCCCGGGGCAGGGGGTGGGGGACACCCAGATTTGCATGCCTAGGCCTCAAAATGACTTCGCTTTTTCATCATGAAAGGCTCAGACCCAAACAAAATAACGCAGGGAAAAGGTTTCTGCGACGTTCCCAACCCACCCCCACTCCCTTCTCCCAGCATCTCATCAAACGCATTTCCTTTTACAGGAGAAGCCTTTAGTAAGATAGCATTAAAAGAAAAAAAAAAAAGTGCAAATTTTGCGTGGAGAATTGGCTTCTTTGGGGGAACGTTTTGACAGAAAGCGCCTTCCTTGGGGGAGGTCAGGAGTCATCGGTATTAAACCAGACAAGCTGGTAGCGGAGTGTTAATGGCCACAGCAAGCAGATGTTCCGTAATTAGGGGAGATGTGAGTGACAAGACTGGAGAGGTACATACACAGGCGGGCTGGCACCGAGCAGCTGCTGGGACCGCTCCCCTGTCACGGGCGTGCACAAGTCAGACCGGCCCCGCGAGGCCGCCGTGCGGTGACAATTAGAAAAAAACTGTACTTGATCAAAATGGGTAATAGATCATACAATGCTGTCGCCTCCCCCCACCGGAGCCGGGGGACCGGCCTGGGTCCTCCCCGGGCGAAAGGGAGCCAGAGGTCAGGCAAATTACAGGAGTGGAGGGGTTGTCTCGGCGTGGGGGTTCTCCCCTGTTTCATTTCATGTGTTTAGTTGATACTAAAGAGGGGGGCCTTTCTAAGGGGACAGAGGGACGCCTTTCTTTCGCTCCCACGGTCTCCGCGTCCGTGCTGGCTGGGAGGCCTGTCTCTTTGATCTCCTAACTGTCTCTCAAATCTGTCGTTTCTCGCCACCCCCGTCACACCATCACTTGCTCTAGAATGTTCCACAGCCGCCTCCCGGTCTGCCTGCGTCTGGTCTGGCACCGCCCCTCCCTAACCGCTCCAGAGCCCCGTCTTACTCACACCTCATCAGGCCACTTGATACGGGGCAGGGCCTCTGCAGAGCTCACTCTCTGGGTCTTCAACACCGAGCACGAGGCAGGACGCAGAGCGGGCTCCGGGCGAGGCGAGGAGGCGGGGTGGGTAAATGGCTGAACCCACGCAAGAGTCATCACAATTTTTTTTTAAGTTTTTTTTTTTTTTTTTTTTTTAACAGTTATTCATTTTTGAGAGACAGAGAGAGACAGAGCATGAACAGGGGCGGGGCAGAGAGAGAGAGGGAGACAACAGAATCCGAAGCAGGCTCCGGGCTCCGAGCCGTCAGCACAGAGCCCGACGCGGGGCTTGAACCCACAGACCGTGAGATCATGACCTGAGCCGAAGTCGGACGCCCAACCGACTGAGCCACCCAGGTGCCCCGAACAGGATCATTTTCTAAAGGATTGCTCGCTAATTGCAATATGCGTATCCATTTTTGTGGGGGCATCACAGAAATGTGGTGAATCGCATTGACCCTCTGGCGGCAGCCGGGGGTGGGGTGGGGTGCTGGCCTGGTAAGAAGAAGTCCGAGCTTACCCTCGTGGGGCCCCAGGATGGGTCTTGGCCCTGCCACTCTAGGGAGACCTTAACTTCTCTGACCCTCAGTCTCTTTTTCGGTGACATGGGCTGAATAACGCTGAAGTCCCGAGGTTGTCAGGAGGCTGGAAGGAGATCAGAAGTGCTTTCGCATGCTGTTGTCGTGTCATGGCCGGGTTGGCTTCGTGTCATCAAACGAAGGTCCTTGCAAGAAAGATATAAACTAGATATGATGTCCAATTACCTTTTCTTAGAGGAAGACAAACCATGGACCTTGCGAGCCATGGAACGTGATGCAGGATTCTTCGATTCCTCTGTTCCTGGAAATCCAGTAGGACCTGCTTACCTCGTATTCGACAAGTGGAGAGAGGGCAGGAGAAGGGAAAACGAAACCGACTTTGAGCTCCCCTTCTGCCTTTGGTCCTTTGTGAGTATCGCCTCACTTCTCCTGCCTGACAGCGTAGGTCTTGCGATTCCATTTTACAAAAGAGTAAGTGAAGATCAGAGAGGCTAAAGGGCCGGGGCTGCCCGACTCCAAACCCCCTCTGCCTGTCAGGTGCCGGGCTGAGGAGGTCACTCAGAGGTGGAAATAAAGCACCCACTGGAAACACGTCACAGGGACAACGCACAAGCAGGAAGCTGGACCTCGGTTCTCTGCCTTCTTTGTCTTTCTCTGCCTCGCCTGGTTTCTCCAGGTCTCCCGCCTCCGGCCCTCGTCCTAACGCCCCTCCCCACTTGTCCCTCGTTCCCTCTTTATCCGTCTCTCCATCTCTCTCCCTTGATTTCTAATTTCCAAGCCTGCGGGCTATTACAGAAAGCATAATGACAGTTATACTTGTCTATAGCAATAATACTGTCTAGCTTATTGCTTTGTAAAGTACTTTGGGGGCCTTGAAAATGAAAGGTGTTATGTAAAATGAAAATCGATTCTAATTCTAAATAAACATCATTGGTTCAAGTTTCCCTTGGACAGCATTGTTTCATGCTCAAGGAAGACAATGGATCAGAATTGCCTCCGAACGTTGAAAAGGTACGTTTGGCCGTCCTGGCGTCTTGGGGCTTGTCACGACAGGGCGAGATCTGAATCGTATCTCAACAGAGCCTTGCAATTATGTTTAATTGCGCCCGGTAAAAATGTGTCTTTGTTCATTATTTAGGAAGGGAAAGTATTATTTTTTTCATCCGTAGCAAAGATTGATATCACTTTTAGCTTATGTTCAAGTGATTGGGGATTAACTGCAATTTATTTCCCTGAGATATGTCTGTATCCGCGGCACCATCCAGAAATGGGGAAAGAAACTTTTCTCGGCAGAAAAACCAGCTCCACTTTCGGGAGCATTTCTCTCCTCCTTGGCTGGCAGAGTAATTTATAAGGACACGCGCGCCACAAAAATGGAAGTTTGAATCATTTCTGTGGAGAAGGCTCATCATCCCAAATCAGAAATGTCATAAAAGTTAAAATGCCATAAGAGTGTGTTCCCCAAGAAAGAAATAATTTTCTTTTCATTGAGAACACTGGAGGACATAATATACTTCTTGAAATTCAAATTTTCACAGCAAATGCAATTTATCCCTCCCTTGGATCGTTTGTCTTCCTTTAAGAAAAGGTAATTGGATATCATATCTAGTTTATATTTTTCTGCAAAATTATCTTCCGGGTGCTTGTTTCCTTAAACACACACACGCCGTGCGGGGAAAACGAGGAGTTTCATCCCCGGGAAAGTGCCCTGGAAACTTCCAGCCTCGGAGTTGCTTTGCGTCTGCTGGGATAACTCAGTCACGCCCCCAGAAAGACCCAGGGTGCCTGTGGGACTGGTGGCCTTCGTTTTTTTTCTTGTTGTCGTTGTGGTTGTTTTGTTTTTTCACCCCTCTTTCGTTTTTACGTCTGGTTACGTAATCCCAAGTGTCTGTAATACTTTGGGCCCTGCCAATGCTCCGAATATGAAAACCTGAGTAAGGGAGCCAGGGTTTGAATCCGAGTGTATTACGACTACCTGTGAGCCTCTATGAAGTAGAGGGTCCTAGAAGGACTGTGTGGAGGCGGAGAAAATACGCAGGAAGAGCCTGTCGTATGCAGACTTACTCTTAATGACCTGGGCAGAATAGGAGCCCCGCAATATTGCCCGTAACTGTTCAACAGTCCCTGTGTCAACACACATGACACCTGATTGTCCTCCTGTGTCAGGGTTTTGCCCATGTTGTCTCCCGAACTGTCTCCTTGCCTCTCTTTCCTTCTTAGTAGCGGAATCTCAAATTTGGGCGAGGCCCGCCTAGAGTACAAGGCAACGTTGTCCAGCCTTTCTCGCAATACGTCTGGCCAATGAGGGGTGAGGAGACACAGAGGAAAGCTATTCCGAAGATGCTGACTCGACTCAGAGGGAGTGAGTTCCTCTGCTTTTCTCCTCTGCTGAGCTGGGAGTCTGCTGTGATGGCTGGAGTTCCAGCAACCACTTGCGGACCGTGAGGTGATGTTATGTTAAAGAAGGCGACACACGTCATAAGGTGACACAAGGTCGTGAGGTGACGTTATGTTAAAGACGCAGAAGCTTGCATGCCTGAGGATGCCGTGGTTTGCTTCCAGTTGGACTTCTGTTACATGAAAGAATATAACTTCACATGTGTAAGTCACTGTAGCTGGGGATTTGTTTTTTAGTAGCTACGTATGATCCTAATGAGCATGTAGTACCTATGCAAATTCTACACACCCTTCAGAACTTATTTCCAGTCCTTTCTTCCCTCTGAAGTGCTCCCAGGTGACCCTAGACCCCCTGTCCGTCCGTGTCTTGGATGGCTGAATTCTTCCTTGCCCCAAAATGCAGCCTAGCACTTTCTTCACCAAGTGGGCTTCCTCTTCTTGGGTCCTCGATAAAACCGTCCGCGCTCTGAGGACGGAGACTCTCTCTTAAACTTCATTTTATCACCCCACAGCACCTCGGAAGGCTGAGAACCGAGTAATTCTCCATGGCGAGAGAACATTTATTGAGCACTTACTGTATGCTCCTATACCTCATGTTGTCTGCCACCCGCCCCCTAACGTGATAACTAGCTGAGGAAACCGAAGCTTGGAGAGAGGTTTACGATTTGGCCAGAGTCACCCGTGTCCTAGGTGGCAAAACAGAATCCTGCCCCAGGTTTGTCTAAGCCTGAATACTCACGCCGTGAACGATTATTATGTACGGACTTACGTGTTTAAAAAAAAGTCACACTTTTTTTCTTTTTTTTTACCGATTATAACTGCCACATGCTTAGTGCGGACATTTTGGAAAAGTATACAATAGTATACACAGAACAAATGAAAATTATTGATGCTATCCCACCATCTGAAGTTAAAATCACTGTGGACATCATGCTTTTTCTCTTCCAGTATATACCAGCTGTGAGTGACGTAGTAAATATTCCTTCAGTGTGCTTTATAACAATTACTTCACGTAACGCTCACAATAACCTCTTTTTTAAAAATACTTATTTCTGAGAGAGAGAGGGAGAGAGAGACACACAGATCGTGAGCAGTGGAGGGGTAGAGAGAGAGGGAGACACAGATTCTGAAGTGGACTCCAAGCTCTGAGCTGTCAGCACAGAGCCCGACGCGGGGCTCAAACTCACGAGCTGTGAGATCATGACCTGAGCCAAAGTCGGACGCTCAACTGACCGAGCCACCCAGGCGCCCCCACAATAATCTCTTGAGATGGATTCTGTGATTCCTCTTTTTGTCCAGGGAGGTGCGGACCCAGAGAGGGTAAGTCAGTGATCAGGTTCACAACACCGTATAAATAAGAGGTTCAGGAATCGAATGCTGAGCACTCGACCTCAGGATCCGCACTCTGAGTGCTAGACAATATAAATCCCCAGGGGCGCCTGGGTGGCTCAGTCAGTTAAGCGTCTGACTTCAGCTCAGGTCAAGATCTCACAGTCCGTGAGTTCAAGCCTTGCGTCAGGGTCTGTACTGATGGCTCAGAGTCTGGAGCCTGCTTCGGATTCTGTGTCTCCCTCTCTCTCTGCCCCTCCCCCGTTCATGCTCTGTCTCTCTCTGTCTCAAAAATAAATCAACGTTAAAAAAAATTAAAAAAAAATTAATTCCCCAGTGTTGCATTGTTGCATTTCTTCTGAGAACCATGAATCTTAATGTCAGCCTGGTAGTCTTTCCTAAGCACGCACCGTAATTTCCCGGCCATTCCTTATTGTGGGGCATCTGAGTTATTTCCATTTCGTCACTATTATTAACAATGCAGGGAAGACCACTTTTGCCTATATGTATCATTGTCCACATGATGGATCATTTCCTTGGGAAAGATTCCAAGGGATAAAACTATGAATCGAATAGTATGCATATTGTTATCAATGCCCCCAAAGCCGAAATATCTGGAATCGCGGAATCTTAGAACCCGGGATCTGAAAGAAAGCTTTGAGGTCATCCGGTCCCACCTGCACCTTCAGGGTTGTGCGAACGGAGGCCCAGAGCCAGACAGTGACTTGCCCAAGGTCACATGGGTACTCTTTCCCATTTCATGTTCTTTCCAAGACAATACCCTTTGGGCTCACGTCAGAACTTCTTTTTCGTTGCCATTCTGTGAACTTTAATTCATCACCTTTCTGTGGCAGCAAAGCGATATGTGTTCATGCGGGAACAGGAGTACTCACCCTCTACGGAGTCCTTCCTGGAGGGCCAGGACCCGCTGAATCCCAAGAGTGGAGAGAAGCGTAAGAGAAGGCGGTTGCCCTCAAGGAGCTCCAAGGAAGGAGGCATTGACAAAGGGAGGCACGGACAATATGAAGTCACCCAACGATATTGGAGGCTATGTAGCACGCTACAGAAATGGGGAGGGGAGGCGTCTGACTCACATGGGGTGGAGGGAGCCAGGCAGCCTCCTCTCCTTGGCTCGTGTGTTTTATTGAAGCGTCCATCTGTCCAGTCACCCCTGCAATGACAATTTATCGAACACCTGCTAGATACCAGGCATTAAGCTAGGAATGCGGGCACGAAGCTGGGGTTCAAACCCGAGTGTTCGGGCCCCCGTTGCCTTGTCTTTGCAGGGGGCTGCTGCAGTCCCCTGAGACAAACAAGAACACTGAGTGCTTCGGGGGTGTTGCTTCCTTCCATCCGGGTGGAGAGAAGGTGGTTGACTCAGCATGGCGGGAGCACACGCTGGGCTCATTAATCAAATACTCTGGTTAATAGAGAGTTCTCATCTACGCCAGGCATGAATTACCAGTTTTCAAAGAATTATAACACAACAAAATATACGGGAACTATACAGCTCATAATTTAATCTGCTTTAGATGTGACAGAAGTCACCTGAAGGGCTGTATTTAAGAGCCATCAGCTTTGGAATGTCACCTGTGCGGAAGGCAAGTCAAGGCAAAATTAACGGCTCTTGGCCCTCACTGAGCTGCTGTTTTTGAAAATAGAAAACTCAAACCCTCTAAAAAACTCGTGTAGGTATGCCTTAACCAAAGTTGCTGTATAAAGAGGTCAAAATAGCACGTCATAACCGCAAGCTCTACGCGCTTAAGATCTTAATGCTGTTTTCAAATCGCCAAAGCCTTCTTGTGTGTGTTCAGGGGCTCGTTTATAAACAGGGGGACGTTTTGGGAGGGGGGTGCATGGCCACAGAAGCCCGCTGTGTGATCCAAGGGCTTTGTTTTCAGAGGGAAAAACATCCTTTGAGTTTATTGCAAGTGGCTTGGCATGTAACTTTTTCTGTTTCTTAAGAAAAAAAATTTTGATGCTTTTTTTGAGAGAGAGAGAGAGAGAGAGAGAGAGAGCAAGTGGGGGAGGGGCCGAGAGGGAGGGAGACACGGAATCCGAAGCAGGCTCCAGGCTCTGAGCTGTCAGCACAGAGCCCGATGTGGGGCTTGAACTCACAAGCCGTGAGATCATGACCTGGGCCGAAGTCGGACACTCAACCAACTGAGCCACCCAGGCACCCCTGCTGTGTTGTTTTTCATGTTTATTTATATTTGAGAGAGAGAGAGAGAGAGAGAGAGAGAGAGAGAGAGAGAATGAGCAGGGGAGGGGCAGAAAGACAGGGACAGAATCCCAAGCAGGCTCCAGGCTCTGAGCTCTCAGCACAGAGCCAGACGCAGGGCTCGAACCCACGAACTGTGAGCTCATGACCTGAGCCGAAGTCGGACACCCAACCCACTGAGTCACCCAGGCTCCCCTTTCTGTGTTGTTTTTAACAGAGAACGACAGTTGAACTTCATGGAAGTTCTGGTTTAGGGGCTCTAGTTGTCCGAATTTTGAGCCTTCGAGATTGGAAGCCCTCTAGCGGTGTGGGGTGTCGGAGATGCCACCGGCTGGCACGGATGCTACAAAGTGTCGGTTCCCAGCCAGAGTCCCTGGGTCACTTGTGCTGGGGGCCCCTCCACAAGCAACAGGCTTCCCCGACCAGGTGAGTCTGGAAACTTTGCCACAGAAGCTTTCTCTGGGGGCTCCAGCGCATGTTAGCCCGGTAAAGCCCCTGATAAGTCCTGCAGCACGTTCCCTCCCTCAGCTCCACGCCTCTCAAGGAAACTGTGTTATCACCTTGCAGAGCCAGGATTCTGACAAGTACATCTTGGGCTGCTGACCCAGTCCTTCCATCGTAAGGATATCAGGCTCGCTCTCTTTCAACTGGGTGGTTCATAAACTCTCCATCATTTTTTCTTTCTTTTACTCACTCTGCTTCGTCTGAGCACCTGGTCAACATCCCAGAGAGTTCGGATCACAATGTGGATAACAGGGGGACAGCCCAGAGGCAGGGGTTGGAGCAGATATGGCAGGGGTTTAGATGCGGCAGATAGAACCGCCTGAATGAGTCACAAGGAACGGTCAGTCGTTCTGTATCTGAAACGACGGCAGAGGAAACCCTGGCTCTTCACGTGGATTGCACGCTTTAGTCTGTGAAATAAACCCAGCCTTTTCTTTCTGGCCGTAGATGAGTCATCTGTTCATATGAAGGAGCTTGAAATTGTTGGGAAGCAAAAATACAGCCGTGGTTGTTCTCTGAGGCCTTGAGAAGCTGACCGGAGCTCAGTATTGGTGGTTTATTTTGTAAAATGAAGGAGGTTCCAAAGTTTCCTAATCGCTGCGTTTCGTCCCCGCCTGTTTGAGAGGCCTACGCCCTTCTCTCAGCCCAGAAAAGGTAAGAGCTAATTTCTCCCATCCAGTGAGTCACTTGAGGCAGGAGGGTTGGAGCGTTTATGAGACAGGTGTCAGAGTGCTTGGAACACAGGCTGATGTCCCACGTAAACCCACTTGAGGGAAAGAGCTGGGGTGGGGTGGGGGGCGGCCCGCCTTCTGGCAGGAGGCATCCTCAGCACCTTGGACAGGGCCTAGTACAGCTGACACTCAAGCCGTCTTTGTCCAAGTCGTGAGTGAGTGAACGAACAAAGGAACCGACGAATAAAAGAAGATTCCTCAGAAAGCTCTGAGCATGGGGTGGGGTCTTGAGCACCAAAGGCAAAGAGAAGAATTTCTGTATCAGCCGTTGCCACGCTAATGCTGCGTAACAAAACACCCCACAACTCAGGGGCTGACACCCACAAGCGTTGCTTGTGTCCTTATCGCTGGCCTGTGGATTTCACCTGTGCGGGAAGGAGGCTGTCTTCACCAGCGGGCGGGGCGGCTGGACGTGGCTCAAGCCAGGATGCCTGGTTCTCCTTGGACCAGTGGCCCGGGGCATGTTCTGGCAAGTGGAGTGAACTCAAATACCAACCTACGCCAGCACGTTAGAGGCCTCCGCTCAAGACACGCCTGCCTGCCCACGTCACACAGACCTACTTGCAGGACAGTAATACGGCCACAAATACATAGTTTTTCGAACATTCTATAAAGTTGGTCAAGGAAGGTCTAAAAACACGTTCTAAGTTTTCTAGTCGTCAGGAAAGGAGGCAATATGTCCAGATGTTGGATTCCTAGCGCCTCTGAGACACAAACAAGGAGCTGTGGCTGGTTGTGTATTCCAAAAGTTCTAGAGAAGCGAGTTGTCCACTTGTTCTGTTTCGCCAGAATTTTCCGGCACGGCGCCCCATGCTGGGGCGTTCGGCCCCATCCTCCCTGCCCGGGCTCCCTCCCCTGTAGCCACTTTAAGCAGTGACGTCTGGAGATGCTCTGTCCAGAGCTGTCTGGCCCACCAATGAGTCCATAACGTCCGCCCCACCGGAGAGGTCTTAGCTTCAGAACAAAGCCCGAGATCTAGCTTCTCCCCAAGTCCGGTCCACGCGAGTGGCTCCCAACTAGCCCCAGACCCCGGCAAGACCATCAGAGATGCCCTCTTCCCTGCTGGTGGCATCTGGCAGGATTACCGGGCAGGTGGAAGAGGGGACTAGAGAAAATACTGCATATGCCCGACCTCAGAGGACCTGAGGCCCAAAAGATCGAGAACTGCCGGAAACTGCGGCTAAACACCCCTGTGCAAAATAGCGTGGGGGCTGTTGCCCCCGCGTGAGGTTGTCTGTGGAGCACTGAGGTCCTTACCGGGCCCAGGGGAGGAAAGCCTCAATCAAAGAGGGTTTTTCTTTTTCCTTAATTTTCTTAATGTTTACTTATTTTTGAGAGAGAGTGAGCGCGTGCAAGGGAGGGGCAAGGAGAGAGGGGGACAGGGGACCCAAGCAGGCTCTGAGCTGTCAGCGCAGAGCCCGACACGGGGCTCGAACTCACCAACCGTGAATTCATGCCCGGAGCCCAAGTCAGGCGCTTAACCGACTGAGCCCCCCACAGGCGCCCCCCTGAAAGGTTTTTTAAAGCCAAACTACCAAGAGGGAGAGGCACCCCGTCGCATGGGAGAAAGTGTCTCGATAATTCCTCCTGAGAGCCTGGGTGAGGGAAGGCTGGACGGGACTGCAGCTGTTGAATAGGGCGGTCTGCCTGAAGCCTTAACGCGCTGGGTGGCCTTCCTCCTGAGGATGCTCGCGGTAATCACGGATTCCTTTGGCCGCCGCAAGGATCAGGACGTGCGAGTCAGTGGACCTGTCCGCGCACGGAGTCGGGGCGCAGGCGCCTCGATGGGGCGTGGAATCCAGCCCAGGCTTGGCCACAGTGAGCTGTCCTCGGCTGAGCCCTTTCCTACCTTCTTTTCTATCTCGTGTGAATCAGGTTTTCCTATGTCTGTTTCCCCCACCAGCAAAGGGTCTGCATTTCATGTATGTTTATACGGCCGCCCCAGGCTTGGACCCTGATGCTGAACGGGCACTCACGAATTTTTACTGACCGATAGTGGGTAGGGGGGAAGGGGCTGAGGGGAGGGGCCCAGGGGGTTTATTTGTCTCTGATTTATCCTCCACACTCTGGCCAGACTGCGCAGGAAGTGAGGTCCGGTCTCGAGAGTCTGGACGTGGGTCGGGTGACCTCGGACAAGTCCCCTAACTTGCCCAGGCCTTAGTCACTCCGTCAGGAAAATACGGAGGTCGTGCCGAGATCGTTGTGATCAATCAGTAGGTGTGACGAGGCGCCCACGATGCCTGGCACCCGGCAAGGGCTGCACAAAACTGCTTTTACGGTTTGCTTACTTGGTCATGTTGTGTCCTTGCTTGAAACCCTTTCTTTTTATTTGCTGGGCAAAGGCCGTTTCTCCAGCAACATCTCTTCTCAGAAACCTTCCTGGATGCCACCTCCTCCACATGTCAACTTATTAGATGCTCTCCTCTGTGCTTCTCTGGGCCAGGGACAGCCATTGCTGGTTATCGACCCAGTACCCTTTTTCTGTTCATATTTATTAAAAACTCACTTCCTCACACCCTCGTATAGCCGAGAGTGACCATGTGACATAGTTCTTTACACTGTAGGCAGAGGCCCTGGCAGAGAGTCCTTCCTTTGACCATCACCATTTTCCCTTCTTCTTGCCTGGAATGCAGTTGGTATATCCGGAGCTAAGGCAGACCTTTTGCAGCCAAGAGGCTGCAAATCCACACACTATGAATGGCCTAGCAGATGGAAGGAAGACCACCGAATTATTTAGGGCAGTACTGAGGCCTGTCTTAGCCCTAAACAGCCTATTGACAGACTGAGTTCATGCTCTTTATAAACTTCAGTTGGCTGTATTCCTGACTAAGAGGAATGTTTGTCCATATGATTATTATCACTATTAACCCTAGATTGCCAGTATCTCAGTCACCCCACCAGATTGTGAGGGCTGGGCTCATCTCTGGCTTTGGCCCAGTAAAGATGTTAAGTAAGTGCTGTTTGTCAAGAGAATTGGATTCCTCCTCTTCCTCCCCCTCCTCTTCCTCCTCCTCCTCCTCCTCCTCCTCCTCCTCCTCCTCCTCCTCCTCCTCCTTTTCTTTACCGGGGGCAAAGAAAGCTATTTTCTGATATATCGTGCATTCTCAATGAATGGTCACAAACCAGGGCAGTGAAAGCGACCTCCCATCCCCACTTACAGCCCTCCATGCATCTGGTCTGTCTCTGAGCAGGCCGTGGTCCATTCTGATGTGGAAAGTCTGTGTCTCTACATGATGGGGTTTTTCTCCCCTTTTTTCTTTTCCTTTCTCTCCCTCTTTTCTTCTACATCTCTCTACCTCTTCCTTCATAGAAGTTCTTTTTCGATTTAGATAAAATGTTCTGGAAAGGATCCTGGCAAGGAATTATGATCATATATATATATAATATATTATACATATATATTATATATATATTACATATACAATACATATATATATTATATATATACATATATATGTGTGTATATATATATAATGTTGGTATGATCAAGCACAGCAGATGAGGGGCATTTCTAGTATGTTAGTTGCATAACGAGCTTTATAAATGGTTTTGGATTTTCTCTAGCTATCCCTCCTGCCACCCTGATTTGGCCTTTATTGGAGGAAACTGTTCTCTCTATGCTTGTGGTCTCACTGTGGCTCTTTGCATCCAGTGGGAACCAGAAATAAAAACCAATGCATTTAAAATGTGAGATGTGGAAGGAAAGGAAATAGAACAGTTTCAGAGCTGGCTTCCACTGCCTTATAAATATAGCATAGTTACTTGAATGCCATAAGAATTAAACTCTGATCTTTTAAAATGCATGCAAATTCTTGCAGAATATATATGAAAAAGTCACTATAACTGTTGAGGCACTTCGACTCCCTTGATAAATGGGACTTCCAGACCACACTTTATTGAGTCTCTGATTTTTAATAATTTGAATCCTGCAAGATTTAATTCTGCATAATTCTGGCTGAAATCAGCTTTTGATTGAGTTGTAATGGCTCTGTTATTGTAAATATCTCTGCATGCTAATGTCGTGCTGGAATTCAATAATATTTAGATGAAATTTTTCGCCTCGAGCATTATGGAAGCAAGATTTAGAAAGTCGGGAAGTTTATGTCAAAGTGACATCTATTTTGGGTAACCCGCAACACTCCTAAATGCAGTAACCTGGTCATCTCAAGGCATGACTTAAATAATTATGAATCCTAAATGTAAATGTGCGGATCAATTATAACATGAATAATATTATAATATGAATAAAATATGTGAACATTCTTGAGACAGGTCTTTATTTAACCTTGCTATATTTCCTGGTATAGTCACCAGTGACTTAGCCGAGGGTGCGGGAATGAGACCCGGGACCCCGAAGATTGAGAGGAGGTATGGGGAGGTTTGGACTTTACACTACCCTTGATCCAACTGGCGAATAAACTTGAAGGTTTTGAGAAATTCACTTAAATTTTGTGAGGCTCCCCTTCGCCTGCTCAAGTCAAATAATCAAACAAATCATACTCAACTTCTTTTCTTAACATTATCTTATTTTTTTCAAATTTTTATTTAAATTCTACTTAGTTAACAGACAGGGCAATATTGGTTCCGGGAGTAGAATTCAGTGATTCATCACTTCTGTGCAACACCCCCGTGCTCATCCCAGCAAGTGCCCTCCTCAGTGCCCATCCCCCATCCAGCCCATCCCCCACCCGTCTCCCTCCAGCAACCTCGGTTTGTTCTCTGTGTTTAGGAGTCTCTTCTGGTTTGGGGCATCTGGGCGGCTCAGTCAGTTGAACAGCCAGCTCTTGATATCGGCTCAGGTCATGAACGCACGGTTCGTGAGATCAAGCCCCACCTCGGGCTCTGTGCTGACAGTGTGGAGCCTGCTTGGGATCTTTTCTCTCCTTCTCTTTCTGCCCCAACCCTGCTCTCTCTCTCTCTCTCTCTCTCAAAATAAATAAAATAAACATTAAAAAAGAGTCCCTCATGGGTTGTTTCCCTCTTTCCCCCCCTCCCATAGGTTCATCTGCTTTGTTTCTGAAATTCCACATATGCGTGAGATCATATGGTATCTTTCTCTGCCTGACTTATTTCACTCAGCATAATACTCTCTAACTCCATCCATGTTGTTGCAAATGACAAGATTTCATTCTTTCTTCATGGATGAGCAATATTCCATTGTATATTTATACCACATCTTCTTAATCCATTCGTCCATCGACGGGCACTCAGATTACTTCTTAATCATCCACCTCTCCAGTAGACCAAAAGAAGAATCCTGAGGAAGGAGCCGTTTTGTAGTCAGTGCCTGACATATATGACTGGTCTGTAAGTATTCACTGAACTAAGGTGAAGGTTCAAACGTGAAAATGCCCTTCGTTCGGTCCTCACTACAGCCTGTGAGGTAGGAACCATAATGACCGCCATTTTGCAGGAGCGGAAATGGGAGAACCAAGAAGTTGTTGAAAATTAGACCACTTAGCAGAGGAACTGGGATTTGAACCCAGGCCGTCAGGCTCCAGAATGTGTGCTCCCCACCCTTGTGTTGTGGACACAAATCCTTTGACACTCCATTCTTTAAGGAATGAGCTCTAATTCTGCTCTCGCAGCAGGGACTGGAAGGACCTGTGGGTTGGGGCTTGGTGAATCGTTAGTCAAGGGCTGTTGGAGGCTGGCAGTGAGGCACCCAAGTCAGGTGTCGGTGGACAGGTGAGTGAGACCATTGTTGGTGAAAACATGGAAAATAGGGAGAACACCTAAGGATCCTGTGCATCTAGCTAAAGACGTTTCCAGGCAGAATGTCGAAAGGGCCAACTGACCTCTTCCAGCGGGTTAAAGAGTTGTGCAGTTTCTGAGTAGATTTTAGAGGAGGTATAGAAAATCGAGGACACTCTTTCTAGTCAGCACAAAGTTCTCAAAGTACGAAATGGCCTAGGGGCGCCTGGGTGGCTCAGTCAGTTGAGCATCTGACTCTTGATCTTGGCTCAAGTCATGGTCTCCTAGTTGGTGGGTTCGAGCCCCGTGTCCGGCTCTGCACTGACAGTGTGGAACCTGCTTGGGATTCTCTCTCTCTCCTTCTCTCCCCCACTTCCCAGCTTGTGCACTCACTCTCTCAAAATAAATAAACTTCAAAAAAAAAAAAAAGAAAAAGAAAAAGAAAGAAAAGAGAAAGAAATGGCCTTGGGACATAGATCAAATCCAGGGCTCTAAGATTTAAGAGTGTGCCTGGTCAGATTCCTGAGGATGTGCCTCACAGACCCTTTCGACTAGACAAACAAGCTTCCAGGACTCCGAAGGGCATCGTCTAAGAAGGCCCTGGCCCAAGGTTCCGTAGCGTCTCGGAAAGAAATGTGAGTGTGGGTTTCTTCTCGTCATGCAGTCTCCAGTAAGATTCATAAAAACCCACAAGGTTTTTAGGAAAATTGCATTGGTGTAAGTACTGCCAGTTCGGACAAACTGGGTGGGACAGAGACACTATGAGGGGAAAAGAAGTCTTGGGATGGCCTGCTTTCTACCCGCCTCATAGGGGCAGGAGAAGGCTGCCTGGATGCAAATATGCACCCTTTCCTGTGGAAAATGAGGAATGGCCCAGAGGGGAGAGCCAAGAGCCCCGGAGAGTCATTTCCAGGGGCCCACACAGGAGCTGCTGGGCACTTTGGGGTCCACCCTTTTTGAGCGAGAATACCTTTCGCAGCCGCCCTATTTTTATCTCACTGTGGTAGGTTGGCTGTGTGGAGGGCAGAGGGTTTTTCCCTTTAGTTCACGGATCGTCAGGCTGAAAAGAACCATATTGGGGGAACTGTGCCCAGGGAGCCTCATCTGTACCTACCTGAACTTGATCTAGATGATGGAGTAAAGCATTTGAAGGCAATGCCAAACTGAAATGAGACTTCAGGGGTCTTGGGGAGAACATGTTACCAGTATGACTACTAAAACTACGGGGGATAGTATGTCCTAACCCCCCAGTTGCCCTCCTGATGGACGCAGGTAGCACCCGTGCCAAATGGAGTTGCAATTTAGTTTCTAGCCGATGAAGGTGGCCAGACCAGCCAAGTTGGTAAGACAATGTAGACGTGATTATGGGTCAGTACGGAATTAGACAGAAAGCAGGACTTTTCCTGCACCAGAACTCCATGGCCCCAAAGTCAGGTCTTGCTTCCAAGCTGGGAGAAGCCCCCTCTGGCTTGCCAACATTTGCCTTGTACTTTTGCCAACATTTGCCTTGTACGCTCCATAGCGGATGACTTCTCTGCTTCCTCCGTTAGATGGGCAGCCCCTCGAAGGCAGCCGTGTTTGAGTCCCCCCACGTAATCCCAAAAGGGCACACAGTAGGTGCTCGCTGCGTGTTGCTGGGATGTGTGGTGAACCATGAGCGTTTGGGGGACCTCTCTAGCCCTCTACACTGCATGTCTCCATACACTTTCAGTGGCGTGGCCGAGCAGGAGAGCATCCTGAGAAGATACTTTCATAGGTCCCAGATAGATCATTTTTGTAGGGAACAAATCTGACATTTTATAGCGATGATAACACAGAGACATGGTTGGTAATAGCAGTCTTATTTTTTTAGTTCTTTTTTTTTAATTAAATTTATTTTTTTTTTAATTTGCATCCAAGTTAGTTAGCATCTAGTGCAACAATGATTTCAGGAGTAGATTCCTTAGTGCCCCTTCTCCATTCAGCCCATCCCCCCTCCCACCACCCCTCCCGTAACCCTCAGTTTGTTCTCCATATTTATGAGTCTCTTCTGTTTTGTCCCGCTCCCTGTTTTTATATTATTTTTCTTTCCCTTCCCTTGTGTTCATCTGTTTTGTCTCTTAAAGTCCTCGTACGAGTGAAGTCATATATTTTTGTCTTTCTCTGACTAATTTCACTTAGCATCATACCCTCCAGTTCCATCCATGTAGTTGCACATGGCCAGATTTCATTCTTTTCGATGGCCGAGTAATACTCCATTGTGTGTGTGTGTGTCTGTGTGTGTGTGTGTGTGTGAATCACATCTTCTTCAACGTTTATATCACATCTGCTTCAATGATAGCAGCACTATCAACAATAGCCAAAGCATGGGTAATAGCAGTTTTCAATCCAAAAGCCAATTGTTCTGTCCCCTAAGGTGAGGTGGGGTGTGACAAGAGGAGACCTCTCTCTTTGGGTGGGGACACAAGGTCTCTGGGCTCCGAAATTCTTGGCGACCTTTGGATGTTTGGGTTTGGTCTCTTCTCTGAGCCACAGCTGTCTTATTTATAAATTGTAGATAATACCTTGAGGGCCGCTGAAGGTCAAAGTAGATACGGGAAGCATTTTGCAATGCTACTTTTCATTCAAGAAGGGGGAGGAATCCCAGTTTCCCAGAAACCAATCTCTTCATCCCAAGAACACCTAAGATTGTAGATAATGCCTAGAGTTGGCTCCACTTGGGTTATCTTCTTCCCTTGGTCTATATACCAGTGGAATTGCTGATGTAGATTGTCCAACATGGGCTCTAAACCAGAGAAAGAATATAAGGTACCTAAGGGGCCGGTAGTGTTGAGTGAATAAGCCCCGCAGGCTAACTCTGATGATGCCTTGGAGAAAATTCACTTGATCTTAGCCAAAAGGCCGAGAAGCGATGATGCCTTGGAGAAAATTCCAGAAGGAATGCAGATGGAGAAACTGAGGCCTGGGGAGCGGGGTGGGGGGGGTCCCGTTTAAGGCCACACCCGTGATCAGGAGCTGGATCACGCCGGGAACCCTGTCTTAGGCTCACCACACACAGCGCTTGGCAAACTTCTATTTTCCGTAAAGGGCCACGTGGCAAACATTTCAGGCCTTGACAGCCCCCAGAGTCCCTGTTGCAATCACTCAGCTCTGTCGCTGTGGTGTGAAGGCGGCCACAGACAGCACGTAAATGAGCGGACGTGGCCCTGTGCTGGTTAACATTTTCTCTGTGGACCCTGGCAAATGGCACCTCCTTCCAGATCCTTCTCCTCAACCTACCGTGTCTCCTCTGACTGCCTCCAGGACTCCTTTGCACGTAGCTCTAGTCATGGCTCTTTCTTCTCAGTGGGGAGGAGTTTATTGACCTATGTCTTAAGTCTGGCTCGCTCACGCTCTGCCTCTCTCTCCCTCTCTCTTTGCACATCACATCTAATTTGTGTCCACTTGTGCCAAGAAGTGATTGACATACGTCCTTGTCTTTCGTCTCCCGGCTTTGGGGGAGTCCCCTTACTCCGCGGGCCTCAGTTTTCTCGCGCGTACGTTGAGAGGACCGAACGAGTACTAAGAGATTCCCGGGGTGCTAAGCCTCGTGTGCCTTTCTTGTGAATCTGTGAGTCGAGCAGCTGAGCTCTATTCCCAGGTCTGTACTCACCCGCCGTGTGACTTGGGCCCGAGACTTCGCTCAGACCCGTCTCCCCAGTCTTTAAGCGGCGACCCCAGCAACGTGGGCTCATGAGATTGTTGCAAAGATGAAAGGAGATGGTGTGTGCATGCAAATGCTGTTTGGACAAGCGAGGTTTTTATAAAACACATTCGCTAGAGCTGCCCTTTTCTGATTTCCTGGGGCATTCCATTGACAGCCGGGAGAATATTCAGAGTTTTGTCCAGTCCTGGCCCGGTCCACGTATGATGTGGGACCAGAATACTCTGGTAAACCGTCCAGCAGCACGTTCACGTAACCCAGCAGCAAACGAGCATAATTTGTTCCCCGGGCCCTTTGTGTTGTACTTTTCCTTTTTAATGTATGATTTGTTATGAAACAGTTGCATTTGGAGATTGTTTCGCAGAGTGTTTGCGTTTCTAATTGAACCTTCTAATAATGATGTTTTTATTTTACTTGCTTTTTAAAGGTTATTACCGTTTCTGTGAAGTTTCAGAAAATGTTGCAGCCAGAAAAGCTTTCACGGGCAAAATAAACGTATTTGCTCAGACCCTGACGCTTGCCTGCGACGCTACGGGCAATGGCTGTTTTGCAAAATTACAGCACAGTTTCCATCTTTGGAGCCGAAGGGAACTTAGGGTTCTTCTCAATTGGCAAGTCAGGTTAGGGGGCGACCTGGGGACCCCGAGGCCGTGCTTGGGCTCCGCGGGGACGAGCTTTGTGATGGGCTTGTGATGTCTGCGGTGGTACATTCCAGAGGGATATGTGTGCGCACGTGCGTGTGTGTGTGCATGGATGTGCGTGTGTGCATGCCTGTGGGTGTGCATGAGGGGAGAATTAGCCCATATTTGTCATCCCTGATCTGGTACAAACTCCCCCTTCCCTCCCCCTCCTTTGGGCAGTGAGAAAGCACAGTGATGGAAAGAGAAAGGGACTCGTCCGGGGTCACACTGGTGGTAAGTGACAAAGTCAGAACTCGGATCCGGGGTACCTTTCGTGAGATCAAGTGTCATTAAAGTCACTGTCTTCCCTTGGCGCGACCAAGGAGGAATCTCTTTTCTTGGTACCTTTTTACCTGGGCTCCTGGGCTCATTCGTGTGCCAGGAAATGAGTCACCTCATCACGTTCTCACTGCCCGGTGATGGACTTGGCCAAACACGCCCTTGCCTGTAACTTCGAACAAGAACATCAGTGATGGGGGTGATGACAGCCGTGGTTGACTATAACGCAGAAACGCCTCGGGGAAAGAGGCCACTGAAAATGCTGCAGAGTATTCTTTGTTCTCTTTTCCTCTTTATTTTCCAAATTCCCTATTGGGATGATTTTTACTATCAAACAATTAGCTTAAAAATTTGTTAATGTGCCCCATAGCCCAATAGAAATCGTGTGGTCTAGTCAATAAATAGAATATTCTGTTTTCAGGTGGAGTCATCCGTGGGGACGGTTCGAAATAAAAGGCCTGTTTCGGACATGGAACGTCTGAGGGGAACACCCCCATCAGCCCAAATTCCCTGAGATCCACAGCGTGTCAGACTTAGTTCCACACATTCTGGGGGACACGGTGACAGCAAAGAGGTGGCCCTGACCCTAGGGAGTATCATCGCATCCGAGAGAAGCAGTATTGTATGAATCCTGGAACGTTGAAAAATTAAGCACTGAAGAGACGTTCGCAGACCTACTTTTAATAAAACCCAAGCAAACCCCAAAAGACATGCCATGGAGTGTAGGAACGCACCCCAGGGCTCACGAATGTCAGCTATAATTTGAGTCCCTGACTTAAGCACGCACGGGGGTTCGGGGCTTCTCTCTGTAATAGGTTATCACAGGATAGAGTTTAAAATACCACTTGAGTCATAACCTCATCCACTCAGAGATCTAGAAAGGGTTCCCAGGGCTGATCAGAGACCTGATTTGCAAATTACTATAAATTAACGTAGTTATAGCTGGGACATGAATATATGCTTGGAAATGCTCATATAGCACATAATATATGCCATGTCTTAAGATGATAATAATCGTAATTTCTAAGATGACTTTTCCTCTAGCTGGCACCTCTCACCCTGTGATCTTGAAGTCCTTTACAAACACTAATTAATTACATTAATTTTATCATAAAGCTTGCTCATTACTGTACTTTTATTATAAGCTCTTGCCAGCTTAGATTTAATGCAACACCCTTATTGAAATTCTGTTCTTTGATATTGCTAAGGATCGGCTCGCATATCACACGTGCCTTTGTAGGTTTTTTAGTCGTACGAATAGCAGTTGGAATAAAGGTAGCCTCTCTTCCACCTGGGATTTCACGAAGGCACATTTCACTGGAGCCCAGATCGAGGGCCCTGCCCATTCCTAGGGTCACACAGCACGTACAGGTCAGGATGATGCTGTGCAGGGACAGATCGCAGCTTGAATACCCGACTGAGGGGCTGACGGTGGCTGTCTGCTTCTTTGGGTTAAGACGGATTCTGAGCCACACCCATGAGCGGCATG
The DNA here is from genome assembly GCF_046562875.1 of Panthera onca. Taxonomy (NCBI): domain Eukaryota; kingdom Metazoa; phylum Chordata; class Mammalia; order Carnivora; family Felidae; genus Panthera; species Panthera onca. The sequence goes on from NC_138344.1 coordinate 138,989,962, forward strand.
AACAACTGCTCTGACCAACCTGCCATTGATGCAGGTGTGGAAATTGGGGCTGTGGGCACACGGAGGTCTTCTGCCTGCCGCGCCAGGCGTAGCCGTCAACTTTCAACTAAGAGGCAGGAGATCGGGGTCCAGTGTCATTGCTTCTTTTTACAAAGCGTGTGGTTTTATCCAATAAACTTGCAGGACCTCTGTTTCTTACTCTCTAAAATGGGTATCCCCTTGTTTGCCTTAAGGTACCTTGAACCCTGAGGTGGCAGCCTGAGGAAACAGGGGTGTGAAAACTTTTCCCTCAGCTGAAGGGCATCCTTCCTCTGGAAGGAAGCTGGTTACGGGGTGGAAAGCAGGCGGCTTTGGAGTCAGGATACTTGGGTTAGGACATCAGACCAGCTGTCTCACTCACGGACCGTGTGACTCAGGCAAACTCTTTGTGCCCAAGGAGCCCCCATCTTTTCTTGTATAAAACAGCAGCAACGACGGGAACCCGGGGGGCTCAATCGGTTGAGCATCAGACTTTGGCTCAGGTCATGATCTCACGGCTCATGGGTTCGAGCCCCGTGTCGGGATCTGTGCTGACAGCTCAGAGCCTGGAGCCTGTTTTGTATTCTGTGTCTCCCTCTCTCTCTGCCCCTTTCCAACCCCTCTCTCTCTCAAAAATAAATAAACATTAGGGGCGCCTGGGTGGCTCAGTCGGTTGAGCGTCGGACTTCAGCTCGGGTCATGATCTCACTGTCCGTGAGTTCGAGCCCCGCGTCGGGCTCTGTGCTGACAGCTCAGAGCCTGGAGCCTGCTTCGGATTCTGTGTCTCCCTCTCTCTCTGCCCCTCCCCCGTTCATGCTCTGTCTCTCTCTGTCCCAAAAATAAATAAACATTAAAAAAAATAAACAAATAAATAAACATTAAAAACAAAACAAAACAAAACAAAAACCCAGCAACGACGATATCCTTACATCTGACTCGCAAATCTGTCCGGAGATTTGAGTGACACACAAACACGATCATAAATAGCTATAACAGCTGTCACATCGTAGGTGCCCCCAAATCAGTTAAAAACTAAAAGCAAAGCAAAACTCAGGTATGGCGGACGAAGAACTGGGGAAGGAAACGTAGGCAGGTGCTCTTAGCGGGTTTTGCCTCCGCGGAGGACTCTGTCACTGAGCTGTTCTCTTCACGTCTCCTTCAACACTTTCCCTAGTGGACATGGATAGATTTTATCACGGGGTAAAAACAAACGCGCTTTCTTGGTGGCTGCACGCATCTAGACGTGTGATAAAATCGCGTGGAAACACGTGCACGTGCACGCACACATCGGATGAGCGCATATAAAAGCTGGTGACGTGAGACCTGAATGAGCTGTGTGGCAGCTACCAGTGCCCCATCCCGCTTCCGGTGTGTGCAAAATTAGTGAGCTGTTACCGCTGGGGGGGAGCAGGAGGGGCGGTACCCAAGACTTCTCTGTCGTGTTTCTGCAAACTCCTGGGCACGTAGGCTTATTTCAAAAGAAGAGTTAAAAAACAACAACCCAGTTTTTTAGGTCATCCAACTAGACTGAAAGAAATTACGCAGTCGTTGCTCGAATATTAATTCAAATAAATAGAGGGATGAATGGACGGACGGACGGGTGGATGGATGGACGGGTGCCTGCATGCATTTCACTTCTTAATCCGTAAGTAAAGTCTGTCACACTCCAGACGTGGTTTGCAGTACTGGTCTGTAGTCATCACCTCTTGGCTTGAGAAGGAGACTCTCTTTGTCCGGGAGAATCCTGAAGACGAGTTCGTAAATGCTGACTGCATCAGAGAACAGACATTTTGCCAGCGAGGATTCTAGATCAGAGCCTCGATGGGTGTCACAGAGGCATTCTTGTGGGCTTAAAAATCCCTCCCCTTTCTCTGGTTCTGAATGTAGGGCCAGAAGGGAGCGGAAAGCCATCTGCTGTGTATTGCATCCCGGTGCAGAACGGGGGCAGAAAACCCACCCAGCCACTTCTTCGGATCCGACAGACCCTGCCTGTAATAAAAGTTGTGTTCGTATGTTTCATTAGATAAATAAAGCTGACTTGGGTAGGTTGCTCGAGACCCAAAGCGAACTGAAACCAAGTTGCCTGCACTGGGTACAGAACAGCCAGTGTAACAGTGGCTGCCAAGCTCGGATGATCCAGGAGCCCCGCATACGTTACAGCGTCTAACGCGACCACAACCCTATGGGACACTGTGATTCTGGGGGACACGTGTTCTAATGTGACTACAGCGCGGTGGCATCCTCCGCTCCACTTTCCAGAGGAAGAAAACATGACTCAGAGATGAAATAACAAGAATAGACACTTTAGTATTGGTTAAGTAAGGCTTGCTGTTGTAACAAAGAAACTAGGGTATCAGTGGCTTAACACACACACACACACGCACACACACACACACACACACACTCGTTTATTTCTTGCTCACACAACAGTCCAATGGGAATGTCAGGGAGTGGGTCCCCATTTTCCACTTGGGGCTTTCAAGACAGGCAAGGAAAAGGGAACAGCACCATCGACAACACATCCCTGTTTCTCAGCCAACGTGGCCCAGACGTGACACTCATCACTTCCGCTCTGTGGCCATGATGCAAGTCACACTGCCCTTCCCAGAAGACGGCTCCCCAGAAATATTTCTACACGAGGAAAGGAGGGTGCAGCATCTTTGGCTCCCCCACCCCACCCCCGCCCCCAGTCATTCCACAGGGCATGGAACGGGAATCCAGAATGCTCTTTCTGGAACCATACTGTGGAGCGGTGGGTCAGACCCTGGGCTTTGCACTCAGCCCACCTTGACCTGACTCTGGCTGAAACACTGTCGATTTCTGACCTTGGGAGACAGTTGCTTAACCATTCTCAGGCTTGACCTCTTCTTCTGTAAAATATGAGAATAATGAAAACAGCTACCCCACAGAGCTGTTGTACAAATTTTTTAAAAAGAATACAGGCAAAACGTTTAGAGCAAAGCCTGGCACTTCGTAAACACACACAAATATTTATTATGATGATCGTTATTGTAATGATGATGATTCCCACACACCCCCCCCCCACTGCCCCTTATCTCTCTTCCCATTCTCTCCTATTTTGTTTAGCTCTTTTGCCTTTTCCCCCTTTGATGTCTTAAGTTTCCCAGCCCCTCCAGCTCTCTCACAAACCCTTTGCTGTGTAACCACAGTCTAGGAAAATCTAAGTCCCTCCCCTCTGCTGGGGTATTTCATAATGGAAACCTCTTGTCCAGGAACATCAGCGTCGGCAAGGGACACTTCCAGTCTCCAGAAGCAAACACATTTGACACTGTTGATTTGGTGTATAAATGTCTGTAGCGTTATTAAATATGCATTAAAGTGCTCCCCTCATAAATTGTATGTGCTCGGCCTACTCAGAGTATAATACACACAACTAAATAATTTTTCTAACCACACAGACGGAGCAATCAGGCCAACTTCAAGGTTGGCAAGAAGAGAGTGAGTCCGCCCCCCCCCCTCGTCCTCCTCCTCCCCCACAGCTATTTTGCGAGGCCGCCTTTTTGGCGGTTTGGCGGGGTTTCAACAGTATGCTGGATGCTCTCAGGAGCTTGCATTTCCAGGTCTGCTAATGCGGGAGTTCGTGCTGTGCCGTTTGTGAAGTCCATTCACCAGTCCCTAAGGGCACTGGGGACGGGGATGGACTCATCAGTGTGAATTTCATCTGGACCTGCTGATAGCATCAGGCTTCCTGCCCTGTCAAATAATGTCCTCATTCAATTTGTCATGATTGTCTTCCTCCATCCATGCATCCATCCATCTATCCATCCATCCATCCTTCCATCCATTCCTCACATCCATGCATCCATCCGTGTATCCATCCATCCATCCATCCATCCATCCATCCAACCATCCATCCACCTTACCATCCTTAGCCATCCCTCTCCAGGTCAAGAGGTATGTTCCAGAGGGACAGACAACAACAACACAGCAATAACAACAAAATAAAGCACAAGCTCATAAAATAATTGCAAACTGATAAGTGCCAGGGAGGTGAAGGGTGACGACACATGTGCACGTGCTTCCTTCATGTCCAGTGGTCGGAAGAAGTCTCCTTGAGGAACGACATTTAAGCTGAGGCCAGAAGGAAGAGAAAGAGGCAGTCCTACAGGAGACAGAGGAAAGAGGCTTCCGAGCAAAGAGAATGCCATCTCCCCACGCTCTGGCCAGCAAAGAGCCAGCAAACACATGTGTTACCTCTTCTCATATATACAATAGGGGCACGGGTATGGTTGATTCGATTATGTCCAATTTTGCTTTAGCGCCTACTCAAGACAATGTCAGACATCTTGTAGTCCTCCTGTTTTCCAAAACTTGTTGATCTTATTTTTAAAGTAATAAACGAAGCTCCAGAAAGGTAGACCAGCAGGCCTGATGCCAAAGGCCAGGATGTGTGGGCGACCTGGGGAACAAGGACGGTGCAAGACTGACCCCACAGCCTCACATCTAGCTGGTTGTTGGAAACAGCAAATGACTATTTCATGAACGTACCCACAATGGAGAGCACAAAATTCGGGCCAAGAATCCAGCTTATTTTTCCTGACTCTGAGCATTTGCCATTTGGGAAACACCTGGTTGGTGATCCCTTGGTGGAGATTTTTATCTGCATCAGTGACACAGTCAAGGAGAGGGTGGGTACGTCTCCTCCGGTCACCTGGCTCAGCCTATTAGAATTGAGGTTTATCACCAATGCCAAGGAAAGGGGCATAGGGCTGATGGGGGGCCCCCAAAAAATAGGTCCGTGTTGTAACCCCTGGAGCTTGTGAATGTGACCTCATTTGGAAAAAGGTTCTTTGTAGATGTAATTGATTTTATTTATTTACTTGTGTTTTTAAATGTTTATTTATTTGAGAGAGAGAGAGAAAGCACGTGTGGGGAAAGGGGCAGAGAGAGAGAGAGAGAGAGAGAGAGAGAGAGAATCCCAAGCAGTCTCCACACTGTGGGTGCACAGCCCAACCCGGGGCTTGATCTGACAACCCTGGGATCATGACCTGAGCCGAAACCAAGAGTTGGACGCTCAACCGAGTGAGCCACCCAAGCATTCCTAGATGTCATTGATTTAAAGACCTTGAGGTGAGGAGATCACCTTAGACGATCTGCATGGACCCTAAAATCCAGTGACAAGAGACCTTTCAAGAAACACACAGAGAACACAGACGACAGAAAAGCAAAGGTGATGGGAAGATAGGAGCAGAGAGCCGTGATGTAGTCACAGCCCAGGACAGCTGGCAGCCAGCAGGGGCTGGAAGAGTCGAGGGACAGATCATCCCTAAGAACCCCCATGGGGAGCTTAGACATTCAGTTATGTAGAAGCATGTTCTGTCCACAGTCCCTGGGCACACCCCACTTCCTGCATCAACATGCTTAGATGTCTCTCCTTTCCCTCCTCAGCCCCTTGAAAACCTTGTCCTGGCCTTTGTTCTGAGAGTCAGCTCAGAGGACACATTCCCTTTATGCCGTCTCCCGTGGTGCTTGAGCATAAGCCCTAACAAAAGTCTTGCCTGGAACTGGAAAAAAAAATTCTGAATCTTGCATTTCTGACCTCCAGAGTTGGGAGATAATTCTTTTTGTTGTTTTAGCCACCAAGTTTATTATATTAATTTGTTACTGCAGCCTGAGAGCACCAGTACAGGGGATATGGGGCCGCTGTGGTTTCTGCCAGCACAGCACTGCCCAGCAGAAAAATAATGCGAGGTACGTCATTTCAAACTTCCTTGTAGTCATGCTAAAAAGAGTGAAAAGCAGAAGTGAAATTAATTTTGATAGTCTATTTTATTTAACGCCATATATCTCAATGTTATTTCAACATGTAACCAAGATAGAAGGTCATGAATGAGGTATTTTACCTCCTGTCTTTTATATTAACGCTTTGAGATGTGGTATGGGTTTTATGCTTATGGCACATACCTGTTTGTACTAGCCACATTTAAGTGCTCGATAACATTTGTGGACAATGCGTTCCCCTGGGTCTCTTACTTTGGGTTTGGAATGAAGGTCGCCAAGCAAGAGAGACAAGAAAAAAATTCCCAGGGCCGCGGAGGCTACGGGGACTGGGGGTCCAGGGAGTGAGCTGGGTTTCGGTAGGTCAGGCTTCAAAACCAGATGGAAGGAAGATCTCGGGGAGTTTTTGCAGGAAGTTGGGTGTATTCATTCCAGCGCAAGGGGCTCCCACCAGAACCAAGAATCAGGCTTAGATGGGGAAGGGCAGGAGAATGCTGGAAAGAACAGAAGGAATTAACATTAATAGATAGGAGTCATTGAACACCAGCTCTTTTCCAAAACCTTCCCTTTCATTATAACCTTCAAAACAAACTTACGTGGGAGGCATTATCATTGTCTCATTTTGTAGACACCCAGCTCCTAAGTGAGCAGCAGGATTTGAACCCAGTTCCCTCTGACTGCAAGGCCACCAGATGCCGCCCCTGACACCTGGTTGGATACACCTCTCCGTATACTCCTGTGAGGATGGGCTCAGGGCTGGGCAAGGGCTGAATGTCCCCAATGGACAGCAGGTTTTAGGGACTCAGACTGGGGGTCCTGGGAGAGTCTGGAGCTGACTTGGGAAGGGGCAAGGTCTTAGACTCCTCAAGACCATCCAGAATGCCCGATGAGAATCCAGAGAAGAGTTTTCACTTTTGCATTCAGGACTCTCATGTTCCTCGGCTTCCTCTTCTGGTTGACCAGTTGGCTCTGGGATATGCCATTTGCTGTGTCTCATGTTGGAAAACTTGACCCACAGAAGCTAGAATTGCCCAATTGGCTCAGAGAGCGAGTTTGTCTTTTAAAAGCAAGACATCAGGACATTCATTTTCTGACAAGAATCTGTAATTTGTGTTTATTTTATTTCCTGTTGATTGATTGCCATACGTCTTTTGGCACCCCTCCAAATTTCTCTTGCCAACAAAGTAGGCCAAATTAATTTTCTACAGGAAGAGATATTCTGAAGCACTCTAAAATCTGTCTCCGTCTTTTGCAAATGATCTCCTGTGCATGTAATGACAGTGGCTTTCCTTTTCCTGTTAGGGACAGAGAAAAGAAAAGTTTCAATTTCATACTCCTCTGAGGGAATAAGGATGGGCGCATGCAACCTCTTTGCTTTTGGTGATGGACACTTTACCTGGCCGCCCTCATGGAACCTGGGAATCTTAGACTTCCATTTCTTTGGTTGGCTGAAGCAACATGAGGTTGAGAGGTGGGGTGCCAGCCGAGGTGGAGGCTGTATGGTGCAATGTTGATTGAATCGAATTGAATGAGCACTGGATTAAGAGTCAAAGAGACCAGGGGACCCCCTGGGTGGTTCAGTCGGTTAAGCGTCCGACTTTGGCTCAGGTCATGATCTCGAGGTTCGTGGGTTCGAGCCCCGCGTCGGGCTCTGTGCTGACAGCTCGGAGCCTGGAGGCCGCTTCGGATTCTGTGTCTCCTTCTCTCTCTACCCCTCCCCTGTTCTCACTTTGTCTCTCCCTCAAAAATAAATAAACGTCAAAAAAAAAAAAAAAATGAAAAGAGTCAAAGAGACCAGTGTCCTCAGCCTTGGCTTTACTGACTGACTTCCTCATGCCCTTGTGAGAGATTTGTCTCTCAGCATCATATTCTTCATCCCCAAAGAGAAGAGACTGGCCTGGGTCAGTGGGTTGCAAACTTGTTCACAGCCTTAGAATGCTGTCTTCAAATAACCTCCTCCTTGCAAGCTGAAAACAGAACAGATATGCTTTACTGCTAGTAAAAACATTCCTGCTTCATGAAGTTTGAAGTCTATATTTATTATGTCACAGTTCCAGGGACTGGTCAGCAGCTTAGGGATGTGCTCCAGGATCCGAACTCCTCCTATCTGTCCACTCTGCTGTTTGTGGCTTTCCCTCTTCGTGCGCTTTCTGTCGTGCTTGCAAAATCGCAGCTGAAGTTCCAAAATGCAAGTCCATATTCAGGATAAGGAGAGTGGGGGGGGGGCATTCTTTGCGTCTTTCCCTATGATTGGGAAGCACAACAGCTTTCTCAGGACCCCAACAGATTTCTTTTTGAATTTCATTGGCCAAAACTGTGGCCCATGACCATTCCCTGCTGGAAGGGAGGCTCCGAGAAAGGGAGCATGTCGTAAGGAAGAAGGTGATTTCCGGGGCTGTGTTGAGGCAACCTTCATTCTTCACTTCAAGTTGGCCACACGGCCAGCCCGAGTAAAAGTGGGGTTCTGCTTAAAAGGAAGCAACGGGGAGATGGGCGCTGGGTCGTCTACAAAGAGTGCCTCCCAAAGGATAGAACCAGGATTGTGAGGTGGGGGTGCAAAAAAATCACTTTGCATTTTTTCCTTCGATGGAGGCTTAGCAGGTCTCGGTGACCCAAGACACCAAAAAAGGTATTTATACCCTTCTGAGATAAAGATGTGAGAAGTCCTCAATCAACTCTGATCTTTCATTCCTGGGGAAGAGCGAGTGGGGACAGGGGAGGGGCAAGAGGGTGTGCTTTAGCCTGTCAAGTCCACGGTAGGCTAAATAAGAAAGTAAATAAAAGGAACACACCAGATAATGTTTTCTGTTTGCTTGTTTCCCTTGTAACTCACCCCATTTCGGAGATATGAGCAGAGCTGTTGCTGGAGAAGGGCCTGGAAGGTGTGGGAACCAGGGTGGGAAGCGTAGGTACATATCACCATATACGTTCCTCTAACCCAAGATGCCTTCCTCCGCCTGTCCTCTGTTACACCCCTAATCTCCAAGGAACCCAGTTTGGAAAACACTGGACTCTACAGCTCCCCCGTCCAACTCTATGATTTATGGTTCCTTCTGGCACATTCCTAATCATGGTTTCTCCTTGGCAATAAGCAGTCCGCACGAGGCTGTGTGTTCTTTTCAATGCCTCCGTTATTCGGAAGGAGTAACCTAGCTTTGGTCTGTCCCACTCTGCACACACCGGCCACATGTGACTATTTAAATTTAAATTAATGCTAATGAAGTTCAAAAGGAGAAACTCTTTTCCTCAGTCACGCGTGCTGCTCTTAAAGTGCTTCGTGACCACATGCGGCTAGCGGCTCCGTATTGGACGGTGTAGACATGCAACCTCACAGAACTCAATTCTTTTTTTTTTTTCAACGTTTTTTATTTATTTTTGGGACAGAGAGAGACAGAGCATGAACGGGGGAGGGGCAGAGAGAGAGGGAGACACAGAATCTGAAACAGGCTCCAGGCTCTGAGCCATCAGCACAGAGCCCAACGCGGGGCTCGAACCCACGGACCGTGAGATCATGACCTGAGCCGAAGTCGGACGCTTAACCGACTGCGCCACCCAGGCGCCCCTCACGGAACTCAATTCTACTGAGTAGATCCGGCTAGCCTTTGGAAATGGTCCTACTGGGGTTGGGGTGCGGGGCGGTGGTCACAGTTCTCCCCTGTGTTCCCTTGATGGCGAAGGGTTGGCGAGGAATACAGGATGTTTTGCATGGGGGTTTTGCTTCATGGGATTTTCCATTAAATGGGGCAGCTGTGGGTTAGTGAAAGGAGAACCAGCCTCGGCAAGGCTTGGCTTTTCCAAAGTGGGGAGCGTTCTACAAAATACCCGGTCAGCACTTCTCCCGACTGCCACGGTCGTGAGAAAACAAAGGAAGACGGAGAAACCGTCACAGACCTGAGAAGACCTAGGAGATAGGAGGAGTAAGCGCAGGGTGTGATGCCCTGAACTGGATCCTGGAACGGAAGGACGTCGTTGGTGGGAGAACCGGCAAAACCCGAACAAAGCGTGGAGTTGAGTTAACGGCAGTGCGGCAATGGTGGCTTCTAAGTTTTAACGATTGTGCCGCGTGGCGTGAGATCTCAACAGAGGGGAAACGGGGTGAGGAAACTCTTGGTGCTATCGTTGCAACTTTTCTATAGATCTAAAATTACTCCGAAGCAATGGTTTATTTAAAAAGAAAAAAAAAAAAAGACTTGGGTATTCACTTCTGACTCTTCCGGTTGCCAATGGTGGCGATTCCCATCCTTCTGCCTCCTTCTTCTCGTCAGCAGGGTTCGAAGAGCAGCACGGGCTTCCCGACACTGTCAGAGCCGAGAAAGGCACTTGACCAACGTGGAGGCAACAAGAACATCCGGGATTGCTGACACTAGACGTGATGTCATGACGTTACCTCGGCGCTGAGACTGAACTGGGCTCTGCAAGGGTGTATGGCGGGATCCTTGCCCTTAGGTGACTTTCCAAAGATTTAGTAGAGTTTGAGGCTACAGGAGGCAAGAAAGGAAGGTATATGATGTCTACTGTGTTCCTACCTTGTGTCTGACACTGTGATAGACCCCCTTCCCAGTGGACCACATGAGAATCTCGTAAGAACCTTCCAGACTCTCTGAGTAGTAAGTGCTGTTTCCATTTGCAGAGGAGGCTCCCAGGTTCCAAGAGGAGAGTAGCTCTACACCCTTTCCTTGTTGACGCTAAGTTCCTCGACACCCCTCCCTTCTCCCTTCCCGGCCATCCTTTACGGCCAACTTCTCGTGATGCCTCTGCCCCTTCCTCTCCTGGAGGGTGCATGGGGGACATCTCTTGGGGGAGAAGCCCTGAGGTTGGAACCAGCATTTGTGTCCAGGAGTGATGTTGGGTGACTGGGGAGTCCCGATGAGTTGCACTCGTGACCTCCATTCTTCACTTGTCGCTAAGCCTGTCTCTTTCTTCTCCCTCTCAGGTTTGTCACCAGGAACCTTTTGCTCAGGGAACTCCTGGAAAGGGTGCTGCCTTCTGCAGAGAAACACCCTTAGGCACAGTGAGCCCTCACAGGGGAAGCTATTGTGGTCAGGAGGATCCTTCCTGCTGACCTGAAAATCCCATCGCTTCGCTTGTTACTTCGGGATGTGCCAGCCTCTTCCGCTGATTCAGACTTGCCTTGTCCTGGAAAAGGAATTCCTGCATTTGTCTTTTTGTTTTTTTAATGCTTATTTACCTTTGAGAGAGACAGAGAGAGACAGAGAGAGAGGAAGACGCAGAAGCAGAAGCAGGCTCCAGGCTCTGAGCTGTCAGCACAGATACCGACGCGGGGCTCGAACTCACAGACCGTGAGTGAGATCACGACCCGAGCCAGAGTCGGACGCTTAACCGACGGAGCCACCCAGGCGCCCCTGAATTCCTGTGAGTTTTATCCTACCATCTACACATCAGAAATTCCAAATCCCTTTATCTAGGTCGGGTGTATCTCCAGCCCCCGAGCGTCACTGGGTCAGATTCTACCCCGGAGACTGGGTCTAAGTACCACACGTGCACGCGTGTGTGCGTGTGTGTGTGTGCATGCTTTGTAAGAGCAGTCATAGCGTTGTGTGCTGGAGGGTGTGTGGGCTCAGGGCTCTTACAGCCCAGGGCCCGAAACACGTGTTCGCTACTCAGTAGTCGTGTGACCTTGAGCAAATCACTTCCCCTTTCTTGACCCGGGTTTCCTTTCATTGGCTTGGGTGGGGCTGGTAGGCTGATCTCCCGAGGTCTCACGGTGGGGCTGTCAGCCCAGCACTATGGAAGGGCAGAGCAAAGTTGGGTTCCTCTCCTGGCCCGCCTGACCACGGGAGGCCAGTGAAAGCCAAGCTGATCCCTTCAGGAGGGGGCGTCGCACTTGGCCCTCTCCCGGAATGGCTGCTGGGCAAAGGTGGTGGGTGTGAAGGGCCAGTCTTCACCGGCCGGGGCTGAAGAGGGCCCTGGATGGGTGTACGAAGGGTTCCCGCTGCCCTTGACCCTTGACCTCACTGTCTCACACCGCAGAAGCTAATCACACGCGGGACTGTCTCCACCGAGGTCACACCAGTGGGGAAAGGGACCGCGAATACATTTTGGGACACAAGGTGAGGGCGCTAGGACACAGCACAATGATGGCCCGGCAGAGGAGCGACTGTCTCGTCCCAGGGACATTTGAACTCGCGCTTCACCGAGGAGCGATTTGCCAAATGAGAGCGAGCTAAGAGAGGGTCCGACCCTCCAGACTGAGCGGGGGAGCAACAGGCCAGAATAACATCAGGGGCTAATATTTCCTTAAATGCTTACCTACGACAAGCACCGCCTTATGGCTCAACCGCATCTAAGTCCCAGACACCCCCAGGACATCGACACCACTGGTTTTCTTTTATAGTTGAGGCACAGAAGGTTGGGTGATTGGCTCAAGAATACAGAGTCACAGAGTGGCAGAGGCCGGGTTAGAACTCAGCCCTGTTTTCAGGCCGCGCTCAGGGTTCCTAACCAGTTAGCAATCCTGCCACCCAGGACCTGGGGGGAAATTTGGCTCAGAGAATATTAGATCACATATTGCAAAGCTCTCCCGGCCACATTGGGATCTTCTGACTTCATTCTGGGGTTCACGAGGAGGATTCGGGTGTTTTACGGTCCAGAAGTCATCTTAATAGGACTGCTTGTTGGTTTTTTTGGTTTTTTTTTTTTGAGAAAGTTTAACTCTGGCTTCAGTGTGGAAGGTGGATTGGCAGTTGTTCAAATATAACCTTATAATAAACTCTGGGTTTTGTTTAATCACTACAATTGTGCCTGAAGTCACCTCCCTACGCGATGGCAGATGTAAAAATGCTTTGTGAAGTTAAGCAGGCTATACAGTTCCAAGGTTATTATTAATATGGTATTAGGTTATTGCTTTATTTGGGGACAATTTCCTTTGTTCTCGGAAGACTTTGAATAGAGACGGGGTTTCTCCATTGTTCAGCACTTCGCTATTCGGGACAGAATTGAGCTGGTTTAAATTCAAGTTTTTGTTCCAATTTTAATGTCTTATGTAATAGCGGGAATTTTTGTTTACAATTCGTTCCTGCTTTGCAGGTGATCCACGGGACAGGATCCTGCACCTGGGAATGCTGGCGTTAATTTTGACAAAAAGGGTTTAAACATGTAAATGTCAGCCCCTCCAGCGTAGTGAAGGTGGCAGCGGATGACAGAAGGGCATTCTAGGATGTCGCTCCAAACTAGAATTCCACGCGCCCAGAGAGAGCAGGCAGCCGAGCCGGCCTGGTTTGCCCGGCCCAAGTATTCTCTTATTTAGGCACTTTCTCTGAGGCTGGATGGTGTGGTGCGGAGCTGGGCAGACGGCCGTCTGTCCTTGCTGCCTTCTAATCGGGTGGCTTTGGGCAAACCTCCTAAATGCCCCGAGCCTCAGTTTCCCCTGCTGTAAAATGGGAAGATGGGAGTACGTTAAACGGGTTGCTATTTTGTCGAGCACGAACTCCGCGAGGGCAGGGACCCTGTCTGTTTCATCTTCCTTTCATCCCAAAGTGAGGGGTTCTCAGTCACACCCCTGCTGGCCCCCGGGGCAAACTCCATGCCAGGCCACGGGGTAGAGACGCGGCGTCTTCTTGATTGGCTACACACAGGTGCACACAGACTGTCATGCCCCCATCGGTATATGTCCAGAGCCTTTGGGAGCCACGCTCTGGCCGTGAGCGGTCATCCCTGCCCTTCCCCTGGCAGCCCCCCCCACCCCACCCCAGACTCGTGTGCCTAAACCCACCACCTCCTTCATTCATATGCTCACAAGATGACGCCCCAGATCCAAGCCCCCCTTCCGTGCAACCTCACGTACCCTCACGTACCCTTTCTTCTCCTGGGCCCTGAGCAACTCCCCACCACATCCCTGCGCCTGGTGCCGTCTGAGCTCTCCCCCAGCCATGACCACCCCCAGCCACCCTCACCTTTTCTCCGAGTCTCTGTCCTTCACCTTGTAGACCTGGCTGGCGTGGCCTCCCCGCTCCTGACTTCTCGCTAACCCTCTACGACTCTTGACCCCACATCTGCTCTCTCTGCGTATCGTCTGAGACTGAAAGAACCTCAGGGCCGAGAGCCATTCTTCTGTTGCCAGAGTATCACCATCTCATCCCCGTCTTTAAAACAAAAATATCCCAGCCCTTTGACCAACCTTCTGCCTTGCTGTTGCGTCTGAGGGAAATAGACTTTATTCACGGAAGTGCCAGGCTCCTGCTTTTCCGTCCGGGTCTCTACGCATGCCCTGTGTTCATCAGAGTCATTTCCCCGTCTACTTGAAATTCACCCTCACTCGCTGTTTCCTGCTGTGCTAAATCACACGGGTGACATTCATCCACGTGTGCCGATCGCACGCTTGGGGGCCATTGTCACACACTCGCCTTTTTCCTTCTGCGTCCACGTCCACACGGTCAGCAACCCCTGCCGAGTGTACCCCTGAGTCCCCACGGACAGCTCCCCAGCACTCCATCTCTCGTCCTGCACAGGACAATAGCCACCGTGTCTGCCTCGGCCCCTGGTAGTGTTGAGCCTAGATAAGTACGTGCGCGTATTTCTCTCGCTCTTTTTTATTATTTCGTTCAGGAATACACGTGAGGCGTGTGTAAGTCCCAACGATTAGTGATAAAACCAACACCGGCAGTGGACTTGAGGCGTAAGGTGACGTGCTGGGACATGACCAATCCTGTTGAAACCCTCTGTGTGTGCCCCTCCCTGGTCTCAACGCTGCTCCTCTTCCGGAACTTACGGGTTCTCCTGAATCCCTGTTTGTCGATTCCTCTGTCTCCTCATTGAGTGTTCCCTGAATCGTATGTCGTTCAGGTTTGGGAATGATAGCCCATATAGTCTCCTGAAAGTGGCATTTTGTCCTCATACGTATGTCTGGAGATTCACACACACACACACACACACACACACACACACACACACACATTGGAATATTATAGCGCCCGCAAAAAGGAATGAAATACAGGCACCTTTCTCACCATGGATGAACCTCCAGAGACAGACCTCCAAAAAGACAGCTTTCAGAAGAATATATATTTCCTGACATAGACGCACATACATATAGGTACACGCCCACATATCACGCTGCGTGAGTCCATTCTCCCGGTTAATGGACCGTTTTCAGGTTGGTTTTTACAAACTAGTTCTGTCCGAAGATTCGTAGACATTCCTGATATGCACATGTGTTTCTCCAAGAATCTACAGGAGTGGAATTTCTTGGTATAGACGTCTTCGACTTTCCTTTATGAGGGTCTCAGTTCTCCAGATTCTCACTCCCATTTTCGTACCGTCGAGGGTGGGATAGGCTGTGGTAACATATGGGCCCCAAACGTACAATGATTCGGACACAGCCCTTTATTTCTCCCCTCTAATGACAGTCCAAGGAGCGCGTTCCTGGTGGGGGGCAACCTTGTTCCCCCTTGTCATTCAGGGACACAGGCCGATCAACAGCTCCATCATTTTAGTATCTGGCTTTCAAGGCCACCCTGGGAGTCGCCGTCCTGATCCGCTTGTGGAAGACAGGGTGGAAAATGGCACCCGTGACTTTACTCACGCGCTCTTGGCTGGAACTCAACTGGAGGCTGCCCCTTTCTGCCCCGGTAGCTGACAGACCCCACTTCAGTCTACCCCCCAAAAACAAGAGGAAATAGTGAACAGCTAGTACCTCACCCTACGTTAAAATTTGCTCTCTAGCGGGTATAAAATAATCTCTTATTGAAAAGCCAACTTGCAGTTTCCTGCCCACTAACGAGGCCGAGAATCTGGATGCCCTTCCCCATTCAGGTCCCCGCCTGTGACTTGCCTCCTTGTGATACTCGTCTATGTTTTAAGAGTCGGCTTGGTTGTTTTCCATATTAATTTGTAGGCTTGAGCTTTGCTTTGTTTATGGCATTGTGAATACTGATCCTTTTTTGGTTCTGTGTTTGCAAGGATCTTCTGAATTGTGATTTGCCTTTTTATGCTTCACGCAGGGTGCTTTTCCATGACTATTTCTAATTTCAATGTGACCAATTTGATTATTTAATTTATGATTTGCACTTTTAAGCCCTGTTTATTTATTTTGAGAGGGAGAGAGAGAGAGAGAGAGAGAGAAAGCGAGTGCAGGGGAGGGGCAGAGAGAGAAAGGGAGAGAGAGAATCCCAGGCAGGCTCTGTGCTGTCAGTGCAGAGTCCAACGTGGGGCTTGATCTCACGAACGGTGAGACCACGACCTGAGCCGAAAGTCGGACACTTAACCCACTGAGCCACCGAGGCGCCCCAATGATTTACACTTTTCAACGTCTTGTTTTAAAATATCCCTCCTTACCTTGAAGCAGTACATTCTCTTATGATTTCTTCTGCAAATGCCACACTCTCTTGACTGCCTCCCAATCTTCACCCGATCCGTAGCTGGTGTTTACGTACAGTGTGACGTAAAGAACCAAGCCTCATCTGCCCTCATGTGAGTGGTCAATGCTTCCAGTCCTACTTACGACATCTCTCACTCTTCTCCTCCCTTATCTACAACAACATCTGTTAAGTAGCAGGTTTCCACATTCGGGGGGATGTATTTCTCCTCCGTTCTATTACGATGGTCTGTTTTCGTGCCCGCCCGGCCCCACCGGTGGTTTCTTGACACGTCACCCAGACCAACACCCTGCGAGTGAAATTTGGCCACATATCCTGTCTCAGCACCTCGGCAACATGGACGTGGTGGGGGTTTATAATAGCATTGGTGCCCTTCATCCAACACAGTTCTTGGCGCCTTGTCACTGTCATCGTCTCCCTGAGTATCTGTGCAACAGAGAGATCCCCAGTTTCCGGCATGATACCAGGGTGCTCAGAACTTTTTAAAGCAGTAGAAGTCTGACTGTGAAAATACGCCACAGGACTCAGAACGCGGGAAGGGCACAATGCATGTTCGTCTCCCCAACGTGCCTTAATTAATGTGACCTCTCCTGCCTCCCCGTTACCTTGGCATATACTGTCACAGTCAGTGACACCTTCTGTACCGTCTCAGGTACCAAACTGTCTTAGTCAGGGTGCCGCATGCTAGATGCTGTGACAACCAAGCCCAAAATTGTGGCTTTGCAAAATAAAAGTGTGTGCACACACACGCATGCACACAGACACACACACACACACACGTTAATTTCCCATTGATTTCACAGTGCCACGTGGGGCTGGTGGCTTTCCTGAGCTGTCCTCTCTGACCAGTAACTCGTGACAAGGTTCTGCCATATAGAAGGGAGAGGGAGCCACCTAACGCTCTAGAGGGAGATTCGAGAGCCTAGATGTTGAAATGCATCCATCCTCCAGACCCACATGTCGTGAGCCAGAGCTAGTCACATGACCAGCTTCCCGGGCCCTGCAAGGGAAGCTGGGAAATGTAGTCCTCTTACCGTCAGGAATGAAAGGTTCTAACCAGGTTCCGCCACACCAACCAGGGCCTTAGCTCTTAGAGGCAGAACCTCTTTCTCTCCACATCCATCCCTCTGCCCCTTGAGCTGGCACACCACGAAGAAACCGCGGGCTACGGGGTCGGAATGGAGTTTGGGTTTCATCTGCCTACTAATGCTTTTGTAACCTTGTTAGCTCTTTGCCCCTCTGTAATTAGACCCAGGTAGAGGCCGGGGAGGACTCAGGTTCAGGTCTGGTGCACCCGGGGCCACTGCCTGCTCCCGGGCTCAGCCAGGCCTGCCGCGCAAGGCCTTCTGTGAATGCTCGCCTCCCCAACACGCTCCCGTTGTGCCGTTTTAAACCGGCTGTGTTGAGAGGGGCTCATCTGACAATGCACACGAATTACCCCTGCTTCTTTGCTGCTACCATAAAATGCCTGGAAACCAGACCTTTCCCAAATTCCAGCTTCGTGACAGGGCCCATTCATTTTCTGTTTGTTGACATGGTATGGCTTGTTTCCTACCAGCGCAGCCATTGTGCCCGGCTCCCCTGGGGTCGGATGTTTTATTTTCCTTTGGCAAAGCTCCCTCCATTCTTTTCCCCACTGTAAGAGCCTGGCAGAAAAACAGGCTTCCGTGAAATGGCCATCAGATCGCTGTGTGCTTTGGCCCTGCTTGGCTATTTGTCTCTGGGGCACCAGTCAATTCAATTAAACGAGGTCAAAGCTGTGTTGGCTAAAGTTATTGTCACAATTTTTCTCAATCTTCACCTTATTGGGAGAAGCCACGCAGCCGTAGGAAGGGCGCTGGTAATAATTTGGTCTCCATTGCGTGCAAAAGCATGGAAACATGTCTACATAGAAACGTGCCCCCCTCGCCCCACACACACAGTGCAAAAAAAGACTGGAAGGAAACACGCCAATATATTTATAGTTGTTATCTCTGAGTAGTAGTGTTTTGGTTTATTGGGTTTACTTATCTATGTTTTTCTGTACTTTTCCTTTTTTTAAATTTGTTTAATGTTTATTTCTGAGAGAGAGGGAGAGTGCACATGAACGGGGCAGGAGCAGAGAGAGAGGGAGACACAGAATCTGAAACGGGCTCCAGGCTCCGAGCTGTCAGCCCAGGGCCCGATGCGAGGCTCGACCCCACGGACCGCGAGATCATGACCTGAGCCAAAGCCGGATGCTCAACCAAGTGAGCCCCCCAGGCGCCCCTTTTGTACTTTTCAAACGTTTCAAAACCCTTCAAATGTTTCACGATCACTGAGATCCCCACAGAAAATGGATGTCGTACCCAAAGTGAACCGACAAGGATTCAATGAAGTCACTATTTGAAGAGGCTCAGGGGTAAGGTCACTGTGTTAGTCCCGATAGAGGAGGCCACCCTGCGGGGACAAATCTCAGCTTGCTGCTTGCTGATGCTACATGTTTCGAAAGGTCCCCGTGCTCTGCTGCGCCCTCCTTCCTTCGCCTTTTCTCTGGGGCCTGGGCTCACGGAACGACCTCTCTCTGAAATGATGCCCGTGGCTGTGACAGACAACAAAGAAAGTTCCGGCAATTCCTCACTGGCAGCCACTGTGTCAGGAATATGCACGCGGGCGCTGCCTGATGAGGAAGCCAGGAAGCGCGCTCGTCACGAGTGCCGGAAAGAACCGTGGCAAACAGCCCTCATAACGACCACGGGATCAGCAAGAGGCAGTGACGGACACAGTGACTAACAACAGGAGGAAGCTGTTAGCACCGAGAGGCCTGCTCTCTGGGAGAAACTGAGGCTGGCCGGGAGGAGGGGAGTCATCCTACTTGTTCCATCCACCGTCTGATCTTCCAGAGGCACACCTCTGGAAAACGGAGCCCAGCCAGAATCCAGGGGTCAGGGGAGCCTAGGTAGTAGCATCATCGCCATGGCAGCCTCCTTGGACACAAGAGCCGGCAGAGAAAACCAAAGAATGCATCTGGAAGGGCAGCCGGTATTCTTGGTGTACTTAGAAAATAAGGTGTTATTGACGTCAAAGCACAGCTCAGGGGACTAGAGCTCAAGAAGCGTTCAACACCCCGTCACCCGGCCATGACCCTGTGCCAAGGTTGGTTGAGCTCTAGGAGTGTAGCACTTTATCAGAGGCAGCGGTGCTTTTGAGGAGTCACAGGCTGCACGGGGAAACAGATGTGTAACTAACAACTCAAGCACCGACTGGATACAAAGGAACATTATTCAGGAACCTTCAAAAAAAGAAGTTCTGTCATTTGCAGCCCTGTGGATGAACCCGGAGGGCATTGCGCTGTGTAAAATAAGCTAGACAGGGAAAGACAGGTACTGCAGGCTTAAAAAAGAAAAAAAAAAGTTTGAAATCAGAGTCTAGAAAAGTGGTCACCAGGGGCTGGGGGCTGGGGGAAATAGGGAGAGGTTGGTCAAAGCCTACAATCTCAGTTATGAGTAAGGTCTGAGGATCTCCTACATAACACAGTGACTGTAGTTGCCGATGCTGTGTTGCATAGTTGAAATTTGCTAAGTAGAACTGGAAGGTTCTTAGCATAAAAGGGGAAGGTAAATCGCCAGGTGATGGATGTAGTAATTAACTACATGGGGGGAGGGAACCCTCTCACAATGTATCAAATCACCCCCTTGTATAGTTACAAGGTGATGTTGTAAATTTCTTACAATTTTTCTATTTGTCAGTTACATCTCAATAAAGCTGGAAAAAACAAGCACAGGTGGGGGAGTGGTCTGAGGGCTCACCGCTAGCAAGTCTGGTGGAATGTTCTGGATAAACCCGTTTCCCTCTGTCGTTCAGGCTTCCCGTCTGCAGAGGGAGGCTCGTCAGTTCCCAGCTTGGGGACCCTCAAGTGCCCACTGACAAATGACCCTGTGCAAGGCAAGCAGGGGCTCATGCTTGGCTCTTGACTCAAACACTGACTAAAGTGAGTATGAGGTTGCACATTTGCCTGATTCTTTAAAAAAATTTTTTTTAAACATTTTATTTTATTTTTTGAGAGATAGAGTGCATGCAGGGGAGGGGCAGAGAGAGAGAGAGACGCAGAATCGGAAGCAAGCTCCAGGCTCTGAGCCGTCCGCACGGAGCCCGACGCGGGGCTCGAACCCACGAACCGTGAGATCATGACCGGAGCCACAGTCGGACGCTCAACCGACTGAGCCACCCAGGCCCCCGCTACCTGATTCTGATTTATTTCACTCCATACTGACCCTGGGGGTCAAGGTCTGTGCTAATTTGCATCATCTGCGTGCATATGCATGTGTGTGCACACTCAGAGTTGCACACACACCTTCCTCCCTCTGCTCTTCCTCCTTCCCCCGGCAACCCCGAAACGCGCTTTTCTCACGCCGTGGAGGCAAGGCTGGGTGGAACCGGGTTTACTCCATTAGCTGAAGATGCGCCGGTGATGAATTACGAATGACCAAACACGTCTGAAATCATAAAGAAATCCAATGTAAGTTTCTACACACAGTTCACAGTCCGCTCTTCATCTATACTGTGCTCAGCCCTATTGTGAGTCTTAGTAGGTTTGGCCCAGAGAAATGAGGAGCAAAATGTTGCGGGTTTGCATCGAGCAGATGTTGACTAATACTCTTTGTTGCTTTTTGTAGAGAAAGGCCTCTTTCAGCCTTTTCATTCTCCGCTTTCTCTGTGAGCATGATGTGAATGTACACGTAGCCTAATATCCGGAAGCCCTAAGTCTCACCTCAGCCCAAGAAAAGAGACCCATTGCTATTTTCTATTCACTTCTGCTGTTGGGACGGGGCCAGAGGACCCGCAAGAATGAGCAAAGCATTCAGTGCCTTTCTAATGGCACGTGTGACTCATTTCAGTGGAGAGCCACGCTTAGGTTTTAACTCTATTAAAGACGCTGTCTTAGGGGGTGGCAGCCATCAGAATTTGGTGGGAAAAACGGCAATCGTTCATGAATTCTGGGTACGAGCGGGGTTTTCTTTATCGTTAAACTTTTCATGTTAAGGTAGATGCAGATTCACATGTCCTCCAGAGAGATCTCATGGACACTTGACCCAGTTTCCTGCCCTGGGAACTTGCGAAACGAAAGC
The DNA here is from genome assembly GCF_046562875.1 of Panthera onca. Lineage (NCBI taxonomy): Eukaryota > Metazoa > Chordata > Mammalia > Carnivora > Felidae > Panthera > Panthera onca. Next base: position 139,011,140 of record NC_138344.1, read on the forward strand.
TATGTCGCAACCAGCTTTTCCACTTTGAAGCAATGCAGAGATCTTATCTAGATTTCCCATTTCGTTAGAAGTCATTATGTATGTCTTTAGTTCTGTGCAGTTTTATAACCCGTGTGGACCCAACACTGCAGTCAAGGTACGGAACATTCCCATCACCACCAGCGTCCAGGATCTCACTTGCCTCCTGCCCCGCCCCCACCCCATCCCTGTAACATCTGGCTAACTACTCACCCGTTCTCCATTTCTGTCATTCTTCCCTTTCAAGAATGTTCCGTGCATGGAATCATGCCAGTACGACCTTCGGGGGTTGGTTTCATCCAAGCTGCAGGTATCGATAGTTTGTCCTATTTTATCACTAAAGAGCATTCTGTGGTGTGGCTACATCATGGCTTTTTTAGCTATTCATCCACCAGAGCACCTGGGTTCTTTCTGGTTATTAGGGAGAAAGCTGTGATAAACGTATACGTACCGGTTTTTGTGGGAACCTAAGTTTTCACTCTGGGGAGATCGACCGCTGAGAGTATAATTGCTGGGTCCCACGGTCATCGCATGTTTAGCGTTTTAAAAATCTGCCAAACTATTTTCCAGGGTGGCTGCACCATGTTACCTCCCCACCAGTAGGGGTAGGAGTGGTTCATTTTTCCCACCTCCTCGCCAGCATTGGGTGGGGTTCCTATTTGGTATTTTGGCCGTTGTGATGGCTGTGTGCAGTGAGATCCCACTACGGTTTTCCTTTGCATTTCCCTAATGGCTAATGATGCTGAACGTTTTTTTCAGGTACTCCTTTGCCATCTGAGTATCTTCTTTGGTGAAATGCCTGTTCATGTCTTTTGCCCATTTCCTAACTGGATTATTTGTCTCTTTCACTGTTGATTTTCGAGAGTTCTTTATAGATTCCGGATGTATCTTTTTTTTTTTTTTTTCCAGATATGTGGTTGGCAAAGATGTTCTCCCAGCCTACAGCTTTTCTTTGCAGCTTCTTAACATGGTCTTTGGCAAAGGAGAAGTTTCTAATGTTGATGAGGTATGAGTGATCCACTTTTCCTTTTCTAGATCATAGTTTTTGTGTCAAGTCTGAGATCTTTTTGCTGGGTTCTGGTTCCTGAAGATTTTCTTTTTTTCCTCTTTTTTTCACCTAAAAGCTTTCTAGTTGCACATATTACCTTTGAGTCCCTGATCCACTCTGAGTGAGCTTTTGTGTAAGATGTGAGATTTAAGCGGAAGCCCATTTTCTTTTGCCTGTGGATATCTGGACCTTCTTCTGAAAAGGTCATCCTTCCTCCTCTGAACTGTATTTGCAGCTTTGTTAAAAATCCCATAGGCATATTGGTGGAGGTCTGTTTTGGATCTCTCTTCTGCCTGGTGATCTGTGTGCCCCTTCCTCACACAAAACCACACCATTGTGATTATTCTAGGGATATGGTAAGGTTTACTGTTGAGTAGGGTGATTCCTCCCACGTGATTCTTCTCGTTCAAGGTTGTTTTAGCTATTCTGGGACCTCAGCCTTCCTATATAAATTTAGAATTAGTTTGCTATGTTTTTAAAAAACAAAACAAAAAACTGTTTGAGGTGTTGTCAATAAGGAATTAGAAGCTTCCTTAAGCATTCAGAGCCCTACAGGCCTGAAAAGCAGCAAAGCCCCCTCTGACCTCTGGAGGGCTCCCCAGGAGGTCGTTATCAATCCCAAGAACCTCAGGAAAGCTGCTACGCGCTCTCCCCACGGGCTGCACCAAAACAAGTGACTTTTTTTTAAAATTTTTTTTAATGTTTATTTTTGAGAGAGGAGAGAGACAGAGAGACAGAACATGAGTGGGGGAGGGGCAGAGAGAGAGGGAGAGAGAGAGAGAGAGAGAGGGAGGGAGACATAGAATCTGAAGCAGGCTCCAGGCTCCGAGCTGGTCAGCATAGACCCCGACGTTGGGCTCGAACTCAGCGACCGTGAGATCACGACCTGAGCTGAAGTCGCACGCTCAACTGACCGAGTCCCCCAGGAGCCCCTCAAAACAAGTGACTCTTGGAGTCCACTCAGAGCGTCCTTGACGGCCAGGGCCCGGACCCCGACAGCGCGGCACCGTCTGGGTTTATGAGTCTGTCGTCAGGTTTCCGTGCGGTTGATGGAAGAAAACACTGGTAAAGAGAGACGTCTCCTCGCAGAGCACTGTTTTCAGAGGGACAGAGCTCTCTGGGAGTGGATCCCGAACCCCCAGGGAGCTGTTGGTGCCCCGAGCACTGACTCATCACTGGGGCAGTGGAAGGGTGAGCTGAGTTGAGCAGGAACCGCGGGGCAGCCGCGGAGTCCCCAGAGCCTGCCAGGTGGGCAGGTGAGCGGCTGTGAGAAACGCAGGGGGCAGGGAGGCCAGCCGGTACGGGGTGTGGATGGGAGAGGACACACCCCACGCGATCATCGCTCCCCAAGGGGGACCCCGTAGGGAAAGCAATGTCTGTGCCGAGGCGTAAGCGGCGCCCTCTGGTGGGTGGGGCAGGTGAGGGATCCTACTAGAACCAAGGAGGAAGATTCAACGTGGATGGCCTGCGGGCACCGGGCTCCGGGTGACGATTCCAATCTTCCGATAGAAAGCTAGAGAGGTAGGCTGGCTGTGTTTCCTTCCTGCAGCCCCGTCTCCGCGCCCAGCACTTTGTGTTTTAAAAAGAGCCGGGAGGTCACGTGCTCCGGCCCTCCTTTCTCCTCATCCCGTGGTCAAGCCAAGGTCAGCTGGTTGGGGCAACAGAGGAGGTGGTAACTTACTGAGAGCTCCTGGTCAGATGGGCGGTCTGCACACGGTGCAGACCCCTGCGACAGCAGCTTGAGTCGGGAGAACGGGGACGGTGGGAGGGGCAGTGTCCCAGCGGGCAGGTGGCACAGTGACTGGCAGGGCTGAGCTCCTCCTTGTAGACGTTGGTCGTCTTTATTAGAATCCTCAGTGCCCGGCGCAGAGGACAGGCTTTGTATAGATGGTGCACCTCCTGCCCCGGGGAGGTCATACTCTGTCCTCATTTCCTTGGGCTTACCTATCAAATGACTGAACGAGGAGGCTCCACACCACAGAAGATAGTTCTCTGAACGTTCTGGAGCCTAGAAGTCTCAAATCAAGGGGTCAGCAAGGTTGGCTCCTTCTGGAGCCTGTAAAGGAGCGTTCCATGCCTGCCTCCTGGCTTCCGGGGGTTGGTGGCAAACCGTAACATTCTTTACCTTACAGCTGTGCTTCTGTAACTTCTGGCCCCCTTTCCAGCTAGACTCCTGACCTACAGAACTGTGAGCCAATCAATATATGGGTGTTTGGTCAAGCCCTTAAGTTTGGGGCAGTTTGTCACACAACATAGAAAAATTAGCAGACTTAAGCCACGAAACCCCAAACGCCCCCATTTTATTTATTATTATTATTAAAACAATTTTTAATGTTTATTTATTTGAGAGACAGAGAGAGAGAGAAGTACAGAGTATGAGTTGGGGAGGGGCAGAGAGAGGGAGACACAGAATCCGAAGCAGGCTCCAGGCCCCGAGCTGGTCAGCACAGAGCCCGATGCGGGGCTCGAACCCACGAATCGCGAAATTGTAACCTGAGCCGAAGTCAGGCGCTTAACTGACAGAGCCACCTAGGCGCCCCCCCAAACATCCTCATTTAATAAAAGAGGAAATGAGGGGGGCCTGGCTGGCTCAGTTGGTTGAGAAACCAATGCTTGATTTCGGCTAATGTCATGATCCCAGGGTCGCGGGACCAAGCCCTGCGTCGGGCTCTGTGCTGAATGTGGAACCTGCTTAAGATTTTCTCTCCCCACCACCCCCCACCCCCGTCCCTTTCCCTGCCCTCTGTCTTGCTCTCTCTCTCTAAAAAAGAAAAAAGAAAAAGAGAGGAAACAGGCCCAGCAAGATGGGTCATCTTGCCCAAGAGCAGCCTGTCGGTGGCAGGGCCAGAACTGAAATTGTTACGCTCCCAGTCTGCTGCCCCGCTGTGCCACATGGATTTAAATAAAGGGCCCCAGTGGTACATATTTCTTACTCGAATTGCTCAACCATTTGATCCACTTAGTTGTTTAAAGGTGCAGAAATTGCTCAAAATAACAGCAAGAGGGGCATGCAACATTCTTGCCTTCATCGGCCCTTAACGGACAGCTTGCGATCAAGCTTGCGTGTACGGTTAATTATGTGATGGCGAGTCTGAGCCTCGGCGGCCCCCGGGGCCTGGGGTCCTTGGTCCTTGCGGTTGAAAGGGTGACGGGCTATGGCTGAGGGATCCCGCGCGACGGGTTCGGCCTAACTTGCGTTCCGGCAACAGAACCTAGTAAATTGTCAAGAAATGGCAGAAGCCAACTGATGATCGCGTGTAAGCTATTAATGTAATTGCGTTCTTAAAGCCGCCTTCCCTAAATGACTTGAGTGGTGATTTCACATTGAATTGGAGTCACAGCCGGGGAATAATTCATCCCCCGGTCTCAACCCGCGTTGGCGCCAACAACGCCCGGCACACGTTGAGCTTGCCGCTTTATTGTTGAAATCCCGTAATCTACGAGGCACTCTTGGTCATGAAGTAGCTCATTATTAAAATGGAATATTACGTTCGCGTGTGATTATTATTTTAATGCAGTTCTCTGTCGACTTACACAAGGAGGCCCAAACTCTTTCAGGCCCCACTCCCCAGTCTCCTACAGTAAAGTTAATTTATACCAAGATGATAAAAAATTTGATTTATTTTACAACAGATCAGTAATTGTGCTCTACAAATAAGTTCGTAATGATAATCAACAGCATTTTCGACATAATTTAATTTGTCTTCTCCCAAGAGGTAGTTAAACGCAGTAATAATAACACCAGTGTTATGGACTCTCCAGCAGTTAATCATGGTCTGAATATGCAGACAGCCCCAATATTGTATTGACAGAAATTAAATTAACCATCAGCTTGGGCAATCAGTGGCTATACAGCTATTAAAAGCAATAAAGGCAACAAACCCCAACCGTTGCCAATTACATTTTGACATATACAAGGGAGAGGACAGATGCTTTTGATCTGAGATTTTTATTTCGGTGAACATAGGACAAGAGAGTAGCACCTTGAACTTGGAAGGCCTTTTCCCCAAGGTTTGCTGAGCGTGGGATGTGTTCTCATGTGTGGCCTCGATCAATTGTTTTCTTTTTGTTAAAAGATGGAATCAAGGGGCCCCAGGGGGGCTCAGTCGGATAAGCGTCCGACTCTTGGCCTCAGCTCAGGTCTTGATCTCAGGGTTGTGAGTTCAAACCCTGTGTTGGGCTCTGTGCTGGGCATGAAGCCTACTTAAAAAATAATAATAATAATAATAATAAATAAATAATAAGATTAAGTGGTCATGATTCATAGTTTATTCAATTTTAAGACATCCCTCTAATCCACCTTGCCTTTTTTTGTGCCCCTACCACAGTTCCCTACTTTTTTGTTTTGTTTTGTTTTGTTTTGTTTTTGTCCTAACACCAAGACGTCTGACACAGACACATGACAAGAACACAGTTTTAAGGTAGTAGGGAGAGCAGGGGAAAAAGAAATCTAATATTTTTGAGCTTAGAAAGACTCTCATCTAATAAGCCCGATGATGCTATAACAAGACAGTGTTTTTCCCTTATCTGGAGGAGATTCTGAGCTGGTTTAACTCAGTGCCTAACCAAATATAAGCACTGGGATGGGCGGAGAGTTCTTTCCTTCTTTCTTTTATTCCTTCTTTTTTTTCCTTCCTCCTTTCATTCCTTCCTGCCTCCTTCCCTCCCTCCTTCCTTCCATCCTTCTTTCCCCGGCATACTACCCTCTTTCTTAGGGGAGATTTCAATCATCCTCAGCCATCATGCTAGGAGATTGTCCATGTGGGGTTGGTTGCACAGGAGACTGGGCTGAGCCACAAGCTCTATATTGGTTTAATCCACTGAATGATCAATGGGTGCCATATTAGTTGTGCTTGGTGGGAAGAAGTTATTGCCGGACCTCAGGAGCAGGAGTGACCATTGACTCTCCTGGTCAATGACATTGGGTGGGGTACTCTCAGTGGGAGACTGGACCCCCTGTGGACCTCGAGGAGGCTCCCGTACGGCTGTGTGGTACTAAGAACGGATGAGATTTCAAGTTCAAATTTGGATGGGGTCCGGGTGCCAGCTCAATCTGTCTACAGTGTTTCCCTGAGCCCTCTTATTTTAGGCCCCATGGACCTCTCCTTCCCTTGCGACCGGCTGCCCCACCCTCCTCCGGCCTGGAGAAGACTTGAGGTTGGCAAAGTTGCTTGGCTCTTGTGGTGGATAATATACTGGCACCCCCCATCCCAAAGGTGTCCACATCTTAATCACGCCCCGAATCTGTGGCTGTTATTTTACGTGGCAAAAGGGACTTGGCAGGTGTGATTAAGCTAAAGACCTTGAGATGGGGAGAGTATCTGGATTATCTGAGTGTGCCCACTATCAGCACATAAGAGTCTCCATAAGAGGGAGACGGGCGGTTCGGAGAAAAGAAAGGGCTATAATGATGGAAGCAGAGGGAGAGAAGGAGATACACCAACGGTCAGAGCCAGGGAGAGATGTGATGATGCTAGCCTGCCGACTTTACAGAGAAGGGGCCGCGAGCCCAGGAGTGCAGGTGGCTTCTAGAAGCTGGAAAAGGCCGGGAAATGGAGTCTCTCCCAGATCTTCCAGAGGGAGCGTGGCCCTGCTGAAGCCTTGATCCCATCCCAGGGCAATCACGTCAGACTTGTGACCTTTCAAGCGTAAGACAAGTGTGCGTTGTTTGAAGTTCACGGCAATTTGTTACGGGTACAAGGAGAAATGAACACAGCTCTTCATCTGTTTTTTTTTTTTTTAAACCTATTGTTTATGAAATGTATTGCATCAGCTGAGTCCTTCATGCTTTGTAAGCCCCAAAGCCCAGGTGCTTGCAAATCCAAAGCGTTGGCTTTTGAAACAGACCAGTGCTTTCTTTCTCGGATTTTCTGCCACATCATCCTTCCCTGAGCCGAGGGAGCTCACTGATGGGATGGCAGGAAGGGCCAAGAGAACAAGGAAAAGAAAATGCAGTCGCGTTTTCAGAATGTGATCCCGGCACCATGTCACCCTGCGGCACCGGGTGAAAGATTTCCGTTCTGTCCAGTGTGTCCCTCTTCCCTAAAGGCACCGAGTCCCAGCTGCCTGGCTGGCCGTGCAGGGCAGGGCTGTGCCGGTCCCCAGGGTAAATGGTGTGGTTTGCCCATAGGCAGGGTGTCCGACTCAGTCCAGTTTTTCCCGTGTTTTAGCACCAAAGCCCCAGAGTCTCAGAACTTGCCCCGTCTCGGGCGAGCTGGAGCGATCGGTCACCCTCGCCACAGACCAGACACATCACAGAGGAGAGGTTGCTGCCTCCAGGGCAACCTCCAGTCACCCAGCATCGTGGTTTTCGATCTGTGTTCCAAAGAGCCTCAGAAGGGGTCCCAGGAAAGTGGGGGGCGGGGCGCGGGACAGCTTCAGGCTCCTCCCTCTTGCTCAAGCAGAGTACCCTGCTGTATTGGGCTACACTACGAACAATGTTTTTCGGCCAAAGACCAAGGCGAAGGTAAGTGGGAAGAACACGGATGTAACATGTGACCAATATACAGATGAGAAAGCTGAGGCCTGGGACAGAGGCCGTGACTCTGTCAGTGCCGGGGCTAGAGCCCCGGAGTCCACACTTTGCATCCACGCTGTGTCCTCATCCACGTGGATGGAGACCCTCTGCACCCCCGCGGAAGCCCCCCGTCCCCACAATACTTCAACCAGCAACTCTGCTGTCGGGAGAGAAGGGCCAAGGTGCTGGCCTCTGGAGCCTGCAGGGACTGGAAAGGTTACTGCTGCCTCTGCCGATCAGGTGACGAAAACCCAAGACTCTTTCCCCCCAGATAACGTCATTTAGAAATGCCATTGCAGGGGTTCCCCGGGTGGCTCCGTCGGTTAAGCGTCCGACTTCGGCTCAGGTCACGATCTCACAGCTCGTGAGTTCGAGCCCCGCCTCGGGCTCTGGGCTGACAGTTCGGAGCCTGGAGCCTGTTTCAGATTCTGTGTCTCCCTCTCTCTCTGCCCCTCCCCCGTTCATGCTCTGTCTCTCTCTGTCCCAAAAATAAACAAACGTTAAAAAAATAATAATAAATAAATAAAAGAAATGCCATTGCAAAGTGACTGGCGTTTTGGAGGCTGGTCAAACCTATTTCATTTGGGTCTTTGCTACCATTTCAGGTCACGGGAGCTGGGCCAGGCGGGAAAAGGAGGAGGCAGTGTGCTTTGGGAATATAGCCTTTGAATATTTTTCAACAGTGCACTCTGCCATGCTGAGAATGCACAGCACGGTGGGGAGAGGCAAGGTCCCTCTGCCCTCACAGACATTGTAGTCTAAAGGAGGGGTGTGCCCATTAACAGCTGGGAATACCAGGCTAGGACCATTCTAGACGGCAGAACTCAAAGGTGATTTCAGAGTCCAGGGGAGTTATGTCAGCCGGGTTTTGGGGTTTGAGGAGAGGGCATGGAAGGCTTCTCAGAGGAAGCTGAGACTCAAGACTTGGCAAATAAGCCAGGCAAAGAGGTCTATCATTCGCTTAGATTCCCAGAACAGGCCCAGGAACAGGGCGCTGTTCAATACAAAGATGCACCCCTTGAACAGATAAACTAACTTGGGTCCAGAGAGTCTGAAGGACTTGCTTTAAGTATCAGGTCTTTCTAGCGGTGGGTTCTGATCAGAACACAGATGTCTCGGGTCCAAATCCCAATCCACTTGGAGAGATGTGGGGCGGGGATCTACCTCTTCAAGAGGACTCTGGATGGGCAGAAAGGAACATGGCGGCACTGTGTTCCCTGAAGGCAGCCCTTGAATGGCAGTGACTTTATGCCTCAAACTACCTTTTCCTGCTCTGAGGATGTGCCAAGGGAATTCGTACACCTATTTCCTGGCCCAATTCAAGACTATTTGGAGGGTCCTAGCAGCAGAAGGGCAGGCCTCTCTGACACTGGAGTTTGCTACCCGGAGTATTTCAGAATGAGCCCAACGTTCAATCTCTTTAAACTAATCCCACTTTTATTTTGTTTGTTATACACATTTGCGAGGCTGTAGACATTGAGGTCACATTACAGAGTTCTTATCTTCAATTGTAGCCATGGCTGGTCCACGGAGGTTAAAGTCCCATGTGAAAACTTGACCTTCACATGGAAATTTTATTTAGAAAAGGGAATCGAGTGATTTATAACCTCTGGATTTATGAGCATTAAAAAGGCACACGCAGGAACGCCTGGGTGGCTCGGTCGGTTGAGCGTCCGACTTCAGCTCAGGTCAGGATCTCGTAGTTTGTGAGTTCGAGCCCCGCGTCGGGCTCTGTGCTGACAGCTCGGAGCCCGGAGCCTGCTTAGGACTCTGTGTCTCCCTCTCTCTCTGCCCCTTCCCTGCTCATGCTCTGTCTCTCTCTGTCCCTCAAAAATGAATAAACGTTAAAATTTAAAAAAATAATAAAAATTAAAAATTAAAAAGGCACACCCAGCAGACCCTTACGTTTCGGAGCTGGTATCGGAATAGAAATTCCGCTTGTGAGTCCGCTTGGAGTTCTGAGTCGAAACGTATGATCTTCTAATCTTCTTTTTGCAAAGCCACGTGGGCTTGACATGAAATCATTTCCGCGTCTTGTGATTAATGAAAGAACAACCAACCAGAACTTTCAAGAAATCAAAACTGTTAGTGACATTTATATAATTATTGGTCAAACTCAATTTGATCTTAGGGATTACTTGGAGTCATATATTATAAAAACGTGACAGTAGTATAAGTGTGTGTCAGGAATAAAATGCATTTTAAGACAATATATTGGACACTTAAGGATATCAATAGGGCATAATGTGAAGGCCAGTGTTGGGGAGGCAGTTTTCTATGGCCCCTTCCTTGGCTTACACTGATGGAGGGGTCAAAGTGTTAAGGTAACGCCACGAATTGACCCAGGGAGATATTTTCTAGATTACGGAGACTTTAAGGATCCAGAAGCATAACTCTTAGCGGATAAAGCAAAGCAAAACTCCAAGTGGGTCGAGGGTACGTCGAGGGCTACACAGATGGTTCTGGAAAATGCTGTCAAAGGCGGTTTTGTCAGACAGTTCATTGTGGTTCCACATTCAGGAAGCTCTTCTAGAGCATAATCAAACTATCTCAATTTATTTTTCCAGCCCTAATTGAGCGCCCACCGTGTACCTAAATGTGCTGGGCCCAGAGGTTCTAGAGATAAATCAGCAGAACAGCACCTGCTGTCACAGAGGCTCCCATGTGGTTGGTTTATGTTGCATATATAGGTTGGGATGCGGTTCAACGGAATGAGAGAGGGTTGGTATATTTGGAGATAATGGGGTGTGGTCAATACGAAGCCAGTCCATGAGAGCTGGTTTTGAGATGAGCCTGAAGGCCAGTGAGGGTTTTGAGGGCAACCAGGAGCCTCTGTGGTCAAAGCATTCACACTTCTGTGGTCAGACAACCTGTTCCTGCACCACAGCAGACGACTCTGGCCTGCGTAACCAAAGAGCGTCACGTCAGAAGCATCTGGAAGAGTCCACAGGGATGAAGGAAAGACTGAATGACCATTTTTCCAGAAAACACAGAAATGGGGTCACGCTGGAGATCTAGGCAGCAAGACCCACAGATTTGTCTCTTTGTACGAAAAGTCACCAGGCGATGATGATGCCAATCGGCAGGTGAGAACCTTGGTGCAGGTTACATTTGGGCAGTACCTGGGCTAAGAGACATGTCAACCTGAGTACCATTAATGGATCAATTCAATCCTGTGTCTAACTTCTGTTATAAAATGCCTACTGTGTGCCAGGCGCCGTGCTGGGCACTAGAATATAAATACAAGCAAAAATCAAACGCTCTCATCAAGGCCTTGAAATGTGAAGAAGGGATGAGGCGAATATTAAGGCAACCACAGTTCAATGTGGCTGGTATACAGAGGTGTCCGCTCAGTGGTGCCATCAGCCCAGAGCCCAGTGTCGTGTGACCTACTGTCCTACCACAGGTAGATTTCCATTGAAACTTCTAATATAAGATCACATCAAACTCGGATGAAAAATTATAGTTCTTTATCTTCCGTAAAGCTTTTACTGAGGAAAGTGTTCATTGGATGGCCTATAGCATAAAAAGTTTCACAATCAATTCCCCTTGAATGTCAGTGCTAGGAAAATGTTTTCTCTTCAGTGGAATGAGATGGTGACACTTATGTCAGACCATGGGATTTTTGTGACTTACCCTGTTTCCCTTTTTGCTTTGATTGCTAGGAAACTCCCACTTCATTCAAATTTAGCACATCACCGCCATAATCATACCTGTCCTGGATCTTTAGTGCAATTCTCCTTCCTCTATCACTGGCTTCTTTTCTGGTTCTCTAATAGCTGTGTCATTTAAATTGTTTTTTACATTTATTTATTTTTGAGAGACAGACAGACAGACAGAGCATGAGCGGAGGAGGGGCAGAGAGAGAAGGAGACACAGAATCCGAAGCAGGCTCCAGGCTCCGAGCTGTCAGCACAGAGCCCGACGTGGGGCTCAAACCCACGAACTGTGAGACCATGACCTGAGCCGAAGTCAGATGCTTAACCGACTGAGCCACCCAGGTGCCCCTTATAGCTGTGTCTTTTAAAACAAACCGGTTGAAATTCTTTCCGGAAACAGTCAAGTTATCGAAAATGATTACAGTGCAGTTGAGAATGCAGCATCATTTTATGAAAATAGATTTTAGACCGGATTGGATGCTCATATTTTTTTCAGTTGAATTTTTTTTCACTTTTTTTTAATGTTTATTTACTTATTTTTGAGGCAGAAAGAGCAGGCAAGGGAGGGGCAGAGAGAATAGAAGAGAGAGAATCCCAAGCAGGTCCTGCATTGTGCCCGGCGCAGGCTTGATCCCACGAACCGTGAGATCATGACCTGAGCTAAAGTCAAGAGGTGGACACTTAACCAACTGGGCCACTCAGGCGTCCCCACTGGTGAACACTTTTAACCCGTGTAAGATGATGTGAAGTACCCAAGGGCTCATGACGAAATCCTTGCTGCCTCGCCCCTGTCTCTGTCTCTACTTAATCGGTTTTCCAGTTTGCTAGCCGTGTCCTGCCCCTCCCAGCTCTTTCTTCCTACCTGAGTCCCTTGGGAACATGAACTTCACCTCCGCTCTGCTTGCCTAAGCCCCACGGAACCTGCTTTTCTGACTGCCAGAAGTCTCTCTGAGACACTCTCCCGGCGTTCCCCACGCTGTTCCCACACTCCCGCCTGCAGGGTGATTTGTTGGATGTGGGTCCCTTTCTGGGTGAAGGGGAAAGAGGTAGAAACCACTGTCTTAAAAGTACAGGTCACTGTGGCTTCTCTGGTTTCCTCACTTGGCAATGAAAAACCGGATTGTTATCTCGAAATGGCATGTCCCCCCCCCACCCCGGCCCTCCCCGGACTCTAAAATATTAAACGTATATGCACACGCGTACACAGACATAAATAAAAGGCATCCGCAGCTCAGGCTCACCCAAGCCAGAGACACTGGCAATATATAATCAAGCAGGAGATTTTTTTCAGGTGATATTTCCTTCCTTCCAAACATCCACCCATATATTACGGCACTGACAGCAGAACCCACATTACAGGCACTTTTATTTTCCATAACCGTTATCCAAAGAAGTTTCTCCTTGTTGAATGGCGGGGTTTGTGTGCACGGACGTAAGGCCATGGCTGATTCTGTGTTATGACATCCCTCTTCCCTGATGAGGAAAGACAGGATATTTCTCTGGTTTCTCTGTCACTGGTGAGTTCTCCTCCCTTCTTTCTCCATGAAGATAGATGTCATAACAGAGATGAGCAGTCAGGTAATTTCTCTCCCTCTATGCGGAACACGTAAACGTTGCCAGTGGCTGACGGGAAGTTTGTGCGAAGAGGGCAGAAGTCTCCTCTTGCCACCTGCCTGATAGGGAAGTAGAGGACGGAGACGTGCCCGCCCTGCTCCAGCCGGTGCTGTCCCGCTTCCCTGGGAGGCGCCCTGGTTCCCGTAGACAGCAGCTGTCCTGAGCCATCCTGTCCCCTGCGTCCTCTCAAAACCCCCCGACCATGCTTTCCCCTCTGATCTATTGCTCCTGCAACCAACTTCCTGTTGCTTTTGCTCTTGTTCTAGAGCCCACCCTGCCTTCCCCTCTGTCTCAGAGAAAGGGGATCTGTTTCCTCCCCTTCATGCCAAGTCTAACTCTTCATTCCTCTTGGGCAACACGTGTCATTCGCTTAAGCCCGTTCTCTCCAGCCTATGGAAGCTCTTCCAATTGGCCATCCAAGCAAGGGATGACTCCCATGGGCCGTGGAAAACTAAGGCATCACCCGCTCAGCTCCCCGGCCAGCCTGTGCCTCCTCACCTTTCTTACGCATGCTCTTACTTGGCCTCCCAACTCGCATGTCGTTCGACATCCTCTTTCACGTTCTGTCTTTCCTTGGCTTCTGGGATGACAACGTCTCTTGTTTCTTGGGGCATGTCCTTTGCTTATTTTTTTTAAGTGTATTTGTTTTTAAAAGTTTTTTTTAGCGTTTATTTATTTTTGAGAGACAGAGACAGGGAGCAAGCAGAGGAGCGGCAGAGACAGAGAGAGAGAGAGAGAGAGACAGAATCGGAAGCAGGCTCCAGGCTCTGAGCTGTCAGCACAGAGTCCGACGCGGGGCTTGAACTCTCGAACTGTGAGATCCTGACCTGAGCCAAAGTCGGACGCACAACCGACTGAGCCACCCAGGTGCCCCCCTTTGCTTATTTTGCTGCATCTTCCTTCTCTGTCCGCCCTTAGGTCTGGGTTGTGTACCAGCTGACAATGCACTCACTTGAAAGAGAATGTCCGCTGACAGTGACTTCAATGAGGAAGAGTCAGAGACGTCTGAAGGTGGCCAGAAGCCGGCATTGCTTTGTTGATCGGGGGTGCCATCTTGGACCCTTAGTGGGCCGGCTTTCATTGTCACGCTTACCACCTCATGCTTGAGGGACGGCTGCCACCTAAGGCTTGTGTTCTCTCATCAGCATCCAAAGCAGGGAGGATGCACAGGTGCCAAAACCATGTTGCTCACATCTTTCCCAGCAGCCCCCGCAGCATGACTCGTATGCCTCACGGCCAATCAGCTCACCTCCACACGTAAGAGAAACTGGGGACACGGGGTGTGTGCAGCAAATGGAAATAGGACTGTCATCACCGTCATGATGAACCAACCCAGGCCGATCCCCTGGGGCCTGGAGAAGAGTGTGTCTTCTCAGAGATCAAGGAGGCACCACGCGTAGTGGGTTGACCTCTGTCCCTCTGAAAGGCATGTCCAAGTCCTAACATCCTGTACCTGTGAACGTGACCTTACTTAGAGTAGGGTCTTAGCATTTATAAAAGGTTAAGGATCTCAAGATGAGATCACCTTGGGTTGAGGATGGACCCTAAATCCAGTCACTGGTGTCCTTGTAAGAGAAGGGAGACTGAGACTTGCGACCCAGAGGCACACGGGGAAGAGACACGGGGGAGAAGGCCATTGGGACAGGTGCAGAGACTGGAGTGATAACAGCTGTAAGCCAAGGATCACCAGAAGCTCCCAGAAGCTGGAAGAGGCCAGGAAGGATCCCAGGCTAGAGCGTTTGGAGGCCGACATCTTGATTTTAGACTTCCGGCCTCCAGAACTGAGAGACTAAATTCTGCCTTTCGAAGGCACAATGTTTGTGGTAATTTGTTACGGCCGCCCTAGGATCAAAGGTGCCACCCAACTCACCGAACCCCCGACTGGAGTTCCGTGAACAGGCAAGACAGAGCAGATGGGGAGTGGCTGGTGGGCAAACAGCGAACAGCGTCCCTTCTGTCTTTGACTATTTTGTTTCGCAACCAACTTTCCCAGATTGACCTCACCCACTTCCGTGACCCCAGCTTTTCCCTTAAAGCCAGAGACCCTCACATCTCTCTCATCACCAGCCGCTTCTCTCCTGCGCTCCAGACCCGCCTTTCATCTACAACGGACTCCCAGAAATGCCACTTGACTGTCTCGTGGGACGTGGAGGCATGTCTTAAATGTCAAACACAGACTCAGCATGACTCGAGTCGAAGCAAACGTCCTTCCTGCAACCTTCCTGGGGGTTTCTGTTTTACCCCCACCCCCCATTGCCTCCACTGATCCGGCCTCAGTCTTATCTGCTAGAGGCACCGAGAACCTCTACGTAGGTTGGCCTTCCACTCTTGTCTTGCAACTCCATTTGTCCATCACGGAAATTTCTGGAAGGGACGTGTGGGCCACGACACTTCAAAACACGTCTCATCGTTGGGACGCCGAGACACCACGGTGACAACACCTTACACACAGAGTTTTAGCAACTCTCCAACGCTGGCTGTTCGATATTGTTGTTTCAAGTTAGAAACAAAATTTCTCACTTCTCTTCTATATAAGCTTCAGAGTCCATTTAGTTAAAAAGCGCCCCATGTGTGCAAGGCAGGGTGTGGGAACCTCTAAAAGCTGGTCACCGCTTGCAACTACTTAGAAGTGTGGCTTGGTGTTTTTCTCTGCCATGTAACGCTGATGATAGATGTTATCAGAGAGTATGGGAAATGGGGTCTTTGGGGGGGATGGTAAAGAGAGTGGGGAGGGACAAGGAGACCTTACTTTTCCCAGGGAGGCAGAGCGGATTCCTGGAAGGAATCTAAACTTTAAAGGAGTTTTGAAGGACAAGAATCACGCAGCGAGAGGTCAGGTATGATTCCTCTTACATTCTCTAGCATCTATCACATGCTTGGTATATACAAGGAAACGAGTAAATGTTTATTCAACAGAGGGATGGGGAGCTGAATAAACAGATGGATGGATGGGTGGATGGATGGATGGACAGATGGATGGAGTAAACGAACATAGAGGTAGATGGATGTGTGAATAAATGAATGAGTGAACAGAAAGATGGGTATAAGTATAAATGATGGATATATGACTAGCCTTGCCAATTTCCAGTGGAGGATAGTGCTATTGGGAAAATATTTTCCAGCTGTTATAGTATACAAGTCCTCATTACTCTAGGCAATGAATGTTGGCCGTATTAATTTGGACAACGTTTCAACGAAGGGAAGGAAGAGAAAGGTTCCGTTAATCCCATAAACCTATTTTGAGCCTTGAGCTCTGTCTGGGTTGGTTGCAAGAGCCTCCAGGAGCTTACCTGTGAGCAGAATTATGAGCACAGGGTGACAGACACCATGAAGACAGGTAGTCAAAGAAGGAGAGAATCGGGGGTCTCTGACTCCCCTGGCCAGATCTACTCCCCTTATATAGCTTCCCTTTGCTCAGTTTCTCCTCTTTAGGGGCCATGCCGCAGTCATCATGGCGCTCTGTTCTATTACCACGTGTCCCTGGTGGATGTCAGGCTCCGTGAGGGCAGGGACCACATGTGGCTTTGCTCACCCCTTTATTCCCAGCACTGATCGGTGTCTGATGGATGGTAGGTCTTCAACAAATAGACAGTGATTGACTGGGTGAATGAACAAAATGAACAGGAAGCTTCCCAGAGAAGGTGACCTGTGTTCTTGCAAATGAAGAGAAGTTCTGGTGGGCGAGGTCAGAAAGGACTTTCCCGGTAGGAGAGGCAGGTGCAAAGGCTCAGAGGGACATTGGGTGGCGAGTGCAGAGAAGCCCATGCAGCTCCAGAGACACAATGGGAGAAGAAGGGGGTCGGGGGTGGACAGGCAAGCAGGGACCACCCTGGGGGGCCGGACAGCGTCCCTTTGAGAACATGGCTTTATTGAAGGCTTTTAAACGGGAAAGCGAGCGCCTCAGCCTCATAGGTCCTTCTGGGCACCGAGTGGGGGACATATGGCGGCAGGTTTCACGGCCATCCCAGAGGAGCAAACCCTCCACCCGACAGAGGTTGTCCCTTCCCAGGAGACCTTGGGCAAAGTCCTAAACCAGTCTGGGCCCCACCTGTCCCATCCGCGGGTCGAGAGGTTGGACTGGACACCTGTGAGGTCCCCGCGGCTCTGACATGCTACGTATGACCTCCATAGGAAAGCCAGCGCTCTGTTTGGCGAACCCACTAACGTTCTCCCCCCCCAAGCACCGCCCTTGTGGATAATGGTTCTTTTAAAGCCACTCAGTGCTGTATTGACAGAAATTAAATTAGCCATCAGCGCAGGCAATCAGTGGCTATGGGGCTGTTAAAGGTAATAAAGGCGACACTCTCCAACCATAGTCAATTATGCTGTGACATCGTGAGGAGAAGGGACAGCTGCTTCTGATTGGAAGGGCGGCCAGGGAGGCTTGCCCCGCACCCACTGAAGGCACAGGTTCAAACCTCACTTCAAGGCCAATCGTTGTTCTTTATTGAGATGGGCGGTGCAACGCGGATGTGCTCCTGGGGACAAGGACGCTTGGAGGGAATTTAAAGGCTAAGTGACTTCAGAGGGCCGTAGAGTCAGGGGTCCTGGGTATACAGAGGGGGCCAGACTCCTTCCAAACAGGAAATCCACGGGCATGGAGTCAAGAAGCCCCCGGTGAAACTCTTACGTGGCTCCGGGCTACTGTGCGCCTAAGGGCTAAGGGAGTCACCTCTCGGACCCCCAGGATCCTCTCCTCCCCTGGGTTTTTGCCAGGATGATTTGATAAGTTTGAGACTGCGTAGACCCGGCGCCCGGCTCCGTGGGGAGGAGTGTGGTTTCCCGCGATGGGCCCGACACCATTTCTATCCTCTCACACAGCTTGTGGGCCAGAGGCCTGGGACCCCCTCCCCACGGTTCTAGGGACTATTTGCCTTTTGCGTGTATCCAGGGCGGGCAGCGGTGGGGAGAGGAAATTCAGCAGCGGGGGGACTGGAGGCTTCCATATCTTCCTTGAGTCTGTTGCTATGTGTAGGCTGGACAGACAGGAGGACTTCTCTGACCCTCTGTTTTCTCCTCTCTACATGGGGTTGTGGAGGGGGTCAATTAAGACCCTATAGTCAGTCCTGCTTTAACGCATGTTTTGAAAACAATGCTTCGTCCCAACGTGACCTAACGATCAGGGAACAGTTGGGCCCGGCTTGGATTCCGTGTTTGCATGGATGTGATTTCATCCCTGAGAAAAGTAAGTGGAAGCAGGAGAAAACTCAGGACCCAGCTGGCCAGAGCCGCACAGCATCACACGGCGGGCACGCACACCCTCCCGCCGTCTGCCGGCTCCCTCACTTCCCGCGTGCGTGGAGTCACCCACGCCGAACTTCCCCACCGATGCCGGCCGTCGCCTGCACACCACTCTCCGTAACTCCTAACCGCGCCCCGTCCCAAGCCCGAAGCCACCTGCAGCCTGCAGCCTTTTCGCCTGGTGAGGTGCTGGGTTCACACAGCGTTCATACCTTTCTCAAGGACTTAACAGAAAGCTGTTAAGGTCTTAAAAGTCTTAAAAATCCTTATCCGGTTAATGACATTAAGGCGAAATTCATATCGTATACAGCTAACCGTTTTACAATGTAAAACTCGGTCGTGCACAAGGTTGTGCAACCGTGAGCTGTATTAACTTCCAAACCTTGTCATGACCCCAAAGGGGTCTTAGCTATCTTTTTGTGTGTGTGTGTTTATTTCTTTTTGAGAGAGAGAGAGAGAGAGAGTGAGCAAGGGAGGGGCAGAGAGAGGGGGAGAGAGAGAATCCGCACTGTCAGCACAAAGCCCCATGTGGGGCTCAGTCGCATGACATGTGAAACCGTGACCTGAGCCGAAGTCAAGAGTTGGACGCTCAACCAATTGAGTCACCCAGATGCCCCCTAAAGGGGTCTTTCCTTCTTGTAACGCACTGCTGATGACATGTTTGAGTGTGTGGCCCTAAGCCCCTTTTTGCCACGATCCCTGTGGTTTCCACTGGGGGATTTTGCAAAGTGAATGGTCGTATAGCAAAACCAACTATACGCGTTGTCGTTCCTACAGATTTGGTGAGGCTGACTATATTAGTCTTTTTGTCTGGGTTCTCCAGAAAACAGAATCAACAGGAGATGTAGAAATATTAAATACGTATATAGATTATACAGTTAGATTAAATGTACTTATATCTGTATCTATATTTTATAAGGCATTGGCTCATGTAGCGATGGAGGCTGAGAAATCTGAGATCTACAGTCAGCAAGCTGGAGACCCAGGGAAGCCAAAGGGGTCATTCCAGCCTGGGTCCGGTCCAAGGGCAGGGAACAGCCTGAAGACAGCCAGTCGGAGAAAAAGAATTCCTTCTTAATCAGACTTTGTTCTAGCAGACCTTCAACTGATTGGATGTGGCCCACCCCCAGCCTGCTTTACTCAGTCTGGAAACAAATGCTCATGTCATCCAGAAACACGCTCACAGACACGCCCAGAATCACATTTGACCAAATGTCTGAGCTCCTCGTAGTCCTGGCAAGTTGACACGTACAATTAACCACCACACTGGATGACGACATTTCAGTGCCCAGAAAAATAACGGCTGTAGACAGCACCAGGAGGACCCACAATCCTCAGGCATGAAAGGGGGAACCTCCCGAGCAGGGCAGGAGAGAAGGGCCTCTCTGCCTAGTAAGTGACATAACTTTCTAGGTGTGCTGCTGTTCACCCGATTGTCTAGTTGGGGGTGACGTGGTGGCTCAGGGAGGAGGGAAGGGAGGAGGGAGATCAGAGGGACAAGATGACAGGGGGAGGTGGGAAGTGGCTCAGAGATGTTCCCCACACTGAGAGCAGCTGTGGGGCTTCTACATGGGAGGTCAAATATTTACTTTTAGGTCACGTGCTTTGCTATGTTGATCTGTGATGGGATCATTTTCTTATTTTGATTCTGTATCTTGCAACTTTACTGAATGCGTTTATTACTTTGAAGAGGTTTCTGGTGGCGTCCTTAGGGCTTTCTATACACAATAGCTTTGTCATCTGCAAATAGTGACAGTTTTACTTTTTCCTTTCTGATTTGGATAGATTTTATGTCTTTTTCTTGCCAACTGCTCATGCTAGGATTTCCAATCCCCTGTGGCATAAAAGCAGTGAGTGAGCGTCACTGTTTCATTCCTGATCCTAGAAGAGTGACCATTTTCTATTACCCCCTGGACCTTGTGAAATGCTGCTAAATGCGGCCCCCACGTTGCTTGGAAAGCAGCCCATGGGGCTCTTCGTCTGCAGAGTCTGCAGAATTCTCCTTAGTGTGGAGGGAAAAATCTCTTTGTGTCCACATTTGTTGGTGGACACTCAGACCCTACCTTAGTCCAGGCTCTTGGTTGTGAGCTCAGAACATCCAAAGGGGACATATGGACTCTGGTGAGTGAACAGCCTGCCTTCAAGGCTGGCTTCAGGACAGGTTTGAACAAGAGGCCCATGAAGTCCCACTGGCTGACTTCATTTCTCCATATGCTCTCACACTGCCTTCCTCTGGTCGCTGGCCTTGTCCTCTGGTTGACCATCTCCAGTCAACCCTTCCACTTCCCTTCAACCCACCCCAATATGGCGCCTGTTCCTACCACTCCATTGGTATCCGGGGACTCCTGTTGTGCTCCCAGTAAATGAGCTCTTGTCTATCTTTCTCTTCTTTGACAAGCTCTCTCCTTAGAGATCCCATATATCAGTCATACTTGACCTGTCCCAAACTGAGCTCCTTGCTTCTTCCTCAAACCTGTTACGGGTTTCCAATCTCAGAAAATGGTTCCATAGCAATAATGCTTACTGTGGTATCATAATGAGAGGAGTTATAAGGTATTTAGATGGGCTCTAGAAACTCTCAATTAACTATTTGCTTACTAATAACAATAGTAGGGTTTCCATAAACGTGTAAGGAATAAGGCGCCCCCATGGTGACCTATCTTGGGGTTACTTTGTGTGGTCCTTCATTTTTTTCTTTATATATTCCAGTGACTGACCTTGCAGCCACCATGTAAAAAAATATAAATATATGCATAATTTATATGCATAATTGTATGCGTATGCATATGAATAAAATATATGCATAATTACATGCATATATGCATAACTATATATATAATTCTTGCTCTTATCACCTGGAATTGTCTACCCTGTCCAAAGCCAAAAAACCCATTTCAAATGATCTGGCTCCAAGCTGAGTGTGGCCATGATATTTCCAAAAGAACTGTATCAGAAGGAAAATTCTCATCATGGAATCCATTCATTTTCTAGTTTGGGCAGAATGTTATCAATGCTTCTATTCCACCACTTGGAAGAAAGAGCCAAGATAGAAATAATGACAATGAAATTAACATTAACAATGATTCCCATGGACTGGGCCCAATTCTAACTTCTTTGTAGATACGGGAAACCTCGGATTGTGAGTAACCTGTTCTGTGAGTGTTCCCAAGACGAGCCAACATTGCTAATAAATTACAACTTGATAAACGAGCGAGGTCCTGCACCACGAGTAGTCCGTGACGCTGGATGTCACATGATCACAACTGAGCCAGTGGTTCTCGGAATTCGCTTTGATAGACAAGTGCTTTGGATTACACGCACGTTTCCGGAACGAATTACGCTCGCAAACCAAGGTTTTACTGTACCGATTCATTTTATCCTTGTTATAGAGAGGTAGCCTTATTAGACATACTTTGCAGAAAAGGAAACCTGTCTAAAATCACACAAGTGGTCAGTGGCAGACCTAGGCTTCGCGCCAGGTGAAGTCCATTTCCCGAACCGCCGTGCTTTACTGTTCCATCGAAGACCTTACATCACACAATCACGTGCCCACAGACGTTACTTACCTGCCTCCAGGATGCCTTCTCTGATGCCCCGGATGTGACTCGACTCACCGGTCCTGACTGCCTTCACTTCTTTCTGAGGCACAAGGCAGGGTGGGAGCCGGCCACAGCTCCCGTCGCTGGGTTTGGGTCTTGACTCAGCCACAGCTCCCGCGTGGGATGTTGGACACGTGATGTATCGCCCCTGAGGCTTAGTTTCCCCACACGTCAAACGAGCATAATAGCAGCTGTGAGGATTACACGAAATGAAAGGCAGGCACGCTTAACACAATGTCTAGCACCCAGTCAAACCTCTATAGATGGCGGTAATTCCGGCCGGGCTACCATTGTTGTTGTAGTTTTCACGCACTACATTGCCAAGGCCTCGTTCCAATATTTGCCCTCAGGACCTGGGATAAAACCTAGCCTTTAGCCGACACTTAATTAAAGGTTTGTCGGATGGAATTTAATATCTTTGGGTGGACTCACCACATCTCTCCATGCCTCGTTCAAGGCAGATGACCATTCTTTTCAAAAGACAAGCTTAGGTTGGTAGTTTCCTTTATAAGTGAATGTTAACAACAGTTGAAAATATGTGTTCAATATATTTTTTGTGCTGCCAGTTCTTAGTCATCGTTTAATTAAAAGTACTTTTTTATTGAATGTTAAACTGTCAAGATTGTCTTTGTGTGAAGAGTGGGGAAGGTTGCCATGGAGAAGTTCATGTTGCTATGTGACTCTTGTGTCAGAGCCGGAATCAAAATGGTAAATGGTCATGTCAATTTTGATAAAAAAAAAAAAAAAAAAAAAAAAAAGGATCCTCAACAGCTTCATTAAAAAGGAGAACTTTTATTTCTTCCTTTCTTGTCATTGTGCCAAGAATAACAGAAGGGGAAATATTGGATTTTGTAAAGAGGCAGACAATGGGGCCAGCTGCGTGCACCATCAATGGTGAGAAAGTTCATATCAATTTGCTGGAGAAGTCATGGATGGCCCCCTTTCTCCCGATTGGCTACTCCATGGGCGGGTTCTTTTCACTTTTCTTTTCTTTTCTTTTCTTTTTTCCTTTTCTTTTCTTTCCCCTTCTCTTCTCTTCTCTTCTCTTCTCTTCTCTTCTCTTCTCTCTTCTCTTCTCTTCTCTCCTTTCCTCTTCTCTCCTCTTCTCTTCTCTTCTCTTCTCTTCTCTTCTCTTCTCTTCTCAACTTCTTCCTATTGGAATCTGTGGTCATTTTGGCTTTGACTCAACATCTCAGATGGGTTCAGGGATGGTGCCCTTCAGACGTCCCTGTTGTACTCCTCCTGCCGATCAAGGTCTGAGGTCTCATTTGGGTCCTGCAGATTATAAAGAAGCGTAGACTCACCTTGGGTGCTCCCGGCTGGCTTGGCTCTGGACAGTGTGAGGACACTGTCCCCAGCACTTGAGCCTTTATTTGGCACGTGCAGACACACGGACAAAGCAACCATTGTGTTCTAGACGGTGTTGCGTTAGCCGATACTCTGGGCATCTCATTACTTTCCAGCGTGAGCACCTTTACTTAAGCTCTTCCCTTCTCCAGGCATGCCCTCTCCTCTCCTTGTCACCTAGCCTATTTTTTTTTTTTTTCCTTCCTCAAGACCCAGAGTTAGTCTTTAATTATTCCTTGCAGCCTAGCATAGTGGTCAAGTGCATAGACTCCGGAGACAGAAGGCTTGCACTGGCATGTTCCAGCTGAGTGACCTGGGTAAATTTCCCAACCTCTCTGTGCCCGGATGTTCTAAGTCCCCATGGGGAAGAGAGGGTTACCATCTCCTTTCCCTGATGCTTGGGCCAGCAGGCTCTTGCAAATACACTGGAGGTTTCTGGGCACTGCCAAGTTTCGTTATTTGCTGGTCCAACGGTTTGAGTGGCCAGGGACCAGAGACTAGCTCAACGGGTCAGTTGGGGTCACCAGTGGGAAGATATTCTTTCTCTGAATACTGGCTTTTAATGAGACCATGTCTGAGAGGTCTTTCTCTCTTCTGAAGATTTTGCTCTGAGTTAACTTCCCACAATGCTGATGTCTCCTAGTCCCTCTGGGCCAGACATAGTGACTTCCTTTTTGGAGTGGTTTGTAACGGTGCTTCGGTCCTGGCTGTCTGAATGGTTAGCTGAATAAGTAAACTTTTGCTCAGTTCTGGCTACATGTCCAGTGCAGATCCAGATCCTATAAGCCACGCCGTCAATATAAGAAGAGAGACTGCATGTTTTGAACCTTGGGCCAGGCAGGGAAGATGTTATGGGTTAAACTGGGTCCACTCAAAAGATGTCCAAGCCCTACCTCCTGGCACCGGTCAATGTGACCTTATTTGGAAACAGGGCCTGTGCAGGTGATCAAGTTAAGACGAGGTCTTTAGGATGGGCCCTAATCCAACAAAATAAAAGTTTGGACACAGAGGCAGACCTGCACAGACGTTCGTGGGGAGAATGTCCCATGAAGGGAAAGGCGGGGACGGGTGATGTGTCTGTAAGCCAAGGGACACCCAAGACGGCCGGCAAACCACCAGAAGTTAGGGGGGATGCCTGGAGGAGATCTTCCCTCACAGCCCTCAGAAGGAACCGCACCATGGATACCCAGATCTCAGACTTCTAGACCCCAGGACTGAGACAGTTTTCTGTTGTTTGTGGTTCTTGGGATGGCAAACCCTGGAAAGTAATACAGGAGACTAGCCGGGCCCGGCAGACACTGGCGTGAGAAATACCGTGAATACCGTGTGGGGTTACGTGTTCCGCGAGCGGGCAAGAGGAAGCAAGAGGACAGATAGCAGCCAGGAAGCCTTCCTGGAAGAGGTGCTGAACTTCACAAGATGAGTACAGTTGGGATCTGTAGGGATGGAGTGTGGAGGTGGACAGGCGGGGGAGGGACCTGGAGAGAGATGTCAGAGCTGAGGATGTTTGCGACAGACCCTTTTCGCCTTTTGGGTTTTTCTCTGCTAGAACTGCCTTCCTGCCAATTTGTTGACTAAGACGACAGCGCCTCGTGGAAAAAGAAGCTACCTCTTTCCCCCTTGGAGGTCCCTGGTACGAGCTAACTCGACCTTTCCGTGGGAGGTTTTGCTTTGGAAAAACATGTTGTTCAACCAAAAGGTGAGGGGGTGCGTGCATACTTCAGGCCGGAATTCACGGAGGCGTCTGTTCTTCTGGAAATTCTGCCTCGGTTGGCGTAGTTGGAGATGGGCGCTCACTGGGACCACAAGCGTTTTCTTGCCACCCTTTCTCTGGAGACAGTGCCATCCTGGGCTGCCTCTGAACGCCTGCATGTTCAGAATTATTACGTGTTAAAATCATTGCATCTTGGGGTGCCTGGGTGGCTCAGTCGGTTAAGCGTCTGACTTCGGCTCAGGTCACGATCTCACGGTCCGTGAGTTCGAGCCCTGTGTCGGGCTCTGGGCTGACAGCTCAGAGCCTGGAGCCTGTTTCGGATTCTGTGTCTCCCTCTCTCTCTGACCCTCCCCCATTCATGCTCTGTCTCTCTCTGTCTCAAAAATAAATAAAACGTTAAAAAAATTTTTTTAAAAAAATAAAAAAATAAAAAAAAATAAAATCATCGCATCTGGGGGAGCGGAAGGTGGGGGTTAAGGGTTCCCCTCCAACAGCAAGAAACCAGAGTCAGGAGTGTTTGTTCTTTGCGAGGATGGGAGAAGTTGGTGGCTGGGGCAGCGAGGCCCGTGGCACTGCGGGGCCCTGCACTGTCTTCCCGACCCCTCTCTCCATTTACACCCCTTCTAGGATGAAAAGCTCATACAGCGAGCGAAGGGCGCACGGATTGATCTCCCCCTCCCCGCTTTCCACCCACACCTGCCATTTACCCACGCCCCACGCCCTTCGGGCCTCAGTTTGGTGATTTCTGTTTGAACCCAGCAATCCTGTGCGTCCTGGAGGGCTGTGCTTGCCGCCCCGGGGTTCCCCGCGTGGCCCCCGGGGTTCAGGCTGCGCGTGGGCAGGTGGCGAGGCCACGGGCAATGCGGTTGTGTTGACGGTCAGCTTGTCTGCAGTCCCCTGGGCGTGCCGGGCCGGCGTGTGGTTCCCCGCGAGCGGATACGCGGTCACGGGTGGGCAGGCGCGGGGGAGGGGTGGGGGGTGCCGGAGGCGCACTGGGTGGCGCACCGCTGTCGGGGTGCGTGCGTGCGTGCGTGCAAGGTGCACGTGTGCAAAGTCCGTGCCTGAGGCCGGTGTGCAGGGGGCGGCACCTGTGTGCCTGGATGCCTCTCGGGGGCGTGGGGAGCGGGGTTCACGAGTGTGGGAAGATGTGGGTCCGTCTCCATTTAGACCGTGACCTTCAGAGCATCCCAGCCCCATTTTCCACACCGTCCCGCCCTTCACCCGAACTGGACCTTCATCTTCTTCCCTCTTGCTTACCTTCCTGGCGGCTACATTCCGCACCCACCCCCCCCCCCCCACCCGCGCACCTTTTCTCCCCCCGACCTTTCCAGTCCATGACATCATCCAAACCCTCAATGAGGGAAAGAGGAGATTAAAAAAAAAAAAAATCCTTCCCTGGCAACCAAAATACCTTTAATGTAGCATAATTACCGCCGCTCTGCCCCCTCTCCCTCCCCCGCTGGGACAATTCCACAAGCCCTACAACATACACTTAAATCTTCAACTTCTCAGAGACACTACACGCAGATGGGAAAGATTTGATTAAAATTACAGTGCTTTAGGTTCAACTTCACCTATTAAGGAAAAAAAAAAAAAAAAAAACCCAGATCGGGTGCTGGCCTTTTTTCCCTTCCCGGAGAAATAACTAGGCCACGGTAATTACCCAGGGCCCCGCTGTGCGCCCTCAAAGGCTCCCCCGGTGGTATTTTCCTGCTACCTGTCTTTGTACAGATGTTGACATCAACATGAGTGATAACTCTGCCAGCTCAGAGGGGTTTCTCTCTGTCTTCCTCTCTCTCCTTCCCTTCCTTCCTTCCTCCCCTCCCTCCCCCCTTCCTTCCTCCCTTCCCTCCCTCCCTCTCCCCCTTCCTTCCTTCCTCCCTCCCCTTCCTTCCTTCCTTCCTTCACTTGTTTTTTTATTTTAATCCTCCAAAACAGAGGAGGAGGAAAGAAAAGCAAATGCATTCTCTGTCCCCATGGCGATTTGCATCTGAGTGTCCCGGGACAGTCTCCTCTGTTACCCACATCCTGTGTGTCTGGAGCTTTTCCCTGAAGGGAGATGCTGATGAGGAGCCGCCCACAACCTCGGGCCAGCAATGCCTGCCTCTTCCAGGAAGCCTTCCTGGGCCCCCTCCACCCCCAGCTTCAGCAGGATGGCACTCTGTCACCTGTCATTCTTCTCCTGGGGGTCCAGAGCTCCCCAAGTCCAGACTGCAGACTTGTTCCCCTCGGTACCTTCTGAAACTCTGCACCCAGCCAGGGGCACCCAGCAGGACCACGTCTCCAGCTGGGCACAGTCAGCACAGAGCCCAGGGTACTGTTAGGGAACCACGAAAATCATTTAATTTTTTTTTGTAATTGAAAAGAAAAAATCATTAATATAATACGGTGTATAATACAGTGTAATACCAACATGGGTGTAAAATATGTTTTTAGATGTGTGATTATGGAGGAAGGGGCCAAGGGGGTCGGTTGGGTGCACTCCCCCTCTTAGAACTCGGCTTCCTGAGCAGGCCTTGCCCCAGTCAGGAGCCTCTCTGGGGCCTCAGAAACTTTGTCTACACAGACCTGCCCCATTGGAGTTGACAGAGTCCGTTAAGCACGGTTCCCACCTCTGCCTTCTCAAGATCCCCGTCTCGATCTTTCGGGGTCCACTGGTTCACTCGGGCCACCTTTGGTTTTGCCCCTGTACTTGCAAGTTAGTCTGAAGCAGGCCGGTCCCCAGGTCTGGAGTCAGAAGAGGCAGATTCCAGGCTCGGGGCTGTGCCTTGCTTGCTCAGAGCCTGAGGAAGGCATTTTGCTTCTGTGGGTCAGTTTCCTCATCTGTCACACGGGCAGCACCAGCCCCGCCAGCATTTCACGGGGGCTACTCTGTGGATCTGAGAGAGAAGCTGGGAAGCCCCGGGTCCCAGGGGAAGTGGGAGAAAGGTCCAGAAAACGGAAGCTCAGGGAAGTGTGGCCCATCCCATCGGGGTCGCCATCTGGCCGTCTCAGGTACCACCCTGGCTGGAGCCAACGGGGACCAATAGGGACCAGACAGCCCACTGGTCCCTAACTCTTGGTGGCCACTCGCCTCTTTGTTTAGGCCTGGTACACAGGCTGTGCCTCAACACCCACAGGGAAAGGTCATCATAGGATGGGAGGGACGCCACCTGGGTTCTCCATCTGTGTGGCCTCTGATTAGCTGTGCAGCCAGGGCAAGTGGCTTCCCTCTCTGGTTCTCAGTGTCCTTATTCATTTAGTCCTTACCAGGGAGGCACGACTAAGGTAGTTGTTTATCCAGCACGGCTGGGGTCATTTTCAGCTCTGATTCTGATGCTTCAGCGATGCGTCCCTGTCCCCCGAAGCTCCGATCTTCCCCACATGGGCCAAGGCTGGGTTTCCTCGTTGCCGGCCACTCTCCTCCCGCTCCCTCGGCATGGATCCTGAGGGTCAGACTCCTGAAGCTGCCTTAGGCACGCCACCAGCACCTGGGCTAGAAAAGTGCCCAGTTGGCACGGTGGTGTTCTGCCGGGAGGGGGGAAGCCCATGTGCCCGTGGCTGGCAGCTCCAGGCTGGTGAAGGGCACCGGCCGGGGCAGAGCCAAAGGGCCCTCCTCCTCCAGGCAGGACGGGGCTCGCCGGGTCTGGGCAGCCTCGCCCACAGCAATGACTGGAGAATAGTGTTTGACAAATCATGACCCGCCCCCCGGGTTCCCTCCATTTGTGTTCCCTTCTTGCTTCCCGGTGAGATTTGGCTAATGCCACCTCTTGTCCCATCCAACAAGCGAGTAGGTCCAAAGCTGTGCTAAGTAGGAGGCACACAGTGTGAACTGATTATCACTTATTCTCCCAGACGTTTTCTGGGTTAGGGGACGATGACGATCCTCATTTTAGAGAAGCTGAGGTTGAGAGAAGTTAATAGCTCACTCATGGTCACACAGCCATTAAATGGCTGAGCAAGATTCAAACCCTGTAGCCCAGTCCAGAGACTGTGTATATGCGTGTGTGTGTGTGTGTGTGTGTGTGTGTGTGTCCTCTATAAGAATGGGGGCTGATTATCATAATTATTTGTTGCCGTTATCTGTAATGCAATTATTATTATTATTATTATTATTATTATTATTATTATTTGAGAGAGAGAAAGAGGGAAGGAGGGGCAGAGGGACAGAGAGAGAGAAAGAGAGACTCTTAAGCAGGGACGGATCCCAAGACCCTGGGATCATGACCTGAGCCAACATCACGAGTCAGACAATCGACTGAGTCACCCAGGCGCCCCAATAATGCAATTATGAACTGAGCCCTTTGAGTTAAAATTTTATCAGGATCAGGTCAAGTAAGTAATATTTGCCAGATGGTATAGATCAGCTCCATTTCTGCCAATCCCATGAGACAGACAACGTCGCTCCCTTTTCAGAGGTGGAGAAATCGAGGTGCAGAAAGGTCAGGTCAACTGCCCGAAGTTGCCAGCTAGTAAGCTGTGGGGTCAATGTCAGATTTTGCTCGCGTACACGCACGATAACCACTGCAAGCAGTTACTCACCGTCTGCGCTGGTCTTGACGTCGTCCGGGGCCTAAGACGCACGCACGCGCTCGCGCACGCGCACACGCACGCGCACAGCCTCCCTCCCACCAGCGTCCTCAGGGCGTCCGGGTGCCAGGCAAGCCTGTGAACGGCTGCTCCCTGGCCCTGGTGCTCCTGGCAGCGTGGCCTATACCTTCCCTTCATCTCGTGTACCCGTGACACCTGACAATCTCCTTTTCTTGAAACACAGTAATCGCACCGGTGACACTTTTTAGAAACGAGGAACTCCGTGCGTAACATCCCATTCAGCCCCTCCAAAAGAAGCTGTTTTCTTTTTCACATTATTCTTCTGATATTTCACCTAATTGTAGGCAGCTCGTCTATTTCCTTTCGCGTGTGACTTTTTATTATTGGCGTTGTATCGTACACTTTTCATTATGCTTCTGCATAGTGGTCACTTTCAGGGAGTAGATCACGTTCCACGTGGAGATTAGCATAGTTTTTTATTCCTTTTCTTCAGTGTTGAGCTTCAATCTTATTTTAATTTACGTTTCTTTTATTACAAAGGAGAGGCCCAGGGGCGCCTGGGGGGCTCAGTTGGTCAAGTGTCCGACTTCGGCTCAGGTCACGATCTCAGGGTTCGTGAGCTCGAGCCCCGCGTCCGGCTCTGTGCTGACAGCTCGGAGCCTGGAGCCTGCTTCCGATCCTGGGTCTCCCTCGCTCTCTGCCCCTCCCCCACTCATGCTCTGTCTCTCTGTCTCTCAAGAATGAACAAATGTTAAAAAAAAATAATAAAAAAACACAAAGGGGAGGCCTATTTCTTGTTTGTATTTATTCTTGTTTGCAAACTGCCCTTCCCTTTGACCCACTAATACCGTTGTCTCCATTCGTTTTTACCCTGCGCTGTTTCATTTCTGCATGTAGTAAGACACTTGTCTTTGAGATTTCTCCCATTACGTCAAAGCTCAGAATGTTTGCAATCCTTCGCAGTTCTGACAAATACTTGAATTTTTTTAGTGATATTTAACCTTTTTTCATATTTTAATGTAGCCACCGGAATCAATGCTGGTTCGGAGGATAGAGCCTGAATCTAAATGGACTGCCTCCTCAGTCACGAAGTAATCCTTATTGGTCTTTCTTATTGGTCATTTTTGACTCCCTCAACACATGTTTGTGAATCGTCGCACGAGGCCAGGCACCTGCTCGGCCCTGGGGACAGACTGAGCAGGACACGCTCAGGATGGCCTCACACACTCTCTGGGTTTGCCACTCAGTTTCAAGGTGGGCTTGTCTAGTCTATATTCTTACCACACCATTTCAGTTCTTGTCGTCGTGCCATGTGTTTCGATATGTGGGAATTCGCGTTTGCTCGTTCTTTTTCACGTATTACGAAGGCGAAGTGTATCATTTAATCTGATTTCTAGAGAAGGTGGCAAACAACCATTTCCCATGCTGTCTGCCAGCCCAGGCCTGTGCAGCGAGCACTTACCTGGAGCCTGGGGCTGAGGATCATGGATTCTCAGAGTTAAGAGACGTCCAGAAACGCCTGCCATCGGCTGTCCTCGGGACTCGCGGGTGACATTTGTACCTCCCCTTCAGGAGCATCTCCAACTAAAAGAAAATCTGCCCCTGGTACAGAAACCTGAGCTCGGGAATGAACTACTGATCTCGTTTAACACTTCATCTGATTCAGGTTCTTTTTTCCCCGATGACCCCCCCCTCAGGAGTTGTCTGCCCTGGGCTGGAATGCTCTTAGCGACGAAGAACTCACTTCTTGGTCTTGTTGCCTTCCCAGGTAGAGCCCTGAAAAGGCCAGAAGCTTGCTTTGTGTCCCCGGATGGATAAAGGGGGCAGGTGAACTTGGCAAGATAACTCTGAGCTTTGAGTTCCGCAGACAAACCACCTGCAAACCCTCAAGCAGTTAGCAGATAGAAGGGTCCATTCAAGTCCCTTCTGACTCTTTTCTGCCCTGGGGAAGGCAGAGCTATTGTTCAGCTGTCAAGGAGCAGTGTTTCTTCATTCATTTATCTTAAATGTTTATTTATTTATTAGAGAGAGGGAGCGGGGGAGGGGCAGAGAGAAAGACAGAGAATCCCAAGCAGGCTCTGCACTCACAGCAGAGAGCCCAACGCGGGGCTCGAACTCACCAACCGTGAGATCACGGCCTGAGCCGAAACCAAGAGTCCGACACTTAACCGACTGAGCAGCCCCAGGGGCCCCGCCAAGGAGCACTATTGATTAGCAATGCTTGAGCCTCTGTCCATTTAGCTGAGCTCTCTAAACGTAACCTTGAGCCATAACCTCCATAGGCGGGGGTAGGGGTGGGGTGGGGGTGGCTGGGAACCACTCTCCCAGGGGAAGGCCTCCAAACCAGGATGCATCCTGCTTCTTGATGTTTTCTTTCTCTCTTTTTCAAACTCCCGTGGGTATTTTTTATTTTTCCAATTCATTTCAGTTTTCTCTAAGTTTTTGACTTTTCCTTTGGACGGAATGAGTGACTGCAGAGGAGAAACTTGGAAAGGACGTTTATTTTTAAGTCTTCAAAAAATAATAATTAAAAGCGAGAAAGAAACGGGAGGGAGGGGGAGGAGGAGAAAGTCCTTCTGGATTTGGTTCCAGTTTGGGAAGTTTCAGGCCTGTGCTTATTGTAGCCAAGCCATTTGTCCCATCCCTATTTATACGACAGGGTGCAGAACTAGTTGTTCCTGCCGTGTCCTGCTGCCTGTCAAAAAGAAATCTGTCTTGGAGGAGAAGCCAATTAGCTCAACGTCTTTCATTTGGATGTGTTTCGCTCTTACCCCGAGTCGTGCTCGGCGCTGAGCCACAGAGTCCGGTGAGCGTGCGGGGCAGAGCCCAACAGGTCCGCCTGCTGAGGCCAGAGCCCGAAGCCAGAGCCCCCTGGAACCCAGACTCTGTCTGTCGTTGACCTTGCAATCTTAGGTTTGCTCCCTCCGCACTCTCCCCTGAAAAAATGGAAATAGCAGCAGTCATAACACCCGCCTCTCAATATTGCAAGTTTGGCAGAATTCTGTCATAACGGCAATAATGATGATGATGGCAATGATAATAGTTACCGCTTCGTACGTGGCCGTCGCTGTGCTAAGTGACCCGGGTGCGGTAGCTCGCGCACTCCTCCCGGTAACCTGGGAGGCAGCGTTAATATCAGCCCCGCGTGCAAAGCGAAGGTCGAACCGCTTTCCGCAAGGTCTAAGGGACACCCCGCCGGTCCCCGGGTGACAGCGCGGCGTTTTCACCATCATCCAGAAAGAATCCTCTCAAATGACCAGCGATGTCCAAACCCGAGTGCCCTCAGCTGACTTTTGTATTATTTAGGGTGATGCTAACAGCTGTAACAACCCCCAACCTGCCAGTAGTTAGTTAGCCCGATAGGAGTTTCGATCTGTCAGAAATAAGAGCCTTCCAAACACACTGCGTTTCGTGCTCGCGTAACAGACCGTTTGTGTTTGGTGGGTTCCCCCCCTCCCCCCGTCACCCCCCACTTGGTGATTCGGGGACTCGGGTCTCTCTGTCTGGAGGCTTTGCTCCCCGCTGCCCAGCTGATGGGTGAGAAGGGACACGAAGAGCACACCTGGGCCTCTTAGCCACCCCTTACATTTCATTGGTAGCGACTGGTCACATGGTGCCACCTAGCCGCAAAGGCGCCTGGGAAATGTAGTCCTGGCGGAGCCCGCGGTTTCCCAGGGAGAGCTCCGAGGTGCTCGCCTTTTGGCAGCCAGCTTCCTCTTCCCCCCTCCGCCACCTCGCCCGCTCTCAGCCACCAGAATCGCCAACACGTCAGGCGGAGAGCGTCACATCCGGCCTGTCCCTAAAATAAGGCTAAAACCCTGGAGGTCACACGTCAAGTGACCTGGAGACTTGGAACCAGCCTCTCCCGGGCTTCGCTGTAGGAATCCTGGAAGATTCCAGAGCATTCCCTTAGAAGCCAGCGGAGCTCCTCTCCCACAGATCATCCAGGGGCAGGTGTGGTCTGGAAGCCCCGCCTTGTGCCTCCCTTCTGTGCGAGGTTCTACGTAACCCGGTTTTTCTTTTTTAGAATTTCACACGATGACAAAAATGAAGCGCATGCTTCCCACGTCTGCTCCACCTCTGCGTGTTTTTTTTGGGGGGGGGACCCCAAATATTTCAAGGCGGGATTATTATTTTCAATAGGAGAGCTGAAACTTGGAACGAGCGTGGTAAGTACCAAGCGCATATTTATGTGCGGAGAGAGGGAAGAGGGAAAAAAAAGAAATTAAACAGCACCTTTAGAAACAACGATCCACGTGAACACGTGCACGGTGCACGACCGCCGGAAGCAAGGTGCGGTGAAAGCGTCATTTCGCCAAAAAACGAGAATGTTTGCTTTCTCACAGTCCATATGTAGGGCCCGTAGCTACTCATTGGATAAGAGCAAAAGCTAGTTCAGCAGCATCTAAAATCTGTAGCAGAGAGCGCGTGCACACACATGTAAGTTACTTAGAGATATCCGAGGGTTCCCAACTTTTAGAGCTGGTTGTAAATTCGGAGAGCATCCCAACCGCTGCTCTCATTTCATACACGAGCACACCCAGGAGTCGGGGTTGTGAGTCTCTTTCCAATACTCCGTCCTCTCGCTGTTTTCCAGTTGGTGGCCAGAATTATCTTTCTAAAGTAAATATCTGAAAAGACGGCATCATTGCTTGAAAACCTTCAAGTGGTTGTCACCCAGCAGGTGGCTTCCTTCCATTGACTCAACGGCCGTCCACGCTGGCTCCTTCCCCTTCGGCTCCCTGCCTCCCTGCCCTTGCACGGCTGGCCTCACCCACCACGAGGGTCCTGGTGCCCACACCTGCTTGATTCTGAGTCTCCTTTTGCTCAGGAGTCACTCTGGCAGACAAACTGCCTTTCCTGGTTTCCTGTAACGCTTCCCGGGCCGACCTGAGCCCGACTCTTAGCACACGGTGCATTAGAGTAGCAGCTTGTACGTGTGACAGTTGACTTCTTGGTCTTTTTTAAGATTTGCAGGCTGCCCAATGCTGTCTTTAAATGATGATCCCCTCACTTAAACTGTGGGCTTCCAGCAAAAACAGAGGCCGTGTTTTATTGTGGTATTGACTATTCTATTCCCGCGTGCTGGGTAACGTGTGCTCCAAAAACGCTTGTGGAACTGTTATCCGTGATCGGGCTAAGGTGCCTGCTTGCTAAGCCACGCCTCGAGTCCCTGTTGCGTTCTCCTTGCTCAAGTATTGGCAGGAACGGCTCCCTCATCACCTTGGGGTTTGAAACATCATTCATCAGAGTGGCTTTCCCTGACCTCCTGATCTAAAAAATGCCCATCACTCTCTGTATTAGGGTTCTCCAGAAAAACAGAACCAATAGGATATATATGATATATACACACACATATATATGATACACACCCATATATATATGTATATATATATATATATACATACATATATATATACACACACAGATATATATATATATATATATATATATATATATATATGTATATGTACATGTATGGAATTAGCTCATGTGATTATGGAGGCTGAGAAGTCCTGACATGTGTTGTCAGTAAGCTGCAGACCCAGGAAGGCTGGTGTAGGTGACATCTAAAAAATCTTTTTTAATGTTTATTTATTTTGGAGACAGAGAGACAGAGCATGAATGGGGGAAGGTCAGAGAGAGAGGGAGGCACAGAATCCGAAGTCGGCTCCAGGCTCTGAGCTGTCAGCACAGAGACGGACACGGGGCTCAAACTCACGGACCATGAGATCACGACCTGAGCCGAAGTGGGACGCTCAACCGACCGAACCACCCAGGCGCCCCGGTGTAGGTATAAGTCCAAAGGCCCAAGAACTGGGCGAGTCGATGGTGTAAATCCTAATCAGAGTGCAGAAGAAAACTCCTGTCCCAGATTGAAAACCATCTGGCAGAGAAGAGGAACTCTCCTTCCCTCTGCCTTTTTGTTCTATTCAGACCCTCAGTGGACTGGAGGAAGCCTGTCTGCTTCCGGAAGGAAGTCTACCCATTGAGATGCTAATCTCAGCTGGACTAATCTCAATCTCAATCTCAGTCTCCACTGACTAATCTCAATCTCCACTCAACTCAACACAGACGCACCCAGAAATAATCTGTAACTAAATATCTGAGCACAATGTGGCCCCATCATGTTGACACGTAAAATGAACATTACGTTTTCTATTCCTTTACTCTGCTTTGTTTTTTAAGTTTATTTATTTATTTTGAGAGAGGAGGGAAGGGGCAGAGAGAGAGAGAGTGAATCCCAAGGAGGCTCTACACTGTCAGCGCAGAGCCTGAGGTTAGGCTCATCACACAAACTGACATCATGACCCAGCCAACATCTAGAGACAAGACACGTAACTGACGTAGCCACCCAGGTGCCCCCTGCTTTGTCTCCTTTACAGTATTTATTGCCATCTGATAGAGCAAATCTTTATTTATCATCTCTCTCCCCAGCACTGGAAGTGCAGGGGAAAAGGCTGGCACATGGTAGGCGGTCAAGCACGTGGATGCAAACACCAGGCGTTCAAACCCCGGACTCTCTCTCCCAGACCAGGGTTTCTTTTCCCTTCGAGAAAGATAGAAAAAAAAAAAACTATACTAAATGTTTCTCAAAACTCTAAAAAACTCTAATGCCTTGGAAATACAAAAACAAGCAACAAGCAAAAATAAACAGTTGAACCCAAACCTCCCCAAACCCCCAGTGATTCCTCAAAGTACAGCCAACACGAGTCCTTCGATATCTTACTCGGGGGACACACGCGGCGCGAAGACACAAGGGGGAAATGGCAGATTTCTCTGTTTTATTTTTATATACCAACTTGCTAGTTAACAGTGGGAACAATCAATAAACTTTAATAGAAGGCTATTACTTTAGGGTGGTAGTAAACTGAGGAATAAAAAATAATGGCTTCGCAGCCTTTTATCAGTCTGGGGAGCTAATTTAATATGCACGGAAAATACATTACAATAATTTTTATAACTATGCAGTCCAGACCTCTCTAAAGATTTTCCAGGAAATAAGTGATGTGCAAAGAATCCAACCCAAATATATGATACAAAAACTGTGGTTGCAGAGAGTGGGGAAAAGGCAGCCCCAGCTCATTCTATCAGGAATCGGATGTTTATATTAAAAAAAAAAAAAAGCCACCGAGTCCTAAATTGGAACTAGATGCTCATTGCTGATTTTTTTTTTTTTTTTTTCTTTAACCCAACTTCGCTTAACAAAGTAGACTGATCATTCCTGTTTGGAATCATTCAGACTGCAGACAAATGTGCTAAAGCTTGAAGTATATAATTTTTAGCCTCTTAGAAAGGTTGAATGATGTGTTATAAAACTATTTGCCGTGTGCAGCACAGCTCAGATTCAGTGCACCACAAAGGGGCTCCATTAATCCTAATTTAACTTGCATCTGGTCACAATTTGGAAGAGGAAAAAGGCCAAGAACTGAAGGAGCAGGCTGTGTTCATGCACAAAAAGGAGGTTCCACATCCAGGTCAAGGAACCTTCCTGATTCCCCAGATTCTCTCAGCTCCGAGCCCGCAGGACTATTCCAGGGACAACTGCACGCTTTTACCCAGTTTGTCCTTCTCCTCCTCTACCCTGACCTTCTCTGGCCAATTCTCCGCTGCAAATCCTCTTGACTTCTCCCCTGGGACGGCCAAGGGCCCACCAGGGAAAGTTCAAGTTCAGTGTCCCAGGGAGCGGGGCTGGCCCTGAAGCATTCTCCCCAGGTGCGAAGCACAAATGTTTGTTTTTTTTTTTAACAAATCAAAATCAATGCAAAAACAAAAATCCACGATGAACAAAAGATAAAAATTTTAAATAAATATGGGCTCAGACGTGCTGAGCTGTATCTAAGCCTGAGGCCAAAGGAGGGGGGGCGGGGGGGAAGAAGACGGATCTTATAGGTAAGATCAAGTAAAAGTTTGATCTTTTGTTCATCACGGACCTTTTTGGCATTAATTTTGGATTACAAAATTTTTTGCATTAAAATTATATTTATCCTAATGACAGAGGTTTTGGATGCCGCGTTAAAAATTCCGCATCAAAGCGGGGCCTGTCTTGCCTCACCCCAGTCTCAGCCTGGCCAGAAGTCGTCCTTGTAGCCTCTGTGTTCCCATCGCCCTGTGCTCCTGGGGTCCTGTGACGCCAGCTGCCGCAGATTACAGGTGTGTGTCCTCCTTCACAGCAGGAGGGACGGGGGCTGTGATTTCCGTCGCGTTTGCACCGCACCACCCCCCCCCCCCCCAACGGCCTCCCCAGCGTCCGTCACACCGAAATGCACACACCGAGCGCCAGTCCCAGTTGAACTAGAGTGTGCGGACCGCAGAGGGTGACATTGAAGTCACGCCGCCCCCCAGCCCAGGCGCCTGGCAGCTGCATCTTATTCCCTTCCCTCTCCCCTTCCCAGCCACACTGGACTGTGGTTTCCTGACACCGTCCTGTGCCGCGAGCTCCTTGCTTATACTGGTTTCTGACTTGGCAACTCCCTCCCCTCTCACCCCTGCCCCTGTGCCAGTGGAGGCGCTGCTGACAGGCAGCTTGGGGGGGGGGGTGCGCCCTGATTCTTGCCGGGTAGGCTATGGCCCTGGGCAGGTGGCTCAGCCTCTTTGTGCCTCAGTTTCCTCATCTGTAAACCGAGATACGGCGCGCCTGCCCGGTCGGGCTTTTGAGGGCTAAATACATGAATGTGTGCAAAGGCTTCCAAGGAAAGCTGGTGGATCATAAGCTGGGGCACTCGGTCAGGTGTGGCACACTAGCTGTACCTGAGTTTTTGGCCGCTCCCCCGCCTTCGTGTGAAGGACAAGGAGAGGGAGGGCCTGCCAAGACCCCAGGCAGAGCGCTAGGGTTTTGTACCCAGACGGGGGCACCCCAGGGAATAGACAGGCTGACCTCCTCCTTCCTTGCCTCCTCGCTCCCGCACAGGACCAGGGGGCTCACTGCGGACAGCCTGTGGGGAGCAGGGCAGGGTGAGGAGGGCTGGCAGGTGGATCTGGGTGCCAAGGGGAAAGAGAGCCAGTCAGTCGCCTTGCCAGGAAGTTATCAAGCAAATTCCAGGTAGGGCAAGGGCAACACCTTTCTGTCCTGCGCGGGGAGGAATCCGACTGCTTGGGAAGCAGGTGCTCTCTTTCCATACCACCGGACACGGGGCAGGCCGCTCCGTCACTCGAGGTCGCTAGGGAAGATGCCCTCGGGACCCTGCTTGGCTCTGGGTGTCTCCACGGCCTTCTCAGGTCTCTTGTGTGCTTCTTGAGGCAACAACTTGCTCCCCGAGGCAGGTGGCCCAAAGCTCTCACGGTTCCGATGACGATAATAGGTCTGTGGGTGCTACTGAATTAGGCTATGCCCGTCCAACCGTCTTCAGCTCCCATTAATCACGCCCTTTTACTCAAAACAGTGCAACTCTGATCTAAACCAATTAAGCCTGCGCTGTTTAGACAAAGAGATTAATACAGCTCCAAAAAATAGCACCACCTTTGGCCATAGAGGTGTCTTCAGACAATGAGCTTGACTCAGTGGGTCGGCTCTGTGGAGAGGTATGTTTTGGAAGGAGATGTCTATTTGCAGCTTCTAAATCAGCAGGGAAAGAAACGCACCCAGGCAAACAGGTTCCGGCTGTACCCGCGCAGGGACAAAGCAGGCTAGGGGAGTCCGATTGAGAGCCCGTGATTTGGAGACGCAGACACTCCTCCTCTCGCGAAATCCAGCTGGCTCCGACAAAGGCACAAAATACAAAATCAAATGCAGCACAAGTAATTACAGCTATAACACGGGTCTCAGATGCATAGCTTAGAAGAAAGCGTTGCCCA
The DNA here is from genome assembly GCF_046562875.1 of Panthera onca. Taxonomy (NCBI): domain Eukaryota; kingdom Metazoa; phylum Chordata; class Mammalia; order Carnivora; family Felidae; genus Panthera; species Panthera onca. The sequence continues at coordinate 139,050,222 of NC_138344.1, forward strand.
GTGTGGAATCCGTTCTGCTCTTTCCGAAGCGTAGGGGTGACTTCAGGTTGTGGATGCACAGCAAGGAGTGTGGGCCTGGGAGTCCCGCGTGCTAACCTGGAGCTCGGGGTTCACCCTTCGGTGCTGCTGTGTGCCCGTTGTGCTAGACGGTGAGGGTTGTTGGAGGAGTAGCCTGCGGTCCCTGCCTTCAAGACGCTCGCCACCCAGTGGAGGACAGGGACCCTCAAGAAGGTCAGCGAGGCTTTGGCCTAGGTGAGCGTGGAGGGGGAGGCCTGGAGCCTGGGGGACCGTGGTTCCCAAATTAAGGTGCTTGCAGGTTATTTTCCAAACGGCAGGAATACACTGAGGGGATAAAACACAAGACTTGGTGGGCCTCGTTTCTGGAAGATCACCTCGGTCCCTGCTGGTTGGCAATGGAGCCCCTGTCGAGTTCTTTCCCTTGTCTGACCTCAGATGTCTCATCCGGACAATGGGTGTGATTGACCCCACGGTCTCTCCCGTCCTGCCCAGCATGTATTAGCTGCGTCTTCTTATTCCTTATTTTTGGTGCTTTGATGTCTCGGGGGCTTGCTGACCGTGCAGGGACCACCGCTCCCGGGGCCAGCTGATCTTTAGAGAAGGCCAACGACTGTCCGCTGAGCCTCCTGTGCAAACGGACCAAGCCCTTATTGCAAATGGCCTCCCCTGTCAGGCTCTCCACAAGCCAGACCGCCATCCACCTGCCTGACCCAGGTGCCAGATGCCAGACTCCTAGGGACAACCCCTAAGCCCCAAAGCTTGCCGACATTACTGGAGCTAGCCAATCCCTACCCTCCTCCCTCCAGGGCAAGCACCTTGCAAAGGACCCTGCTCACATCCTCCACAACCCCCTCCCCCCACCCCCCAGCCCCTGACAGACCCTGGTGCTTCTGTGGGTGGCCCCGTGGCACGGTGTGCCCTCCTTTCGCGATCCGTGAGTGAAACAGGCTACCTTTCCGTGACACTTGTCTCCTCACCTGTTGGACTCGATGACGCCTGAATGAGAATTGAAGATACAAATGTGTGTTTTAAAATACAGCAATATTTTCGGATGGAGAGTCCAGGCAAACCCCTGGCCAGGCGAGGGGAGCTGAAACCCAGCCTCGGGTCAAACCATGCCCCAGCAGAGGGGTGCGTGCTTCCAATTTGCGCAGAAGGGCCCTGGGGGCTCGCGGTGGCCCTGTCTCGTGTTGCCTCACCTCGGGGAACCTCAGTGTTCTCGTTCACAAAATGCGGCCGTCAGGCTGAAGGTGGACTCTGTTTTTCAGATTCGAGATTTTCTAACAATGGAGAACCTCGCGGCGGGCCCTTCGGTAAATCTGTCCCCAAGTTTCCCGGGGGGGGGGGGGGGGCGCGACCAGGCACAGTTTCCCCTCTCTGTCCCTCTTGGTGCCACTGACACAGAGTGGGAGACACGATCTGTTGGTGCTTTATAAACTGTGAAGAGCTGTGCTGACGGGAGCCTGCTATTAGCGTTATTGTTGACTATGAACTTGTCCCTGTCTGTAGGTGGGTGAGACTTGCAGGGCAACGGTATATGATTTAGCAAATTATCTCTTCAGCGTGCTAAAGAGTCCGCCAGGGGTTTGCTCACTGCAGGATGAGGGAACAATAAGGCCTCCCTATATTCAATAACAGTGGTTTAATTATCATGATTATCTCGCATTTGTATAAAGTCTTTGCTTTCAGGATCTCAAAGTACTTTATAAACATTAAGCCTCCTGGTCCCCCAGGGGAGACATTAAACTGATGCACTAGCTTGTAGGTCGCTCCTCTTCCTGGCTCCAGGTTTCCCTCCCACCCAGGTGATAAAAGGGGATGTTGGCGTCCGTCGTTGTGCGGAATTCAAGGTCAGGGATCAGGGTGTGTGCGTTATGGGAAGCCTGCTCTATATGCCAGACCACACCTTGGACCGGCATTAGGTCACGTCCCCACGGTTATTACCTCCCACTTTACAGACAAGGAAACTGCAGCTCAGAGAGGTTCAGCTGCCAACCACACGCCACACGGCCAGGGAGAGGCAGACGCGAGCGAGCAGGTGCCATTTGGACACAGAGCCGCGGGCCTCTCTAAGGCGAGCATCGCTTTCCTTCACACTGAACTCCGCTGCCCTCCGGATTACTCCTGCGTCCTTTCTTCTGTCCTTGAGGAGTCCGACGGCGTTTCCTACAGCCTTGGCCTCGAGACGGAGCTGAGTAGAGTGGGAGACAGTGACCTTTCCACGAGGAGGTGGGGAGGAGGTCTGTGCTGACCAGGCAGAGACGCACTCTGAATTATATCTGCAAAGACCCTCCTTCCCACCGCGCTGAGGCCCTGGGTGGACACGGCCACCTAGGTCTCCACGGGAGGAGTGACAAAGGGACACCTAGGTCTCCATGGGAGCAGTGACAAAGGATGTAAGGGCGTGTTTTCAAGCAGCTGCAGGCCTCATCACCACCCTCCTCATTATAGAGAGAGCTGTGCCTGCACATCCCTGGAGGGGTCCAACCCAGGGGCAAGGCCCGGCCCAGGCGCTTCCCGGATGTGCGACGTGCGCAGGCCATTTTCCGAGCCTCAGTTTTTCTCATCTGTAAACTGGGGACAATGTATGGGTCTTCTGAGGAGATTCAATGCACCGATATACACAGAGCACCTGGCATATAACAGTTGTCGCTATGCCGTGGTAAATGTCGCCATTACTTTCACCTGTGGTGTCATTTGTGTCCTTATGGAAGTCTACACGGACACTTGTTGGGTCCCCACACCCTGCAGCCTCTTTTTTACTTCTTGGGTTGTTGGCAGCCAGGATGCAATGCTATGGATAGAGCTGTGTCCCCCCCGCCTCCCCCACCGGCCCCAGAATGCACATGTTGAATCCCTAATCCCAGTGTGACTATGTTTGGGGGTGGTCTTCTGGAGGCACCTGGGTTTCGAGGAGATTGTGAAAGGGGCTCACGATGGATTCAGTGTCCTTGTAAGGAGAGACACCAACGCACTCACTGTCCCTCTACCTCCCCACTCTGTGAGGCTGCCACAAGAGTAGCCTTGGGCAAGCCAGCAAGAGCGGTCTCCGGACCTCAGCCACGCCAGCATCCTGATCGCGGTCCTGCCTCCAGAGCTGGGGGGGAGTAAAGGTCTGTCGCTAAAGCCGTGCATTTTCTGGAGCTTTGTTCTGGCGGCCCAAGGGGCCATGCAAAGCCCGCTGGTGAGCGTGATTTCATTTGTTTCTCAGAAGAGCCCTGTGATGCAGGCGGTTTTGCTGATGATGAAAGCGAGGCCCGGACGAGATGCGTGGCTTGCCGGGCCAGGCGCGGCCAAGATCACCTGGCCTTCCTGGGTCGCCGCGTCTAGCTCAGGACAGCAGACAGAGGCTGGGCGTGCGAGGAGCCCTTGGTCACCAACGCTCAGTCTTTGCTCATCAGCACAGAGCTCCCCACTGCGTTATTTCTGGGTCTTTGCATGAGTCAGCCGTGTTCTCTGGGCTTCAGTGTCTTTCGTTGTTAAATACGGGCAGCGACGGCAACCTCGGGGGCAATATTGAAGCCCAGGCGAGGCCAGCGCCCTTTCCCTCGAAGGAAATGAAAAGCCTGTTACAGACAAAGGCATTCCTGATGTTTCACTTTCTTCCACGGTCTACCCTCTCTTCATTTGTCCACAGCCTCTCTCACCAGATTATGAGTCCTAGAGGTCAGGCCATTATGTGTCCGATGCAAGCCTGAATTTACAGAACCCCGTTCTGGATTCAAGCACCTAGATAATGGTCAGTAAAGATTTGATGAAGGAAGGAAAGAAGGAAGGAAGGGATGGGCGGATGGACTGACGGATTGGGATGGTTTCCTCTCTCCACGGACAGGCAGAGTTGCTGGTAATTGAAACTCCTTTCTGCACACAGGGATTTTTTTTTTTTTTCATTTTTCTCCTTAGTTTTGGGGGAAATGAACCTTATATGTGATTTATGTCTTGATAACCTCGCACAGATGATCTGGACTGCTGGAGGGGCTGGAGGGGTTGGTGAACTCACAGGTGTCTTTTAGTACCAAAGCTACGTAATTATTTTTTTCTTTGATCCTACGATCTACTTCCGAGACTAATGGGTTGCTTTTCGGATTAACTGTATTCATCGATCTGTCCTAAGGATGGGATCGTCGTGAGCGCCCTCCCTCTGGAGGAGCCGTGAATTCCGAGCTCAGCCTGGTGGAAAATGTCCGTGAGGCCGATGTGCCGGGTGGTGTAATGTGTATACGTGAAAAACTGCATTTTTTCATCAACCTCCATTTTCTGCCACCGTGGTTTAAGTTGAGGGAGAATTCCATCGGCAGAGCGATTAGCTGCAGGGGGCAAAAATCATTCCAGTGAGTACTGTTTTTCCCTTTGATACAACTCCAAATTGATGTTTCCATCTCATTGTTTTTGTATTTGTTTTTTAACTTTATCCAAAGATTTTTTTTTTTTTTTAATGAGAATTATTTAACAAAAGGAAAACTCTAACCACGCTCTTCTGTAAAGCTAATGTGACAATGCAGGTGTCAACAAAGGGGCAAGATCCGTCTCAGGGAAATCTTGAAACCTCTAAGTGAAATTTGCATAAAATAGTTCTGGTATTATTATTCACTATTCTTCCCGTGACAGATATGTCAAGGCCTTGAAACCTAAAAGAACAATTATGCTATTGTATCTCTCCGAGGATTCAAGGGGTGTGTCTTTGGTGGAAAAAGTGCTATTAGAGCTTTGAAAGCAGTTAAAAGGCAGCCCAAGGGACTCTTTAGCTAGTCATTTTATAAAGAATGCCTCAGCTTTAAGTGTCTTAAGTACGTTTATTCAACTCGTACTTTTGGCTTAAAAAAACCTACCAATAATTAATGGCTGTACTTTTTTTTTTTTTAACTTTTGCATTAGCTATAAATAAAAACTCTTGATGAAGTCATCATTGATTAAGTTAAACTATGATTCTTCTGTGATAGGACCCAGGTCTTTGTCAAGCATCTTACAACGAATTACCTGTAAGCTCGCTCTCTCTCTCTCTCTCTCTTTTTTAAAATTTAGCTAACATTGCAGAAGTCATTGCCATTGCCAGTTATGGACCAAATCAGGAACTAATCAGTAAATCCTTTCCTTGCACAAGCTGGCTTAACTTAACGTGTCTGAACATTAAAAACTGAAGCATTGATAAGGCCTGTCTCATTGCAGCTGGATGGGGTGCGGGAGGCAGTGATCCGACTTTAATTTCCTCTGAAACCTGCTGATTATGTTATTCTCGGGTTCGGCTGGGCTTCGCTGGAAAAAGGCAATGCCAACTCTTGATGGGAATAGTGGAGAAATTCACGAAAGACACGGAGAGGCACAAAAATGCCTCTGTCACGTAAGGTGATAAGATGTTGGGGGGAATGAATGAGCCAGAGGAAACTTTCAGTCAAAATGCTGCAAACACTGCGGGGGTCAGAGAAATTTTGATTCCCCTGCGCGAGAACTGATACGCACAGGCACGGCTGGGTGGTCTGTGCTTTTCGCAAGCTGTGACATAGGGCTCATTTCGTATACTTCGTAAAATCAAAAGGCGAGACTCATTTATTTTCATTCATGCGTTCTTTCACTTCCTCCTTCTCGGAAGCTGGGAGGGCCCCTCGAAACCGTCCACCTCGACCTGTAACGGGATGGAAGAGCCAAGGAAGGTTCGGAACGAGAAAAACAAAAACACGTACAGAAAGCCCAGTCGTTCCGAGATGAAGGGTGGACGAGAATCGTGGCAGGCCGCAGTCACCCCCAGTAGCCACGCTCACCTTCCATAGCTGCGGAACTCTGGCCAGGCTATGGGCACCTGAAATAAAGAGCACGCTTCCCACAATCCCGTGCAACAGTGGGTGGCCACGTGGAAATGTTCTGGCCGATGGGCCGCAGCAAAAGTGGCTCGGGAGACTCTTGGGGAACACCCCATTCTATTGTTCCTGCTGGAACAGGGGCAGCCACCTGGGAGAGGGAGCCGTGTCGCCCGTGGTTAAGACCCGAAGAAACCGGCCAGAGACCCCACGTCGTGCCACGGCAGCCTTTGACTGCTGGCCACTGCCCCATCTAGGGAGGGGAAGAGAGCTCTGTCTTTCTGGTCTCACCGCTGGCATCCCTGTTCAGTCTTCAACAAATACGGGAACTGCTAGGAGTTCTCACTAGGCTCCAAGGAGTGTGCGAAATGGGCCATCTAGGCCATCCCATGGCACGCCCGATGGCATCGCAGTGGTCCTGGGCACTCTGTTCGCTTCCGTACCCCTGAGGGACAGCTCCGTCGCTCACTCGTAAATCTCAAGCGTCTGCACAGAGTCGGACGCTGAGAGGGTATGCAGTAAAGTTTTATAAGAAACGAGGGGGCTGACGTCACCGTGCGGAGAACAGGAGAGGCTGGGTGGCAACTGGACCACAATGTGCCCTGGGGTGGGGGGGGGGGGCTCGGTGGAGACGCGCAAGTCTGAGCTTGCAAGTTCGGCCTGACCCCACGCGACCGTGCATTGCTGGCTGACCACATGATTCACTGAAGTCCCATGGATTCGTCTTTCTCCCTCCCTGTCCCCCCTTTGTGGTATTATCTCTCGATGTGATATAAACAGAGCATAAATCTTGGCTCTTGCCAACTGCTGTTTAGTTGAAATTGCCTGTATTGTCTTGACATATGTTGGAGTCTTTAAATTAACACAGGGAAGAATTGATTTTAAAAATGGCATTTGCATTAAAGGTTATAAATGGGCAATTGGGGAAGCATGAAGATATATATGGGAAGTTAGGCACAAAGATTACAGCATAGCAGTGGGGTTTTGACTCCGTGAAATACACGGTCTTGTCTACCCTCTGGGGACACGCTTTCTGTTGCCGAGTATATGTCTGTGGCATAATTTGCATATCCCAGGCACCAGGAAAGCTTTGTAAGGTCACCACCCGTCCAGAGAAGCTATGGAACCTTGGATTCTTGCCGGATTTGAGGCACATGTTTGTTTTGACATCCTGAGTTTCCAAATACCTTTGTCAGAGGTTGGGGAGGAATTTATTTTTATGTGTGATTACTGTCTGGCTCCTTCAAGGACCCCCAACTTAAACAAATCACACACACTGTGTCCACAGGGAGGACATCGCTGCTAGGCTCCCGGAATTATTAGATCAAAACCTAGACTCCGTATCTTCCACTACGTGGCCCCTCCATTCTCTCAACCTCCTTAGCTGGTGAGCTCCCGTCCTAACCTCTAACTCTGTGTCTGCTGAAACCCACTGGTGGCTTTATCTTCTTTTGGCTCCGTTGTTTCAACTGATTCTCGGCAACCAATGCCGTCATTCAATTATCCATCTGACTCCTGTCCACCCCTCTGTCCTATCTGTATGGTGCCAGCTGGGGCTCAGAGAATTGAAGAAGACCCCATCCCCGCACTTAGATGAGCTCACAGTTTAGCGAGGGATGCAGATGAGGGACGGGTCACTGCAATATGGCGGAGCATGCTGGTCAAGGAAGGTGGAGAAAGGCTTCAAGTCCTAGCAGGGGCGAGGCAGGGAAAGAGGGGACAGCAAGAGTGAGGGCAAGAGAAAGGCTGGGAATTCTGAGTAGGATACTCGAGAAAAAGTTTCAAGAAAGTACCAGAATGTGATGGAAAAGCCAGGAAGGAGACTTTCGAGGGAACACAAATACTGATTTCTAGATCTCCAGATATTTAGCAAGCTCTGTGTGTGCTTGGATTTACTGCTTTCATTATTGCTATTATTCTCGGTAGGTGTCCCGTACGAGAAAGTCACATTTTCTGAGAAGAGCCCCGGGGGCTGTTCTGGGTGCACAGAATGTTCATCTCCGGCCATCTGTGGGTGGTTGTGGCCCTGGGTGTCAGGGTGGGTGGCGCGATTCAGTGATTTATGCCCACAGGTGAGCTGGTGGATTGCCTCCTTTTCTGATCATGCAACTCTAGACGTGTTCCTACGTCAGAGAAATCATTAAAATAGAATGCACATTACACGTGGAAACTTAATTCCCTTGAGTCTGGCTACCCACCTCCCGAATCTAAGGGATTCCGTTACGTTTTTGCCGTAACGAGTACAAGCCTTGAGAAGAACAAAGACAACACACACACAGCTTTTGTGACTTGCTTAGTACCACTCCAGGGCTTTTGTGACTCATTTCGTCTTCTGTACGGCTCTGTGAGATTGGTATCATTGCTATTCCCATTTTACAGATAAGAAAACTGAGGTAGCAAGGGGCAGGTCTGCCCAGGTTCACACAGAAAGGGAGGGAGCCAGGATTTGAACACCAGCCCTCTGGGTTCCGAGGCAGGCTCCAGCCTCCTCTGTGCTACTGCGGAGAGACGCGCGATTCTGTGTCCCGTCTCCACTTTGCAGACGAAGAACCTAAGCTCAGAGGCTTTAGAGGACAACCAGCCGCTGGCCGTGAACTTGCGGGTGCCTCCAGGCGGAGCCAGGATGATCCTCGTGGCCTTCCCAGTTCCAGGCTCCTGGCGATGCAAAACACGCATGATCACACCCCTATGAACACTGCGAATTACCTGGGCAGCTTTTATTTTAGGGAATGGGGCAATGGGTTCCTAAATTAGGCTGACATTTTCCACCTGAGAAGCTAAGGATTTGTCACTGTGGGGGCGTCGTCTGCCCTCTGCCGTCCCCTCTTGTTCTCTGACTCATCTCTGTCTCTCTTTCTATTCCGAGCCTCTTTATTCTCGGGCCCCCTCTCCACCACCCGACCAGGAATGCCATCAGCCGTCAGCCTTGCTTCCCTTCTTATTCTACAACGTCCCCTTGACCCTGGGATGATGCTCCCCCCTGCTCGGCTTCGAAAACCTCCTTCCCTCCGGCAGCAGCAGGATCCTGCAGAATCCCCCCACCCCCCACCCCAAGCTGCCCAAGGTGAGTAAAAAGTAGCAAAGTAGATGAAAGAAGGGCAATCCACTGAAACTACGCCTTCCAAAACAAGACGGGGAAGATGTTTAATAAGGTTTTAAGGAGAGAGATTCGGCAATCTAGGGACATATTACGTAACCTTTGCAGACATTCCTAAATTCTATTATCTTCAGTTTCATTGGCCTTAAGAACTCCCCCTCTTTTGAGAAGTTGTTTAAGTTTATGTATTTATTTTGAGAGAGAGAGAGAGAGAGAGCGCAGGGGAGGAGCAGAGAGAGCAAGAGAGAGACAGAATCCCAAGCGGGCTCCATGCCTAGTGCAGAGCCCAACGTAGGGCTCATTTTCATGACCACGGCATCATGACCTGAGCAGATATCAAGATGCTTAACTGACTGACCCACCCAGGCGCCCCTCTAAGGACATTTTCATGCCGTGATTTATTTTACTTTCTTCCTTTCTAAAATTGATAGGCAGTCAACGTTGGAAGTTTACGATAAGCTAGAAGGCGGAAAGGAGAAGAAAGGAAAAATCTCTGCGAAGTCCCACCCCGCGCTGGTGCATTTGAACCCCATCTTCCATCCGTAGGGCTCAGCTGTTTGGGAAAGTGCTTTCTGCACGCGCAACTGTGTGCCGTGTACCCGACCACCTGCATCCTTCGGGGTCACGTTCTATCACGTGCATCAGGTAAGCTTTTGCAGACTCTTTCCACACACAGTTTTAAGAGTGCAGAACAGTCTGTTAGAAGGTGACATGGGGCGCCTGGGGGCGGGGGGCTCAGTCGGTTAAACGCCTGCCTCTTGGTTTCAGCTCAGGCCGTGATCTCACGGTTCGTGAGTTTGAGCCCCTAGCTGGGCTGGGCGCTGAGAGCGAGGAGCCTGCTTCCGATCCTCTGTCTCCCCCTCTCTCGGCCCCTCCTGTGCTCTCTCTCTCTCTCTCTCTCTTTCTCAAAAATAAATAACCATTAAAAAAAAAAAAACCCACAAAAAACCACAACCCTAGAAGGTGTGACATAGGCACTGGCTCATTCCCACAGAGATGAAGGTTTTATGCAATTTCTTTTCTCCCTCCTTGTCCCCATTTTCCCAACCATAATGCATCTGTGAGGCCCCCTCCTCCCCAAAATGGAACAGAGTCTCCTGGAAATAATGGCACATCCAGCAACCGGGACAAAGTGAATGAGGGGAGTCGCTACTGGGTTATGGGCAGAATTCAGAGCATCAGCATGACGTGGCAGTGCGTCCAGGGGACTGGACATTGGGCGGCTGCTGAAGGGGGGCTTCTGTCCTGCCCTTCTGTCCACTGTGGTTCAAAACCAGCCCAAGGACTGATGACTCTGTTCAACAAACGTATCAAAACAGAGTACAGGGGCGCCTGGGTGGCTCAGTGGGAGGAGCGTCCGACTTTGGCTCAGGTCATGATCTCGACCTTCGTGAGTTCGAGCCCCCCGTGGGGCTCCGTGCTGACAGCTCAGAGCCTGCTTCCGACCCTCTGTCCTCCTTCCTCTCTGCCCCTCCCCATCTCATTCTCTCTTTCTTTCTCTCTCTCAAAATAAACTAATAAACCCTAAAAAATAAATAAATAGGTAAAACAAAACGCAAACGCAAGGGTGAGGGCAGAGAACAGATGCGATTTCGACCCCTCCATTCGTCTGGCTGTCCCTCCTCCTTGCTCCACACAAGCCACTGTCTCTCTCTCTTCCCTTATAGCCCAGGACAGGGATTCAATGTGAAGACCGCCGCTGCAGACAGGGCCCTCCGAAAGGCACCCTGGCATTTCTGAGAAACAGAGTCTAAATGAAAAGGTGGGGCAGGAGCAGTGATTCTCAATAGACAGTCATGAGCCACCTGCCCCACCGGGTGAGTCCCGGCCAAGAGCCCCCTCCCGTAACCCGTTCTCCCGCTGCTCAAGCTTTTCCAGTGCAGCCGGTCTTCGAGCCACAGACCTGGAGACTCAAAGGAGACAGGGAGATCCTCCCGGGTGTATCTGGCGACCTCAGGTGACCCCAGCCAGGTGAGCAACCGTCCCGGTCTGCCCAAGACAGGGAGTCCCGAGATTCGGGGCTTTCGGCCTTAAACCCGGGAAAGTTCCAGGCAAACCGGAATGAGATGGTCACCCTGACTCCGGGTCTCCTCAGGGCAACAAAACCACAATCCCATAAAATCAGGTGCCCTGATTTTATCAGGTAAGGCGTCATCCCCCGCATTTTCCAGGCGAGGAGACTGATACCTAAGGAGAGGCAGGGACTCGAGTGAGGCAGGGTTATCTGTCTATACCTGTCTCCCCACTCAACTGCGAGCTCCAGGACGCAGGGATCATGCATGCTTGTCGGTCTGGTGCCCCCATTTATACGCATACCGGGGACCGTGTGGTCACTCTATGCGTCTTTGCGGGGTTTGCTGACTGGGAGGCAAGGCGTGGACGTTAGGGTGACGGGGGATGGTTTTTGGCCAGCGGGACACACACCAGAAAAATGCAGGGGGCACCCTAACTTTAAGACTGAGAGATGAGTCCCGAAAACACCCGGTTTTGAAGACCGATGGCGTCTTCCTGGCAGGGCCGTGGCCACAAGACTCGCAGGGCTGTGGCCAACCGAGGAAGGAATGCCTCTTAAAGAATGCTTACAAGAGGACTCATCCACCCTACGGCTCCCTGCGGAAGCAGCCCTTTGAGAAGCACCCAGACTTTATGTGAATTAGACTCGTTTTCTCATTTTAAAGCACTCATCTGAGGGCCGCTTCCTGCTGGGTCAGAGGCTGGGGGGGGGGGGTACCGTCTTCCTGCTCTCCCTCTGTCTTGCCGCATCCAGCAGCCCCCATCTTTTCTTCCCCCCACCCCAAGGTGGCACTTTTACGCTCCAGCTGTCAGGCCTCATCTCGCACGCTCCTTCCTCTGCCTTGCTGAAGCCAGTGGGCACCATGGTTATTTTTCTTGCCCCCCTCCCCTTTTTTTAAATTTTTATATTTCCCCTTTTCCTTTCTTTTTCTTTTTTCTTTTGATTCTCCTATTCTTCTTTTCCTTTCTTTTTCCCTTTTTCCTTTCTTCTTGTTTTTTTTTTTTTACTTTTACTTCTCCTGTTTTTCTTTTCCTTCCACCTGTTTCCCGTTTTTGTCTGCAGGGGGCCATCTTTGTGCCCCCCACCCCCTACCCCTGCAGCACTCCAGAATGCTAGTATCTTCCAGGAAGGAGCTTCTACACATATCTGGGGCCCCGGGTTTTATGTCTGCAGCTCTGTTTTCCCCAGCTGCCGCCCAGGGAACATCTCCTCATTGCCGGGCTCTGGAGGATGGAGGTGGGGGTGGGGATGGGTTGCACCCCCCCCCCCAAGTTCCCGGCCCCCGTGAGACTATAACAACTGGAGAGCCTTCTCAGCGGACTACCACTTGTGGGACGCTGCACGGAGCAGATTGAAACCCACCCCCAGTCTTTCTGAGAAGGAGGCCCATGTGGTGATCCAGGAGCGATGGCCGGAGGGGCGGGTTTCTGGTTTGGCACGTTTCTAGAAGGCTCTCCAGGTGCTCTGGGGGAACAGAGCCCAGTGCTGTGCCTGGGCTTTGCTCTAGCTTGCTGGTATCTTCAAGACGGGAGCTTACACCCAGGTCTGGTGGCTTGATTTTTTTTTTTTTTTTTTTTGCAGCTGCTGCGGGGGACATCTCTACGACACCCGACTCTGGTGACCAGCAGGGCTTAGGTTCCGTGGGTCCCACAGGACAGTCCGCAACAAAGAAAGAGTTCTTGAATGGCCACCACCCCCAGGGCACAGGAGTGGCTGCAGACATGGGAGCTCAATCTCTGTGTGAAAGAGACCTATTAGCTTATCATCAGAGCCACAGCCCGAGGGCAGGTTTCTAATTAAACACACATCTGAGGGCTGACTGTAAACCTTTCCCAAGGCCTCAGAGGGCGGGCCCTCTCTTTGCACTCTCCCTCTGCCGGGCTCCAGAGCACCAGCATCTCTCAGAGGGGAGCATTTCCAGGAGTCTGGTACCCCAGTTTTTGCCCTGGTTTTTACAGCTGCCCTCCAGGAGATATGCCTCGACCCCCTGGCCCTGGTAGCCAGCCTGGCATTCCTGCGTTCTGTGGGGCTGTCACAATTGGAGAGACAGGCCTTGGGAGGCTAGCACCCCCAGGGCACTGCAAAGAGAGCACACTGAAACACCCCAGCCTTTCTGTGACAGAGGCTTACTTGCTATTCTCGGGGCAGGCTTCAGGTCTGGCACACATTTAGAGGCTATGGAGGGGCTCTCGGGGAACGTAGATGGGGGACGCCATCCTTGGGGTCTCCTTCTGCCTCACAGCTCACAAGTATCTCCCCAAAAGGAGCTTGTACCCACACCTGGTGTCCCAATTTTGTGGACTACTGCACAGAGGAGCCTCCAGATCACCTTGCCCTAGGGACAAGCAGGGCTTGCCTTTGCAATTCCAGAGGGCTGTATATATTTGCATTCTTTAAGAGTTGCTGCCTTTTAAAGGGTCTGGATTTTAAGCTGCCCGAAACTAGGTGCTAAATGAAATGTCCCTCTTTCAGACACTGACTGGTCTTGGCATACCCTCGAATATTGGGATCTACTAGAAATAAAATAGGCTGTCTGGACTATCACAAAAATTTGAGAGCCAACAAAATTCTAGGGCACGGTTGGATGTTAAGTTCCACCTTCTATGTAAGGCCAACCCTTCGAGACTGGGAGACATGGTTGTTTCATATAATGCTTGGAAACCAACAAAAACAAAATGAAGAAACAGAGAAATGTGTTCCAACGAAAGAATAAGATAAAAACCTCAAACAAACAAACACCTTAAGGAAATGAAGATAAGTAATTTACCTGATAAAGAGTTCAAAGTAATGGTCATAAAGATGCTCACTGAACTCAGGAGATGAATGGATGAACACAGTGAGAGCTTCAACAAAGAGATGTAAAATATAAGGGAGTACCAAACAGAAATCACAGAATTGATGAATACAATAACCGAAACTGAAAATTACACCAGAGGGCTCACCAATAGACTAGATGAATCAGAGGAAGGGATCACTGAACTTGAGGACAGGAGAGCGGAACTCACCCAGAGCCTCAAAAAGAAAAAAAGGAGTAACAGTCAGTGAATATGGCTTAAGGGACCTATGGGACATCAAACAGAATAACATTTGCATTATTGGGCTCCCAGAAGGAGAAGGTAGAGAGAAAGGGACAGAAAACTTATTTGAAGAAATAATGACTGCAAACTTTCCTAATCTGGGGGATAAAAACCCAAACATTTAGGTCCGGGAAGCACAGAGTTCCTAATAAGATGAACTCAGAATGACCTACGCCTAAACACATTATAATCGAACCATCAAAAATTAAAGGGGAGAGTCTTAAAAGTAGCAACAGAAAACAACTTGTTACATAAAAGTGACCGTCCCCTGCCCCCCATAAGACTTCAGCAAATTTTTCAGCAGAAACTTTGCAGGCCAGAGCAGATGGGCATGATATATTCAAAGTTCTGAAAGAAAAAAAAAAAAAATCCAACCAAGAATACTCTACCTGGCAAAGTTATCATTCCAAATTGAAGGAGAGATAAGAGTTTTCAAGTCAAGGAAAAGCTAAAGGAGTTCATCATCACTAAACCAGCCTTAGAAGAAATGTTCAACGACCTTCTTTATGCTAAAAAAAAGGGGCGGGGCACTAATTAGTAACAAGAAAACCTGTGAAAATATAAATCTCACTGGTAAAGGTAAATGCATAGTAAAAATAGTAGATGAATTGCTAATGAAGCTTGTATGAAGCTTAAAAAGACAAAAGTATTAAAAATAACTCACTACAATAATTAGTTAAGGGATACATAAGTTAAAAAGATAAAATGTGAAATCGAAATCAAAAGGGGGAGAAGAGTAAAGATATAGGTTTTTAGAACGCATTCAAATTTATGTTGTTATCAATTTAAAATGCACTGGTAAAAACAAGTTGTTTTATGTAAGCCTCACAGTAACTACCAAGCAAAAACTTCTACACAAAAGAAATGAGAAAGGACTCTAAGCATACCACTGAAGAAAGTCATCAAATCACAAAGGAAGAGAGCAAGAGATGAAAGAAACACAGAACTACAAATGCACCAGAAAACAGTTAGCAAAATGGCAATAGGTGCGTACCTATCAGTAATTGCTTTAAATGTAAATGGGCTAAATTTTCCAGTTAAAGACATAGAGTGGCTGATGGATTAAAAAACAAAACCCATCGATATGCTTGTCCAGAAGGTAGTCACTTCGGACCTAAAGACACATGCAGAGTGAAAATGAAGGTCTGGGAAAATACCATGCAAATGGAAGTGAAAACAAAACAAAACAAAACAATCCAGGGTAGCAATACTTGTATCAGACAAAATAGACTGTAAAACGAAGACTGTAATGAAAGACAAAAAAGGGCATTACATAATGCTAAAGGGGTCGCTACAACAAGAGGATATAGCAATTGTAAATATTTATGCACCCAACATACAAGCACCTAAATATACAAAGCAAATATTAACAGGCCCAAAGGGACAAATGGATAACGACACAATAATAATAGAAGACATTAGTATCCCACTTACTTCAAAGGAAAGATCCCCCAAACAGAAAATGGATAAAAAACATTTTTTTAATTATTTATGTATTTATTTATTTATTTTGAAAGAGAGAGAGAGAGAGAGAGAGAGAGTGAGCGTGAGTGGGGGAGGGGCAGAGAGAGCAAGAGAGGGAGAATCCAATGCAGGCTCTGTGCTGTCAGTGCAGCATGGGGCTTGATCTCACAGTTGGTGAGATCTCACAGTCTGCGAGATCATTATCTGGGCCGAAATCAAGAGTCTGTCGCTTAACTGAGTGAGCCACCCACGTGCCCCAAGACACATTGGTTTTAAATGACACATTAGACCAGAAAGACTTACCAGGTATATAGAGAACTTTCCATCTGAAAGCAACAGAATGCACATTATTCTCAAGCACACATGGAACATTCTCCAGAATAGTTCACATGTTAGGCCACAAAACAAGTCTTAACATATTTAAGAAGACTGAAATCAGATCGGGCATCTTTTTCTGACAACATTGGTATGAAACTATAAATCAGTTACAAGAAGAAAAGTGGAAAATTCACAAATATGTGGGTACTAAACAACATGCTACTGAACAATCAGTGGGTCAATGATAAAATCAAAGGTAAAATAAAAAAATACCTTGAGGCCAATGAAAATGGAAATCTAACATATCAAAGCTTATGGGACAAAGCAAAAGCAATTCTAAGAGGGAAATTTATAGCAACACGGTTGTACTTCAGGTAACAAGAAAAATTTCAAATAAACAACGTAACTCTACACTTCACGGAACTAGGCAAGGAACAAACAAAGCACAAATTCCGTAGTAAAGGAAAGGAAATAACAAAGGTCAGAGCAGAAATAAATGAAATAGAGGCTAAAAAGACAATAGAAAAGATCAATGATACCAAGAGCTGATTCCTTGAAAAGATAAACAAAATTGACAAATCTTTAGCCAGACTCACCAAGAAAAAAAAAAAAAAAAGAAATATGATTAGACTGAAATAAATGAAACTAAGAATGAAAGGGGAGACATTACGACAGAAATACAAAGGCTCGTAAGAGACTATCAGAAACCTACAACCTGCCAAGACTAAATCATGAAGAAATAGAAAAATATGAATAGACTGTTCACTAATAAGGAGATTAAATCAAGAATCTAAAACCTCCCAACAAGCCAACATCCAGGACCAGGTGGCTTCACTGGTGAATTCTACAACACATTCCAAGAATTTATACCAAATCCTTCTCAACTTCTTCCAAAAAACTGAAGAGGGTGAAACTTCCAGACTCATTTTATGAGGCCAGCATTATTACCCTGATACTAAAACCAGACAAGGATACCACATGAAAAGAAAACTACGGACCAGTGTCCCCGATAAACATAGATGCAAAAACCTTCCACAAAATATTCACAAACTGAATTTAACAACACACTAAAAGGATCCTACGCCACCATCAAGTGGGACCATCTGCGAAGATGGTCCAATATCTGCAAACCAATCAGCGTGATACCCGCATTAACAAAATGAAGGATAAAAGGTATATGATCATCTCAATAGATGCAGAAAAAGCATTTGACCAAAATTCAACATTCATTTACGATAAAAATCTCAACAACTTGGCTATAGAGGCGGTGTACCTCAACACGGTGAAGGCTATAGCATGACGGTCCCACAGCTAACATTATACTCACCCGTGAAAGCTGAAAGCTTTTCCCTTAAAATCAGGATCAAGGCAAGGATGTGCCTATTCTCGCCACCTTTATTCAACGTAGTGTAGGAAGCCCTAGCTGGAAACGAGGGAAGATGAAAGGGCATCCAAATCGGAAGGAAGAGGTAAGAATGTCACTATTCAGAGCTGTATCTGTACCTTCATGTATGTCCACGTTTATCTGTGTCTATATCTAAAATCCCAAAGAATCCACCAAAGAATTCTTAGAACTCATAAATGAATGCGGTAAAGTTGCAGGATGCAAAATCAATAGACAGACGTCTGTTGCATTTCTGTACACTAAATGAACCATCAGAAAGAGAGATTAAGAATACAATCCCATTTACAACTGCATCAAAAAGAACAGAAATACGTAGGAATTCACTTAACCAAGGGGAAAGACCTCTACACTGAAAACCATCAGACAATGAGAGAAGTTGGAGAAGACACAGATAAGTGGAAAGATATTCCATGCACACGGATTGGAAGAATTTATATTGCTTCAGTGTCCACACTACCCAAAGCAATCTATAGATTTCAATGTCATCCCTATCAAAATTCCAATGGTATTGTTCACAGAGCTAGAGCAAACAGTTCTAAAATCTGTATGGAGCCACCATTGACCCTGAACAGCCTAAGGAGCCTTGAGGAGGAGAAAAGACGGAAGTATCACCGTCCCTGATTCCCGACTGTATTACAAAGCTGTAGACATCAAGAGCCTAGCATTGACATAAAAACACATAGACATAGATGAATAGAACAGGGGAGGGCACAGAGATAAACGCACATACATATGGTCCATCAAGGTATGACAAAACAGCCAAGAATATAAAAAGGGGAAAGACCAGTCTCTGTAACAAATGGTGTTTAGAAAACTGGAGAGAAATAGGCAAAAGAATGAAACTGGATCCCTGTATCACAGCATACACAAAAATCGACTCAAAGTGGATTAAAGACTTCGATGTGAGACCTGAAACCGTAAAACTCCTAGGTGAAAACATAAATGGTAATTTCCTTGATATCAGCCTGGGCAAGGATACTTTGGTTTTCACATCAGAAGCAAAGGCAAGAAGAGCCAAAATAAACAAATGACTACATCAACCCAACAGCTTCTGTGCAGCAAAGGAAACCACCAACAAGACGAAAAGGCAACCCACTGAACGGGGGAAAATGTTTGCAAACCATGCACCTGATGAGGGGTTAACATCCAAAATATATAAAGAACTCATATACACAATAAGAAAACACCAGTCTGATTAAAAAGGGGGCAGAGAATCTGAAGAGACATCTTTTCAAAGAAGACGTCCAGATGGCCAAGAGGGATATGAAAAGACGCTCCATGTCGCTCATCATCAGGGCAACGCAAAGGGAAACCGCAATGAGATATCACAGCTGTCAGCACAGCTGGTACCAAAAGATACGAAATACCAAGTGTTGGCGAGGATGCGGAGACCAAGGAAGCCTCGTGCCCTGTTGGCGGGAATGCAAACTGGTGCAGCCACTGTGGAAAACAGTATGGCGGCTCCTCAAACAATTAGAGACGAAACTGCCATATGATCGAGCAATTCCTCTTCTGGGTACTACGTCGAGAAAAGAAACACCCGAAAAGGTATATGCACCCCTGTGGTCATTGCAGCATTATCTATAACAGCCAAGACATACGGAACACCTAAGTGTCCGTCCACAGACAACTGGCTAAAGAAAACGTATGCTGCTGGATATTAGCTAAGCTCCTTGTGTGATCGTTTCACCATATATGCAAACATTGAATCATCGTTGCGACAGGTCAACGTGTTTTCACCTTTTCTGAGTCAAGAGCTGGTTTGACATGTAAACACAAGACCCGTCTAGAGATCCGAATTCCTGTTCTTTACAGGCAGGTCTTTACTGAACGCTTCTAGAGGCATTCCTGGCCAGTCCCTCAGCATGGTCAATCAGCACTTCACAAGAGGGTTAGACCCACATTACATGTGTTTGTGTACTATACATTGGACACAAAATCGTACTACCCAACGTGTCTTGAGTGCCTGTTACGAGTCAGGCCTTCTTCTAGAGAATTCCGTGTACGTCATCTCTGGGATTCATCGTGACAGTCCTATGAAGGAGCCACTAATTTACTGATTACATAGATTAAGGATCACCAAACTATGACTTCTGAGCTGCTTTTGTAAATCAGGTGTTATCCTCACGCGGCCACGCCCATTTTTCCGCACAGTCTATGGCTGCTTTTAAGCAACTGCGTGGTTGAATACTTGGAACAGAGACTCTGTGGCTGTACAGACTAAAATATTTACTGTTTGTTTTTATTTTATTTATTTTTTAAATTTTTATGCATTTTTTGAGAGAGAGAGAAAGAGAGGGAGGGAGAGGGCTAGAGAGAGAGGGAGACACAGAATCGGAAGCAGGCTCCAGGCTCCGAGGTGTCAGCGCAGAGCCCGACGCCGGGCTCCAACCTATGAACCGCGAGATGGTAGCCTGGGCCGAGGTCGGACGCTTAACCGACTGAGCCACCCAGGCGCCCCAACTGTGTGCTTTTTAAAGACGGGGTTTGGTGGGGCCCCTGGGTGGCTCAAACAGGTTAAGCGACTGACTCTTGATTTCAGCGCAGGTCATGATCTCATGGTCATGGAATCGAGCCCTGCAGCAGGCTCCACACTGAGTGTAGAGCCTGCTTGGGATCTTCTCTCTCTCTAAATTAATTAATTAATTAGTTAATTAATTAATTAATTAAAAAAATTAAAAAGTGGTTTGCTAACTTCTAGTGTACATGGCAAAAGCGAGGCTCAGACAGGTTACAAACTGCCGTCTGACCAGCTCTGTGGCTGGGACGGTGGGGGGCGGGGTCCCCTGTGCCTTGTCCTGGATGTCATACCTACGCTGTTTCATTCTGCCCTCCTCTTGGGGGGATGCGGGGTTCCCCACTTGCTCTTGCGGTCTCAGTTTCCCCACCTGTGAGATGCAGGGGTTGGACATGATGGTCCATACAGCACTGAGTAGATTCCGTCGCTGGGGGTCTCTGGGTCTGCGTGTTTCAAGGGCTGGCGACGCTTTAGGGGCATACAAGAGGCGTGGCAAACTGGTGGCATTGGAGATCGGGGGCCCCAGCTGAAGAATCTCCCCCAAAGGGCGGCCCTGCCCGGTTCCCCTTGCATTTCTGTTCTTGCTGCCTGATTGCACGAAGCCTTTGGAATCGCGGCACAGATCACTTAGAGAGCCACGGGCTTGACAAACGCAGACCGCTCCGTCTCTCCCCGTCTCCATCGACACTTCTCGCCGTATGCCTCCTAGCAACACTCAGGGCGATAATTCTCATCTATATAGCCAGCGGGATCTGAGTTCTCCGCTAAGTAAGGCGTGGGCTCCCCTGCGCGGAGCCAGGCGGCCACCCCCGGGCTGGGCCTTGAAGCTGCCCCCACGGACCGGCTCCCGGTTTTGCACCTGCTCCCGTCCGTGTACTCTGGGTCAAGGCGCATTTCAGATCTGCCGCGTTCGGAACAAAATGGGTCACTCCACCTTTTATCTGGGTTCTCCCCCGGGGGAGGGGGACGTCAATTTTTACACGGGCGTTCGCTCCTTTGAGAAGCGTCTCATTAAAAAAAAAAAAAAAAGTCGGACACACACATACACAGCAACGAGGGCAACCGGGGAGATCTGAAGACTGGTCTGACCCTATAGCCGTGCAAGACGCAAGACAGTGACGTTGGGGAAAACCCGGGGAAGAGGGTACGTCAGGTTGCTCCGCATTCCTGGTGACAACTGCGTGTGGATCTGTGGTTATGTGAAAAGAGTAAGTCTGATTGAGAAAATAAGTTGGTGCAGACTATATGTGCCCGTGAACTGTGGCTTTTAGTTAAGGCGGGATCTCAGCGAACGGGCACGTTTGTCAGAAGAGTGCATTTCCAAAGCGGGATCAACATCAGGCACTTACTGAAAGTTTGAGTGTTTAGATTTGGGGAGAATCACAAATCTCTTTGAGAACCTGAGACCCTCTTCCCCCCTCACGTGTGTGTGCGCGCGCCTGTGCGTGGGTGCAGGTGCGTGGGTCTGACATTCTCAGACACGGGTCATAGATGGAGGCCACTCGAGGACGCCCCACCCCGCGCAGGAGACAGAAAACCAGAACAGGGGAGACTCTGCTCCTAGACAACCTTACTGCTCCTAGTCGCCTGTTTCCATCTGTTTCCATCTGTTTTCTATTTTGGAAATTTAAGATTTCATCTGGGAGAGGATTTTCACTGCTTCAAAAGCAATTTAAATCCACTGGTGTGTTGGAAAGAAGGAGCAGAGGATGAACTTCGTGGGCCTGAGGACCACCCCCCCCCCCCCCGAGACCCAGGTCCGTGTAATTCTCATCACTGAGTGTCTGCTTCGTCGTGTCCAGATCCGTGTTAGGGAGCAGGTGGTAAGGGTTCCCGCCTCACAGGTGACAGGTGGATTCAGTGCCCGTCCTGCCTCCCACGCCGGGGCCGGCCGGTGGATCCCCGGGCCCCGGACAAAGCTTTGTTGCTGGCTGGAGGGTGTCCAGGAGCTGGGTCGATGGGCACTGAAGCCCCCCGTCTCCCCGGAACCCCTTCCCATTCTGTGCCGGAAGCGGGGCAGCCCCCCCACCCCACCCGGCTCGGCTGCTCTGTTCTCCCTCTGGGAAAGAAATGCTGACAAGCGGGGAGGGGAAACACACACACACACACACACACACACACACACACACCCCGCTTGTAAAACTTTCCCCAGTCTTGGGGCATTTACTTTGAAATTTGTGCTGGATGGGGTAATTAGTAAACTTGCTCTTAATAGTGTTGCGAAGATGTAATTTTTTCACACCTTCCCTGACTTTGACACTGCGGCTTTTGAAACTTCATTTTGCACTCTGCTCATTGTTCTTTAATCTGCTGCGCTCTGCATTGAGTATCACGGAAATTTCGCACTTACTATGTCAATAACATCTGGCAAAATTGCCACCTATTAAGAGTAAGTGTTCTTTTTTCTCCGGTGAGAAATGTGATGGTGTATTATATTGGTTTCCCTTGAGAGGCTAAGGAGACAATTTTAAAGCAGACAAATGCATTAAAGAAATAACCTGAACTCTAAGAAAAGGTTACGGAAAGTCAGAAACTTCTTTCTTCCCCCCCCCCCCCACCCCTTGTTCTTGTTCTGAGTTTATTTATTTATTTGTGGGGGAGAGTGGGGGGCGGGGGAAGCGGCCGCTGCTCGGGGACACGGTGGGTTTTTGCCGTGGTCACGGCCCCTCTGCTGTCCTCAACGCAGGACTGCCCCGCTCGGCTCCTCTGTTAAATCCGAGCCCTCCCAGGCTTCAGCCTTTGCGGGACAGGCCAGCTGAAGGTGGGGCCTGGAAGGCGGTCCTCTGGGCCACGGGGCAAGAGCAGGGCAGAGCCGACCGCGCCACCTTTTTGCCCTGTGGTTCTGGGCAACTCACTGAACATTCGGACCCTCTGTCTCTTCCTCTGCGCAATAAAAATCACCATGGCTGCCTTTTGGAGTCGGCCTGGAGATCAGTGGTGCTCTGAAGGGCAAGGGGAACTGTCATGAACACTTGGCACCATTCAAAACTCTGTAGGGGTTTACTTCTTGAGAATCCACGCCTTGGGATTCACAGACACCTGTGACTCATGGCCCTGAATGCCCTGATCGTGCATGACAGAGTCCCAGCGTGAACCGATCTCCCGTCGCCGAGGGCCTCTGGCTTGCGGTCCCAGCAAGGAGGTCAGCAGAGACAGCCTCCTCTCCTATCAGCTGCTCACTGGGAGCACAGAGAGGCCAGGATGTTCTGGGCAGGTGCAGTGCTGTCCCCGGCCTGGCTGCTCTGTGTCCGGGGACCCGCTGGTCTGGCCTGGGCTTGCTGTGGGCAGAGGGAGGTCAGGGCTGACGCGGCAGGGATGGATAGCTCCGCCGATCTGAACACTCAGGGCCCGCCCTCGGTGCGTGAACGCATGGGGTCCCTCTCGGCACTGCCGTCCGTCCTTGTTCAGCCACTGGAGAAACAGAGTCGCGGAACAGATGAGAAACTTGCCCGCCCCGTTCTCGTGCATTCGTTTCAGAATTAAGTTTACTGTCCCTGGCCTGGCCTTCAAGGCTCACGGGCTGATCCCTGCTTCTTCCCGATCTCACCTTCCACCACTGGCCCATCCATCTGGCACCTGCAGTCTGGGGTCAGGGTTGCGGGGGGCGGGGGTGGGGGCGGTTTCCTGAACACCCACGTTCCAGTCCGTCTTGTTTTCATAGATGCTGCTTCCTCTGCTTGGAATCCCTTTCTCGGCTCTGCTGTCCGGCCCGTTCGTTCATTCCTCCATTCATTTCTTTTTTTTTCAGAGAGGCCGACAGAACAATGCTGCAAGCTGGGGACATGTTTATTCACTTCTGTGCATCCCCCCCCCGCCACAGTTAACTTCATGGAAGGACCACATTCATTCCACGGACAGAACTCTGCTCAGCTTCCTAAGGACTGAATAAGTCAGAAGTCCCCAACCCGCAATCCCAGAGCCACGGATGGGCCACAGACGTGTACTGCTGAGACCTCTCGGGTGTTCAGTTATTTGAATCAGCCGCTGACATACCCAGACTGGGCGATCTCATAAGCTGGATCTAGAGTTCTGATCTCTGTGGCGTGAACTGAGAGCGTTGGCCACCTTGAGAAACTGCTTGTTTCGCAGAGGGGACGGGTGCCCTGCGGGCCACCGTAGTCTCTGCTCTACCCTCGGGCCTCACAGCGGGGCTCCTTACTGACAGAAAATTCCAGCGTGGCCCCTGGTGGGGTTTGAACTCACAACCCTTGCACACAGTTCCTTGCATCCCGTAAGTGGTCACTTCTTTACACACACTCATACGCTGGGCACACCTGTCTGGTGCCCGGCCGGTGCCAGATGCCGGGGGCATACAGAAGCCAGTGAGCTCCGGCATTCAAGGCTCGTTTGCAGATTCGACCTCTTCCAGGAAGCCTTCCCTGATGTATCTGAGTGGATTGGAGGCCCAGGCCAGGTCCTTCCCAGAGCCCCGGGCTTCTTGGTGTTTAGTCCGCACCCATGAAAACGGTCAGTTCACCCGCCGGCTTCTCCAGCTACATTGTGCAGTGCTCCGTCACAGCAACTGTATCTTCTTTATCTTTGAATGGCAGGGCCCTACGCTGGGCAGGGGGGCAGCCTCTGGGCTCAGGAATGGGTGAATGGATGAACGGATGACCGAAAGCAGGAACAAAAACAAGAACTGAACGTCCAGGGCCCCGCCCCACTCGTCTCTGGACCAGGGCGGCTGAGCGAGTTCTGCCTGGAGCTGAGATTCCTGCTTCAGTTCTCGGTTGAAAAACATCAATATTTAGATGACTGTATTTTCTTTCCAAATGCCCACAATATTTTATGTCCTGATAATATTTACGGGTTGTCCTCAGAGATAACTAATTGGATTTGCCATCCAGCTCACAGGGAAAACGGATGGGGGATGGTCCCTCATTACTCATCCCAGAAGGTGATAGCTCAGCACCCAAACTTCTATCGTTGTGACTCAGAGAACATCGAAATGGTGCGGGAAGGAATAATGTCCCTGCTGTCACCCTGGTCTTTCTCTCACATTTACCACTTGGACAGAGCCATTTGCATCTGAATTGAACCCGCATTAGAATTTCGAGTTTCTGTACTGCCGGTTATAAACAAAGAGGTTCCAGAAACAGCGGTGGGGCTGCAGAAGCGGATCCCCCACTCCATGTTCTGAGAGGCGTCTTCCTCTCTGACCTCACGGCTCCGGGGGGACCCGTTTCTTGTGCTCCTGGAGCCCACGACACATTCTTACTGCTGGTATTTCACTGAAAATGACAACAAGGGACGCGGCCATCGTTTCGTGAGACGGCAACATTGAATTCGTGAGCTCTCCTCACGTCTGTTCCTCTTCGTACCGCTTTTCCCCCCAACACACACTTTCCATCTTTGTTTATTCACCTTCCTGGCACTTTGTAAGCACCTGTGTTCTTTTACTTGGTCTCTTTTGAGGAGGGTGGCGAATAAAACTTAAAGGGTTGCACTGAAGCAGCTCGTGCATTTTGTCGTCACCACAGGACTTCATGTCTCCACGGGGAGGGAGTGTGGAAGGAGTGTGCCCAACTGACCTTCACTTCCCCGGTGTGTGTAATGTAGTCTGACAGTGTGACGAAAGAAAGAAAGAAAGAAAGAAAGAAAGAAAGAAAGAAAGAAGAAAGAGAGAGGAAGGAAGGAAGGAAGGAAGGAAGGAAGGAAGGGAGGAGGAAAGAAAGGGAGGAGACAGGGAGGAAGGAAAGGAAAGGAAAGAAGGAAGGAAGGAAGGAAGGAAGGAAGGAAGGAAGGAAAGAAGGGAGGGAGGAAGGAAAGGAAAGGAAAGGAAAGGAAAGGAAGGAAGGGAGAAAGAGAGGAGGAAAGAAAGGGAGGAGACAGGGAGGAAGGAAAGGAAAGGAAGGAATGAAGGAAGGAAAGAAGGGAGGGAGGGAGGAAGGAAAGGAAAGGAGAAGAAGGAAAGAAGGAAAGAAGGGAGAAAGAGAGGAGGAAAGAGGGAGGAGACAGGGAGGAAGGAAAGGAAAGGGAAGGGAAGGGAGGAAGGAAGGAAGGAAGAGAGGAGGAAAGAAAGGGAGGAGACAGGGAGGAAGGAAAGGAAAGGAAGGAAGGAAGGAAGGAAGGAAGGAAGGAAGGAAGGAAAGAAGGGAGGGAGGAAGGAAAGGAAAGGAAAGGAAAGGAAAAAAAAGGAAGGAAGGGAGAAAGAGAGGAGGAAAGAAAGGGAGGAGACAGGGAGGAAGGAAAGGAAAGGAAGGAAGGAATGAAGGAAGGAAGGGAGGGAGGGAGGAAGGAAAGGAAAGGAAAAGAAGGAAAGAAGGAAAGAAGGGAGAAAGAGAGGAGGAAAGAAAGGGAGGAGACAGGGAGGAAGGAAAGGAAAGGGAAGGGAAGGGAGGAAGGAAGGAAAGAAGGAAGGAAGGAAGGAAGGAAGGAAGGAAGGAAGGGAGGAGGAAAGAAAGGGAGGAGACAGGGAGGAAGGAAAGGAAAGGAAGGAAGGAAGGAAGGAAGGAAGGAAAGAAGGGAGGGAGGAAGGAAAGGAAAGGAAAGGAAAGGAAAGGAAAGGAAAGGAAGGAAGGGAGAAAGAGAGGAGGAAAGAAAGGGAGGAGACAGGGAGGAAGGAAAGGAAAGGAAGGAATGAAGGAAGGAAAGAAGGGAGGGAGGGAGGAAGGAAAGGAAAGGAGAAGAAGGGAAGAAGGAAAGAAGGGAGAAAGAGAGGAGGAAAGAAAGGGAGGAGACAGGGAGGAAGGAAAGGAAAGGAAGGAAGGAAGGAAGGAAGGAAGGAAAGAAGGGAGGGAGGAAGGAAAGGAAAGGAAAAAAAGGAAGGAAGGGAGAAAGAGAGGAGGAAAGAAAGGGAGGAGACAGGGAGGAAGGAAAGGAAAGGAAGGAAGGAATGAAGGAAGGAAGGAAGGGAGGGAGGGAGGAAGGAAAGGAAAGGAAAAGAAGGAAAGAAGGAAAGAAGGGAGAAAGAGAGGAGGAAAGAAAGGGAGGAGACAGGGAGGAAGGAAAGGAAAGGGAAGGGAAGGGAGGAAGGAAGGAAAGAAGGAAGGAAGGAAGGAAGGAAGGGAGGAGGAAAGAAAGGGAGGAGACAGGGAGGAAGCAAAGGAAAGGAAAGGGAAGGAAAGGGAAGGAAGGAAGGAAGGAAGAGAGGAAATAAGGAAAGGGAAAGGAAGGGAAGGGAAGGGAAGGCAAGGGAAGGCAAGGGAAGGGGAGGGAAAGGATCTGACTGTGGCCACTGAAGGGCGTCTCTACAAGCCAGAGCACTGCCAGCTAGTGTCACTGCATCTATTTATTTAATCCTCACAGCTGTGTGTAGCACGGATTTTCTTGTTATGACTATTGTTCCCATCACTATTGTTATTTTATAGAGAAAGAATCTGAAATGCAGAGAAGGTAAGTGACTTGCCCAAGGTCAACAAGAGGTAGAAGCGGGACTCCAACTCAGGAAAAGAATCAGTGCTCATTATAAAATGCTCATAATTTCATTGTGTGTGTGTGTGTGTGTGTGTGTGTGTGTAGCACAGCCGCCAGAATTTAAACTTGTGTCTGACTCCAAAGCCTCCAGGTAAAGTGAGGCGTAACTGCTCACTTTCTACGGGGCCAGTTGCAGAGGACATGGCATCGGGGCTGGTGCTGGTCGCATCCAGGGCCCTGTGACGCAGGGACCTCGGTGGTGTTCCTCACATACGCTCACGCCTGTTTCTCGGGTGTTCATTGTTGTCGGTCTGTTGACCTTTCCCCCCTAAACTCCTGCCGTGATCTATTGTGGTCTGGGGTGCGGTGCTCAGGGAGCAGACTGAGTTTTTCTTTGTCTTACAAATTCACGCTGTTGAATTTTTTTGTCGAACTCATAGAAAAGGCTGGAGGAAGAAACACAATCTAAAAAAACACAACAAAAACGGCTGTTTGCATTTGGAGACGGGAGTACCCTTTGGCCACCAACACAAAAGTCTCCCAGAGCAACTAGGGAGAACTGTTCTCCCTGAGCAACTCAGCTAGGTGAAAACGGGGCTCTGTGTCACCAGACGTAACGAGGCCTGTGGTGAGCAGCGTTCTAGAAGCTCCTGGCATGTGCACCGGACGGGACCCCCTCCTCTGGAATGGGGCGGAACCTGTGTCTGTGGTGGTCTGTGCCACGGTGAGGTTACACGGCGAAGGCGAAGGGAGTTTCCTCATGTTGTTAAGGTTCCCAGTCGGTTGACTTTGAAGCGGTCAAGAGGGACACGATCCTGGGCGTCGGGCTCTCGATCTCGACTCGGGTCGTAATCTCACAGTTCGCGAGCTCGAGCTCCGCATCAGGCTCCGCTCTGATGGTACGGAGCCTGCTTGGGATTCTCTCTCTCCCTCTCTCTCTGCCCCTCCCCCCACTTGTGCGTGTGCACTCTCTCTCGTTGTCTCTCTCAAAAAAAAAAAAAAAAAAAAGGGACATTGCCCTGCCTTGGCCTGACCTGATCAGGTGAGCTTTGAAAAGCCGAGAGTTCCTCCCACTTGGCGTATTGCCTCGTTGGGGTAGGAGCTGTGGATGAAGATGTGTGATACACATCTGACAGAGCCCCCCCCCCCGCCCAGACCCAGTGAGCTGAATTTTGCCAAGAACCAGTGAGCTTGGAGAGGGATGTCAAGCCTGAGATGAGATTGTAGCTCTGGCCAACTCCCGGACTTCACGCGACTCTGCGGGGAGGACCCGGCGATCCCAACCCCAGGGAACCTGTAGGTCATACGTCTGCAGTGTGTTAAGCGTCGAAGTCTATGGTAATTTGTTACACAGCAACAAACACGTGAGTCAGGGGTGTATCAGTGAGTCATCGGGGCAACAATGCTGAGTAACACGCACCCATAAGCCCTTAGGGCTTGCAGCATGAAGCATCTACTCCTCATGCATCTGCCCCTTTCCCCCGGGACACACGCGGTCTTCTCGTGCCAGCGATGCCAGAATAAAAGGACAGGTAGAAACATGCCAGGTCTCTGGGCCTCAGGCTAAGAACCGCCATGGCTGTCACCGCCGTCTACACAGTCTTGGCCAAAGCGAGTGTGATGGGCAAAACCAGCGGCAAAGGGTGGAGAGGTCCATTCCACCCCCCGATGAGGCCACAGAAGCAGGGGGAGTTAACTGCTGCCGCTAGCAGCCCAGCACAGCGAAGAAACGGCAGACGTATTTATCGGGGGTGGCGAACGGGACCGACGGCCCCTGGTCTTGGCCACTCAAACACTAACGATGGCGAGAAACCGTGTCTTGCCAAAACGGGATTCAGTTGACAGCCGCGCAATTCGCCCGGGAGGACACTTCCCTCCACTTCCTCCATAATCAAATTCTGATTTGCGATCGAATGTGGGAGTTTGACTTTTCAGGAGCGCGAGTGCCGGGCCATTTCTGTGAATTGCCTGGAAATTCCATCGTGTCCGGTCCGGGGAGGGTGCCTCGGGCGGGGACAGCGAATGGACTGCTCTCCAAATTCTAGGCGGCTACAGACCAAAGCCTTCCTCTCAGCCCTTGTTCCGAGGTCTCGGGATGAGGGCAGGCAGGTTCGGGGCGGCTTATCCTAATGGTATCTTGGTTGAAGCAGAACTTCATTCATTCATTCATTCATTCATTCATTCATGGGAATGTTTACTGAGCACGTAGTATGCGTCAGGCAGTTACTGGACTCCAGGGTTGGAGAGGCGAACACGGCATGGTCAGGGTCCTTGTGGGATCGCCTCCTGAGGAGAAAGCCAGTCTTTGAAAATAATCGGTAACCACAGAGGGTGGCAGGCCGCAGAGGGCTGTGTGCTAGCTCCCGGGACAACTCGGAGAAGGGACTGAGTGGTTGTCGAGAAAGCTTTCGTGGGCAGACACGTTTGGTGCTCGTCTTGAAAGACGAGGAGCCGTCTCTGAGGGAAGACGGCCTTGACTGGCGACAGAAGCAAGGTCTACGGATGTTGCTCCTGTTTCGGAGATTTCAGACCTTGGAGGAGCCGGTGAGAACAGCAGATCCTCTCCCAGGACCCAGGATGCTTACAGGTCTATGAACATCGGTGTGTGTATGATTTCAGGGCATTTCTCAGCCTGTCGACGAGAGTGCTCCTTCAGACGTCCTCAGAGCTTCCGTTCACGCTGTCTGTCTTTCTCAGGAGACCCTCGGCTGCCCTGGGAGCCCTGAGCAGAGTCGGGGCAGACACGGCATCTGGAGGGGGGTGGTGGCGGGGAGTGACAGCATCCTGCCATCTCCTGATCGGCCGGGCCTCGCCTGCGAGGGCCTGGATGCTAGCTCGAGTGCGTGGGGTGAGACCCGGTTTGCCCCAGTTTCTGGCCCCGTGTCAGCCAGGGACACGTGAGGGCGGCCGGCTCTCAGAGCACTGGCACGGGGGTGGGGGTACAGCACCCTGTCAGTCAGGGAGCCTTCATTCCTACCCTGGGATTACTTTTGTCTTAATTTGTCTTAGCTTCTCTCTCCCTGCCTGCTGATAGCTCAGATTCTGCACAGAGGAGCCTGGAATGAACCCCGAACTTCTGCCTTGTGCGGCAGGAATCTAAGTTCACAGGGGTCTGAAGAGTCCTGACCGCAGGCCGAGTACTGGCCAGGCTCCGTAAGAAGGTAGGAGAGAGGCATTTTCCTGGATCGCATCGCTGTTGTCGTAGGCTCCCCTCTACCAAATGGCCAAAATGTGGCCATGGGACTCTGTTGTTCTCCACACCACACACACACACACACACACACACACGAACAGGTGAGTCATAAAAACAGCAGCAGCGAAGGATTGAGAAGGCGACTGAAAGGAACAGGGGTAACACCGAGGCGAGACGTCCTGCCCCGTCCTGCCTCAAGGTCAGTGGGCTTCCTGCTCCCAGCCTGGCACTCAGAGCCCCATCTTCACTTGCCAGGACCCCTCCAACGCCCCGGATCCCCCGACACCGGATCTAAGGTCTAAATCGATCCCAACCACATACATGCACGCTCACACAAGAGCACGAAACACGCGCACAAATACACAACACACACAAAGGCGTGCGCGCACACACACACACACACACACTCACTCATCCAGAGGAGACACCCTCCACCGTTCAATCAGGAATTCTGTCCAGGAGCAATTTATCCACGAGACTCTGAGTTGGGGGCGGTGGTGGGTGGTGGGATGGGGGAAGTTGTCTGTCTTCCGAATCTAACAGGTCAAGTACGCTTAGAGACAAAGCCAAAGTCAGGTTGTCCACCTGCCCTGCCCCGGACGATAACCTAAAGAAGGGAGAAGTAAGATCCACATCGAGTGCCAAACCTTCTTTTTATGCGTGGAAGAGGCAGGACTGAACGGTGATGAACGGGAGTGTTTCAGATTAATGTCTGAGGTTTATAGGGGCCGTAACGATCTGTTTATCTGTCCTTACCAGCCTCGTAACAGGCAACTAGAGGGTCAAGATTTGAGCCTTTAACATCCCATTATGTGTCCTGGAGAGACTTCTGCCTGGTCGTTATTGCTTAATGATACCTTCTTCATCTTGGAATGACTTTCTGAGGGCCATCGGAGGAGGCTTACGGAACTCAGCAGTGATGGGGAGCCTGACTTTGTGACTGTCTGGCATCACTCCTGAGGTGACAGCCGCTGCGACGGGCAGCAGTGTAGACGCAGGGCAGCAGGGAAGAGCCAGTGGGGTCAATCCTTCTTCCCAATTTGGCAGAAAAGCTTACATCCTCATAATCGTTTTGCCGGTTTTCGGAATGGCCTTTCTGAGTGCCTCTTTGTACGATTTCCATCTCATGTCCTGTGTCAAAGTCTTTCCATTGTGTACATGGCCCTCCCGGGTGGCAGGGTGGTGTGTGAAAGGAGAGCTGAATGGGCACCCCACATCACTGCACCTGTCTGTGCCTCAGTTTCCCTACTCTGCCTTCCTTGTGGGCCCTTCTGATGATTGAGTGATGTCATCGGTGTGAAAACGCTTTGCAAACCGTGAAACGGGACACTGTGGGTTACATTCTGACGAAGGGAAAAACCTAGGGTTTGTTCTTTGCCGTGAATATGCGCCTGTGTGTTTATCCTTATCCCCCAGCTTTTGCACACAGACCCTTAAAGATTGCACACCTAGCCCTCTCTGCTTGATTACGCTCGATTGATTACTTGACCATATCTTGCCCATTTGTCCCTCCGGACTCCCCAAAGGCAAGCTTGGAACCTCAGTCACCCCTATAACCTCAGGGCCGAGCCGAGGGTGTGAGCCTTACCATGTGCACTGTGGTGGGCAGAATTGTGTGTCCCCGGATTCATACACTGAGTCTCAGAACATGACAGTGTTTGAAGATTCAGTCTTTGCAGAGGTTTCGTCGTTAAAATGAGATCTTTTGGGTGGCCCCTAATCCCATAGGACCGGCACTTGTTCAGGAAAAGGAAATTCGGTCATAGGTGTGTCTAGAAGGAGCATGGAGTGAGGACACAGGGAGAAGATGGCCATCGGCCAGCCAAGGAGAGATGCCTCGGAAAGAACGGATCCTGCCGACGTCCCCGTGGCGGACTTCCGGCTTCCAGAATTGCGAGAAAACAAATTTTTGTTGTTGAAGGTGCCCAGACTGGTGCTTTAAGGCAGCCCTGGCAAACTAAAACACACACGGTTTTGCTGTAAACGATGGCGCCTGTGCCCATCGGTGCGTTGGACGGGGGCGAGGAGGTGCAGCTATGTTTGGAGCACCTACGACATGCTGGGCCTTTTGCTAGATTTGACCCATCACTTCTCCAGGTACCTGTGAACTCCAGCATCATTCTCTTGCAAGCACCACCTCCCACAGACAGCTGCCTTCTTGGTGTGGGTTCATGTGGATTTCTCAAGGGTGCCTCAAGATGATCGTGCCCCAGAGTGAAGGGTTGTCTCTGTCGCCTGTCATCTGCCGTGTTTCCTGCTACCTGAAACGGGATTCCCACCCACCCAGCATCCTCCCATGGTCGATTCCTCCCCTCGGGTCTCCGTTATAGATGCCACCCACTTTCCCCTCCTTGAACAGCCCCACCTTCCTCCGGTCTGCCAGTATCGATCACGATCACCCGGGCTCCGGGTCTCCCTGCTGCCTCCTTGGTCTCCCACCAATCCCTTACTCATCCTGCAGTGATGCGTTCAGAACGTAAATCTAGCTAAGTCCCTTCCTTGATCGAATGCAACGGTTCAAACGTTTCTCATTCTTTCCACAGATCATTCCTCTTGATTTTCTCTCCTCCGGCCTGTTCTCTCACCATTCTTCAACCTTCAAAGGCTACCAGCTACTCTGGTCCTCTCTGCTTTCTCTGTACGTGCCTTGTTTCTTCATGGGCTGTTCTGTCTACCTGATGCTTCTCTTTTCCTCACTCTCTGCCAGTAATGTCAGAATTAGGAGAGCCTTTTGAAGCATGACACAGGGCCAGAGCCATAAGGTAAAGAGTGCGATACACTTTACTTTTTGTAAATTTAAAACTCCCGTTTTGCAACACGTGTAATGTATCTTAGACTAATTTCCTTCATATATAAAGAGCTCCTATAAATCATTAACAGAGGAAAACAATCCAATGGGGAAAAAAAAAACAGAGAAAAAATTTTAGGTAATTCATCAAAAAACCAAACACAACTAACTATTAAAAAAGGGTTCCTCGGAGCACCTGGGTGGCTCTGCGGGTTAAGCGTTGATTCTTGATTTTGGCTCAGGTCATGATCTCAGGGTTGTGAGATACAGCCCTGTGTCGGGCTCCATGCTGGGTGTGGAACCTGCTTAAGAGTCTCCCTCTCTCCTTCTGCCCTTCTCCCTTGCTGGCACGTGTGTCCTCTCCCTCCCTCCCTCTCTCTCTCTCTCTCTCTCTCTCACTTTGAAAACAAAAAAAGAAGAAATAAATAAAATAAAAATAGTTTCCCAACTTGTTCATCATGAGGAAAATGCAAAATGCAGGTAAGATTGGGAAAAAGGACTTTGTATACATGACACGTGAGTGGTAACTCAGTACATCCTCTTTGCAGGAAAAGTTGGCCCGTGGGTATTGAACTTAACACTATTCATACTCTTTAACCTGGTTCCACTTTGGCAATCTGGCTTTCTTTTGCACTGACACGTATTCATCAAAATGTGCTCTTTGTGGTTTTGTTTGGGATTGTGATTGATGGGACACAACTTGGATTGGTAGATTCAGTGAAACATAAAATATCCTTACGATGCAATACCATGAAGCCATTAAAAAGAAAGAAACAGATCTACATACGTGCTGATGTGGAATGATCTTGAAGATAAATTTTAAGTGAAAAAAGAAAGGATAAAACAGTGGGCCTGGTATGTTATCATTCATCAATGAGGACTATTGGTTTCTTGGAAGAAAAATGGTAGAGACGGGAGAAGACTTTGCCTTTGTATTGTTGATTTTTTATTTTTATGTTTTTTAAACATGTTTTTGGGGGAGCTCTACCCCCAAAGTGGGGCTTGAACTCATGACCCCGAGATCCAGCTATACTTACTGAGCCAGCCAGGAGCCCCTGTGCTGCTGATTTTTAAACAGTAATGTGATTTACCTACTTTAAACAAATAATAAAATTGTTGCTAATTCTATAATAGTATATTTAGTAATGTAAATCTGCATTTTATATGTACATATATATAAGTGTATTTCTATAACCATATGAAATGATTTATAACTCTATTGTATATTGTAGCCATAATATGACATCATTATGACTCTGCTATGTAATAGGATACAGCTTTATGACCTAACCGTGGCAAGTGTGACATAACATTGCCATAGCGATGTCATAGCATCGACGCACATACGTTAATAATGCTATGAATATGTACAAATATTTTGGTAAGTACATTTATCTTTTAAACATAGAAACTGGAAGCAAATATGGTATGAACTATAGCAAAATTTTGTGTTTTTTCTGGGTGGTAAATCGATCATAATTTGTATTGTTTTAAAACTTTTCATATGTATTTTTAAAATTTACGTTAGACAATCGACATGCTTATATCTATTTATAATCAGCATAGATTGTCCAGATGATTTGTTTGGTTTGCTTGTTCAGTTTTCTTATTTTCACCTGTTCTAAAAAACCCTAATGTTATAATAATATATAGTTACGAAACTATAGTTTGTAATATTTATTTCTAGCAAAACCTTTCCACACTCATTATTTTCCCTTTGTGCCCCCGCCGGTCTGGAGGTGGCCGGAATGTGCATCATAGCTCCCATTTCACAGGTGAGAAAACTAAGGTTCAATCTAGTTTAATGAGAGGGAGAGGGGCTCTTCGACGACCTGTGTTTTGGCTCATCTCTTGGGACAGGGTTCCGGGAAGTAGCAGAGGCTCCCTGATCCCAGAGCCTGACCTCCTGGCCCTCCGCTGTGGGACGCAGGAAACACCCCTGCCATTTAGGGGAGTACAGGGAGAGATCTTTAAAGTGACCCTCACACAGGACAAACGAAGTATCCCTTCTGCTCCTTATTTCCCTCTCCACTTCCCGGCACACGCTTAAAACACACGGATGTGGATAAGAAGATGGACGAGCAAATTGCACATCAGAGCGATGGAAAATTCGGGGGGACACATCAGTTTTTCTCCCTCCCCCTTTGTGACAAGTTTACTTGCCTTCACTTTGTAAAGTGCAAAGTCTTCAATTTTGGCAACTGGGGCTCTCCATTCACCCTGCGCTGGTGAGCTTCAGGTTGGAGGTTGAGCCCTCGCACCCCCGGGGCTACGCTCTCCCCTCGGGTTTTGGCATTTCGCCTTTCCGAACACCTTGAGAAGAGGGCTTTGCCATTACCCTCAGATCAGGGCACTCCCAGGCTTAGAGCTGGCTTTGCAAGCTTACTGTCCTCACAGGTCCTGCAGGGTCTTCCCCACCCCCAGCCCCGCTGAATTTGGTCTTCCTGCTCTAAAGGCATCCCCCTGGGGTTCTTCCCGAAGGTGCCAAGCAGGCTCCACCCCCAGGCCTTTGAACCTACCCTTCTCTCTACTTGCATATCTTTTCCTCTAGAGGGACATGCGGCTTCTGCCTTTGCTTCTTCTTGTTCTTGCTAAAATGTCACCTCTCTCTTAAGAGAGCTGTCTTCATCTCTGTACCCGGAACACATCCGCCCCACACGGGAGCTCCTTAGGATTCCATATCCCCTGCGGGATTTATTTTTCTCCGTGGCATGTGTCCTGTGACTTATGGTGCACGTGGACTTCCCATACCCGCACCAGCACGGAGCCCCCACGAAGACGGGGACTTGATCTTTTGTGTTTCCTGCCATCACACAGGACGGTGCAGAGGGTAGATGTGATCACTGATTCAAAACCCTTTTTGAGTTGGCGCTGTGTGTGAGCCCAGCCAGAGGGCCGAGCTTCCTCTGGCCTCTGCACTCCAGCTGGAATCCTCTGGACCTTTCTGCTCGGCCTTTGAATTACACACTGTCTCGCATTACCACTTAAAATGTTCCAGGTTATTTTCTCTACTTATCTGATAAACATTTATTCAGCTCCAGCTATGTACCAAGCTCCTTGAAAATCCAAAATTGTTCCTTCAAAGCAGAGAAGCGAGATCACGTGGGTATGACTCAGTTGGTTAACGTCTCCCCGCCTGGTACCTGGGACAGTGCTGGCGGGAGCCTCAGCCCTCCAGGAAACCGAACAACACAAACAAGTCACCGAGTTCGCATTTCCTTAAGTTCAACTCGTACCAAATGCTTGTAGGTTAATGAATTAGGAACATCAGTTTCTTGGTGCAAATATGCTCCCAGCTTAGTTAAGAAGCTCTTCAGTTTGAATTTGTTTGGATGAAAACAAGATGGTTCCAAATTTCTGTGTAAATCTGAAACCAGACAAGTTTCACACAGTTGCACATTTCAAAAAAAAAGGAAAAAAAAAAAAAGAAAAAAGTTCTGCCCCCGTTTCGTAAGTATTCTGTGTATCTGAAAGGAGAAAAAAAAAATCCCCTTATAGTTTCCAATCGCAAAATGATTCTTTATTTCCTCTCCAAAACCCTTTATGTGCAGAGAGTTTGTGAGTGTAGACTAGCTTCCTGATATGTGTGTGCAACTCTGGGACGCCGAGAGTCACTTTTGTGACATGTCAGCTCCGAGAAACACTGTGGAACCTGTCAGAACATTCCGCTCCACATAAATACAAAATGCTCTTTCTTACCCATGTCACTAGGAACCTTTATTCGGGGCTTAAAACCCAGCCAGGCCTCTATGAACCCGTATGTTCTGAGCTTTTACTCCACACACACACACACACACACACACACACAATCTTTATCTCTCTGTCATTCTCTGCCTTAACCACGTTCTCAAAACCTGGAGGTATGCCAATTTTTTTTTTTTTTTTTGAAAAAGGAAAAAAAAAGTCTACTTAGAAAAGACACTTAGAAAAGTGTCTACTTGCTGAAACAGAAAACGTGGAAGTTGAGTGTACCCGTGGATGTGAAGTACGCACCGTGTCACGACCCGTGGTCCCGCTGGGCTGAAAAGGACCAGTGTCTGGCCTCTGAGCCACAGAAGATGTGTGTCAGATGTCAAGTTCTGATGTGGCTAGAACAGAAAGCGGGTGGCCTTTTGGTTTGCACCTGTGTGCTTTTTTGCTGATAGCAGGTGGACCCAGGGAGAGCTGGTGTGGGTGAGCGTGGGTGAGGGGTCCTGGGTTTCTTTTGATTGCTTGTTTCGGCGCTAGGATGTGCTCTGTTCACGGCCAAGTGTGCTGGCCTCTTCCATTTTATCCCCGAGGCAAATTTCAAGGGCACCCTGCCTTCTGATATAATCGATGATTTAGTAGCGAAGAAAAGGTTTTGTGTTTTTTATTTTGAGTGTTTGCTCTAGGACTGATGTTACTATTTTGCTTTTAACAAATGTCTTTGATAAATCTTCTGCTCCGGAGAGATGTCTTTTTCTTTTCAAGGCCACCCCAAGAATGTAACTTTGGCTCATAATGGACACCTGATAGCTTCTAGCCACTGGTCAATTCATTACGGCACAGCAGAATTTTAAAGTTTTAAAAGGTGCAGTCTGTTTTGGGGGGCCATTAATATCTTTGCGCGTATGTTTGTGTGTGTGTGTGTGTGCGTGTGTGTGTCCACGTGAGCACGTCGTCATCTCCACGAGCTATTCTAGAGTCCTCATAGATACTATACTTGATGTCTCATTATCGTGCCCATCTATTTATTCTTTAAAATTTTAATCCCGGGATAGTTAACCTACGGTGTCATATTAGTCTCAGGGACTGTCGTGCCCATTTAAACAGGTAGGTGAATATGTATAAGTTTTTGGAAAAAAATATACTTTGTTTTCAGTTCTCTAAGGTTTTGCTCCAGACTTCCCTGAGACTCTAGCTAGAGCTCCCGTGAAGCCAGGTGGCTGGGCTAGTGCAAGGGTTAGGCAAAGGAGGCGTGCACGTCAGGTGAGAGATTTAAGGGAGAGGAAAAAGTCAATCATCAAGAGAAATAAGCATTTAATGCAGTGTTTCAAATAATCACAATCAATGCACAAAAATCCATGATGAACAAAATACCTACATTTTCATCAGAGACGGAACCTGGTCCTGTTCCCTGATACTGGGAAGATTAAATTCATGTGCAGCCTTCTGATAGCTCAAAGACCATTTGTGGAAACACCTCGTAGGGAGACTATTATCAAGGATTTTTATTTTAGGATAAGATGGGACAAACACAGGACTAAGTTCTGAAAACCAGATTCCCTCGTCCTTGCTCTTGAGGTTACCAGATCAGAAGCGCGAGCCTTCCTAGCTAAACCTGTTTTCCAGTCTTGGACAAACACTTTTTATTTCTTAAAGCATCTCGCAGGGGGAGCTAGGGAGTAACACACAGCTCTAAGACGGTCTTTATAAAGGGACTTTTTTTGTTGTTGCCGGATTTTGATAGCAACTTTTGAGCCGGGCACAGAATGGGTGGATGGTTGGTAAAGGTCATTGTCAAGGACGTGGGATCAATTAGTATGCAGATCAGAGCCCGGGAGTTCAAAGGTATTGTTCCAATTCAATCACATTAGCCAGGGCAGAAATGAACAAACAGAATGACCTTAATCACCAAGACTTACCCATTCATTGTGTATGTGTGTGCGTGTGTGTGTGTGGGGGGGGGGGGCGTGGGACGCGTAAGGGTCTGGCTGACTGTGTGAAGGTATGAGAAAGCCACCCCTCCGTATTATTTGTGAAATATAATATATACATTTCCTTCCGTGTATATTTGAGGGATGATTTAATTGAAGGCAAGCAAACTGGATCCGTTTTTCAATGCATGCCTTCACGCATACCCAGACACATTAAAACGCCTTGGAAAAAAAAAATCTCACTCGTATAATGCCAACGTAAGTTCCCCCCCTCCCCCCACTAGCAGACAATCCCATTCAAAATGTGCACAATCCTTTCAAGTCCTCCAAGTGAGAGGACTTGAAATCCCACATTCTAAAATACAGTCTCTGCAGCCTAAATATACCTTTCAACCGTGTGGTTAGAGCTATCATGGAGATAAATGGGGAAATTTTGAATTTTTAAAACATCACAGGAAGAAGAATTTCTTCCCCCCTCTCTCTCTTCTCAAAGGAAAACCCAATTATTTTCCTGATTTGCCGGTGTTACATGTTGGAATGTGGGCAAACCAATAGATGCCATGCATTCCCCGTGTCCTTAAAAACATACGGCACGGGAGGGTAGGAACACAGACGCACAATGTAAATGAGGTGTGCATTCCATCTATAATTATATCTACAGCACACAGGAGATACTTTTATAGTTTGGGTGGAAACGCCGAGCGACATGGGGATTAGCCTCTGACAAAATGTGACATTTAAACAGGTTCACCTGGTTCTGAAACACTTTTGCCTTCCCAGTCGCTGTTTATCTGCGCTCACGTGTAAGTTTGCTGCATCAATTTGGATAAACATTTGCTAAACTCAACAATGACTTCGATCGGAGTGGATTGTCCCCTGGAAGCTGCAGGCTGTGCTGGGAGAGCTTGCCGGCACCTTATCTTCATTTTCATCTCAAATCAAACATGATCGGTAACTAAGGTTTTCCGAACCAGGCTCTGCCCCCACTCTGGCCCTGGGAAGACAGTTAATCATAGCTCAGAAAGATGAAAGCTGTGTGGGGAGGGGGGGGAAATGCAACCCTTGCAGGCAAAGCTGCACCCCAGGGGGTCATGAATGCTGGGGGAGGGAACCATGATCCCCCGATGCAGTAACATATTGAGACAATTTCGGCTTTACACTCCCTATCAAGTAAATACAGGACATCTCACCCATGAAGGGTGATTATCGCTCCTGAAAGAAGGAAACGACTTTGATTAAAGTCTTGTTCCGGAGCAAAACAAAGATCAGAATCATTATTGACAGAAACAATCTGGGGTCTTCCCTGTAGACGTGGGTTTCCTCTTAAAACTGTTTTTGGCAGTTGGGTTATTCTTATTGTTATTAATTGTTGTTAATTCTGGTCTGAAATGGACGGTTTCCAAAGCGGCTCTAGTGAGTGAAGATTTCACAAGACACTTGTCCCCAGGCATCATCGCTCATCATAGATTTTTAGTTCTGTTTTTATCCGTAATGCGGTTAAAAGACATTTTAAAATGTAAATCTGCTGCCCTGTCCCATAAAAATGTTCATTCGCTGTTTGGTCTTTTATTTGAAAATAGTAAGCCACTAAAAAAAAAAAAAAAAAAAAAAAAGAAAGAAAAAGAAAAGAAAACGACCCTTAAAAGTAAAGGTTTACATAATTATTCACAGAGGTACCGTTTCTCCTTTGATCCTACTATTGTGATGTTTTCTCTGAATCTTGCTCTAAGAAGGCATTTTCCGCTCCTTTTTCTTTTCTCTAAACAAGGTCATACATTTTTTTTTCCCCCCAAATGAGGACCCGGAGTCCCCCGTACAAGATTAAGTAAGTCCTTACAGTGTTATAAAAGTGAGTGCTTCTTTCCTATAATAAAAGGTGTTTAAAAGGTTCGCTACAGCTTTAAACAGAATTACAATTTACTTCTTTCAAGTGTCCAGGCCATAAATTCTTCTCAATTCCCTCTCTCTCTCCTTGTCGGAATTAATGAGATCAGATCTGATCAGGGCGCTGATGTGTTCAGCGCCAAATCACACAACAGCGCGCGCACCGTAATGGAATTTGCATCTAATGCATACATAAATCAAACATCTTTCTGGACATTTTCATATGCATAATGTCATTTCATCCAGTTCTCTCTGTGCAGAGGGGGAGATTTTTCTCTCTGAGAGAATGACTTTCTTTAATGCTTTCATTTTATTTTCGCTGACTGCAGTCCCGGAGAATGCGCTCGGTCGGAGAATCTTTCGGGGCGCGGTTGACAGTTCCTTTTCCAAGAGGGGTCCTTCACATTTATCATGCCTCTTCCTCGGGGGCTTTGTTATGCAAATGTGGCTGAAATTGATAATTCCAAAGTGCTTCATTTCGGCTCCTCGGCGGTTGGAGATGGTAGATAAAAAGAAAGTGACAAGACACACTGATTGCCCTCAATGCATGTAACTCTCTTGCTAACAAGGCTGGATATTGTTAAAAATTCCTATTGTTATGAGGGTGGCGCTCCCATTATGCAGGCCTTGCAAATTTCTGATTTGAATATTAACCCTTTAATCACCCTACCCCCAAGCCCCCTCCAAAAAAAAAAAAAAATCAATTGCCATCCAATGGCTTAAGGACCCCAACCATCAAATTATTCTTCTGTTATGGTGAACAGCTGGGGTACACTGAAAACACTTCATTAATCATTTGTTCCCAAGGTAAACTTTACATTTATTTTCAAATGCAAAGAAAAGGGGTTATCTTAAGCAAAGGGGGAGCCCCCACCCCCAGTGCTAAGTAAAGATGTTGAGACCACATCTCCTTGAGTGTGCACAAAAGGCTGGGGATTAATAATCGAGAACAACAGTTTGTAACAGGAACCTGGCCTCTCCCCTCCCCATCTTCTGCAAAAGGCAATATCGGTATCTTAACTTGCGCAAGCTCCTGGTTTTCTGTTCAGACCAGAGAAGGCCTGGGGTGGGGGGTGGGGAACGTGTGTCTTCTGTCATCAGAGCTAAGTTTATTTTACCTGTCTGACCAGACGCAGGAAAAAAAAAATCTCCTGGCGTTCTCCTCCCACTACGGGACGCGAAAAATCTGAATACCATTTCCAGGGAGGAATTGCAAATTGAGGCAGCTCTGGGCATTAGCATACCAATAAGATGCTGGGAGCGTACTGGGTTTGTGAGGACCCTTGTGGGCTGGGAACTGTGGCTGCAACACGAGAACGCTGGGCCTTTGAGGGAATGTGGCAATGAGACATTTCTGCTCAAAATCCAGGCAGGCCCTCCCAAGAACCAAGACCAGAAGCCGGACTCGAAGGCCTCCTGTTTCCAAACAGACACACGCACGCACACACACACGCACGCACACACACACACACACACACACACACGCACACACACACACCTTACAACTTCCCCGGAAAGCGATCAGATCCATTCATAGCTTCCCTGATTGAAAAACAGAAACTTAACAGGGACTCGCCTGTCAGCTAATTAAAATTTGGCTACTAGAATTTCTTAGCAGCTTTCCCATGGTGGCTGTGTCTCCAGAAACGTCCACCAGGTAATTGGCCTTGTCGTTAAACCTTGGAGCCATTGAGAATTCTGTTTTCTTTGGGAAATGTTGCCGGTTTGCAACATTCCAGGGTTGCAGGAAAGAAACCCTGCAGGTTGGTGAGTTACCCTTAAACATTTTTTTTTCCCTCTCGGACGAAGCTCCTGAGCTTGGAAAAGAAAGCATCTTGGGGCATAGAGGCTAGAATTACCCTGATCGTACAACCACGCTGATGCCCGTCGAAGGCTGAATACAAGTGGCTCGGCTCAGCTCTGTACCTGCCAAATTACTGCCCATGAAAGCGACCCCAGACACTACAGGCCCTTCCCACCCCTGGACTCAGGAGGCGACACGGGGCAGAGGAGAGGTTTGCAGCAGGCCTCCCCTCTGCATGCACACCCAGGCCGTGGTGGTGCAGACACACACGCGCCCCCTCGCACAGGCTGACAGAGACACAACAGCAGGAACGTTTCCCCGGGATCACGCAGCCCTGCACAGACCCACAACCTCGGGCAGGCCCTCAGGAGCGTGGGTCCTTCTCCCCCGCAGCCCTCCCTTGCTTGTCATCCAGGATACCAAGGCAAATTAGACCACTGTCACAGCACCCCTGCACACAGGCTCTTTCCCGCCAGTGCATTCCGCGCCCTCGC